>NW_028250223.1:0-712500 GCF_964263255.1 Lissotriton vulgaris
ACATGAAAAAGAGAGAAAGGAAACAAAGACCAATCAATCAATCAATCATCGAATTTATATAGCGCACTACTTACCCAGAGGGTCTCAAGGCGCTGGGGGGGGGGGGGTCTGTTACTGCTCGAACAGCCAGGTCTTGAGTTGCTTCCTGAAGGCGAGGTGGTCCTGGGTCAGGCGAAGGTGGGTGGGGAGTGAGTTCCAAGTCTTGGCGGCGAGGTAGGAGAAGGACCGTCCCCCTGTGGTGGTTCTGTGGTTCTATGGATGCGGGGGACGGCGGCGAGGGCGTGGCTGGTCGAGCGAAGCTGGCGTTTGGGAGCGTAGAAGTTGAGGCGGCTGTTGAGGTATCCTGGGCCTTGGCTGTGTAGGGCTTTGTGTGCGTAGGTGAGGAGACGGAAGGTGATTCTTTTGTTGACCGGGAGCCAGTGCAGATCTCTCAGGTGTCCGGAGATGTGGCTGCGACGGGGGATGTCCAGGATGAGTCGTGCTGAGGCGTTCTGGATCCGCTGGAGTCTCTTCTGGAGTTTGGCGGTGGTTCCGGCGTAGAGGGTGTTGCCGTAGTCCAGACGGCTGGTGACGAGGGCCTGGGTGACCGTCTTCCTGGTCTCGGTGGGGATCCACCGGAATATCTTGCGTAGCATGCGCAGGATGTTGAAGCACGACGAGGAGACGGCGTTGACTTGTCTGGTCATGGAGAGGGAGGAGTCCAGGATGAAGCCCAGGTTTCGTGCGTGGTCTGTTGGTTTGGGTGCGCTGCCTAAGGCGGGGGGCCACCAGGAGTCGTCCCAGGCGGAGGGTGAGGATCCCAGGATGAGGACTTCCGTCTTGTCCGAGTTCAGTTTCAGGCGGCTGTTCTTCATCCATTCGGCTACCTCTTTCATCCCTTCGTGAAGGTTGGCTCTGGCGGTGGCGGGGTCGTTGGTAAGGGAGAGGATCAGCTGGGTGTCGTCGGCGTAGGAGACGATGTTGAGGTTGTGCTGGCGTGCGATGTCTGCGAGTGGGCTCATGTAGATTTTGAAGAGGGTTGGGCTGAGCGAGGAGCCCTGAGGGACGCCGCAGATGACTTCGGTGGCTTCAGATCTGAACGGGGGGAGGCGGACTCTCTGTGTCCTCCCGGCGAGGAAGGAGATGATCCACTCCAGTGCCTTCTCCTGGACTCCGACATTGCTGAGGCGTTGTACTAGGGTAGGATGGCAGACAGTGTCGAAGGCCGCGGAGAGGTCTAGAAGGATGAGGGCCGCTGTTTCTCCGTTGTCGAGCAGCGCTCGGATGTCATCGGTGACTGCGATCAGGGCGGTGTCGGTGCTGTGGTGGCCCGGAAGCCAGACTGCGAGGGGTCGAGGGATCCGCTCGTCTCGAGGAAGGCGGCCAGCTGCTTGTTGACGGTCTTCTCGATGACTTTTGCAGGAAACGAGAGCAGCGAGATGGGGCGGTAGTTCTTGAGGTCGGTGGGGTCAGCCGATGGTTTCTTGAGTAGAGCGCTGAGTTCGGCGTGCTTCCAGCTCTCCGGGAAGGTAGCGGTATCGAAGGAGGTGATGATGTCTGCAGGTGGGGTGCGATGACAGCGTCGGCCTTGTTGAAGACGTGTTGAGGGCAGGGGTCGGTCGGAGATCCGGAGTGGATGGAGTTCATCGTGCGGACGGTGTCTTCGGTGCTGATCGGAGTCCAGGCGCGGAGGGTGGGTGGTGGGGGGCGGTGGTTTGGTCGTGGCGTTCGTCGGTTGGGTGCTGAAGCTGTTGTGTATGTCCGCGATCTTGTTGTGGAAGAAGGAGGCGAGGGAGTTACAGAGGTCTTGCGAAGGGGTGATGTCGTTGTTTCCAGCGTTGGCAAACAGGAAAAAGGCACAAATGTTTCCAACATTTGTGCCTAATGTTCCAATATTTAAAGTGCATAAAGTAAATAACAGATCATTTACCAAGTTACCAAGTAAGAAATGTGGTAACCAGCCTGTAGTTATGCAGAAGAGGAAGATGGATTGGACTGGTGACCTTTACGTTGTTCTGATCACTACAGAGAAGTTCAACAGCTCAAAAGACGTAATCCGAGTGATTCTTAAAATCAGCATTTAATGCTTGAAAGTATATTAATCAGTAAACATCAAAGAAACACAGGTATCTCTAATGCTTATAAATATGTATAGGTCACTAATTTAACCAGAATAGCTCACTTTGAAGATAGCAATGTCTCATTCATCTTCGGTCTCCGTTACTGCTGATGATAAAATAAGCCAGTGTCCATAAAGGTTCCTATTCATATGCTCAGTGAGAGAACATTGCTCCAAATGATTTCATCAATGGTTTCATCAATGGTAATTTGCGTCATCAGGGGTACTATGACAGGTCCCTAAGACAAAAAATTGAATTACTTAGTTGTTGCATACTAGCTAACTAAGAAAGATAATTTACATTAAAATTGAAACATGTCCCGACAATATGCGTTTGAGTATTATTACATATGGTTTGTGTTTCTATGCTACGTTGTTGTGCAGGCCTATGTTTGGATGCCAAGATGATCAAAGTTCAAATTCCAATTTTGAGTGCACATTACTAATTTTACTTCATATTACAAAACTGCCTAGTTCTTCTGTTTTTGTATTAAATTCAACACCTTGTCGATATACAAGAAATAAATACTTAATGTAATAGATGATTGCACTTTTAATGTTTCCTGTGTTATGAGGAATCTCTCCTCATCTATTTGTCGTTGGGTCCGTTTGACAGATTACTGTCTCTGATGAAATGTGTGATATTGTGAGTGCCTGGGTGTTCCTTGAAAACTTAATTCAAAGATGCAAGTTCAAACAGAGTGATAGGTAGCTCTAGGTAGACCACTGATATGTGCCTGGTTTATTCAAAATATGTGCCTGTTTTTGTTTCTAGGTCATCTATTTATCATACTCCTGTGTTCCTGTAATGGTAGACACCTTGTTCATTACCTTTCACTTTCAGAAATTACTCTCAGATAAAACAATCCTTTAGATCTTGGTTGTGCTCTGACTGTTGAAAGACCTGGTGATTAAACCGAGTCTACAGTGTTTCTGCAGGCAGCGAAACGGAGAGGCTAGATGCTTCTGGCAGTCTTCACCATCTGTAAATGTTTTAAACAGCTTTCTGCATAAATGTAATCTCTAGCCATTTTTCATAGCATGGAACAAAATATTTTTTTAAGAAACAGTTGAGATAATGTTTTTTTTACCACCAATCATTAAATTCCTTCTCAATAACCACACAATGCTGCTTTCATTAGACCAGAAAAAGGCAATTTATTAGTATGACATTTTTACTTCTACTGATTTAGGAGTCAAAAAATGATTTAATCCTGTATGTTGTTGACTCACTCTTAACGCATTGTCTTTCTCTGACAGCTGGAGACTCCCCTCCCAAATGTGATGGAGCTTGCTTTCTTCTTTGAGCAAGGTGGAGTAGGCCTGAGCAAGGAGGAGACTTACCGTATATTCCTCGCTCTGAAGCAGCTTATTGACTCTCAACCCATCCAGAAGTGCAGATTCTGGGGAAAAGTCTTGGGAACGGAGGCCAACTACATTGTGGCTGAGGTAGAGTTCCGAGAAGGAGAGGATGAAATGGACCAGGAGGAGGAGGTGGAGGAGACTGAACCAGACACCAGTGACCTCAAGGAGGATGTGGATGAGGAGGGTGAGGAGCAGGATCCTGGCCCCCCCAAGTCCACTTATAAGCCCCCTCCAGTTGTCCCCAAGGAAGACAACCGGACCGGGGCCAACAAGTATGCCTACCTGGTTTGCAATGAGCCAGGCAAACCTTGGGTGAGACTCCCTCTTGTATTGCCAGTCCATATTACTGTGGCCAGGCAAATCAAAAAGTTTTTCACTGGTCGGCTTGATGCCCCCATAGTGAGTTACCCCCCTTTCCCAGGTAATGAAAGTAACTATCTGCGGGCTCAAATTGCCCGAATCTCCGCTGGCACCCAGGTCAGCCCTTTGGGATTCTTTCAGTTTGGTGAAGAAGAAGCTGAGGAGGAGGAAGGAGCAGTCCGAGACACCTATGAAGAAAATCCTGACTTTGAAGGTATCTCTGCTCCGGAGATGATTGATGGACTTTCTAATTGGGTGCATCATGTGCAGCATATCCTACCACAGGTAAGGGATGAGTTCAAATGAATAAGGCTTTTATAACTATTTCTTTTAATGATCTAACCTCTAATTTAAGGCTCCTTTCATATTCATGTCAACTTACCCATCTCATTAACCAATTTCTGCTTGGAAAGGGGCAGACCCAAGATGTATCCATCAAGAACACTATCAGAAACTGACACACCATGTTTCCCTTTACCTACAAATCATAGCAGACGTTCCCTGCAAGAATATATGCAGCATTGAGGCTGTTTACAGAACCCTGTTGGCTCTTAGGGGGAGAACACACATTACTGGCTATTCAACACTGCTGTGAAACCCTGTTCTGTCTGTTCCCGGCTTTGAATGTTGCAGCTGCAGCTAATGCCCTTGCAATAACGTCACAGCAGACTCATTATTGAGTCCTGTTATCTTGCTTCTGCAAATAGTGGCATGCAGCATGTGCAATCTCACTGCAAAACCTCTTCAGTTTTAATGTGCAGTGAATGCTTACAGAAAATTGCTTTCCAACTATAAATTGTATTTAAATGTAAAAAAATATAGCAGCAAAGTGGAAATCCACTAAAAGCAAGCACATTTTACCATACTTTAGCTCAAAAATACAACTACATAACCAAACTATAACATGGGATGTAGAACATCATGTGGAAAAACAATATATCTATGCACAGCTTTCAAGAAACCTAAAGCAAACACCCTCAAAAATATGCAAAGATTCGCCTTTTATACAGAACTTTTTTGTTGGAAGTACAAACTGGGATATCTGATAGAGACATCTTGCCGTAGATTCCTTACTTTAGTATCCTTCCCAGGTGCGAGACTGGATCTAGAATTTGTTTCCCACAGCACATCCACACACTGGCAGAGAGAGTCACGCAACTCCTTATTGACGTCGCCTATCGGATGTGACGTCGATTGAGTCCATATAACTCCCTCGCCGACGCGCTGACGTCAGTTCCTTCTGTTTCGCACTTGCAATGCAGATCCATAGTGGTTAAGAGGCTATTTTTCAGGCCTTTCTTGATGTCTTGTTGAGAGAACAGTGTGCTTTTTCAAACAATGGCATCTGGGTTTAAACCCTGTGGATCTTTTATTAGACAAATGTCGATCACAGATCTGCATACCACCTGTTTGTGGTGCCTCAGTTAATTTTGGTGCCTTGGTTAACATCACGACTCTGAGGACTACGGTTTCTACCAACCTCTTTGACTGAAGTCATCATAAGAGTGCCATACGGAAATACTGTTGGCACGCTTTTCTGAGAAACAGCTTCGTCATCACTCCTCACCAAAGACCGGGGACAGGCCGAGGAGTTGTTCGGCTGAGGGATCACCTCTGTCGGTGTCAAGGAGGGCTCCGAGAACCCAATGGCTGAAATGTAAGCCTAACACCGTCTCCCAACCGTCTGTTGAGGAGCATTTACACGAGTTTAGTTTATTTGGCGCCTTCCTAAATATCCTGGAGCTGGTGCGACTTTAGCCCAAATGCGGTAAAAGTATTTTACCCTACAAAAGGTTTTTGGGCATCAGTCTCTCTCTGATGCCCCCTCATGCCCCAAGGAGGTAGAAGGTGCCCTGACTGGATCCTCACAGGCTGGTTCAACCTCAGTGACATTTGGGCCCTCTGAATCCGTTATCCGATTTGTAACGACGCCGGTGTACAACCTTTCAGGGTTCACATCTTTTGCGTCAATTCAACAAAAATCGTCGGTGCCGCTCATTGCCGACTCTGTTGCTTCGGAGTCTAATCGGCCAGCGACGTCTGCAGCACTGATGGATGCCGAACACATTTCTATTTCCGGCGCCCAGATAACGCCATAAAAACATCTGACCGCTCCAGGTGTGGCGCCGACAGTACCATCTTATTTGGATAACTAACCTTCTGGTGTTATTCAGCCCTCATCTGTTTTTATATGGGAATACACAGTTTAGTAACTGAAGGAGAGAATATTGAGGATCAAAACCCTTTGTATAATGCTATCCAAGCTCCTAAGGAGGAAAATTGGCTGACTGAACTGGGGAGGTTAGTGGATTAGAGTCCTCTCCATTTTCAGATTTAGTTTCTCCACCTGATATGGCAATGGAGGAAAGTTCTTCTGTGGCTGAAATATTGAAAGGGCAGGTGTGGTGTTGAATTGCCAATTTCTCACAGTGGAATTGTCCACTGATCCTTTGGCGAATATTCTTAATCAAAGTGAGACGCGAGTCGAGCCTGAGCTCCCTTTTTTTTATTTTTTATTAAAGACCTTTATTTGACATAACAAAACATACAATATTACAGGCCTACAACCGTCCAGGCCGGGTGTTACATTTGCATTCTCGTGCCTGAGCTCCCTTTTAATGAGTCTCTGCTGGACCTGTTATTAGGAGTCCTGTTCCATTGAAACTGGCGGCACACCACTTGTGCATTATAAAGCACTTGGTCTTAGCGTAAGTCTTGCTTATTTTCTGCCAGGTTTGTTGTTGTTACAACGAGCTCACGTCGGTTCCGCGCACGGATTAAATATCCAGTATCGTCTTTGCTTCATTTATTTCTTCATTATGTAGATTAACCAACACGGTGTGTAGTTCTCTCTCTGTTAGCGCAACATTTCTTTAGACATTGACTGTTAGCAGATGCATATAAGGTTTTCCTGTACTCCCTTTTTCTGTTTCTACCCTGGACACATCTGGCACTGCTCTCTAGTTGCATATCGCAGTTTGTTTTTGACAAAGATTCAATCCTGTTTTTCTTTATTCTCCACAGTGGCCCCTGAAGAAGGGATTTTCATCCCGAAATGCATTGGGCATGAGGGCATGACCAAGACCTTTTGATTTTGTCAAAGAAGTTTATTTGCTTAATATTTTATACAGTGTATTGTCAAGAAATTTGATATTCGCAATTTTTTGTATTGAAAACAATGTACATCAGCCAAGTTTGGTTGCATTTAAATACAATGAATAATTGATTCATTCACATTTGTATTTAATTTGCATGTTTTGAAAATGTATGATTCTCTTTATCTAAGAATGTGAAATGTAAATACATTACTATTCGCAGTGCGCCTTGCAAACTGGTGGTTTTCCACCAGAAGCATTTCTGAGCTTGGGCAAAACCCATGACAGGAGCTCCAGTTGACCGGGTGTTAGACTTGGAATCTTTTGGCATGTTTCCCCAGTCTTTTTGCTTTCTGACCTTCCGGTTTTGACTCTGTTTTTGCTGGTTTCGTGTCTCTGCACACATTCTCACTGCTGTTCAGGGCTAAAGTGCAAGTGCTCCTGTTGTAAGCTATGTTATGGATTGGTGTTTTCATGATTGGCATATTTGATATACTGGTAAGTCCCTAGTAAAGTGCACTGAGAGTACCAGGGACTGTGAATCAAATGCTGCTAGTGGGCTTGCAGCACTGATTGTGCCACCCACAGTAGTAGCCCTGTAAAGGTAACTCAGACCTGCCACTGCAGAGTCTGCGCGCAGTTTGTAACTGCCCTGTCGACTTGGCACATACCCCACTTGCCAGGCCCTCATCTCCCCTTTTCTTACGTATAAGTCACCCCTAAGGTAGGCCCAAGGTACCCCTGTGGACAGGGTGCTGTGTATGTTAAAGGTTGGACATGTTCTGGTATGTGGCATGTCCTGGTAGGGAATAACAGTGCACTTCGTTTTTCACTATGGAAGGCTATGTGTCCCATAGGACAGAATGGGAGTTTTGCTTACAAGATCTTATAAGCATAACTTCCCATTGGGCAAGATGGAGAAATTTAGTTTAGTATGCCTGGACTTTGAATGTAAAAATGCATCTTTTAGTAAATATGATTTTTATGTTGTGTGTTTGAAAATACCACTTTTAGAAAGTAGGTATTTTCTTGCTTAGCCATCCTGTGTGCCTCTGCTGGGTTTGTGGATTTGGAGTGACAGGGGCTGGTGATGTATGTTCTCTTCAGACAGCCATTGGGGGGGTTGAGGTGTGTTCTGCCTTCCTGGATGAGTCTGGGCTGGGCTGAAGAGAACTGGGATGCATTTAGAGTAGTGGGAGGAGATTTCCTTGCTCCTGAATGGGCCTGGTCTGCTTTAGGTACTGCTGTCTCTGCCTCTTGCTGGGAAGCTGGGCCAGAGAGGACCAAACTGGTTCGGACTGAGCACAGACACTCTGCCTGAGAGAACAAAGGAATTTGGAGCATACATTTTGGGGTCCAGACCCCAGAACTTTAGTTCTCTTTTGGAACCAAGAAGATTGCCAAGAAGAACTGGAGAAGGTGTGAAGAGGGACTACCACTTTGCTGTGTGCTTTGCTGTGTTGGCCTGCAGTGGGTGCTTCTGTTTTAGGCAATGAAAGAACTGGACTGAACTTTCTGAAACCTCTTTTTGTGAGTTTCTCCAAGGGCTTGAGGTAGACCTTGCCCCTGTTCAAGAAGTCTCAGGAATAGCAAAGACATCAAGTTCATATGTTACTAGGACTGGGGACTGTGTGGTTGTGCTAAAACAAAAGAAAAAGAGCCCCACGTTGTCAACAACGCCGCTGCTGACTCCGTGTCTTCAAGGCACCACCGCACTTCGCACTGCAACTCTGGTCTCACCGACGACGATGCCACCAAGCCACTGCTTGTACCTCGACCTGTGGGCACTGCACCGACTCACTTCACATCACCCCCGGCATCCCCAACGACAACTCTCCACGCCGATGCCGCTACTTACACCATGGTTTGAAGGCACCGCTCGTAAGTTATACGACGCACCGTCCTAATTCCGCACTGCAGCCATGGCCTGCCGATGCCAGCGCAATCGACTCCAGTTGCTCAACCGACAACAGCTCTTCAGCAACCAAGACGCTGCTGCTTGCACCGTGACCTACCAGCACAGCGACGAGCATGGATAAGCCCTTTTAGATGTCCTGATATTCCTTTACCTTGATCCTTTGGTAAATGACTCTCAACTATCGTATCTTTTATGGAATATGATTTTCTAAATGTCACTAGAGGATGTACAGGTAAATCTTGTCCAACTACGCCGTCTGATTTTAGGTTCTTCCAATTTCTCTGCATGATTTTCTTAACACATGTGGCTTCATTTGAGAAATTTGTGATCATCCTAAAATTGGTCTGCGATACCTAGTCTTGCTTTTTAGTCTCTTCTTTCAACAGATCTTCTCTATTTTTCTCTGCTACTTTATGCATTGCCCTAGCAAGAACTATATTGCCATAACCCCTCCTCTCAAATCTTTTTACATTCTCTTTTGCTGCTTTAATAAAGTCACTGTCTCTCAAGCAATTGCGCTTATTGGCAGAAGCTCGCCATAGGAAATACTAGTGATCAGTTTTTTATGGTGAATAATGTTTGCGTGTAACCTCGAGTTTCCTGCAGTCAGTTTTCTATATAATGACATGCCAATCTTATTACCACTGATAAATACTTCAAGATCCAAAAAGTGATCCCTATCTTGACTAATCTCACTAGTGAAGCTTAAGTAGACACTATTGTTGTTCAAAGAGGAGCTATATTGCTTTGCTGAACTTCATGCCGCCGCTGCCGACTCCGTGTCTTGAAGGCACCACCGCACTTCGCACTGCAACTCTGGTCTCACCGACGACGATGCCATCAAGCCACCGCTTGTACCCCGACCTGTGGGCACTGCACCGTCTCACTTCACATCACCCCCGGCATCCCCAACGACAACTCTCCACGCCGATGCCGCTACTTACACCATGGTTTGAGGGCACCGCTCGTAAGTGATTCGACGCACCGGCCTAATTCCGCACTGCAGCGCAATCAACTCCAGTTGGTCAACCGACAACAGCTCTTCAGCAACCATGACGCTGCTGCTTGCACCGTGACCTGCCAGCACAGTGATGAGCATGGATAAGCCCTTTTAGATGTCCTGATATTCCTTTACCTTGATCCTTTGGTAAATGACTCTCAACTATCGTATCTTTTATGGAATATGATTTTCTAAATGTCACTAGAGGGTGTACAGGTAAATCTTGTCCAACTACGCCATCTGATTTTAGGTTCTTCCAATTTCTCTGCATGATTTTCTTAACACATGTGGCTTCATTTGAGAAATTTGTGATCATCCTAAAATTGGTCTGCGATACCTAGTCTTGCTTTTTAGTCTCTTCCTTCAACAGGTCTTCTCTTTTTCTCTCTGCTACTTTATGCATTGCCCTAGCAAGAACTATATTGCCATAGCCCCTCCTCTCAAATCTTTTTACACTCTCTTTTGCTGCTTTAATAAAGTCTCTGTCTCTCAAGCAATTGCGCTTATTGGCATAAGCTCGCCATAGGGAATACTAGTGATCAGTTTTTTAGAGTGAATAATGTTTGCTTGTAACCTCGAGTTTCCTGCAGTCAGTTTTCTATATAATGACATGCCAATCTTATTATCACTGATAAATACTTCAAGATCCAAAAAGTGATCCCTATCTTGATTAATCTCACTAGTGAAGCTTAAGTTGACACTATTGTTGTTCAAAGAGGAGCTATATAGCTTTGCTGAACTTTCTGTGCCTTTCCTTATGATGAACAAATCATTGATATATCTTCTCCAACTGATGATTCTTTCTACCCAATTCCTTTGGGCATCCGACCATGCCACCTGCTTCTCCCACCAGCCTACGAAAAGATTTGCATACCTGGGGCGAAGCAGGTGCCCATGGTGGTCCCTCGTTACTGCCTGTATTGTTGTCCCTAAAATATAAAGATATTATTATTTTAGCAAAATCCCATGAATTCCAATAAATCCTCATTATATTCTGAATATTTCAGTGGACGCCCTTCGAGAAAATATTTTATGGCTTATAGGCAATCTTTGTGGGCTATGCTGGTGTACAGATTGGCAACATCCGTTAAAATCATCAGAAAGTCTGATTCCTAAACATGTTCCTTCTGTTTGTCTGATGAAATCCTTTGTATCTCTTGTGTATGATGTTAGTTGTGTTACCTATGAGGACAGAAAATTATCCACATATATTGACATATTATCAGTCAAACTTCCAATAGAAAACGGTGGTAACTTTGGATATGGAACGGCTAGGAATTAACACTCTTCTGTTGTCAGCATCCCTCTCTGATGTCACTTTTGGATCAATGCATGCCCATTCCTTATACTGTTTTGATAATGTTGATTAGTGACTGTTATATAGTTGTTTTTATCACTTAGTTGTCTTAAGCCTTCTTTGCAGTAATTGTCCTTCGTTTGCAAGACAATATTCCCTCCTTTATCTGAGGGTTTAGAGACAATCCTACAACCGTTTTGTAAATCAATTAGAGTCTGTCTTTGTTCTTTTGTTACATTGGTCTTAATTTTATTCTTGTTCTTCCCCATACGTGGGGCCAAAATCTCCTTGTTCACACTGTCGGAGAAAACATTGATTGCATCTGTGGTTGTTTAAGGCATAAACTTTGATGTTGGTTTAAAAGCAGTACATCCTCCTACTTGTATTATTCGCAAACTCTCCGCTCTATCGATGTTGTCTCGAATGTCCTCAACTTGTGATGTAGCTTCCATTTGTAACTCTTATAATAGTGCCAATGTGTCAAGATCATTGCCTGTTACATTATCTTGTGGCATCCCCACTTCTTTTTGTGTTGTTCTTTATCTATTTAATCCTTTCAATTTGAAATATTTATAATGTTTCAATTCCCTTGAAATCTTAAAAAGGTCAATTCTTGTTTGTGTATACTCAAAATTTGATACAGGGCAAAAGGTAAGTCACAATTTGTTCCTCTGATTTAGTGTGTTGTTTCATTGGCAAATTCACAATAGATAGATTTTCAGTTTTTACTACTTCTTCGTTCCCCTCTTGCTCTGAGTATTGCGATTGGGAATGTTTCCAGTGCCACCTTCCTCCTCCTCTTCTCGTCTTTCATTTCCCTTTTGCTCCGGAGGTTTGCCTTTGCCCCAGCCTAACCACATTTGGCAGATTAAACATAATTCCTTGTGAAAATGAGTTTGTGTTGGCTGGAACCTGTCCTCCTATTGCTCCTTCCTCTTCAGAGGAACCTGAAAACCTCACTTCTGTGGCTGACCAACGCAGAATCGGCGACAGACGTATTTTTAAAAAAAAATTGCGCTTAGAATTTGCTGTGCTATATTCTTAATCTCTATGCTTGTGGCCCTTCCCAGTCACTGGCCCTTGGCCCGCCACACTGGTGAGTTATCATTTTACTCTGGAGAACCAGAATGCTGGGTGGTAGGACATTTGTGACAGCACAGTGATCCCATGCACAAATGTGTGTAAAAAGTGATTTTTTTTTCCAGCTAAATTAGAGGTTTGCAGGCAATTCTGGGTAGGGAAACATTGGGGGATTCACGCAAGCCATACCTCCCTGGACTCCTCATGGTGTCTATTTTTCAGAAATGTGTGGGTTTGGTAGGTATCCTGTGGGAGTGCGAGTTTGATAAACAGGCACGGAGGCTATATATATTTTCCAAAAGTACTTTGTTTATTGTCTGACAGAGTTTTAGCAGTTGATGTAGGGTGGATTTCCTCTTACAGTTTTTTGGAGTAGATTAGTTAAAGAGGCTGCGATCTGGGAGAACCTCGGAATGAACCGACGATAATATCCCAGTAATCCTAGGAATGCTCGAAGATCTTTCTTGGTTTGTGGCAAGGGGATCTGTGCAATGGCAGTCAATTTTGAGGTTTGGGGTCTGATCACTCCCTCTCCCAACAGATACCCTAAATATCGTACGGGTTGGGCTGCTAGATGGCTCTTAGCGGGTTTGATTTTGAGACCATATCGTCCCAGGGTCTGTATGACCTGGAAAAGATGTGTTAAATGCTGTTCCCAAGATTCACTATAGATGATTATATCATCAATATATGCCCCAGCATATTTTTCATGTGGTTGTAGTATTATATTCATAGCCCTCTGAAACGTGGCTGGGGCCCGTTCAATCCAAAGGGTAGTATCTAGAACTGGTATAGACCATCAGGAGTAGAGAAGGCTGTTTTCTCTCTATCCTGGTCTTGAAGGGGTATCTGCCAATACCCCTTACACAGATCCAAGGTGCTAATGTATTTAGCTTTCCCTATTCTCTCAACCATCTCATCCACTCTAGGGAGAGGATAGGTGTCAAATTCGGAGATCTTGTTGACTTCCCGGACGTCAATGCAAAACAGTAGTGAGCCATCTGGCTTCGGTAAAAGGACAATGGGCGAGTTCCACTGACTTATAGAGGGTTCAATGATGTCCATTTCCAAAAATGTTTTTATCTCTTCTTTAATAGTTTGACTACAAGCCTCAGGGATACAGTATGGCCTAAGGCATACCTGTTTCCCAGGAGGAGTTTATATGGCATTCTCCAAGAGTGTAGTCCTACACGGGGAAGACGAGAAAGTGTCCTGTATTGGGTTTGGGACTTGCACTAGATTTTCTAAAAGTACAGATGGGAGGCTATTGTCTACACATTGAAGAAATAACAGAGCCTGTACTTTCGCTATGTTCACATCTGCAGTTACAGGGCCCTCCCACTTTTTAAGCAAATTTACATGATAAATCTGAGAGCTGTCTAGCGGGATCGGTCTCAACCCGATAGGTTACAGGGGTGACCTTTTCAGTGATAGTATATGGACCCTGCCACTGTCCCAACAATTTGTGATCCGAGGATCCCATCGTTGGTAACACTGAATCCCCTATTTCAAAAGTTCGGATCCTAGCTCCCTGGTCGTATTGTTTTTTCTGTGCTATTTGAGCTTCCTCTAAGTTGTTCCTTACTATTGTTCTGATCTGCCCTAGGTGAGAACGCAAATTGGAAACATATTCTGTCAATGGTTTAGCTTCGTCAGATTCTGATTCCCACCTCTATTGTGCCATTTCAAGAAAGGTACGTGGTTTGTGCCCATACAACAATTCAAAAGGGGAGTACCCTGTGCTCTTTTGTTCTTTACACCGTTTGGCGAAAAGAGCTAGAGGCAACATGTGCTCCCATTTTCTAGTTTCTAGGGATGAGAGTTTCTTGAGGGTGGCTTCAATAGTGGCAATATACCTTTCAACTAACCCATCTGTTTGGGGATGATAGGCAGCCGTTCTGATTTGTTTCACCCCTAACAATCCACAGACGTGTTTCATTAAACAGGACACAAAGGGAGTCCCTTGGTCCGTCAAGATCTCTTTTGGGAACCCCACCCTAGAAAACACCGCTATCATAGCTTTAGCTATGTTAGATGCATCAGGTCTGAGTAAAAATAAGGCCTCTGGAAACCGAGTAGCGTAATCTACTATAACAAGAACATACCTACATCCACTGCGGGATGGCTATAAAGGTCCTATTATGTCCATGCCTACCCTACTGAAAGGTTCACTTATAATGGGAAGTGGTTGAAGGGGTGCTCTAGGAGGGTGATATCTGTTGTTTCTCTGGCATACCGGATATTCCCTGCAATACCTTTAATGGGAAGAGGTTGAAGGGGTGCTCTAGTAGGGTGATAAATGGTGTTTCTCTGGCATACCAGACATTCCCTACAATACCTCTTGCTGATAAATTCCAGGCCAATAAAACCTTTCCAGGATTTATTTTTCGGTTTTATCTACCCCAAAATGTCCTCCCAATAAGAGACTGTGGGTTAAGTACAACACTTTATCCCTGAACGGACCAGGTATTAGCAACTGGGAGCTCTGGATCAGATTCCCTTTTCTATAGTCCCTCCTTCTTAAAGAAATATGGACCTACATAGTGGGGGTCTTCATCTTCTAGGGCCTTGTTCCATGCCTCTTGAAGCACAGGATCTTCTCTTTGTGCTGCATGGAGATTTCTATCGGTTTCCCATGGGTTCTCATCCTGTATGATTGGTAGAACGAGTGGACTTTTGATTTTTTCGGCTATTCTCTGTTTCCTACTTTCCTTGATTTTTGACGGTGGCCAGTTCTTGTCTGTATCCTGCGTAAAAGGCGCTGAGGCCCACCATTCTTCTTCTGGGTTCTTGCCATGTAAGAGTTGAGACAACTTTGGATAATCGTTTCCAAGAATAGCTTGCTCCGGTAATCGGGGTATTAGTCTCACAGTTAAAGATGATCATGGATCGTGGGCATGTTGTATTCGGACCTGTGGGATACGGTTTGGTGTCACCGTGGACACATCGGATACCTACAGTTCCATCCATTGGACCAAGACATGACCCTAGGTCTTGAGGTCGGACTACGCTGTGTAGGCAACCAGTATCTACCAAGGTGGTCACGCGATGTCCATTCACAGAAACGGTGCAATGATAAGGGAGTGGCTTCTTTTCTGAGGGAGAACAGTAGTGGTTTCTCGCCTCACCGATTTCCATGGGTTTTTCCTTCTGAGGACAAAACCGGGCGATATGTCCCATCCCTTCACATTGGAAACATTGGGGACCCATAGTAGGTGGTCTAATTATTGGACCCCATGGGATTATTGTAACGGGTTCAGGTTCTTCACTGTAGGTGGGCGAGGGTGACGATTTACTCCTGGCCCTCCTGTTTTCCATGTGGTTTCTTCTCGCCCCTTTTGGACTTCTTGGGCTCTGTTGTAGGCACTTGCGATTTCTACAGTCAAGTCAAGTCAAGTCATAACACTTATATAGCGCACTACATACCCAGAGGGTTTCAAGGCGCTTAGGAAGGGGAGGTGGATTATTTGTCAAATATCCACGTTTTAAGTTGCTTTCTGAACGCTAGGTGATTCTGGGTGAGGCGAAGGTAAGCGGGGAGTGAGTTCCATGTTTTGGCAGCCAGGTATGAGAAGGATCTGCCTCCCATGGTGGTCTTGTTGATGCGAGGTACAGTGGCGAAGGCTTGGCTGGAAGAGCGCAGTTGGCGGGAGGGGGTGTAGAAGGACAGTCGAGAGTTGAGGCAATCTGGTCCGATGTCGTAGAGTGATTTGTGTGCGTGGGTAAGCAGTCGGAAAGTAATCCTCTTATTGACGGGTAGCCAGTGGAGGTCTTTAAGGTGACCAGAGATGTGTTCGTTGCGTGGGATGTCTAATATGAGCCTGGCTGAGGCGTTTTGTATTCGTTGTAGTTTCTTCTGGAGTTTAGCGGTGGTACCTGCGTAGAGGGTGTTTCCGTAGTCCAGTCGGCTCGTGACTAGAGCGTGGGTGACTGTTTTCCTTGTTTCGGAGGGGATCCAGCGAAATGTTTTTCTGAGCATGCGAAGAATGTTAAAGCAGGAAGAGGATACGGCGCTGACTTGTCTGTTCATTGAGAGTGAAGAATCCAGGATGACGCCAAGGTTCCGTGCGTGGTCTGTCGGGATGGGTGCATTTCCGAGGGCTTCCGGCCACCAGGAGTCGTCCCATGCAGAGGGTGATTTACCTAAGATGAGGACTTCTGTTTTGTCTGAGTTCAGTTTCAGACGGCTTTGTTTCATCCATTCGGCGACTTCTTTCATTCCTTCGTGTAGGTTAGTTTTGGCGGTGCTGGGGTCCTTGGTGAGAGATAGGATCAGTTGAGTGTCATCCGCGTAAGAGATGATGTTGAGGTTGTGTTGGCGGGCGATGGCCGCGAGGGGGCTCATGTATACGTTGAAGAGGGTGGGACTGAGTGAGGATCCTTGTGGTACGCCGCAGATGATTTCAGAGGCCTCGGACTTGAATGGTGGGAGGCGGACTCTCTGGGTTCTTCCGGTGAGGAACGAGGTGATCCATTCCAGTGCCTTTCCTTGGATTCCGATGTTTCTGAGGCGTTGTAAAAGGGTGCTGTGGCAGACTGTGTCGAAGGCTGCAGAGAGGTCGAGGAGGATGAGGGCGACTGTGTCTCCATTGTCCAGTAGAGTTCGAATGTCGTCTGTTGCTGCGATGAGTGCGGTCTCAGTGCTGTGTTTGGCTCGGAAGCCAGATTGTGAGGGGTCGAGTGATTTGTTGGCTTCGAGGAAGGCGGAGAGCTGGTTGTTGACAGCTTTCTCGATGACTTTGGCCGGGAATGGAAGAAGTGAGATGGGGCGGTAGTTTTTGAGTTCGGTGGGGTCTGCTGTTGGTTTTTTCAGAAGGGCGGTGAGTTCAGCGTGTTTCCAGTCTTCTGGGAAGGTAGCGGAGTTGAAGGAGCAGTTGATGACGTCTCGGAGGTGCGGAGCTATGACGGAGTCTGCTTTGTTGAAGATGTGGTGGGGGCATGGGTCTGTGGGGGATCCAGAGTGGATGGAATTCATCAGGCGGATGGTGTCCTCAGTGGAGATTGGGTTCCAGGCGTTAAGGGTGTTAACGGGGGGAGGATGGTCAGCTGATGGTAGGGTGGGTTGCCTTCCGGGTTGGTTGTCAAAGCTGTTGTGGATGTCAGCAATCTTGTTGTGGAAAAAAGAGGCTAGGGAATCGCAGAGGGTTTGAGAGGGGGTGATGTCGTTGGAGTTGGCCGAGGGGTTGGAAAATTCCTTGACGATGTTGAAAAGTTCCTTGCTGTTGTGGGCGTTGTTGTCAAGTCGGTCTTTGAATGCTGTTTTCTTGGCTTTTCGGATCAGTTGGTGGTGAGTACGGATGGCGCTTTTGAAGGCGTCCTTGTTGCTGGTGGATGGGTCTTTTTTCCAGGCCTTTTCAAGGGAGCGGCACAGTTTCTTGGATTTCTTGAGGTCGTCGTTGAACCATGAGGCCTTCTTGAAGCCAAGTTTGTGTTGACGTTTTTTCAGTGGTGCTAAGGTGTCGGCGGTGTTGGATAACCAAACGGTGAGGTTGGAGGCGGCTTCGTTGGCGTTAGAAGAGAGGGCTGGGGAGGATTGAAGGAGTGATGTGGAGATCTGCTCTGTGGTGATTTTGTTCCAGTTTCTTTGCAGAGTTGGTTGGGGGTGGTTGATGGGTTTCGGCTTGTTGTAGATGAAGTGAACGCAGCTGTGGTCAGTCCAGAGGAGATCCGTAGTGTGGCTGAAGGAGACATGGTTGCTGGAGGTGAAGATGGGGTCGAGAGTGTGACCTGCGATGTGGGTGGGGGAAGTGACCAGTTGTTTAAGTCCGAGGTTGGCGAGGTTGTCCAAGAGGGTGGCGGTGTTGCGGTCGTTGATCTTTTCAAGGTGGAAGTTGAGGTCTCCCAGAAGGATGAAGTCTTTGGAGGGGAGCGCGTGTGGAGTGATGAAGTCCGTGATGTCTTCACTGAATTTTGCGCGTGGTCCAGGTGGTCTGTAGAGGAGGGTGCCTCTGAGTGTGGTTTTGGGGTCGATGTGGATCTGGAAGTGAAGGTGTTCGGAGTTGGCGAGGTTGGCATCAGAGCTGGTTGAGATGCGGATTGTTTTCTTATGGACGATAGCGATTCCACCTCCTGTATGGTCGGTGCGGTCCTTGCGTGTGATCTTATAGTCATCAGGGATAGCGATGGCGATGTCCGGGGCGGAGGAAGCGTTCATCCATGTTTCCGTTAGGAAGGCGACGTCAGGAGAGATGGTGTCTAGTAGGTTCCAGAGGTCAATGGCGTGCCTGTGGACCGAGCGGGTGTTGAGAAGGATGCATTCTAGGTGGTTGGGGTCGGGAATCTGTGGTGTAGTCGTAGCGGAGATGTTGTCGGTGCCGCTAAATTTGCAGGAGAAGCAGGAGAAAGGTCCATGGGTGCGTCCAGGAGCGGCTTGGACGCAGTTGGGGGCGCGACCGGGGTCAAGGGCTAGGAGGGTGGAGGCATCATAGGTAATGCGGGAGGGCTGTGGAGCGAGAGGGGCAGGGGGTCTGGCGCTGGGCGCGGTCCAGGCGCGGACGGGCGTAGACGGGCTTACCTTTGGCGCACCTTCGGCGTGTCCGAAGCGCGTGGACGCTGCGCGTGGAGGCATTGGCCATAAATGGAGGGTGGAGGGGGCGGAGCGTGGGAGGGTCAGCAGCTGGGAGGCGGTAGCGGGGAGGAGGGGCAGGGAAAACAACAACAGCAAACAAGATGGAGGTCAGAGGGGAGGCGAGGCAGGGGCAGTAGGTCGCCAGCGAAGATAATAAATCCAATGATGCACGTTGCTGCCAGGTGGAATGCAGTGAAATGAAATGCAGTGCAGGGCGGGCGGCGCTATGGTCACAAGCGCTGAGAGCAATGAGATTAAGCAAAACACTGCGCAAATATGAGAAAAGCAGGCGAGCCGATTTTAAACACGGCGCTATTTAGTCTAATGCAGGCGATACCACTGAAATAAATAAATAATGCAGGCGATACCGTGAGGTTGAATTCAGCAGTGCGATCCCCAGCAAGATAGCAGCAGTACAGGGAGAGGAGCAGGGAAGGAGCAACCGGTCAGGAGCGAGTCCGGGCGGTCACAGGGGCTGAGAGGACGAGGTAGGCTCTGTGAACGTGGGTGGGAGGGTCAGCAGCTGGGAGGCGGTAGCGGGGAGGAGGGGCAGGGAAAACAACAACAGCAAACAAGATGGAGGTCAGAGGGGAGGCGAGGCAGGGGCAGTAGGTCGCCAGCGAAGATAATAAATCCAATGATGCACGTTGCTGCCAGGTGGAATGCAGTGAAATGAAGCAGTTTCAAGGGTCAATGAAGCAGTCAAATGAAGCAGTTTCAAGGGTCAAGTTAGCTTGTTGCCGTGCCCAACTCTGAATGGGTGGACGAAGTGAGGACAAATACTGCTCCAAGTATATTTTTGCCATGATCCCGTCCTTATCTGTGGTAGCAGGTTTTAACCACTGGTCAGCCATATCTTTTACCCTACAATATAAGGCTCTAGGGGTTTCTTGGGGCCCTTCTTTAATTTGTCGAAGCTTAAGCCGATAGGTCTCATCATCTACCCCCAACCTCTCCATGATGCACCTCTTTATATCTGCATACGGTACCACACCTTGAACTGTGGCCGCCTGCTAGGCTGCTTGCATTTCTCCAGACAGGAGCGGTCCCAAGTATTGGCCCCATTTATCGGTGGCCAGGATGCAGCTGTGACCATTCTTTCAAAGTTATGAAAGAAGTAATCGGGGTCTTCTCCGCTTACATATCGTTTAGGAATACCCGAGGGTAAGGTGGTGGGTCCTCTCTGATGTCCTAAAGCCTCAGTAATCTTATCCATAGCTGCTCCATGGTTCTGACACTGTCCGGTAAGCACTTGTTGCAGCTTACCCCGATCTTCTTCGACTACTTTCAGGAAGCATTCCATCATTTTCCCCAGATGTTCTTGATTTTCCACCATTTTCGCTAGTGCAGCCTCCATGGTGCCTTTTAATCCCACTTCTGACACCACTTGTGGGAGTGCAGGTTTGATTAACAGGCGCGGAGGCTGTATATATTTTCCAAAAGTACGTTGTTTATTGTCTGACAGAGTTTTAGCAGTTGATGTAGGTTGGATTTTCTCTTGGTCTTCACCAGTTTCACTCTGGGATGAGCTGGTCGGGGTCTCCGGGTCAGATGTTCCAGGCTCCTCCTCCGTTTTGATGGTGTCACTCCGAAGGCTCATAGAAGAGGAAATAAAGGGGAGCCGTCAGGTACACTGTTTATTGAGTGTATTCAATCTCTACCTGTCACCACACCCGAGAGTGATTAAGAGTCGATTGAGGAGGTTCTCTGGGTCAGTTTAACAGAATAGTGCTGGGACGTAAGGAGGGAAAAAGATTAGATAAGGGGAAAACGTGCCCGAGATTATTGTAATGCCAGAAAGCAATAAGGACAGAATGGGGAATCAATATTTGTTCACAGATGGTGATTTTTAAATCCAAAAGTGCCAGTTGTACTCAAAATAATAATAACCACAATTCCAGAACTACAGAGGTTCTTAAAACGCTACTCGTGCTCTTCCCGGTACATCCCTCCCGCCTCCCGCTCACCCTCTCCCGGTTCCCCAAGACGCTCTAACTCACCGGCCCGCCGCAACTCTCCTGAGTTGCGGCCGCTCCCCAGCCTCCTCCAGTGGGCACCACCACTCCTCGGTCCACCGTTCGTCAGAATCTTCTTCTCCTTCTCGGTCGTCTTCGGTCTCTGTATTTCCCTGGGTCTCCGCGTCACCCTCGCCGAGTCACCTGCAGTCTCCGCCTTCTTCCTTCACATCTCCTTCACTGCCACTGGTCCAAGACGACTCCTTCCTGTCTCGCCATCCTTTCATTGGGGTAGGAGAATCCCTTCCGAGTTCGTCTCCGCCCACTTCAGTTTTCCTCTCGTATTCCCTCTGTGAAGATACAGCATACAAGAATGTTGGCGGCTGCGGTTTCGATTGTTCCTTCAAGTCCCAGGGTGCGCTCTGATGACCCAGGACGTCGTTGGAGGGTTCCTTCCAGGATGATTCTAAGGTGAGCCCTACGCCGTCCTTCTCACATATCCCTAGATGGCCGCCGAGCCCAGGGCCAAAAACCCAGGCGCCCCCCTTGCAAAACCAGGTAATCTTGTGATAGGTAATTTTGATGTCTCCGCAATACGTTTTCGGCCCTTGCATGTCGCGGGTACTTGGCCCACCCACATGAGTGTGTTACCATTTTTATTGGGCGACCTCAGAGAACACTGAGTGGTAGGAAATTTGTATCAGCCTGTTCATCCCACATCTTTCCAACACAGACATTTGAAAAAAAATATTTTTTTCAGCTAAATTTGAGGTTTGCAAGGGATTCTGCTAGAAGTCTGCAAGCCCAGGACCAAAAATACAAGTGCTCACCTGTCTATCAACTGTGGCTATTTTTTGGGGGCGTGGGGCATTGGTATGCCTGTTCTGGGCAGGCCCCACCCCTACTTACAAAAAAGCCAGCCTAATCCCTGGCGCTTAATGGGCCCGGGGCAGATCAGGGGCTATTGCCCCGAACTGCCTGCTGGGGGCAGAAAGTCTGTGGCATTTTTTGGGGGGAGTGGGAGCATTGAAATGTCCCTTCTGGACAGCCCCACCCCGAACTTTGGAAAAAGAAATCACTGGTGTCTAGTGGCCTTTCTGCCCCCTGGGGGGCAGATAAGGGGCTATTGCCCGATCTGCCTCTCTGGGGGGCAGAAAGACTGTAGCAATGGTTTTGGGGGTGGGGGCATTGGCAGGCCAATTCTGGGAAGTCTCCACCCCTACGTATAAAAAAAGACAATCCCTGGTGTCTAGTGGACTTTCTGCCGCCCGGGCGCAGATCCAGGCCTACTGCCCCCATCTGCCTCTTGGGGGGGGGAAATATTTTGCCTTATTTGGGTGGTAAGGGTGGGGGCATCGGCATGGCCATCTGAGCCGCCCCCACCCCTGGCATAGAAAAAAATAATCTCTGGCGTCTAGGGTGCCTTCTGCCCCCAGGGGGGCAGATTGGGGGATACTGCCACCATGCAGAAAGACTTGTTGTGGCAGAATAAAATGGAGGGTGTAAAGCTCTTGCCTCAGGAGCCGCTCCCACCTCCCTTGTGGCTAGTGGGTGGATCCCTGCTTGGGGATTGCCCCCCTTGGGCGATCTCCAAGCAGGGATCCACTAGGGAAGAGTTCAATTGGTAAGGGGAGATTCTCCCCTTTCCAACAATACCTCTCCCATTTGTTTCAGTGGTTGGGGGCTGAAATAGCCCCACGAGCACCGAAACTGTAAAACTGAAACTAAGATTCAGTTTTGTTTTTATTTATTTTGTAACCAAAATCTGTTATCGCCCTTTATCTGTGTTCCTTTTTGTGATCCTCAAAACATGGCATTCACTACAATGTGGGGACAACATCCAGAAGTCCGGTAATGTTTGCCACAAAATGTTGTCCACGGTATCACCTACCAATATTGGGACGGTTAACTTTGGGAACCACAAAATCTCCCTTGGGGTTTAGGTTGCGCCCACGTTGCCCCCTTATATATTTTTTTCCAGCATGCAGACATCATGCTACTTAGTCTAGTAATAGCTGCCACAATATATTGCTCATGTTGTGGGCAGCCAATCCGGATTGACTAGTTCCCTATAAAGTGGTCAATCAGAGAATATCCGGACACCAGCTTTCTGTCAAAATGGGTGTAGTTCTGTTCAGCAGTTTATTCTTTCTTGCTTCCCAAAATTTGAAAAGGGAATCAATGTTTTGGTATGACACCTTTTTCTTAGCCCCGCTAGACTGATGTGGGCAAAACTTTCCAGGAGGGAGCTGAGGTGGATGAATGTTTTGAAAGATTTGTGAAAATGCGTCCGTTTTCACCAAAGGTATTACTGGGGGAAAACGCTCTTCATGTGGAAACTCTGACCTAGCTATAAGTACACAGTCACAACTGCCACCTTACATTGTAGTGTGTGTGTGTGTGTGTGTGTGTGTGTGTGTGGGTGTGTGTGTGTGTGTGTGTGGGTGTGTGTGTGGGTGTGTGTGTGTGTACGTGTGTGTGTGTGTACGTGTGTGTGTGTGTGTGTGTGTGTGTGTGGTGTGTGTGTGTGTGTGTGTGTGGTGTAGTGTGGTGTGGTGTGTGTTGTGAATGTGTGTGTTTACACAGATGGCCTTTTTAAGAGACTTACGTCTTGTGGGTATAGTTTTGAAGTTCTCAAAACAGCCCAAGACAAAACTAGATTGATCTAGAGAGAAGATATGCTGTTCAGCCAAAGTGAGAATAGGAAGAAAACTACACACCACCCAGGTACACCTCGTCTCATTACAGGCTGTTCTGCATATCATGCCATTCTTTACAACCTCCTCTATAAAAATTGGCATATTGTCAAAAGTGATCCCACCATTGGCTGTAATATCACCATAGTACCTCCCATATTATCCAGGAGGGCCAAATCGATGCGAAATGAGTTAGTATGCAATTCACCACAGGTTAAGAAAGGCTGAGAGTGCACAGAGGTTTCCAAAAGTGCTTTAAATGTAAAGCTTGTCGATATGGCTCCAATATGAAACTTCTACAAACACCTTTTAGACATACACCTCTTGAAATCAGAGGGAATTTCAATTGTAAAAGCAATTTTGCAGTCTATGTTTTAGAATGCACTTGTAACAAAAGGTACATGGGGAGCATCATCTACTCTTCAGGATCTTGCAACATCTAAGAGCGATTGCCAATGACGATCCAAGTTACCCTGTAGCCAAACACATCAACCAATGCAAAGGATTTATCCTAGTTCATAATCAACACTAACCCTAAGAACCCTACGGGTGGGAACAGACATTTGTTACTCAGGAGGCTAGAATCTAGGTACATACTCCTATTGAACTCAAAATCCCACATTGGATGAATTCTGATGAAGCATTATCTGTTCACTTATAGCTCCTTTCCTCCCTCAAAAACCCGCCTGGGTGTTTTGGTTATATTGCACATATAAGGTTTTCTACATTCTTTTTTTTGTGTTTTTTTTATTGAGAATTATTTGACACAATATATATAAAAACAAAAAAAAACATTGAATTCATTCAATTCATTATACAACAAAGCAGATATCATAAATCATCTACATCCAGCATTAAGAGAGTTAAAAGAGCCATTAAGATACCATAAAAATCTAAAAAATAGAGAGAGACAATTGATACTGTTATATACAAATGTTATACAAAATATATATACAAAGAGAGAGACGGGTAAAGGAGAAAACAGTCATTGTATACTCCTCTATAGCGTTTCACACCTTATAATTGATTATTGCTGCAACATGTTGGCCCTCCAGAGCTCTACAGGTGCCCAGATCTTTAAGCCCATCTCCCATGTTCTTCTACCCTTTAACTCATAATAGAGCAGCCTCTATATTATGCATACCTAAGAGTCTCGTCAGCCACATCTGGAATGAAGGTGCCTCCGTATCCTTCCATGCTGCTGAGATCAGAATGCGGAGTAGTGCGACTGAAATAAAAACTAAAGCCTCTGTCTCTGGATTTAAAGCCAACTTACTATCGCAGCCTAAAAACATCAATGTTGGGGATAGGCTTATCTTAAGGCCTAGCAGCCCCTCCCAGAATGCCTCCATCTCTTTTTTAATCATTCCTAGTTTATCGCACTGATAGAACATATGTACGAGGTCCCCCGGACCCTCTCAGCACCTGGGACAACTGTTATCCTCCCTCTTCCCCAATCAAATAACTTAGAGGGTGTATAAATAAAGATTAAAAAGTGTTTTAAAATGTTGTGCTTTCAGGTTAGAGGAGCGCAGAAATCTTTTATCCAAAAGTAGTGCTCTGTCCAAGTCGACATCAGGATTTTCTAGTTTTTTGGCCCAAGAGACCTCAGTTTTTTCTATGTCATCCTGTATTTCTTCTAGTAATATCCCATAAATACCTTTGACTCTGCGCCCTCCCCGTAACAGATAATCCAATATACTACACCTTTTTCCTAGAGTGATACGTGGCCTCTTAGATTTGATTGTGTGAGTGACTTGTGCATATTTAAACTCTTGATTCCACAACATGGAATACCTCAGCTGTAAATTATCCAGGGAACTGATCTCTTCCCCAACCATTATGTCCCCTAATTTCAGAATGCCTTGTTGCACCCAATGTTCCCACGTACTGTCCCTAGATTGATTAGGAAACAGCCCAGAGAGCCACAGGGGGGTATGGTGATTAAATCTTGGAATTTTCAAGCATTTCTGAACCAGCGACCAGATCCCCATATAGCATCCATTGTCTTATATCCCATTCTCTTATAGTATCGTTTCTCTGTTTTCCTCAGTAGAACATCTATTGCCTCCCTACCTAATATCAATTCATATATTGTAGGAGAGTTTTCATTTCTATAAGAGTTATTTGGTTCATTCACCCCAGGATCAAACAGGATTGCCATTTGGGTAAGTAAACAAGACCAGTGATAATACCTTATATTAGGTACCCCTAGACCTCCCCTTTCCTGTGGCAGTGACATAAATTTTAAAGATCTTTTAACCATGCCATACTGCCAGAGAAAGTTCATAAAAAGAGCTTCTATTGATCTAATACGTTTTTCATCAATTAAAAAGGGGATGGCTCGGAACAAATATAGTATCTTTGGAAACATAGTCATTTTGAGGACGTTTGCGCGCCCTACCATTGACAGGTGTAATGTGTCCATTCTTCTCAGACCTGTTTCCATTGATTTCAATACTGGAGTAAAGTTATCCCTAATTATTTGAGCAGGTATGGCGTTGATCGTGATCCCTAGATACACTGCGGAATCAACGAATCTAGGATCTGTTTTAACTATGTTCTGTGAACAAAGTACCTGGGTCTTCCCTTCATTTAAACGGTACCCTGTATGTCCACCGAATGACTTAGTAATATCCACCACTGCCCATAAGGCAACATCCGCTTCAACCGTGATGACAGCCATTATCTTTGTTTCAAAACCCTTTGTATTCACAGGTTTAATGTTTGTGCTATCCATTATCCGTTGTATCAGGGGATCTATATAGAGCACAAAGAGAATAGGTGAGCAGGGGCACCCCTGACGAGTCCCCCTTGTTATATAAATCTCATCTGAGCTCTCGCCCATCATTTGAATCCTTCCTTTGAACTTGTTGCCGGCCGTTTGCTGAGGGTCGAGGACTTTGTTGGACCCCTTCTATCACCATCACAACTTGCGGAACCCGCTTCGCGGGTCCCGCTGCGCACCAGAGCCACAGGGGAGGCTGATTGCTGCTGCGTGTGAAGGTCCAGGGCTGCGAGCGTGCGGGGCAGGACTTCGAATCCCAGAAGCCCCTGCACACCACGCCTCTCGTCACCTGGCCGCTCTCCCTGGCCAACACGCCCCGCCTGCAATCTTTAAAAGGCTTGTGTTGATTGAACGTCGTGGGATACCTTTCCTTTGAACTTGTTGCCGGCCGTTTGCTGAGGGTTGAGGACTTTGTTGGACCCCTTCTATCACCATCACAACTTGCGGAACCCGCTTCGCGGGTCCCGCTGCGCACCAGAGCCACAGGGGAGGCTGATTGCTGCTGCGTGTGAAGGTCCAGGGCTGCGAGCGTGCGGGGCAGGACTTCGAATCCCAGAAGCCCCTGCACACCGCGCCTCTCGTCACCTGGCCGCTCTCCCTGGCCAACACGCCCCGCCTGCAATCTTACGGACTACCTATTTAAGGGAAGGTTAGTACCCGCTAAGCGGGAGCGTCCCGGGAGAAGCCCGGGACAAGGGCGGGATCGTCTGTGGCCGTCCGGGGCCGAAGGAGGCCGGGCTGGGCTAGGTCATTTACATCTTGCTTGTTATATGCTGTGTCTTAGTATCTCTGCACTGTGTATAGCTAGAAGTGGTTTACAGTTACTATACCTAGCGCCCTTATTCTGGACAATCCTCCTTTAACATGAGTCACTCAGCTCCACCTGGTGTGAGTGTCTCCGTTCTGGGTCCCCTAGATAAATTCTTTAAGAAATCCGCAAAGGAGGTAGATATGGACTTACTTCTTGCTGAAAGAAGAGCAGAGCGGCGACGCTCAATTGAGCAGCTAAAGAAAAATCCACTGCCAATTCCTAATAATACACAAGAGCTTGCCGCCCAAGGTTTGAGCGTTATTGAGGCCGATGCCACTGATCTTAACCTTACCCCTAGTATATTTAGGTTTCCTGCTATCTCCCCGCCCTGTAGTAGTGCCACCTGCGGAGGTCACCTTGTTTGTCCCCCTATTGATCACTCAAGCATCATTGAAACAAACATCCCCGAGACCCTTATTAGGGAAGTTGAACCAACCCCTATGCTGTCCAACTTGTCTCTGGTTTGTACCGACCCAGGCGAAATCATTCCTGTAACGAGTGGATCAAAGTCTAGAACCACGTCTGACAAGGCTATAAGGGTTGGTCACTCCCCACCAAGGAAGAAAAGGAAAAAGGGAGGGGTAAAAAGGAAAGGGTGTAGCGGCCAGACTCCATCACCGCCCCTACCCAACCCAAATAGTGAGCCAGGTCCCCCACCCATAGTAGAGCCTCTTCCTTCAGATACACGTGAACATGTATCCCCAGAGCTAGTAACCGTAGGGGTAAATGAGGTGTCCCTTGGTATTTTGGAGAAGCTTATTAAATCATACATGCTTCCCCTGCTAGAACGTGTGAGGACTATGGGAATCCTTGCAACTGGATCCAAATACATCGCTTGTACAGCCTTCCTAAATCTTTGCCCAAACCCTCTACCCTCCATCACCCCCCACAAATAATCCCACCGCACACCGTCCAAGGCTTTCTCCACGTCGAGGAGGATCATTGCCACCCCCCTCCCCCGCAGCATGTATGTCAAACAAAGTAATTGCACGTCTTATATGGTCCGTAGTTCCACGGCCAGGAATGAAACCATGCTGCCAGGGAGAGACAAGGCCCCCAATGATCCTCCCCAACCGGATTGCAAGAATTTTTGCATATATTTTATTATCTGTATTTATTAGAGATATAGGTCTATATGACCCCGGATTTTCCTTCGCCTTCCCCTTTTTATGAAACACCACTATATTTGTGTTTCTCCATGAGTCCGGTATTTCCCCAGTGTTTATGATCCCATTAAATAGATCCAGGAGCATTGGGGCGGTCTCCTCTAGTACCTTAGTGTAAACTTCAAGGGGTATACCATCAGGGCCTGCCACCTTACCCAAAGCTAGATCTCGTATGGCTCCCAATAGTTCTTCCATCGTGATGTCCTTATCCAGGATTTCCCTATCCCCCTGATCAAATCTAATTCCTGGCTCCACCAATTGTTCTAAAGGTATTTCTGCAGTTGATTCTTCCTGGTATAATTTATGAGAGAACCTTTTAAAAACATTCAGAATTTCCGAAGGCTCAACAAAATCCTGACCCTGCTCTACAATTCGAGTAATTACATTTTTAGAAGCGGCCTGCCAGATACGAAGCACGAGTGCCCTTCCCGCCTGCTCGCCTGTCTCATAGAGCTTGCCTCTCTGCGCTTGATACTCAGGAGCTGTCTTTATTGCCATTTGTTTATGGATTTGCGCTTTAATGGAGCTAACTCCCTGTGATATATCTAACCTGTGTTGTTCTTCCGCCTCCCTTAGCTGGCTCACTAATCTTTCTCTCTCTAGGCGGATCTTTTTCCAGGCTTGGGCAGCATAGCTAATAGTCTCACCCCTTAATGCTACTTTATAGCTGTCCCAGAATATATTTCGTGAGGCGGTGAACCTGTTCGCATCAAAATACCTCTGTGACCAAGACTTTATATGTTCTACATAGGAGTTATCTGCCAATGGATTCCTATCAAATGTCCAAGCCTTATGCTTTTTACTGAGCCTGGGGTAATCCAAAGTAAGAATCAGTGGATTATGGTCCGAAATTATTTTTGGTAATTTCTAGGTCTTTGTTTTGCTACGTATTTGAGTGGATATCATAAAATAGTCCAGTTTAGTAAACTTCTGAAATGGGCATGAGAAGTATGAGAAACCGGGTTTCCCGGTTTCTTATCCCTCCAAATATCGCTTATCCCATGGGATTGCATCATAGATAGACCCTGGGTTTACGACCAATATAAGGGATATCGCCCAGAAATTCTGCTGAAATATTAAAATCCCCACAGACCACAAAGGGAGCAGGCCACCCGGTTAGTTCATTTTCCATATGCCCAAAAACCTCGGGGTCATCCTGATTTGAACCATATATCCCACATATGGTAAAACCTATATTCAGCTCGCATACTGCCCATCTACCCATAGCGTCGGCCTTACAGCGCTTAGCCCCTCCAAGCCCTGTCTTTCCTATAATAGCCACCCCAATTACTGCTGAAGTCTGAGAGCAACAAGAGAGGATCTCATATCCACTTAAATTTAACCAATGTTTTTCCCCCATGGCAGATGTGTTTCTTGCAAACACAATATATCCATCTGTTCAGATTTAACAAATTCTGCAAGCCTTCCCCTCTTTTTCCAGTCATTCAGGCCACTAATATTCAATGAACAGATTGTAAGTTTGGACATATTTCTGTTTACATCTTATCTTCTCTTCAACCTGTACCAGATGATTGATGCAAACAAATTCAAAACAAAGATCTTGTTCCATATGCCAATTTACATTTGTGTCAAAAGTTCTCTTTTTTGCATTTTTTCCCCTCCACCAATGCACCCCCCCTCCCCATCCCCCATCTTCCCTCCACCCAGCTTTCCCCCCGTCCCCCCGCCCCCCACCCAACCTGACCCCTGACCCCTGCACCCTCCCTCGTAAAGCGCTCAGACTAGGTCTGTGCGTGTGATGGTTGCAGTGAGCAAACAGTGAGGACTACCTTCAAAAAACGTACTTCAACAAAAACTTCACTCCCCTCCTGCCATATGAGATTACTTTGATTACCAAGCCTTAACCCCCCACCTATAATACTACCTATACGGAGCTAAGCCCCAGACAGAACAGTCCTCTAGCTAGCTAAAGAGTCCAGATACTCCTGCGCTTTGATTTCTGATGCGAAGTATTGTGTCCAACCTTCATTGACTATCTTCAATTGTGCTAGGTTTATCAGGTAGGGCAAGAACAAAGGTTTGGGTCCTGTGTCTGAACTGGCTTGGACCACTCTAATATGCTCAACAAACAAAGGGGCCAGACAGATTTGTTTTTTAGAAGATTTTTGATTCCGCCCAGCCAATTATTTCTGGAGGGTCATCTATTTTATTTTAGTTTTTTTGTATTTTTAGAAAAATATTAAACCATTTGATTATATATGTCATCAAACGAACAGTGAAAAAATACATACATACAAGTGAAATGTGCAATAATGTACCGGTGCTATACAAGTAATAAAAAATATATATACACAGTCAGTTCATACAGGCAACACCAAAAGCATTGAATCAAATACCTAACAGTAAATTGACATTAGGAACCAGTCCTTTATATTAGGCACAAGAAGACAGGCGGACAAACAGTTCAAAGGCACTGCCTGCCTGTCTTACTAAACCAAGGATACGAAATTTAATTGGGGGGTTACAAGACTAGGGATAACACTGTATAGATTTAAATGGCCCTTGTAGCACCCTTGTTCTTTTTCCAAGGCTTCGCCTTGCAAATTTACTGTTAGGTATTTGATGACATATATAATCAAATGGTTTAATGTTTTTCTAAAAATACAAAAAAACTAAAATAAAATAGATGACCCTCCAGAAATAATTGGCTGGGCGGGATGAAAAATCTTCTAAAAAACAAATCTGTCTGGCCCCTTTGTTTGTTGGGTTTATCAGGTAGGCTTGCATTTTCTTATCCTGAAAAGGCTTGATCATTTGTCTTAGCCTCCAGCGCCTTTCAACGGTGGTATGACAATAGTCCAGGCGGAAAAAGAATGACACTCCCTCGCTGGACCTTCTTGCGTCTGGTCTTGCCTTTTCTGAAATGGCCTGTCTCAGAACAAAATTACCAAGGAATATTAGGATCGCCCTTGGCTTATCTCCTTCTCTTATATTACGGCGTACTTTAAAGGGGGTACGATGTGCCCTCTGGATTTCTCCAGACCAATTCCAACTGGAAAGCTCAGGGAATGCTAGCTCAAAGAGCTTGATGACGTAAGCTCTGACATCCGTGCCTTCTGCCCCCTCAGGGATACCTAGCACCCTCAGATTATTTTGCCTGAGCCTATTCTCCGTATCCTCTAGTTTCCATTGAATGTCTATAACTTTGGCATGCTGAGATTCAACCTTACTAGTAGCCGCAGCGACCTCTGCTTCCACTGAAACAACCCTGTCCTTCAGATTCAAAACCCTGTCCCCGACATTTACACAGGCCTTGGACAGATTTCTGACCACACCCTGCATTTTCCTCATCGCAGCTTGTGATTTGCGATTATCCTGCCGTGTTTCTTCCCTGTGCGCTATAATTTCTTGGTGGATCACCTCCAATAAAGAGAGCTGAGTTTTTTTCAGAGTAGGGCTTCCCTGTAACGGCAACGAGGAGGAATGATCCCAACTTAGTTCTCATATATATATATATATATTGGACAATGTACCTTTTTCCTTCCAAACTTTTATGTCTATGAGATGAGGACTATCAGTTGCTGTGACAACCGTGTAGAATGATGATGTATTTAATGACTTACCGCCGCTGCGCGTCTTTCCTGGCAGTTAAGAAAGAGCTGAGAACAGAGGGCCTCCAATATTCATTGTTATTCCCAGCCAGATTGAAAATAATGCTAGATGCTAGCACCTACTTCCACGATGGCCTGGAAGAAGCATGGACTTGGTTGGAAGCCTATCGATCTGGAACAGAGCTAACAGCGCAACGCCTCCAAGAGCCATCCCGGGAACCTCATCGTCACAAATCACAGCATATTAGACGTCGGCAACAGGGTATGCAGAAACCGTCTCCGTCTCAGGCAGAGATAGGGAGACAAGAGGTGCTAAAGGCAGTGACTGCTTTGTCAGGGGAACAGTTGTTGCAGTTGCCTGGGAGTACTGACTCGGAGAGAGACAAGGCACAATCTGACACTTAGTCCTCAGAAGCAGGAAGCCTACGGATGCCACACGTCACCCCGGCCACAGCTGATGGGCTACTGGATGAATGAGGTTTGAAGAACTGCTCAGAGAACTGTTATGGGGAGGCATGGAATCAGGAACTATGTAAGCGGAAGAACGTTGTCAGAATACTGAACAAGGGGTGCATTGGGAAGTTGATTAATAGTGGAACGCTCGAACAGTATGCATTAGCTTAACAATTTGCGTGGGGGAAAACTGGTAAGCCAGAGGAACAATGTACAATTGGGGGATCGAAGCGGAAATTACCATTGTGATTGAGTGGTCACCCGTGGGCTCTAGGCCCCCCCCCCATTGCCTGTAAGGCACGCCCACAGTGACTACTGGTGGGTATAGGAGTGAGTTTGTTATTAATATAGGTTGGATGGGAACTACCATTTTTGTTCTAGGCCCTGTTCTTGGGGGGGGGGGGAACAGTTGGGACTTTGGGACCACTGGTGTGTTCATATATGTAAAGGAAGGGTCAAAACAGATGATTTACTACGATGGGGACAATACCTGAACTACGATGTATTACTTGGAATTATACAGGGACTACACACAATGACAAGGCGCCATAAGGTCCATGCTTATTTGGTCAGGAGAGGGGTACATATTGCATTTCTCCTAGAAACGGACCTCACTAGATCAGAGGGTCAAACCTTGCAGCGACGATGGAGGGGGCAGGTTTTTAGTACATCCTACTCGGCATTTGCAAGGGGGGCATTGATTTGGATTAGAGCTGGGGTCCCCTTTCAGGTAACTAAGCAAACCATAGACTCGGAAGGGAGATTTGTAGCAGTTGAGGGACGTTTATATGGGAGGAACTTAGCACAGTGTAGTATCTATGGCCCAAATGTAGATCAGGCACGATTCCTGGACCGCATATCTGGTACATTAACCCAGTATTTTACGGTTGGAGGAGATTTTAACTCGATAACAGATGTTTTTCAAGATAGGTCACATCCCCCCTTACCAGACTCCCCAGTCCATAGGTTATCCAAATATAGACAAGACTGGCAAACCAGATAGAATTTTGTAGATGCGTGGAGAACCCACCACCCACGAGATCGGGATTATTCCTACTTCTTGGCATTACATGAACTCCATGTTCGACTAGATGCAATATTAGGGTTCAGCATCCATAATGCCCTCCATAATTCACTCTGAGTATCTCAGTAGAACACTATCAGACCACAACCCGTTGTTGATTACTATGCATTGGACACTAGAAAAGTCGGAAATCCCGACTTGGAGATTACGTCCCGAAAAGTTAGATGACCCGGTCTTTAAACAAGAAGTGGGAGAAGAGATAGTGAATTATTTCAATGAAAATGCAGGAACGGCTTCAACTAGAGCAATGGAATGGGACGCCTTCAAGGTGGTAGTGAGAGGGTTGTGTATTAATAAGTATGTAGGAGTGAGGAAAGTATTGCTACAGGATGTGGAAAGTGCAGGACACAGGTTGAAAACAGCCGAACGAGCTAGATCCGAACACCCGGAGAAACAAAAAGAGGTAGTGGAAGCCAAGGAAGCAGTAGCTACAGAATTAGAAAGACTCCAGTGCTTCTATTATAAGAAGTACGTTGTAAAGGCTCACGCGGAGGGAGACAAAGTGGGGACCTTGCTGGCCTGGTTGGCCAATTCCTCCCCACGAGGCTCCCCAATCTTGGCACTGACGGCGCGGGACGGGCGTCCGATATGTACTCAGAGAGAGATTAACACACAGTTCTTAGAGTATTATGAAGCCTTATATGAGAGTACACTGGTCACGGGGATGAAGACATTGAATCCTTCTTAGAGAACATACCCCTCCCGCAGTTAGAGGAGGAGCAAGTGAAGCAATTGGGTCAGGATATAACCATTGAAGAAATTAGAGGCACGATTGAACACAGAGCTCATAATAAAACGCCGGGAGTGGATGGATTACCAATAGAATTTTACTTGCATTACATAGATTTGTTGGCCTCGAGGTTACTGGAGGTCTAGAGGGAAGCGTGCGACCGTGGTCATCTCCCTATGACCATGCCAGAGGCACTCATTATCTCATTATTGAAGTCAGGGAGAGAGTGCACAGTCACGGCGGCTTATCGCCCATTGTCAATTATGTCAACTGACTATAAGATATTAAGTCGGATCTTGGCGTCGCACCTGCTTCAGTATATGACCAGATTGGTTCACGGGGACCAGGCTGGGTTTATCCCAACTCGAAATACAGCCACAAATATACGGAGATTGCTAGGAGTTTTGGGCGAGGTCAGCCTTGACTCCCCGATGGCATGGTACTTTCCGTGGACATAGAGAAGGCTTTTGATAGCTTAGAATGGCCCTACCTGTATAAGGCAATGGGCTGTTTTGGGTTGGGAGATGCGTTCATAGGATGGACGAAAGTGTTGTATACCTCGGCAGTGGCAAGAGTGAAGGTTGGAGCGGTAATCTCTTGACGGTATCAAGTATCCCGTGGGACGAGACAGGGCTGCCCACTCTCCCCGTTATTATTCGCATTAGCCATTGAACCTCTGACAGCATATGCTAGGTTGGGGCAAAGATATGAGGGTTTGCCTTTCAAAGGCGAACAGCAATATATCTCGCTATATGCAGATGATTTGCTGATGTTCCTGGCGGATGCCGAGGGAGCACTGGAAGGAGCGGCAGAACTGCTCTCGGAGTTCAGTGCCATATCGGGGCTGAGAGTGAATTGGACTAAGATGTGCTTGTTTCTTGCGGAACCCGGTAGAGCAGTACCTACCATAAGGCGGAATAAATGCTGGGAACCTACCTTTCTAGAATACCTTCGCACACATATTTACCATGAAGCCAGTGCTATTCTGGAAGGGAATATTGGTAGGTGTATACGAGCACTAAGCGGTAGCATAGCATTCTGGAGTACCCTTCCTTTGTCAGTAACAGGAAGGGCTGCCTTACTAAAGATGGTGGCACTGCCACTGCTGCTATATTTTTTTCGGACATTACCCATATGGATACCGAGATCCATGTTTAAGATGTTTGATACTATGATAGTAGGATTCCTATGGGGGTCTGGAAGATGAAGAGTGGTGCTAAAAACGATGATGAGACCAAAGGCAGAGGGAGGTCTAGCGGTTCCTGACCTGGAGCTTTATTGTATAGCAGCCCAACTACAGGTCCTTACGCTAGCAGTTGCGATAGAATTTAGGGGCCCGGAGGACATGAGAGGTAAAGGAATACCGAGACACGTCATATCTTTTATAATATTACAACAAAGGCTTGACCTTAGGGATCTATCACTGGAAGAGAAAACATTAAGATTATGTTGGAATCGGAGCCAGCGTAGAGCGGATGTGGCGCATCCATATGCCCCTGAAAAACTGATGGGGATGGTTACAGCATTGCCCCATGGTGGAGACTGGACGTCCTTGCTGGAGTGGGAACAATCTGCGGTGCAGGTGCTGGGGGATTTGTACGAGGGAGGTGAATTATTGACATACCAGGCCTTACAGGAACGATACGACCTCCCTAGAGGGGGATTTCTTGTGCATGCTGCCCTGGTGCATGCACTTCAGAAACATTGGAAGGAGGGATTGGCAGAGCCCAAAACAACTATGGCATGTCAATATGTTATGATGGCAGCAGGGAAGTTTAAGGCAGTTACATGCCTCTATCGGTGAATCCTGAATGAGGGATTGCCTCCATTAGACACATTACGATTGAAATGGGAGATAGGTATCGGGAAGCCCATCCCAGAGACGGCCTGGGGACATATTATGCGAAGGGCCTGGAAAAGCACTAGAAATGCACGGTTCCAGCTGGTGCACTTTTTTATATTGTACAGAGCATTTCTTAACGCCTGGTAAGATTAAAAAATACTTCAAGGTTGACAGTGCTGCATGCCCCAGATGCACAAAGCAAGCGGTGGAGCTCGAACATATGCTATGGGATTGCCCAACACTGGGGAACTATTGGTCTGAAATAGGAGACTTATTAAATTTGGTTACAGATCGCCAGATAGTTTTTGACATAGCCACGTGTATATTGCATTGGTTCCCCCATACCTCCAAGACAAAGGTAACAAGTGCATTCATAGATATGGGGCTGTTGCTAGTAAAGCGTGAAATTACCACACACTGGAAATCAAAGTAGGGTCCTAGCAGCAGGAGATGGAAAGCAGAACTGAATAAATGGGCTAACAGTGAAAGTGTCCTTCGGTTTCAACAGGCGAGACGCTTGAATAATGAGAAAGCTCTGGATTCAGCAAGAGCGTGGGAGGGGCTGGTGCAATCCATGTCCGACCGCCAGTAAGCTGAGGATACAGTGAAGGGTGGCCCCAACCGAGACAAATAGTAAAATATCCACTACAAGTAGTTCTTGTACTCGGCTATCCCGAGATACCCGTTGTAGATACTGTAAGAGCTTTGAACACACCGGTGATGATGGTAGGGGGTGGGCATTTAACTGTTTTTGGGTTAAACAACAGATAGTGATGATTACTGTACCGTTTAGGGTTTTGGTTTTATCATTAGATGTGAGCAGTGGGACCATCTCCTTTCTTTTCACCTTGGAGAAGTGAATTATTGTCATATATCATTTATGGTGCATGGCTAACTTCTGTTCCTGAACTCTTGGGGTGGCTCTATATACTCAGTGTTTACCATGATGTAAAATCAATAACATTTTGTTTAAAAACAAATTTTATTTAATGACTTACCTCAATAGCGCCTGATGTTGTGAGCAGGGCAGTTTAGCCTCCGAAACGCGCCAGGGCCTTCGAGTGAAATAAATTGCAGTGCCATGTTTTCATGGTGTCCGCGCCTGTTTTTTGGCAGTGAAACAGGATTGGCTTCATATATATGTGACCAAGATCACGGCTGTGGTCGAAACGCGTCTGTTTATCTGCCTAAAATAAACAAACTTTATCAACACTTACGGTTGGTGTGGCTAATGGACCTATGCTGTACTCGCAGGGGTTCCTCCTTTGCACACATATATATATATATATATATATATATATATATATATATATATATATATATATATATTTGTGTGAGTGTGTATAATGTGTGCATTAAAAATATTACTTACCAACTAAGCTGCGATGTAGACATACCACGCTGTGAAAGCTTATGATGTTAACCCTTAGTATCGGTTAGCATTCTAACAACTGACATTCACACAGCCATCTTGGTAGCTGGCTTTCTTACTCCACCCCCCTGTAGCATAATATATGTGCAGGAATTGCAAATTTCCATATGGAGAACCAGTGTTTTTCCTCAGTAATTGTAACATAACGTTTCAGGCACGGTCCACTTAGGCAATTTGTCTTTGGAGTAAACCATTTTTCTCGGCTGTCATCAAAAATAATTAATTTGAGTTTTCAAAGACGATGATAACCAGCAGATACAATATGGTGCGTGGAGCATAATGTTTTTCAACTGAATTTTGAGGTGTAATTGTCAGCCTTTGCAGTGTATATGTATGAGGATACACAAGATAGAGGATGAGTTGCAATAGTAAATAAAGGTGTTCCAGCTTCTGCCTAACATTCCCTCATGCTGTTTTTAGGGCCGCTGTGTCTGGATCAGCACTGCCCAGAAATCTGAAGAGGAGATTGAAGAAGAGGAGGGCGAGGAAGAAGAGAAAGGGGAAGAGCCCGATGAACCACAGCCAGAAGTGGGACCTCCTCTGCTGACCCCTCTTTCTGAGGATGCAGGTACAAAATCCTCTGGCCTCTTTCTCAGAGCATGTGTATTATATTTCATAGTCCTTCTCTCTGGAGATGTAAATTCTCTCTCTCCAGGTCTTTTTTCTTTGTGAATATGTAAAGGCCTATCTAACAGCATGCTTCAGAGTATGCCTTATCTACTAGCTTCTTCGAGGATGATGGTACCCCAAGTGTGCTGATTTTTCTTTGAGGATGCATGCACCACTCTAAATGAATGAATGAATGATTAAATCTAAAGCTTATGGTTACCCAACAGGATGCTTAGCTAAAAGACAGAAAAAATATGCACGGCCCTCCAATGAGAGAAAGCAGCACTTGCCTAATGCCAGCCGCTTCTGCCGCCTACACAGACAGTAAAGCAGCCCTAGGGCCTCACCGGCGTTTCATCGCACACTGAAGCTGACCAAGACACCTTGTCTCCCAAGTCTACTGCACTTGTTCTGCCCAACTCCGTCCAGTCAGCTCGCTGCATGCCTAGGGAGTCAATCAGGGGCATTGAAAAGCTGGGAACTGAGAGCTGGGAACTGAGAGCTGGGAACTTTTGTTGTGGCTCCAATCCTCTGATCCTCAGGCGTTGGAGCGTGTAATGTCAACACGTACTGGTTCAGATCATAGACGTGTTTCCAGAGTGTTTGAGCCTAAAAGAAATACGGTGGCCTATTGAACAAGCATTGTTAAATGCATTTGGTTTCACTCAAAGTGATTAATAATAATCTGTTTTTTGTTGTAAGTTGTAGCTTGCTGAGTAGTTGTACAATAATAGTTATAGAAAGTCTGTTAAAGTGTTATGACTTGTTTATGTACATAAAGGCAATATATTGTGCTGTTACTAGTGGTATAGTACGGGTCGGTAATAACAAAGCTTGGAAAAATGAAAGAGGGAAATAATGGAACTAATTGATGTAAAGGCAACTAATGATGGATACATCTGCCTGTGGATTCCTACCTTTTGAATATCCCCTGCGCCAGCATTCCACTGAATTTTTTTTCCTAACTCTCCATGCCGACGAGGTCATCACAATGATATGACTCTGCTTGCGACTCCGCATGAAATCACCAGAGCCATAAGAGGGCCTCGTCGGCGTGATGACGTCAGTTCCCTTTTTTCCTCGCCGTTAACGTGTTACAGTTTTCTGGGACTCTCCATACTGTTTTCGAGTTACTTTGTAATTTCTCCAGATTTAACTGTAGCTGTACGATGGCAACATGGATGTTAGACCTGTCTGGCTTTTTGCGTAGTCCCTCCAATTTATTATTTATTTTGTCCCCTTTTTGCCCCTCATACCTTTATTAATTTTTGTGTCCACTAGCTTTTTCTAGGTGTTGGTCAAGGGTATAGGTGTTCTTTCCCCCCCTCATAGTTTTTCACCTCAGGCCTAGAGGCCTGTTCTGACAGGAATAAAGCTGGAGTCACAAAATGGTGGCTACCAACTGCCCTAACTGCCAAACCTAGAACCTGTCCCATAGAGTAGAATAGGGCGTTCCAGAACCTTCTGGTCCCTTCTGGACTCCTGAGGGTCAGCCTATAAAAGGCGGAATGCTGGACAGCCATTTTGTCTTGCCAGAGAGAGTCAGCTGGGATGGGGCGGAGCTAGCTGGCGTCCATGTAAGACGCGCGAGCGCGGAGCTCCTCACCGGTAACCCGCCAAACTCCTTAAAACCCATCCTATTGCTACCCTGCCGGCACTCAAAACTGTGGCAGACCTTCGGACGGGGCCCCGGTAAGGCAACGGCTCCTTCGCCCGGCGGAGATCCGACGCGGTGCAGCTTGGCGCCGAAGCGAACGACGCGGACACAACCCAGGCCGCGATCCCCGACCTGCCCTGGACGGCTGCCCGAGTTGCGTCGCAGTACGTGCGGCGAGGGGGACTGAGGCGGCCCCAGCCACCTTCTGAAGCACCTGGTGGGCTGGCGCACTCGCGACCGGCGCTGTGGAGCAGCGGAGCTGGCCGGCTCCTGCCTGGTGAGGATAAATCAAGCACCCACTGACGGCGGGGAGACTCTGAAGGCTCACTAGCTTCCCGGCGAGAAGCACTATTCGCCGGATCCCGGCGCCACGCACTGATCGGTGCAGTACCTGCGGAGGGACGGTGAGTGCCCTGCTCCCCTGCGCTGGGACTAACTGGCCGGCCTATAAACATACAGGCTGCAGGGGATACTACCCAAGGTAGTCTTCTGCGAGGCGGCCGCATCTGCATTCCGGCGCGACTGACCGCCATCTTGGGTAGCGGTCCTGCTGCATACCGCCATACAGGAAAGGAGGGGGAAGGCTTGCATACCACCCTGGGCCGAGGGGGACCTCCACCACTGCGCTCACTGCTAACGCTGCCCTCAAACCACAGGTGGTGTGCTCCGCATCTCTGGGCCTGTCGGCCGTGTGTCCACCAGAACTGCCATGGGGAAAGGGGACAAAACACAGGCCAAGCTAACGTTCGACCAGAGAAAGGCGAAGGGGGCTGAGGGGGCAGCTCAAGCCGCCGCTCCACACCCTACAACATCCGAGAACTCTCTATGTTCGGACATACGGGACATGCTGGGGAACATGGAAAAAGGCCTACAAGACAGCATGTCAGCGATCAACACAAAAATAGATGCCCTGACGTACCGGATGGACCGCATGTCCGAGAGGGTGGACAAGCACGCGGAGCGCCTGGACATGGCGGAAAGACGGCTTACAGAGGCGGAAGAGGCTCAAACGGAATGGGACAAGGACCGCAAGCAGTTTGGCCGGCTGCTCCAAGTCATACAGGATAAGACGGAGGATTTGGAGGCGCGCTCGCGGCGCTCCAACCTACGCATCACGGGAGTGGCGGAATCCACTAGCACCGGTAAAATGGAGCTGTTTGTGGAGAAACTCCTTCAGACCCTACTAGGGGAAGATGTCTTCTCACCTATGTTCATTATAGAAAGGGCCCATCGCACACTGGGGCCGAAACCACAACCGGGTCTCCCGCCACGACCAATCATAGCGAAGCTACTTAATTATCGGGATAGAGACTTGGCGCTGCGACTGGCCAGAGACAAGGGAAAGCTACAGTTTGAGGGCATGAACATCTCCCTCTTCCCGGACTTCACGGCGCGAGTGCAAGAGGAGAGGAAGCGCTTTGCCCCCTACAAGAAGCAGCTGAGAGACCTGGGGCTCGACTACGCCATGCTGTACCCTGCGAGGCTTCGCATCAACAGACAAGGCCACTCTCACTTTTTCACCGACCCTGCGGAACTTAAAAAATCCTTAAAAGAATGGGAGAGAGACAACCGCAATAGCCAGAGGAACCAGCGGGAGGACGAGGGTGCCTCATCTCACTTGGAAGAACAGGAGTAGCCGGAAGCGTGGGAAATGTGGCTGAACTGATGGCGCTGGGCAGCGCTGGGGCTGCGACACAGTCGGTGTGGGCCAGTCGAGACATAAGTTTGGGTGAGATCTATCTGGTTTTTACCGGAAGGGTTTGTTTGTGCTGTGAAATGGGTGGAGAGACGCTCAACTTGCCGAGGGCAGCCTCGGGGTGGGCCCTCCACACAAGGATCTGACATTACCTGACTGAGAAGACTAAGGCTGGCAGGGATAACTACTACTGAGCGGGGGGCGGGATGGGAGCGAGCGAAAGGTTACAAGCTTTGGTCTCCTTGCTGAGCCGTTAGCTGGCTAGACTCCTCTGCCCCTGCGCTTCTGGCTTTTGGCTCCTTCGGGGGCTCTTTGGGGTTCTGTAGAGTTCATTGTCGAACTAGGGGGGGGATGATGGGTGGGGATGGGTCCTGTCTGACCGGGTTGGGGATGGTCGGCTGTGGGTGGGTGGGAGGCTGTTCTCAGGTTCACCTGTTGGGACTGTTCTGCATGTTGACTAAGGGTGGTGAAAGGGGAGGGTTTGTGTGTACTCAGGGTTGTGGGGGTGCTTATGGATTGTGGTGTCTGTGGCCCAAGGAGGGGCAAGGTGTAATGCTATGTTTCGCTGCTTATCGGGTGCTCCTGGGGGTTGCCCCTGCTCTGGGAGGTACTGCTCCTGCTCTCTTTAGAACAACGATGGATCAGTTACGATTGCAATGTCGAATGCCGCCCTGACTGATCCCACGCACACCCCGCACACTATCAAAATGATGACATGGAATGTACGGGGCCTGAATGATCACCGCAAGTTGAGGAAGGTCCTTGGTTACCTGCACCGTCATAGGGTGGACCTAGCCCTTTTACAGGAAACTCATTTGCCTATCCATAGTAGGATGTTACGGTCACGAGGGTTGGCGGGACACATAGTGGCGTCTGGCTTCACAACACACTCCCGGGGGGTACTGACCTGGGTTAACCCGTCCTCGCAACTGAAATTGGTCCCGGTGGCGATGGACACAGAGGGGAGGTATGTCTTAGCTAGGTGTGTAGGTAAGGGACTAGACCTCCTGATTGTTAATGTTTACGGCCCTAATTATGACAACTCTGACTTCTATGCAGCCCTGTCCGCACTATGTAGGAAGCATACACAACCTGGGATGTTGTGGGGGGGTGATTTTAACTTTGTTTTTGATCCTGAGAAAGACCGCTCCTCAGGCCCTGTCCGGAGACCGGTGGCTTCTGCTGCCTATATGAGAACTGAATTATTCAAACTTGACCTGGTCGATGTCTGGAGGGAGAAGCACCCCACACTCGGTGGCTTCACACACTACTCGGCCTTCCACAATGTCCACACTCGTATAGACTACTGGCTGGCGACGTCCTCGGTCCAGCGGAGTATTGGCAAGTGCGAGGTGCTGCCACGCACCCTCTCTGACCACTCTCCTGTAATGATACATATCACCACGGCCAGGAGAGGTATCCCAGCATTTACCTGGAGGTTCCCTCCCTTTGCCCTGTTGGATGAGGTGTTTAGGGGCGAACTGGCGGAGGATATCGAGGGATTCTTTGCCACGAATTTGGGCTCAGTGGATCACTTTTCCACGGTCTGGGAGTCGTTTAAGGTTTTTATTAGAGGCATGGCTATGTCCAAGCACTCCAGTGTGCTGCGCACTATTAGGCGAGAGTTAGCCACGATTGAGGCCAAACTGGCGGACCTGGAGGATAAACAGCTCAGAGACCCTGGTCCTGACACTGACTCGGCGCTCACCCCTTTGTTATCCGAGTACCAGGAGTTGGCAGACAGGGAGGTCCTCTATATGGGGAAATATGCTACGGCCCGTGTCTATGGAGAAGGGGAGAGGCCGGGCGCCCTTTTGGCCCGTATGGTAAGGGGTTCACGCAAACCTTTGGTCGTGGACGAACTGACCACCCCTGAGGGTGACGTGGTCACGGATGAGGAGCAGATACTAACGACCTTTCGTCAATATTACGCAGACCTCTATCGATCCAAATCTCTAGGTGCAGAGGATGCCATGGATGACTATCTAGAGCATATAGATATGCCGTTTTTGCGGAATTCCGATAGGGAATTCCTTATGGCCCCCTTTCATGAGGACGAAATCCTGGAAGCCTTGGCAGGCATGAGAGCGGGTAGTGCGCCGGGTTCTGACGGGCTCACGGTGGGCTTCTACAAAGCCTACACAGGAATTCTACTCCCCCACTTGGTCACTCTCTTTGACGAGATCTGTGAAGATGGGGAAATGCCTCTCACCATGCGGGAGGCATTGCTTGTCACCATCCCAAAACCGGGGAAGCCGCTGAATATGTGCAGTTCATATAGGCCCCTTAGTCTGCTTAACGTAGATGCTAAAATATACGCGAAGGTACTGGCCAACCGACTGGCTCTCCTAGTCCCGGAACTGGTGGCACCTGAACAGTCGGGGTTTGTCCCGTGTAGAAATCTGACATACAACATACGCACGGTTCTGGGCACCATGCAGCATGTGCGGCAGGAGAATAGCGCGCTGGCGATTTTCCTAGATATGGAAAAGGCGTTCGACTCCGTCGAATGGCCGTTCATGGTCCGTGTGCTTCGGAAGTTGGGCCTGGGTGAACCATTTCTGCAAAGGGTCGGCGCCCTGTATCATCGTCCGTTGGCCAGACTAAAACTGGGGGATAGAGTGTCGGCTCCGATACATGTCAGTAGAGGGACGCGGCAAGGCTGCCCCCTATCGCCACTTCTTTATGCGCTGGTTGCGGAGCCACTGGCTTGTGCCATCAGGGAGTACCACAGTTTAGAGGGGATCAGCTTCCCCTGCTATAAGATAGGTATATCTACGTACGCAGATGACACATTGCTATATGTTCGAGACCCGGAATCTAACATGACATCGGTCCTCAGAGAGGTGGTCCGCTTTGGCTCTCTCTCAGGTCTGCGAGTGAATTGGGACAAATCCATCGCATTCCCCCTCACCCCTGTGACGCAGCCCTTCACTATGGAGTACCCCCTAAAGTGGACGACGGACTCGGTACGATACCTGGGCATTCAACTGCACACCGACCCGGAAATCCTTGTCCGCGATAACTACGGCGTGGCCTTCGCTAAACTAGTTGAGGATGTAGACGCTTGGTGTAGGCTCCCGCTGTCCCTACTGGGCAGGATTGCTATTATGAAGATGGTGGTCCTTCCCCGGTTTCTGTTTTTATTTACGAACCTACCGGTTGTGCTCTCGAGAGCTTTCTTTAATCAGCTCACGCAGGTACTCATTCGACTGGCATGGGCAGGCAAACAGCCCAGAATACGGTGGGCGACACTGATTCTCCCCTGCGAAATGGGGGGCCTGGGTGCCCCGGACATGGAACGTTACTACCGTGTTGCGCAGGCAACCCACTTGCATTCTTGGGTTCACGGAGACGCGCGTACTCCGCACTTGCTCCTGGAGAGACTGTTTGCGGAGCCGCTTCCTCTTCCAGCGACGATATGCCTTCCACTGGATCGATCGGTCGGGAGTCTTGACTCCCTTAAGGCGACTAACCACGCGTGGCATGCACTGGTGCGCGCCCGTGACTGCGCCAGATTATACTCACCCCTGATGCCGATCGAATGGGCGCTCTGGTTGGGCCCCCTAAGAGAGAGGGGCGTGGTAGAATCCCTTCGCTCTTTGGGTCTGGAGAGGATGGAGGATCTATTCGCGGAGGGCACACTTAAAAGTTGGGATCAGCTAGCTCTGCAGAATGCGAGCCCCACGCTGCTCCAGCAATTTCAATTCCACAGATTGCGCTCGGCTTATCGGGAGGTGATGGGCCTGGCGATGGAGGAACCCGAGGAGATCCCAGAGCTGTCCTATATTATTAAAACTAAATCCCCGGCAAAGCTACTCTCGTCTGTCAACAAGTTAGGCGTAACACACCAGAGATTAATACAATCTAAAGCCCGAGAGGCATGGCAGGAGGATCTACAATCGCCCATAGATGATGGCATGTGGAGATACTGCTGCTCCAGCACCCGTAAGATTTCACTTAATGGCAGGCACAGGCTGGTGCATTTTAAGTTTCTCCAAAGGGTGTACTACACCCCCGAGCGACTGCATCGCTATGGCCTACGACCCTCGGCGGAATGTGAGCGCTGTCGCACTCCGGTCGCCGATTTTTTCCACATGGCGTGGCTCTGCCCCGGCGTGCTAGCATTCTGGAATGAGGTGTTTGCGGAGCTTGATCAGATACTAGACGAAACGCTTCCCAGGACGCCGGCACTGGCGTTGCTAGGCTTTTCTAAGCCACTCCCGCCAGCACTTCGCCGACTGGCCGATATGGCATTATTGATTGCCAGGAGAGTAGTGGCATCCTGCTGGATGCGCGGGCCGCTGCCCACCGTGGCGAGATGGAAGAGAGACCTGCGGTTCTGCAGTACTCAAACCGAGTTGTACAGTGAATTGTTGCCACCTAGGAGCAGACCGAAAAACTTCTGGGACCTCTACAAAGAATATTTGCGGAAGGGGGAGGAAGGCAGTTCTGACACGTCTGAGGTGGTGGATCTTCAGGACCAAGTCTCGGAGTGAGGGGCTGGACAGTCGGGGGATTCCACTATGGGATGGAGGGTGAGGAGGATCACCGGGGGGGGCGCTGAGACCAATAAGTAGTTACTTGCATGGGAGGGTTTAGCAGGGAGAGTCTTCAAAGGGTTAGGCACTTGGGGGTAGGGGATAAAGGGTAGTACGGGACATGGTATTCACACACCACGTTTATTCTAGCTTGGACTAACATGACATTCCACGGGACACACAATGGTGGGAGGGTAGAGTTTGGGGTTGGGGTTCGGGGGGGTTTTCTAGAAGTTCTTGTTCTACTATTGACCTTACACCTCAGGAGACCTTCCACTCGAGTTGTTATCAATGAGTGTTCAGTTGTCGTGCTGCGATGAGTGCTGCCTTCGTGGGGGAGCTAATATCGATAAAGTTGGGCTGGGTTCATTACATATTGCCGCCGGGCCCCCGGGATGCCGGTTACCATGGCTGTGTAACATCTTTGCTTGAGGAATTATTGAGCTCCGGGTAGCCGCGCAATGTATGCTTGCCATTGCATTTGTAACGACGCTGACTTTGATGTTAATAAAGGTTTCTTGGAAAAAAAAAAAAAAAAAGAGAGAGTCAGCTGGAGGACAGGCTGTAGCTAAAGGTGGGGGGAGGCTAGTCAAAGGGTTGACCTCCTGGACTGGGAAGCTGCCTTATTAATCCACCACTCTACCCCCCTTTGAGTTATTTGTCTTGACCCCGCTGTTGAGGGTTACTGGAGACCCTGGGCGCCTGACTAATCCCTTGTCTGGAAGAATAGGGAAGTGAACAGGAGAAGGAGACTGCAGCACTGTGGAGTGCAGTCCTCTGCCCAGCGTAAAGATTTCAGTGAGACTGTTGCAGCAAGAATCACAAACGTAGTGGGGCTAATCCTTGTGCCCCCCCTTGCTCAGCTCGTTAATTGAGTTCTGCCTGATTGTTGGAATCTTTCCCCCCTGGTGCCACAACCCCACCGTGTCCCTCTTCCTACCTGCTTCTGGATCGGCGTGTGAATGCTGAGGGAGCAGAGGCAGTGAAACAACGAGCCGTTCTGCTCCTGAATCAGCGCGAGGCAAGCGGCGGCGATTTGGAGCTGTAGCTGAAAGTCCTGAGGTGAGGCGCGGACTCGGAGGAGCCCTTGTCTATTTCCGGGTGGGCGGAGTAGAGGAGAAGCGCCGGCTGAGCAGCGCGGCCTCCGGTGGTGAGACACACGCTCTCCGCGCATGCCCAGTGGAGCCGCCGGGCTCTGTGAGGCGGAGCCGGACGGAAGGGTGAAGCGGAAGCGGAGCTCGTCAGCGCCGGGCAGCCTCAGCAGTACCAGCCCGAAATCGTGTGGCCGACAGCTGGGAAAACGGCAGCGGAGTCTGAGGAGTGGAGAACCAGACCCCGGTAATGCCCGCACCAGCCTTGGTAACAGGTGACTGGCTGGGCGGGAAGCGCCCGACACAGCGGCTGCCAGCCGGGACCTCTGTGAAGCTTCTGGTCAACACCAGTACGTGGAGACTCGAGACGCTTCGTCTCCACGGTACAGTAAGGTGAACGTGGGGAAGGAGGGAAGACTGAGCCTCTGGGAATTAATCTCTCCTCTCTTCGAGGAGCAGAGGAGGGGAATCCTTTAAAGTTCTGTCGGTGAAGGGGGAAAGTGGTGCTCGAGCCTGCAGGGAAATAACTTAGTCATTGGTTGTTTTCTTCTACAGTGTTATATGGTGAGGGGAGTAGCCTGAGGAAGCAAACGGCAAAGAGAGGCTGCTGGTACCAATGTAAATTCTTGTTTATTTGAAACCTCCCAGTGACTGTGTACCTGATGGGGGATTAGAGGTGCTGTGGGAGGAAAGTAGGGCACCTCATTGAAGATAAATCTAATCAATTCTGGAGTCCAATTAAATGTACTAGTGATGTTAATTGATGAGATAAGTTAGCATTTCTGCAGGGACTGTATTAATTTCATGACTAAACTGTATTGAGCTGTAATCTCTAAAAGGAAAACTGCTTAAGATGTTGCTTTAGTAACTTTGAAAGACTAAGAATATTTACAGGTTTAAATGTACAATACTGAGCTGTGATTTTAGAAGTCAAGAAAGCAAAGATTATTTTTATAAACAAGCTCGTATTTTTCCAACATTGGTGTGGTGTCCTTTTTATGTGTTATTGCGTGGATTTACTGCTGGGTGGTTTGCAACCTTCACACTTGTGCCTCTAGTATTTGTGTCTTACCTTAGGCCAGGCTACCTTAGGTGACCTGACATCCCAGGTTCCAACAAATTGGTGTCCAGCGGTGGGATCCTGACTTGGTTGCAGCTACTCAAAAGTAATTAAACGCAATACACTGGCCTACACCAGGAGTTTTCTCCTTGCGGCCCTCCTAATTTGACTTTTTTTTTTCCAAATTTGTTCCTGGTGGTGGGTGGAGGTTATCCTCAGATCACGCTTCTTAGTTCTCTCCTGAGTACTCATTTAAACCCATATTTGAAGAATGGAGTTAAACCTTGAAGAGCTAGAGTCCTACACTGTGACCCAACTTAAAGAGTGGTGTCAACGAAAGGGGGTATTCTTCAAAAAAGGTGCCAAGAAAGGCGAGTTACTGACAAGCATAAGGGCATGGGTGGAAGCTCATATAGAGGAGGAACAGGACACAGAAGAGAGTGATAGGGATACTGTCCTTGAGACTGCAATGCTGTACCAAGCTGAAAGGGGGAATCTGCTGACAGGTCCCAGGCCACTTTCAAGGGAGGGCAGCAGCGTCTCGGTGAGGAGCTTAACTGACGCCGAGTTGGAAGACAGGAGGGAGGAGAGGAGACTGAAATTGGATTTAGCTAGAATGGAAATGGAGAGGGAGGATAGGAGGTTGGCCCACGAACGCACCATAAAGGAGCTAGACCTTCAAGCCTTAACCCTAAGGTCTCCTAATCCAAACAATGGTGGCAGCGAAAACAAAGTAAATACCAGGGAACTCAGACCCTATCTACCCAAGGATGTTATTGCTAGTTACACCACAGGCGATGACATTGCTAAATGGTTAGCCGCATATGAAGTCTCTTTAAGGGCTCACGGGATCTCAGAAACTCACTGGGGGGGTGGGCTGTATAAATATATGCCACCTGCTGGCAGGGATACCTTGTTGGCTCTGGAGCAGGATGAGCAAACCCATTACCCTACAATGAAAGTGGCACTGGTGAAAAAGTTTGGACTTACCTGTGAGAAGTTGGCCCGATATGCAGTGTTCACTATTCTAGCAACCACTATGCATCGGTCCAAACGACCCTTATGGTGATTGGTTGTAAGTCAACCTTAGACCAGCTATCCTAGTAGCGTGGATACGAGCAGTCTTCGGGCTAAACTCTAGAGGGCGTGTTAAGCCAGCTGTTATACCATCACATACCCCTTGAACACCAAGTGAAAGGACACCACACAAGTGTTATGAAAATAAACAGTGTATTTATTAGAATCACAACAGCCCTGGACTCTTTATGAGGACAGGGTACTAAGCACAGAACAAAACTCTTAGGAAAATACTTCAAGTGCACAATTAATACAAGTGCCCGAGGGCACGGAAAGTTCTAGTGGTCTCGGGCGGACCCGATAAGGCAAGTCGGAAGCGAGGGACTCGGGACCCTTAAGTAAGGAGGCTATGCGGGCACTGAAACGCCGGAGTTACCTAACCACAAGGGCTGCGGCTGCACAAGTCTTACAGGCATCGGGGGTCTTCGCTGACGAGCCAGGAGCCGGAAGGAAGGAGTTGCTGGCCGGCGACCAGGGAAGAATAGTTCGTAGAGATCCAAGCCTGGATCAGAGTTCGATGATACCTGAAAGCAGAGGGGACCAAGTTCGTACTACTAGCCAGTAGTCAGAGGGTACCAGGAAGGCACCGGATGGCCGTCACCTCGACTAGGTGAGTGGGCGACGCTAGGCTCTGCAGTCTCACGGACCAGGAGGCGTTGTCGGCGACCAGGATGGAGGTGCGAGCTGTCCCACGAAGGTTGATGCTGTCGGCGTCGCTGGGCCCAGGATTGGGGCAACAAGCCTTGGCAGATTTCAGGGCCACGTGGTGGGCCTAAAATGGCGTCTTGAGTGGACCAGGAGGGTCCGGGGTGCTCCTCTCGTAAAAGGGAGCAAAAGCCGGTCTGGAGCAACCAGACCAGCAGCGGTGGTTGTCGGATGTCGTCAAGAGAGTCACAAGCCAGCGGCTAGTGATCGGACAACGGGCTGAGCAGCAAAGCAGAAGGGCCCCACGCAGATCGTGGAGATGCTGGGAGACTGCACTTCGATGCGGGAGCGGCTCAGGGTCGAGGCTTCTCAGACCCCAGAGCACTCACCAGAGGATTCCTTCGGTGATCGTGCTGGTTTAAGAAAGCGTGCAGGTTTTGATGATGGCCGGTCCCTCGAGGTCTCGTCACACCCACAGATCTCAGCTGAGCTGACGATGTGGGTAGAGGTCAGAGGTGCCAGGGAAGCCGGTTCTCGTCGAGCTGGGTCGTCGGATTCCTGAGGAAGGACTTGCAGCAAACCGCAGAGTTCTTAGATGGTGCCTGCGGGTGCAGGGTGACTACTCCTTAGCCACAAGGGAGAAATCTTGAGAAGAGTCTCGAATGTCCTTTCGTAGAAAGTAGTTCTTGATTCAAAGATGATCTCATTTGGAAGGGTCCCCGCTCCTGCCTTTATCCTAAAGAAAGGGGTGGGTACATGACTAGGTCCTGCCCTAGGGGTGGGACAGGAAGGGGGGTAGTTACACCCCTCTCCCCTGCCGGGCTTTCCCCAGGTCAGGGCTGCACGCCCCTGGAACTGGTTCTAGCCGGCAGATGCGTAGTGAGCACCGGGGTGCCACTCCGCAGTCACCTTCTTGCAAAGCCCTACCTACCCAGAATACACAAAACCCTGTCTGGGATGGTGCGAACACCGCCCCTGACAGGAAACCCCTTTGTCCAAGCTCTCCTCGCTGGAAGGACTCCCAGCAGCAGGAGGTCAGACTCGTGTCTGTGGTGGCAGCATCCATTTTGTGGAGCTGAGGCTTCAGTTAGCTTTAACCGGGGTTCACGGCTACGTACATGTCGTGTCCCTCTAGAAGGGCGGAATGCTAACCTCGTCGCCAGCATTGGTGAGGGGGCAGCATCCCGATTCGTATGACACCTTACTCGACATGTCTTGATAATGCGATACCGAAGTTACCGATGTGGTACGCGTTATCATGGAACAGCCATTGGGTCTTGGTTCCGCAAGCTGCAACCAGGCTCGGCTCGTGCCAGAGCCCAATTCACACAATTCCACGCACTCTGCCTTCAGGATTGTCAAGGCCTGCCATAGGAGTGACTGATCGGAACTCGGGTGTCCATTTTAGGGTTAGATATAGGAATACTATACCTACAGCAACGAGCGAGTACGCCACGTTGCCCCAGCTGTCGCGCAGCCAGTTGTGTCAGATTTAGATGGCCATCCAGGGGTGGCATAATACATGCTTCAGCCCCTGGTAGGCCCTGGGTACACCGATGCCCTGAGTTACAGGGTCTGACAGGGTGGCCCAGTTCCAATTGGGTAATGCACCGAAGGTACACATGGAATCCATTTTAGAGAGAGAGCAGTAGGCCTGGGGTCCTGATTGGCAGGGCCCCAGGTCAAGTAAGTCGGAAAACCAGCAAAACACCAGGCAAAAAGTCGGGGGTAACCATAGTCCGGTATCTACCTTCCTACACAACCCCCCCCCCCCCCAAACGAAAGGAGATAAGGCTATCCTTGACCAGGTAAGCCTATATTGCCTGAGTGGCCATATGAGGTGGTACATGCACTGGCATGGTTACCCCCTGTATCATGGTCCACTAAGCAACCCCTCACCCTAAGGGTATCTGAGGGTCTCCACCATAGGGAATCACTACCTGTGGCGTGCTTTGGCAAAGTAAAAGGCTGGTGTGGGAATGGAGTACTGTAGTGAGACTCCACTACTGTTGGGCTCAACTTCCTCCAATCACTATCCACCATATGTGCCTTTCTTTCCAGTACTGAGTTGCTATGAGCTCTCAGGGTCAACCTCTGGCTACCTAAAGCTGGAGGCTGAGTCCCTCTGTTTGGCTTACTGGAGGGACAGGTCAGGTTTGGGGTTTTTAGGCCCCAGGTTTGGCTGTACCCAACAGTGTCCAGCTGTGGGAGTTCGCTAACTAAGTTTAAGGGGGATCCCTCAGGAGTGTGTTTTATTTTCACTTGGCTAGGACTACTAGCTTCAGTGATCCTAATCTGCTGATTGGGAAATTCTTTTGGACAGGGGGCCCTTTGGGGTCCACCACTGGCCTCCCTGACCTCTACAGCCCTGGGCTGACTGAGGCAGGGTAGAGAGGGGCAGGTTACCTGCTCCAGACTGGGTCCCACCTGGGAAGGTTCCACTGTCATCAGGGGCTCTGCCAGGCTGGGCCTGACTACCTCTGGGGCAGTACCTTCACCAGGGGTAGAGTCAGTTCCCTGAGGAGGCTGGCTCTCACCTAGTGTCTGGGAGGGGGAAGACTTTTCTTCCTCCTCAATGCTCTCTGTCTGAGTGGAGTGATCCATAGTTTCAGGCTTCACAACACTATTATCGGTCTGAGTTTGAGCTGTGGCCATCACAACTCCACCAACCTTTTCAGGAAGGGACTCAGTTTGGGTTTGGGCTGTGACCCTCACAGCCATGCCAACCTGTTCAGGAAAGGCATCTTTCTGGGATAGGGCTGTGACTGGCACAGCCCTCCTGACCTGTTCAGGGAGGACATCTTGGACTGGGGCTGTGGCTATCACTGCCCCACTAACCTTACCATGGAGGTTTACCATTTTAAAATGGGTTTCTTGCTCTACCTCAGCCCAGGCTGAGGTCTCTAAATCATTCCCCAGTAGGCAATCTACAGGTAGGTTTGGTGACACTGCCACTCTCTTGTGACCAGTGACACCTCCCCAGCTGAGATTTACCACTGCTATGGGATGATCTCTCTGCACTCCATCAATGTTCACTACCTGGTATGTGGCACCAGGCATAAGTTGCCTTGAGGGGACTAGGCTCTCAGCCACCATGGTGATGCTAGCCCCTGTGTCTCGGTAGGCCTCAACTTTTGAACCATTGATGAGGGGCTCCTGTCGATACCTGCCCAAAGTGTTGGGACAAGTTGTGAAGTTGGCAAACCCCATGCCAGTCTCACAGACAAGAGTATCTAAGTCAGGGGACCTGGTTAGGCCAGAGTCCCCAGGCACTCCCAAAGAAAATGCACCCAGATTCTTGAGGGCACTCCCACCACCTGGGGGATTACTACTAGTAGTAACAGGAGGCTGGGAAGCTTTATTTGGGGGTATGTTCTCCTTATTGTTGTTGGCCTTGGGACAACTGCTGTCAGTGTTGTAATGGCCCACCTGTTTGCAGGTGTGACAATAAGGTTTCTTTTGGGTTTTGGGAGAAGTTGGGGACCCACCCTTTTCAGAGGAATTTTGGGGCCCTGTGGTTTGATCAGAAGATTTATTCCCACCCTTCTCTTGAGGCTTGGTCGATTCCTTCTTTTGGTCACCACCCTGGTTCTTAGGCCTGACCCTGGTTCTGACCCATTTGTCTGCCCTCTTACCCAATTCTTGTGGAGAGGTCAGATCAGAGTCTACCAGGTGTTGGTGTAATAACTGGTTCTGACAATTACTTAAGATTTGCTCTCTCATAATTAGATTATACAATCCTTTAAAATCAGTAACCTTACTTCCCAGTAGCCAGCCTTCAAAAGCCTTAGTGGCACAATCAACAAAGTCAGTCCAATCCTGAGACTGAGTTTTCTGGGTATCTCTGAACATCAACCTGTACTGTTCAGTGGTTAAACCAAACCCATCAATCAGTGTATTCTTCAGGACTTGATAATTGTTAGCATCCTCAGCTCTAGTAGTGAGGAGCTTATCTCTACCTTTACCTTCAAAGGAGAGCCACAAGATAGCTGCCCACTGACTTTGGGTGACGCACTGTACAGTGCAGGCCCGCTCCAAAGCAGTAATCCATTTGTGGATGTCGTCCCCTTGCTTAAAGGCGGGCACTATCTTACTCAGGTGTCTAGTGTCTAAACTCCTGTTTTCCCGTGGGGGAATGCTGCCACCAGTGGGAATTGTCCCACTCAATTCTTGCTCTCTAGCGAAGACGAGTCTTTCTTTGGCTAGGGCAAGTTCTTCCCTTTCTATCCGCAGATTGACTTCCCGCTCTTTAGCTTCGTACACTCTCCTCTGAGGGGATGTCATCCCTCTCCGAGCAGAGCCTCGAGAGCCATTGGTTCGAGCGGATCTGTTAGAGCCTCTCGATAGAGACCTAACTCGTCCACTCCCAATGTTAAGCTGGCCTGAGAGGGGCCCCAGGGGTCTCCTAGTACCATTCTCGTGCCGGCTTAAGTTGTCCCTAGTTAGCTGGCTAACCACTACTGGACCTTTGTCTGCCTCGTCCCCAGATGACTCTAGATCCTCACCCTCCTCTTCACCTTCTGCGGAGAGATGGATAAGGTCAGGGTCACCTGCGGTTCCCTCGAGGGGGGGCATATTCTCTTCTGGATGAGAAGGGTCGGTGTTACCCGCCCTCCTAGCATCATAAGTCTCCAAGAGACCAATCAGAAACGGAGTTGTAGGGTTTGAACCCTGTTTTAACTTTCGAGATGTACAGAGCTGTCGCATCTCTTGGAAGCTAAGTGCAGCATATCTGGACGTGACCTGTGGAGGGTCGACTGACACAAGGGGAGACTCAGAGTTTCCTCCTTTGTCGGACATGCTGCTTCTAGTGTGGTGTAAGTGATGTAACTACCTACACTATATGTTTACCTACTGATCCCTTGCTAATAGTTGTAGCCAAGGTGTGCTAAGCCTTGAGGAGCTACAACAGCTGGTTCAGTAGAACTCAGAGTATTCTAAGCTAAGTTATATGTACCTGGAGTACTTATGCGATCTTTCACAAGATATTCTTAGGATACGCGTGGTAAAACAACAGCAAGCTCAAATCCCAACCGCTGCTCACCAATGTGAGAAGTTGGCCCGATATACAGTGTTCACTATTCTAGCGACCACTATGCATCGGTCCAAACGACCCTTATGGTGATTGGTTGTAAGTCAACCTTAGACCAGCTATCCTAGTAGCGTGGATACGAGCAGTCTTCGGGCTAAACTCTAGAGGGCGTGTTAAGCCAGCTGTTATACCATCACATACCCCTTGAACACCAAGTGAAAGGACACCACACAAGTGTTATGAAAATAAACAGTGTCAAGAATCACAACAGCCCTGGACTCTTTATGAGGACAGGGTACTAAGCACAGAACAAAACTCTTAGGAAAATACTTCAAGTCCACAATTAATACAAGTGCCCGAGGGCATGGAAAGTTCTAGTGGTCTCGGGTGGACCCGATAAGGCAAGTCGGAAGCGAGGGACTCGGGACCCTTAAGTAAGGAGGCTATGCGGGCACCGAAATGCCGGAGTTACCTAGCCACAAGGGCTGCGGCTGCACAAGTCTTACAGGCGTCGGGGGTCTTCGCTGACGAGCCAGGAGCCGGAAGGAAGGAGTTGCTGGCCGGCGACCAGGGAAGAATAGTTCGTAGAGATCCAAGCCTGGATCAGAGTTCGATGATACCTGAAAGCAGAGGGGACCAAGTTCGTACTACTAGCCAGTAGTCAGAGGGTACCAGGAAGGCACCGGATGGCCGTCACCTCGACTAGGTGAGTGGGCGACGCTAGGCTCCGCAGTCTCACGGACCAGGAGGCGTTGTCGGCGACCAGGATGGAGGTGCGAGCTGTCCCACGAAGGTTGATGCTGTCGGCGTCGCTGGGCCCAGGATTGGGGCAACAAGCCTTGGCAGATTTCAGGGCCACGTGGTGGGCCTAAAATGGCGTCTTGAGTGGACCAGGAGGGTCCGGGGTGCTCCTCTCGTAAAAGGGAGCAAAAGCCGGTCTGGAGCAACCAGACCAGCAGCGGTGGTTGTCGGATGTCGTCAAGAGAGTCACAAGCCAGCGGCTAGTGATCGGACAACGGGCTGAGCAGCAAAGCAGAAGGGCCCCACGCAGATCGTGGAGATGCTGGGAGACTGCACTTCGATGCGGGAGCGGCTCAGGGTCGGGGCTTCTCACACCCCAGAGCACTCACCAGAGGATTCCTTCGGTGATCGTGCTGGTTTAAGAAAGCGTGCAGGTTTTGATGATGGCCGGTCCCTCGAGGTCTCGTCGCACCCACAGATCTCAGCTGAGCTGACGATGTGGGTAGAGGTCAGAGGTGCCAGGGAAGCCGGTTCTCGTCGAGCTGGGTCGTCGGATTCCTGAGGAAGGACTTGCAGCAAACCGCAGAGTTCTTAGATGGTGCCTGCGGGTGCAGGGTGACTACGCCTTAGCCACAAGGGAAAAATCTTGAGAAGAGTCTCGAATGTCCTTTCGTAGAAAGTAGTTCTTGATTCAAAGATGATCTCATTTGGAAGGGTCCCCGCTCCTGCCTTTATCCTAAAGAAAGGGGTGGGTACATGACTAGGTCCTGCCCTAGGGGTGGGACCAGGAAGGGGGGTAGTTACACCCCTCTCCCCTGCCGGGCTTTCCCCAGGTCAGGGCTGCGCGCCCCTGGAACTGGTTCTAGCCGGCAGATGCGTAGTGAGCACCGGGGTGCCACTCCGCAGTCACCTTCTTGCAAAGCCCTACCTACCCAGAATACACAAAACACTGTCTGGGATGGTGCGAACACCGCCCCTGACAGGAAACCCTTTGTCCAAGCTCTCCTCGCTGGAAGGACTCCCAGCAGCAGGAGGTCAGACTCGTGTCTGTGGTGGCAGCATCCATTTTGTGGAGCTGAGGCTTCAGTTAGCTTTAACCGGGGTTCACGGTTACGTACATGTCGTGTCCCTCTAAAAGGGCGGAATGCTAACCTCGTCGCCAGCATTGGTGAGGGGGCAGCATCCCGATTCGTATGACACCTTACTCGACATGTCTTGATAACGCAATACCGAAGTTACCGATGTGGTACGCGTTATCATGGAACAGCCATTGGGTCTTGGTTCTGCAAGCTGCAACCAGGCTCGGCTCGTGCCAGAGCCCAATTCACACGATTCCACGCACTCTGCCTTCAGGATTGTCAAGGCCTGCCATAGGAGTGACTGATCGGAACTCGGGTGTCCATTTTAGGGTTAGATATAGGAATACTATACCTACAGCAACGAGCGAGTACGCAACGTTGCCCCAGCTGTCGCGCAGCCAGTTGTGTCAGATTTAGATGGCCATCCAGGGGTGGCATAATACATGCTTCAGCCCCTGGTAGGCCCTGGGTACACCGATGCCCTGAGTTACAGGGTCTGACAGGGTGGCCCAGTTCCAATTGGGTAATGCACCGAAGGTACACATGGAATCCATTTTAGAGAGAGAGCAGTAGGCCTGGGGTCCTGATTGGCAGGGCCCCAGGTCAACTAAGTCGGAAAACCAGCAAAACACCAGGCAAAAAGTCGGGGGTAACCATAGTCAGGTATCTACCTTCCTACATTACCCCTGAAAAATACAGACAAAGATTTAGGGGAAGTCACAAACTGAGTACCCAGAATTGGGTGGATTTCTTAGATTACGCCAAGAAAGCCTTGGAGGGTTGGGTCAAGGGCAGTGAGGTGAAGGATTATGAGGGGCTGTATGATCTATTTTTGAAAGAGCACCTCCTCGAGAAATGTTTTCCCGAGCTGCGCCAACACCTGGTGGACAGCAAGCTGACCAATCCCCGGAAGCTTGCAGAGGAGGCGGACATCTGGGCAAGTACCCGGGTGTCCTCAAAGGGGACTGGAGGGGATTCTCAAAAGGCCGGGCTGGGCGCCCCCCAGAAGAAGGAGGGGGGGAGATAAAAAGAGGGAGTTCTCTAAAGGTCCCCAAAACAATTTCCAAGGGAAGGGAGCAGGTTTCACCCCTAAGGCAAACCCGCCCAGAAACCCTAATCCTGGCCAAGGCCAGCAGCCAAGGGTTCTCCACTGTTTTGAGTGTGGTGGTGTTGGACATTATAAGGGAGATGTCAGATGCCCAAAGAGACCACCCCCTCCCACCGAAGGAAAACCACCAGGAGTAGCTAGTGTAGCGCTCGGGGAGGAGTTGCCCTTAGATAAGGGGGGTGAGTGGGCGGGTGTCACCTTAGTGTCCCTGGGAGAGCGGGAGATCGTTCCAAAGATCCAGGTGCCCCCAAATACCACAAAGTATGGGCAATGGGTCACCATTAATGGCCAGAGAGGGGAGGCTCTGAGGGATACAGGAGCCAGTATGACTATGGTGAGAAGTCAACTGGTGTCTCCAGAGCAGGTGGTTCCCAATGTACTCCACCCCGCCGCGATGGCTGACGGCAGAATGGGCCACTATCCAGTGGCTGAGGTTCCCTTTGAGTGGGAGGGGGTTGCAGGTTCACTTCGAGTTGCCGTAAGCCCTGCCGTGCCAGTTGATTGTCTGCTGGGGAATGATATGGAGCACAACGCTTGGAGAGAGGTGGAATACCGGACGCACTCTGCGATGCTGGGTACACCTGACTGGGCCTGTGCGAGCACACGGTCGGCGACTGCCCGGAGAGGGAGTTCGCCTGGGTTGGAGCCTGGAACAAATGCCCAACCCGCTGCCAAAAAGGGACAGACCCGGAGACAGGAAGAGCCTGCTTCGGCTTCCACACCCCATGTGACAGATCGGCCACCTGCGGTGGTGGACCAGGAGTCCGTGGAGGGGGAAGTAGACTCTCTGGAGGATTTACCCATCCCTGCTGAGTGGCATGTGGAGGGAGGTCCTACCAGAGAGGAATTCTGTAAGGGGCAGAGGGAGTGCCCTACCCTTGAGGGACTGAGGCGACAGGCTGAAGCCCAGGCAGCAGGTGATGTTAGGGGACACTACCATATTTACTGGGAGGATGGACTCCTCTACAGTGAACCCAAGGTACCCTTACCTGGTTCCTCAAGGGCCTTGGTAGTCCCGCAACAATACCGAGCCTTTCTGCTAGAATTGGCTCATGCTATACCCTTGGCAGGACACTTAGGCCAGGACAAGACCTTTGCTCGGCTTGTCCTCCACTTTTACTGGCCTCAGATGAAAGTGGCGTCCAACACTTACTGTCGGACATGTGTATCCTGCCAGGCCAGTGGGAAAACAGGGGTGAAGCTGAAGGCTCCCCTGGAACCACTTCCAGTCGTTAGCACACCCTTTGAGAGGGTGGGCATCGACATTGTAGGGCCTTTAGATCCACCAACAACAGCTGGTCACAGGTTCATCCTGGTTCTGGTGGATCATGCCACACGGTACCCAGAGGCAATTCCTCTGAGGACAGTTACTGCACCTGTGGTGGCTAGAACCCTAATGGGGATCTTTACCCGAGTGGGATTTCCCAAGGAAGTTGTGTCTGACAGGGGGACCAACTTCATGTCAGCTTATATGCGGGCGATGTGGAAGGAGTGTGGAGTGACCTACCGGTTCACCACTCCTTATCACCCCCAGGGGGGACCAGCACAAGCCGTGAGGGAAACGGCCAGCGAGCACAGCGGACACAGGAGGGCAGCGCGCACCTCCCCAGCGCTCCAGCGCCCTGCCAACACCTGACCACAACTCCCAGGTGCCCCGGCGGCGGGAGTGACGCCGCACGAGCGCCGGAGGCGCTTCAAAGAGCGGAGCGCCCAGAGCTCCGGTGGGGGACCAGCACAAGCCGTGAGGGAAATGGCCAGCGAGCACAGCGGACACAGGAGGGCAGCGCGAACCTCCCCAGCGCTCCAGCGCCCTGCCAACACCTGACCACAACTCCCAGGTGCCCCGGCGGCGGGAGTGACGCCGCACGAGCGCCGGAGGCGCTTCAAAGAGCGGAGCGCCCAGAGCTCCGGTGGGGGACCAGCACAAGCCGTGAGGGAAACGGCCAGCGAGCACAGCGGACACAGGAGGGCAGCGCGAACCTCCCCAGCGCTCCAGCGCCCTGCCAACACCTGACCACAACTCCCAGGTGCCCCTGCGGCGGGAGTGACGCCGCACGAGCGCCGGAGGCGCTTCAAAGAGCGGAGCGCCCAAAGCTCCGGTGGGGGACCAGCACAAGCCGTGAGGGAAACGGCCAGCGAGCACAGCGGACACAGGAGGGCAGCGCGAACCTCCCCAGCGCTCCAGCGCCCTGCCAACACCTGACCACAACTCCCAGGTGCCCCGGCGGCGGGAGTGACGCCGCACGAGCGCCGGAGGCGCTTCAAAGAGCGGAGCGCCCAGAGCTCCGGTGGGGGACCAGCACAAGCCGTGAGGGAAACGGCCAGCGAGCACAGCGGACACAGGAGGGCAGCGCGAACCTCCCCAGCGCTCCAGCGCCCTGCCAACACCTGACCACAACTCCCAGGTGCCCCGGCGGCGGGAGTGACGCTGCACGAGCGCCGGAGGCGCTTCAAAGAGCGGAACGCCCCTCGCACCCGCGAGGAGCGCGCGCGGGAGCTGCCCGGGAGAAGCCCGGGACAAGGGCGTGGCCGTCAGTGGACAGCAGTGGTCGGGCGGGCCACCCCCCTTGTTTCTTCCATACTTTATTTCGTGAGTACTGTTTGAATGTAATTAGTTCTTTTTAATTTGTTACTTGCTTACACGAACCCCACTGCCATTGGTATAATGCCGCCAAAGGAAAGCAAAGGGAAGAGTGATACTGTTGCCTTTACGGGAGCAATGGACCAATTTCTTAAAAGAATGAACTGTGTGGTGGACGAAAGCATAAACATCATGGAAAGGAGGGTCTCGCAGGAATTGGACATTGCGAGAAGATCCTCACTTGGGCCATTGGCACATGTACAAACACCTATTACTAAAGACAGAACTGAAATAGTTGGGAGTTCTAATGGTCCTCAAAGTAATGGTACTAATGTGGATATAACTATTGCTAATGATATACTAAATGTCACAGAGAGCAGTTCTCTAACTGTGTCCGACTCTATTTTACAATCTCCTAATAATCTACCTACTGTTCATGCTGCACCGGTAGTTGTTGAACAAGCCAAAGTTCACAATACCAGACAGCAAAAGGGGGTGAACGCAGGGGCCATACCAAAGAATAAACAAGGGCCTGCAAACAATATTAGTGGCAAGAGAAGGAAGGGCCCTAAGCATCCTGTCTCACCTAACACTAGCCGGGAAGGGGCTGGTGGTACAAACAAGGATCCAACAGGGGTTGGCGCAGAGGGGGTGGACTCTGCCTCCACTGTTATACTTGAAGCACTACGTTACATGCTCCACCCATTAGAGGAGAGATTAAGTAAAATAGAGGTATTTTTGAAACGTATAGAGAGGGACATAAAGGAGAAAATAGATATTCAACTGAGAAAGTCCAGTACTGACTCGCAACCAACATTGATAACAGCTATTCCTGTAAAAACCTTAGATGCTAGAGATGCGCAAAAGGAAAAAGTAGTACTCAAATCAAACGAGGGTGGACCTATGACACCTAGTCTTGTACCCAATGGCCAGTCTCAAAAGCAAAGCACTCCAAACCTAACAGGTAGTAAGGAGGTAATAAATATAAACAAACCTAGTAAAGATCATGTAAAGAATGTACTTAATCTTCCTCCAGAGGTTTGCCCATTTGTGGTTATCTTGACAGGAGTCCCAGAGCTAGGTGAACAAGAGTTGGAAAGTACATCCTACCTCTGGAAAAGGGTGACCCAATGGTTAAATACCAATAGGCCATTACCCCCTGGCCTGAGGGGTAACATCTTGAGTATCAGGCGAGTATCATGGGTGGGGCGCATGAAGAAAGATATACAAGGGGACAGCATAGTTATCAATTTTGATAACCCAAGAATAGTTAACTATATCTGCAATTGGAAGTATCCTAATCCAGATCCAGCCACTACCATACACCCGTTTAAGTTAACACATTTTTACCCACCCAGTCACTTTCATTCCAGAACGGAGGGGTGGACCACGGTAAGACACCGCGGAAATAGACATCAAGGAGCAGGCTGGTTAGGACAAACCCATTATCCCTATAACTTCCTCTCCTATAACCAATTCGATTGCCTAGAGTCAGTTGATTGACTACAGGCACCATCAATGACTATTATATTAGAAAAACCCTCTCCATTAAATAATGTGATCCCCATACTTAATGTTATATCTCCTAGGGAAAATGGGGTATTGAATACACCATCTAATCATCAGGAGATTGGCTGTGAAAAATTTTGCAACAGTAATAATTTGATAGGGTATGACCATGAAGTATGTACAAGCCCCCGTGATATAATGGTAGGAGATAGTGATCACAGTGGGTTATCGGTGGATAGGCACTTAAACACCTGTACCAATATTGATAATAATCTACTTCCCACTGTTAAATCTAGTACACATTGTGCAAAAGAGAGACCCTCATTGTTAAACTTAGTTTCTTGGAATATTGCAGGTGTAGGTGTAAAAATGTGTGATCCTGACTGGAATAGTTATATTAACTCATTTGATATCTGTGTGCTACAAGAAACATGGGCCACGGACCAGATCCATATAATAGGATATAGGACCTACCAAGTGGCGGCTGTCCCCTCAGTAAGAGGGAGAGCCTCGGGAGGGTTGGTAATATGGATCAGTACAACTATCGATGTGGGGATAAAAATGTTAAACACCGATTCCTTAGATATACTTGGATTGAAACTAACTACAAGTGACAAGAGGATAATAAATCTCATAAATGTGTACAATAGACCATGTCCCGCTAATAGGGAATCTCCATGTATAGAGAAACTGGAAATGCTCATGGACACTTTGGACCATGATGAAAGTATCATTTTATGTGGTGATCTAAATTGCAATTTTGAGCCGATTGTGGGGATGACTAAATTGTATGAGGATGAGGATGTTGCTCATGGGATACCAGTTCTTAACAATGGAACTGTTCGTGGAACTACACTAGCCCTCCAGATCTCAGGGTTGTTCACAAGTTATGGTCTAAGAGCTTGTAACGGGCGCATGCCATCAGACTCCCCGAGAGCATTTACCTTTAGCAGGGGGAACTGTAGTAGCAAGATAGATTATGTTTCTGTTTCTTTTAACTTGTGGCCATATACATATGATTTAAATGTTAGAGAACGCTTTGAGAGTGATCACTTCCCGTTAGAAATGAGTTTCTTGTCAAGTATCCTGAAAGAACCTGGTGTTACTGAGGGTATTCATAGCCCAGAATTACCATTAATCTGTGATAATGTTGTACTAAGTAATAATCGAAGGGCCATTAAATGGGCATATATTCTAGAAAGAAAGGACCTGTTGGCTAATATTTATTCCGCATTTGTGAACTCATTTGAGCTCTATAACATGGACGACTGTAAACCTGGTGAATTTATTGGTCTACACAAATCCTTTTGTAAAAAACTGATTGACCTTATTACTAAAAAACCAAGGAATGGGAATGGGTTGGCAAACACTAAATTAGTAGGCAAACCATGGTTTAACAGGGAATGCCGAGAAGCCAAGACCGACCTGATCAATGCGGTAAAAACAAAAAACCCCGAAGAACTTAAAGTAAAAAGAAAAATTTATAACAAAACAATAGCTACTGCAAAATCATCCTGGGACGAGGACCTATGGTCCAGTATGTTATCAGCTGCGAAAGCTAAAGATCACAGGCAGTTCTGGGAGTTAGTAGCCAAAGGGAACAAGCCAGATAAAGGCTCAAGGGAGGTATTCCTAAATGAAGCTACATGGGTTGATCATTTTACATCATTATATGCAGCCCAAACCACAGAGGAAAAGTTTATGGTAAATCCAAATGAAATAGTAACCCAGAGAGAGGATGTTGAAAACTCATTGGTAATTTTTGACTTACAAGAGACCGAAACAGCAATTGCTTCTGTGAAGCAAGGGAAGGCCCCGGGCCTGGATAAGATCCCTGGTGATCTTTATAAACATAATGTGGAGATCTGGGCACCTTATCTAAATCATTTATTTAATGTCATCGCAGCAGGTGACCAAATCCCTGACACATGGGATGGGGCTGAAATCATCACCATTTTTAAAAAGGGGGATAGAGGGGACCCAGCGAACTATCGCCCCATTAGTCTTTTAGATATAACGCAGAAAATCTACGCCAGACATATTCTAAACCGCGTAAATACGTGGCTAGAGGAAAACCTGATCTTATCTAAGTATCAGGCAGGGTTTAGGGAAAAGACTGGGACTATCGACCAGGTATTAAGGCTATGCTGCTTGTACTGGAAGTATGTTATCATTCGCAGAGGTAATTTATATGTTACCTTTGTAGATTTACGAGCAGCTTTTGACCTTATCCCCCGTGACCTATTGTGGAGATCATTGAAAAAGCAGGGGTTCCCAAATGATCTTTTGAAACTAGTGATTAGGTTACACCAGAATAACTATGCCAGGGTAAGATGGGGTCCTAATGGTGAACTAACAGGTGAAATCCCTATTAAGAGGGGAGTACGCCAAGGGTGCGTGCTGGCACCTACACTTTTTTCCCTTTATGTTAACGATATTGCAGTTCATATGGAGAATTGTGACAATGACTCACCTCGCCTGGGGGGGGATCGAGTTTCGGCCCTCCTCTTCGCGGATGACACGATTCTCATTTCTCAAACTCCTCGGGGCCTACAGACCTTACTAGATAGGTTCCAGCAGTATTGTATTACAAAAGGGTTAGAAGTTAATGTAAAAAAGACTAAATATATGGCACTTAATCCTCACAAAAGTTTCAGGAAAAACTTAACATTGAATGGAGAAAAACTTGATTACGAACTAAGTTTTACTTATTTGGGGGTACTATTAGATTCATCCTTAAGTTGGAGACCCCAATTAGAAAAATCTAAAATTGTCTTCAAACAAAATTGTCTACCTATACTGAAAAGGCATAATAATTGTGCTAACAAAGCAGTTACCCCAGCGTTAGAATTGTTTAAATGCAAGGTTCAGTCAGCGGTTCTTTATGGGGCTGAACTCTGGGGACCCGTGTGTAGAAAGACTTTTGAAACCATGGAGAACAGGTTTTTAAGGGGACTATTAAAGGTTCCTAGTAGCACTCCACTATTACCCGTACTCCTTGACATGAACATACGACGTACTGACCTACATGCAATATTAAGACCATTATTGTTATGGGTCAGGTTGTGGATTACCCCAGAGCTGTCTGAATATAAAAAAGGGTTGGTTGAAGTTCAGGAACTGGACACGTGTAATAAGATTCTTTGGTTTAAACATGTTAAAAGCTGGTTAACAAAATTGGGCTTATCCCATTTTTGGAGTCAACCAGAGTTACTGACTGTGTCCTCAAAGAAAATAGTCAAACTCTCTTTTTGGGCTCTAGCGAGCCATGATGCTGTATATGTTGGAGCACATGGCCCCTTAACCGAAAGATTTTTATTGGTGAAAAATGTAGCCCATTTTGAAATGTTTCTTGATGAGATTCAACCTCCTTTAGCGAAAACCTTGTATATAAAGTATAGGTACGGTATACTAAGAACTCGGGAAACCGAGTCAAAATGGGGGAAAACCAGTAACGACAAATGTACCTTATGTACAAATAATGCAAGAGAAGACATTTTTCATATTTTGTTTTTCTGTCCAAGCTATGCTGAAACTAGAAAAAAATGGATAGTGCCATTGTGCCGTAATATTGGAACAACTTCGTACAAGGAAGCAGGAAGAATATTACTTACGGACACTAGTCAAGTAATAGTGTTTGGTATCAGTAGATTCCTTTTGGCAGTAAAATTCATTAGGCAAAAATCATCACTGGCATTTTAAGTGTCTGGCTGTTATAAATCAATTTAATGTTTTTTAACCATGTAAATATTTTAAACTTCTTTTTAATTATATTTATAGATGACTGTTCTAAGCTCACCCCCGTGATTTAACCGAGAAGGTTAGGGATAGCATTTGGTCATGCACTAGCACTTTCTGAATTATATATCCTGTATATTTGTTGATGATATTGTGGCCATGTATATTATGTGTATTATGTATTTTTATATGCATTTTTAAATATACTGTGTTTTTGTATATCTTTTATGATGCTATTGCAACGAAATAAAGATCATTGACTGACCCCCAGTCAAATGGACTGGTTGAGAGGTTTAACAAAGCCTTGAAGGGCATGATCAGAAGTCTGCCAGAAAGCCTGCGGAGGAAATGGGACGTCCTCCTACCCTGTTTGCTCTTTTCTTACAGGGAAGTGCCACAGAAGGGAGTGGGCTTCAGCCCCTTTCAGCTACTGTACGGGCACCCTGTGCGCGGTCCTCTCAGCCTGGTGAAGGATGGGTGGGAGAAGTCTCCCAGGAAACCCCCCCAGGGTGTGGTGAGCTACATGCTGGCCTTCAGGAGCCAAATGTCGAAGTTGTGGAAGCAAGCTTCTGACAACTTGGAGGCCAGCCAGGCAGTCATGAAAGAGTGGTATGACCACAATGCTCACCAGGTGGAATTGGAGCCTGGCCAGAAAGTGTGGGTGATGGAGCCTGGAGAGCTTAGTGCCCTTCAGGATCGCTGGACAGGCCCATTTGAAGTGTTGGAGAAGAAGGGTAAGGCCACATACCTGGTGGACCTTAAGACCCCTCGACAGCCCCTACGGGTGCTGCATGCCAACCATCTCAAACCCCACCATGAGAGGCCCGAGGTCATGTTAATGATGGTGACTGATGGGGAAGAGGAAGCGGAAAGCGAACCTCTCCCAGACTTATTCTCGTCTCAAGAGAAGGATGGGTCAGTGGAGGGAGTGATTCTCTCTCCTACTCTAACTCCTGAGCAGCGGGAGGACTGCCGCCAGATACTGGAGCAGTACTCTACGTTGTTCTCCCTTGTCCCGGGAAGGACTCACCTGTGTACCCATGACGTGGACACAGGCGACAGCCCACCAGTGAAGTCGAAGACCTACCGGCTGTCCGACAAGGTGAAGGCTAGCATCCATGGAGAGGTTGCCAAGATGCTAGAGCTGGGAGTTATCGAACCTTCCAACAGCCCTTGGTCCAGTCCGGTGGTGCTCGTGCCAAAAGCCGCGCCACCAGGCACCACACCCGAACTGAGGTTCTGTGTGGATTACCGGGGACTGAACTCAGTTACAAAGACTGATGCTCATCCGATCCCTAGGGCGGATGAATTTATTGACCGGCTAGGACCTGCCCAATATCTGAGTACCTTTGACCTCAACTTCGGGGTACTGGCAGATCTCCTTGACAGATGGAGCAAAGGAAAGGTCAGCCTTCTCCACGCCTGAGGGACACTTCCAGTTTTGCGTGATGCCCTTTGGGCTCAAAAATGCCCCTGCCACATTTCAGCCGCTGGTGAACCAGGTCCTCTCTGGAATGGAGAGTTTCTCTGCTGCTTACCTGGATGACATTGCTGTCTTCAGTAGCAGTTGGGAGGACCATTTACAACATTTGCAAGCGTTCTCCAGGCCCTGAAACAAGCTGGATTGACAATCAAGGCCAGCAAATGCCAGATTGGGCAGGGGTCGGTTGTGTACCTTGGACACTTGGTGGGTAGGGGGACAGTGCAGCCCCTACAGGCAAAGATTGAGGCAATCATGGCCTGGGAACCCCCCAAGACACAGACTGAGGTCCGAGCTTTCCGGGGCCTCACAGGTTACTACCGTCGCTTTGTGAAGGGGTATGGCACTATTGTAGCGCCTCTCACAGAGCTCACCTCTAAGAAACAACCTCGACGGGTAGTTTGGACAAACACTTGTCAGCAAGCCTTTGAGAAACTGAAGCAGGCAATGTGTGCAGCACCGGTCCTGAGGGCCCCAGACTTCTCCAAGGAGTTCATTGTCCAGACAGATGCATCAGAACATGGCATTGGGGCAGTGTTATCGCAACTAAATGAAGAGGGCCTGGATCAGCCTGTGGTCTTCTTATCCAGAAGACTGCTTCCCCGGGAACAGAAGTGGAGTGCAATTGAGAGGGAAGCTTTTGCGGTGGTGTGGGCTCTGAAGAAGCTGCGGCCATACCTCTTTGGCTCGCACTTCCTGGTTCAGACTGACCACCGACCCCTTCGTTGGCTGATGCAAATGAAGGATGAAAATACCAAGCTGTTGAGATGGTCCATCTCCCTACAGGGAATGGACTTCCGGGTGGAACATCGGCCTGGAGTGGACCACGCCAATGCAGACGGTCTCTCCAGGTATTTCCGCCTTAGTGATGAGGACTCCCAAGGGGTTGGGTAATTCTCCCCACTTTCAGCTGGGGGGGACGCGTGTTAGACCTGTCTGGCTTTTTGCGTAGTCCCTCCAATTTATTATTTATTTTGTCCCCTTTTTGCCCCTCATACCTTTATTAATTTGTGTGCCCACTAGCTTTTTCTAGGTGTTGGTCAAGGGGATAGGTGTTCTTTCCCCCCCTCATAGTTTTTCACCTCAGGCCTAGAGGCCTGTTCTGACAGGAATAAAGCTGGAGTCACAAAATGGTGGCTACCAACTGCCCTAACTGCCAAACCTAGAACCTGTCCCATAGAGTAGAATAGGGCGTTCCAGAACCTTCAGGTCCCTTCTGGACTCCTGAGGGTCAGCCTATAAAAGGCGGAATGCTGGACAGCCATTTTGTCTTGCCAGAGAGAGTCAGCTGGAGGACAGGCTGTAGCTAAAGGTGGGGGGAGGCTAGTCAAAGGGTTGACCTCCTGGACTGGGAAGCTGCCTTATTGATCCACCACTCTACCCCCCTTTGGGTTATTTGTCTTGACCCCGCTGTTGAGGGTTACTGGAGACCCTGGGCGCCTGACTAATCCCTTGTCTGGAAGAATAGGGAAGTGAACAGGAGAAGGAGACTGCAGCACTGTGGAGTGCAGTCCTCTGCCCAGCGTAAAGATTTCAGTGAGACTGTTGCAGCAAGAATCACAAACGGAGTGGGGCTAATCCTTGTGCCCCCCCTTGCTCAGCTCGTTAATTGAGTTCTGCCTTATTGTTGGAATCTTTCCCCCCCTGGTGCCACAACCCCACCGTGTCCCTCTTCCTACCTGCTTCTGGATCGGCGTGTGAATGCTGAGGGAGCGGAGGCAGTGAAACAACGAGCCGTTCTGCTCCTGAATTTGCGCGAGGCAAGCGGCAGCGATTTGGAGCTGTAGCTGAAAGTCTTGAGGTGAGGCGCGGACTCGGAGGAGCCCTTGTCTATTTCCGGGTGGGCGGAGTAGAGGAGAAGCGCCGGCTGAGCAGCGCGGCCTCCGGTGGTGAGACACACGCTCTCCGCGCATGCCCAGTGGAGCCGCCGGGCTCTGTGAGGCGGAGCCGGACGGAAGGGTGAAGCGGAAGCGGAGCTCGTCAGCGCCGGGCAGCCTCAGCAGTACCAGCCCGAAATCGTGTGGCCGACAGCTGGGAAAACGGCAGCGGAGTCTGAGGAGTGGAGAACCAGACCCTGGTAATCCCCGCGCCAGCCTTGGTAACAGGTGACTGGCTGGGCGGGAAGCGCCCGACACAGCGGCTGCCAGCCGGGACCTCTGTGAAGCTTCTGGTCAACACCAGTACGTGGAGACTCGAGACGCTTCGTCTCCACGGTACAGTAAGGTGAACGTGGGGAAGGAGGGAAGACTGAGCCTCTGGGAATTAATCTCTCCTCTCTTCGAGGAGCAGAGGAGGGGAATCCTTTAAAGTTCTGTCGGTGAAGGGGGAAAGTGTTGCTCGAGCCTGCAGGGAAATAACTTAGTCATTGGTTGTTTTCTTCTACAGTGTTATATGGTGAGGGGAGTAGCCTGAGGAAGCAAACGGCAAAGAGAGGCTGCTGGTACCAATGTAAATTCTTGTTTATTTGAAACCTCCCAGTGACTGTGTACCTGATGGGGGATTAGAGGTGCTGTGGGAGGAAAGTAGGGCACCTCATTGAAGATAAATCTAATCAATTCTGGAGTAATTAAATGTACTAGTGATGTTAATTGATGAGATAAGTTAGCATTTCTGCAGGGACTGTATTAATTTCATGACTAAACTGTATTGAGCTGTAATCTCTAAAAGGAAAACTGCTTAAGATGTTGCTTTAGTAACTTTGAAAGACTAAGAATATTTACAGGTTTAAATGTACAATACTGAGCTGTGATTTTAGAAGTCAAGAAAGCAAAGATTATTTTTATAAACAAGCTCGTATTTTTCCAACATTGGTGTGGTGTCCTTTTTATGTGTTATTGCGTGGATTTACTGCTGGGTGGTTTGCAACCTTCACACTTGTGCCTCTAGTATTTGTGTCTTACCCTAGGCCAGGCTACCTTAGGTGACCTGACATCCCAGGTTCCAACAATGGAGAAACTCGGGATTCAAGCCCTGTAGAGAGTGTGGAGGTCATATGTCCATCACTGACCCCCATCAGGACTGTTTGTGGTGTTTGTCATTGGACCACGACGTGGAGGACTGCTCATGCAGTCGCAAGATGAACCCGAAGGCCTTGAAAGAGCGTGAGGCCAAGCTCTTCATGGCAAAAGTAAGGAAGGCGAAGAGGGGTTGGCAAAGGTCCAAATCGAATTTTTCCACCACGCACACTTCGAAGTCGAGGAAGCATAAAAAGAAGAGGGAGCATGACTCTCGACGTCGTTCGTCGAAGGGAAAGGATTTGAGGTCACCTTCTCCGGCACCTCAATGTCATGAAAAGGACTTTGTGTCTCCATCTCCTTCCCATCTCCGCAGGCGACTTTGGTTTATTCTCCTTCACCTAAAGGTACCCTGGCACTGTCGCCGGCACAGAGGGGCTTTCCGGCTTCGGAAGGCTTACCGGCTCAGGACGAACCTTCTCCTGTACATGAGTCTGTGCCTGTGGCTCCACCTGTGGATCCGGCTTTTCTGGCGCCAGCTGTACCTCATGTGGATCCTGACTCAGCTCCGTATCCTACATTTCCTGGATGCGGTCGGATCCCTCGCATTACTTAAATTCTTTGTATGGCGTGTTTGCCAAGGTGGCTTCCCCACCAGAGCACCTTCAGGACCCATGGGTCCCCTTGCCTTCAATTTGGTGTGCCTCAACAATATGCTCATATATTTACAACAAGGGGTGGTGAGGGACAGAGTCTCTGAATTAAACAGAATACTCTCACCCAGTCAAGAGATCAGGGCTAGATCCAACACCGTTTTTTAGCTCACTGCACCATCCCAGTTTCAGAACCTGGCTGTATGCAAATTAGTCTGTTCCTGTCCCAGTGCATGATGGGAACAGGGCAAACCAAACTACAAAAGCCAATTCTTACACTGGGAAGGAAACAAGCTACCGGGGACCGGTTTCTGGCATTTCAGCCTCTTCGGCCCGGCTTGCTTGAATCCTGATGGTGCAATGAGCAAGGGACTCACATCTGAGTATACCCTTCCACGCTTAGGGTGGACAAAAATATTTACAACAAGGGGTGGTGAGGGACAGAGTCTCTGAATTAAACAGAATACTCTCACCCAGTCAAGAGATCAGGGCTAGATCCAACACCGTTTTTTAGCTCACTGCACCATCCCAGTTTCAGAACCTGGCTGTATGCAAATTAGTCTGTTCCTGTCCCAGTGCATGATGGGAACAGGGCAAACCAAACTACAAAAGCCAATTCTTACACTGGGAAGGAAACAAGCTACCGGGGACCGGTTTCTGGCATTTCAGCCTCTTCGGCCCGGCTTGCTTGAATCCTGATGGTGCAATGAGCAAGGGACTCACATCTGAGTATACCCTTCCACGCTTAGGGTGGACAAAAATATTTACAACAAGGGGTGGTGAGGGACAGAGTCTCTGAATTAAACAGAATACTCTCACCCAGTCAAGAGATCAGGGCTAGATCCAACACCGTTTTTTAGCTCACTGCACCATCCCAGTTTCAGAACCTGGCTGTATGCAAATTAGTCTGTTCCTGTCCCAGTGCATGATGGGAACAGGGCAAACCAAACTACAAAAGCCAATTCTTACACTGGGAAGGAAACAAGCTACCGGGGACCGGTTTCTGGCATTTCAGCCTCTTCAGCCCGGCTTGCTTGAATCCTGATGGTGCAATGAGCAAGGGACTCACATCTGAGTATACCCTTCCACGCTTAGGGTGGACAAAAATATTTACAACAAGGGGTGGTGAGGGACAGAGTCTCTGAATTAAACAGAATACTCTCACCCAGTCAAGAGATCAGGGCTAGATCCAACACCGTTTTTTAGCTCACTGCACCATCCCAGTTTCAGAACCTGGCTGTATGCAAATTAGTCTGTTCCTGTCCCAGTGCATGATGGGAACAGGGCAAACCAAACTACAAAAGCCAATTCTTACACTGGGAAGGAAACAAGCTACCGGGGACCGGTTTCTGGCATTTCAGCCTCTTCGGCCCGGCTTGCTTGAATCCTGATGGTGCAATGAGCAAGGGACTCACATCTGAGTATACCCTTCCACGCTTAGGGTGGACAAAAATATTTACAACAAGGGGTGGTGAGGGACAGAGTCTCTGAATTAAACAGAATACTCTCACCCAGTCAAGAGATCAGGGCTAGATCCAACACCGTTTTTTAGCTCACTGCACCATCCCAGTTTCAGAACCTGGCTGTATGCAAATTAGTCTGTTCCTGTCCCAGTGCATGATGGGAACAGGGCAAACCAAACTACAAAAGCCAATTCTTACACTGGGAAGGAAACAAGCTACCGGGGACCGGTATCTGGCATTTCAGCCTCTTCGGCCCGGCTTGCTTGAATCCTGATGGTGCAATGAGCAAGGGACTCACATCTGAGTATACCCTTCCACGCTTAGGGTGGACAAAAATATTTACAACAAGGGGTGGTGAGGGACAGAGTCTCTGAATTAAACAGAATACTCTCACCCAGTCAAGAGATCAGGGCTAGATCCAACACCGTTTTTTAGCTCACTGCACCATCCCAGTTTCAGAACCTGGCTGTATGCAAATTAGTCTGTTCCTGTCCCAGTGCATGATGGGAACAGGGCAAACCAAACTACAAAAGCCAATTCTTACACTGGGAAGGAAACAAGCTACCGGGGACCGGGACAGACTGATTTGCATATAGCCAGGTTCTGAGCTGGGATGGGGCAGTGAGATAAATAACGGTGATGGATCAAGCCCTGATCTTTGGACTGGGTAAGAGTGGTCTGCTCAATTCAGACACTCTGTTCATCACCACCCCCTTTTGTAAATCGATTTTGGCCACTATAGGTGTGGCAGGGTATACTCAGACATGAGTCCCTTTCTCACTGCTCCATCAGGATTCAAGCAAGCCGGGCCGAAGAGGCTGAAATGCCAGAAACCGGTCCCCGGTAGCTTGGCTCCTTTCTGGTAAAGAATTGGCTTGGTAGTTTAGTCTGCCCTGTTCCCATGATGCACTGGGCCAGGGACAGACTGATTTGCATATAGCCAGGTTCTGAGCTGGGATGGGGCAGTGAGATAAATAACGGTGATGGATCAAGCCCTGATCTTTGGACTGGGTAAGAGTGGTCTGCTCAATTCAGACACTCTGTTCATCACCACCCCCTTTTGTAAATCGATTTTGGCCACTATAGGTGTGGCAGGGTATACTCAGACATGAGTCCCTTTCTCACTGCTCCATCAGGATTCAAGCAAGCCGGGCCGAAGAGGCTGAAATGCCAGAAACCGGTCCCCGGTAGCTTGGCTCCTTTCTGGTAAAGAATTGGCTTGGTAGTTTAGTCTGCCCTGTTCCCATGATGCACTGGGCCAGGGACAGACTGATTTGCATATAGCCAGGTTCTGAGCTGGGATGGGGCAGTGAGATAAATAACGGTGATGGATCAAGCCCTGATCTTTGGACTGGGTAAGAGTGGTCTGCTCAATTCAGACACTCTGTTCATCACCACCCCCTTTTGTAAATCAACAATATGCTCAGGCACCCTTTGTGCCTTATATGCTGACGGCGCTGTCTTAGCAGTTTCCGGCACCGAGGTTTTTGACGCTGTATACTCGGTCCCCGGCGCCATCTGGTGGCTCTTCCTCTCGACTTTGTACGGCGCCGATTCCTACATTGGACCCTCCATCGACGCCGGCTCTGGAGCTATCGGTGCCGCTCGTGGTGCCGCTGACGTCGCAACCAAAGTTGTATCAAGATGAGAGGCACAGAGGCTGTTGGAGGAAGAACTGATTCGAAGAGAGGAGTTTGAAGAAGGCAAAATCGAGGAGTCTGTTGATGAATTCCAGGGTCTTCAAGAGGCTAGTGGCCTGGACACCTCCCCGGAGTTGGAGCTTTCTTCCTCAAGAGCCTCACCATCTCTAGAGATGGCTCCTTATCATACAGTCATTAGAAAGGCTGCAGAGCTTTTGGACTTGCAGTTGCCTACATCAGAGTACCAACAAATTTACTCACAGAGGTTTTACATTCCTCATATTCTATAATTGAACCGCTGTTGCCGTTTAATGAGGCTTTAACTGAGCCTATCCTTGAAGTATGGCGTAAACCTCTATCTGCTCCTGCCTGTTTCAAGGTCGGTGGCAAGGAGACACAGATCTTCTCCAGGAGACTGTGTATTCTTTTCAGCTCATCCATCCCCTGAAAGCTTAGTGGTGCAGGCGTTCTGTTCTAAACAGTCTACAGGCGCTTTTTCCCAGACTCCTGCCGACAGGGACTCTAAAAAATTGGAGCAATCGGCCAAGAAAGTATTTTCTTCCTCTAGCATGGTGTTAAAGTCAACCAATGCTGTCTGTTTGCTGGGGAGATATTTACACACCCTGATGGATTCTGCTAAAGAATTATCACCCAAGCTGCCTGAGGAGGAACGTGGGAATTTTATGGAGGTTCTGACCGACGCACAGGCTGCGGCTCGTCAAGTTATTCAGTCTGGTCTGGACACAGCTGATTCGGTGGCCAGGGTATTGAGCTCCTCCATCGTTACCAGGAGACAGGCTTGGCTCAGATCCTCTGGGTTTTCTCCAGATATGCAGGCTACACTCCTCGATCTTCCATTTTATGGATCAAAACTGTTCGGAGAGAAGGCTGATTCTGCGCTTCAGAGATTCATGGACAGCAAGGCCACGGCAAAGTCCTTAGGGTTGCAAACTCAGTCAAGGGGGTTTGGTTATAGAATGTATCGAGGACTTGGAAGGTCTTCCTTACGTAGCCTGCGACAGCCTCAGCATCAAAACCCTCTTTACAAATCCTACAGAGGGAAAAACAAGGGTCCCCGCGAGGGTCAACCCATCAACTCTCTTCCTCCTCCTCTACCTCCCCTCCTTCCCCTGGTAACGCAGGAAACCAGGCCTAGACCCCCATCCTGGAGCATGCTGGTCCTGTGTGGGGTCGGCTGTCCCATTTTCTACAGGATTGGAAATCGGTCACTACGGAATTTTGGGGTTTGAATCTTGTAGAGAATGGGTATGCCCTTCCCTTCTGGGAATTCCCTCCTCCTTACACTCCTTGCCAAGGATTCTGTTGGGAAGATCATTTACTCTTTCTCCAGAAGGAGGTCCTTGCCTTATTGCAAAAAGCTGCGATAGAGGTGGTCCCGGAGCAGGAAATGGGTCAGGGATGCAGGAGAAATCAAGATGCTGACCCTTACTCAGCTTCTTCATGCGCTGCAGCAAGAGGACTGGATGGTGTCGATCGATTTGCAGGATGCGTATTTTCGCATCCTCATCCTCATCCTGAAGTTGCACAGGAAGTATCTCCGTTTCACGGTAGGTTTGCAGCACTACCAGTTTGCGGTCCTCCCGTTTGGTCTTACTACTGCACCTTGAGTCTTCACAAAGGTGATGCCAGTGGTGGCAGCTCATCTCAGGAGGTCGAGGATTCCAGTTTTCTCCTATCTGGGCGACTGGCTGCTCAAAGCGGAATCGCCGGAGATGGTGCTTCATCCTCTGCAAGTGACAGCTCAGCTGTTGTTCAACTTGGGTTTTTCAATACATGTGCCCAAATCTCATCTGGTGCCCTCTCAGCAAAACCTGTTCATAGGAGCCGTACTGGATACTACTGTGTGTTGAGCTTTTCCACCTCCACAAAAGATTCTCAACATTCAGGAAAGTATCCCTTTGTTTCACAATGGAGCGGTTGTCTTGAAGGTCCTTTGCCTGCTTGGTCGGTTTCTTCCTGCATTCTGTTGGTCAACCATGCATGCTGGCACATGAGGGCACTCAAGTGGTGCCTCAGAAGGCAGTGGTTTCAACACAACGGGGGTCTCAGGGAGACGGTCAGGCTCTCCAGAGACACTACAGCGAACCTGACTTTGTGGCGCGTGGAAGGCAACCTGTCACAAGAAAAGCCAATTCATCTTCCTCCATTGGTGGCCACGGTGATAACGGATGCCTCCACCCTAGGATGGGGTGCTCATCTGGGGACCTGGAGATCAAGAGTCTTTGGCCTCCAGAGGAAAGATTGCTTCATATCAATCTTTTTGAATTGCGGGCAGTACATTTGGCACTCAAGGCCTTTCTTCCTTTCCTTCGCTGTCTGTCGATTCAGGTTCTGACAGACAACACTACTGCGATGTGGTAAATCAACAAGCAGGGAGCAGTAAGGTTGTATTGTCTCTGCAGAGAGGCTCTACGACTCTGGTCCTGGGCCCAGGACTACCAAATTAGTGTGATAGCAAATCATCTGGTAGGGGTGCTGAACGTGCGTGAGGATTCTCTCAGTCGGCGGTTCTCGGACGATCATGAGTGGAGGCTTCATCTGGAGGTTGTTCATCATATCTTCCAGATGTGGGGAACTCCACGGGTGGACCTGTTTGTCACTCTCAAGAACGCGCACTGCCTTTCATTCTGCAGTCCCCAGTTACGATGCAGGGAGCGATGGGGGGCACTTTTCAGTTAGATTGGGGCTCAGAGCTTCTGTACGCATTTCCCCCCCATACCCTTGATTCCTCGAGTTCTGAGGAAGATTCACCAAGACCGGGCCCAAGTTATATTGATCGCCCCGGATTGGACAAGAAGGGTGTGGTACACAGATCTACTTCAGCTCTCATCACACCCTCCGCTCTATCTCCCTCTGAGGGTAGACCTCCTCTCGCAGTCGCAGGGGCAGGTTTTACACCCCCAACTCCAGAGCCTGCACCTTCATGCCTGAAGATCGAACGGGGCAACCTGAATTCTTTCTCTCTCCGGCCAGATGTGGTGGATGTTATTTTATTGTCCAGGCATCACTCCACTAAGTCTATTTACTCCTCCAGGTAGTCTAGATTTGTCAAATGGTGTGGAGAGAAGTCAGGTGATCCAATAAAGGCCCATTTGTCATATATTCTTCCGTTTTCGCTGTTCTTGGCTCAGCAGGGTTGTGCTGTGGCCACTGTTAAGGGCTATTTTTCAGCCTTATCTGCATTCCTTTGTTTGCCGGATCAGCCGTCTTTGTTTAAATCTCCCATTGTTTTAAGATGTATTAAGAGCCTTACCAATAAGTTTCCTCCTACTCCCTTTATTATGCCTCAATGGTATTTAAATCTTGTTCTGACTTTCTTGATGGTTTCTCCGGTTGAACCTTTACATAATTGTCCTTTGAGACTCCTGTCTTTCAAAACGGTCTTTCTTGTAGCTATTACCTCAGCCAGGAGGGTAGGTGAGCTTCAGGCTCCAAGTTCAAAACCCCCGTTTTTGTCCATTCATGCTGAAGGATGATCCTCACGACCAGGGCTGCTTTTCTGCCTAAGGTGGTTACTCCCTTCCATCTAGGGCTGTCCATTACTCTTCCTGTATTCTATCCTCCCCCTCACCCTTCAAAGGAGGAGGAGAGACTTCACCACCTGTATCCTAAAAGAGCGGTTAGCTTTTATTTGGATAGGACTAAAGGCTTACGATTGGACGATAAGCTCTTTATGGGCAAAGTAGGATGCATGAGGGGCAAGACTGTGCACAAGTGCACTCTTTCCAAATGGATCATCTTGTGCATCAAGATCTGCTGCGCCCTGGCTGGTAAGGAGCTGCCAGAAGGTATTATAGCTCATTCCACCAGAGCCAAGTCATCCACTGCTGCTTTGGCCAGAGGTTTTCCTGTAGTGGGCATTTGTAAGGCTGCAACTTGGGCCTCCCTCCACACTTTCTCAAAGCATTATTGCTTGGATTCCGAAATGAGGAGGGACAGCCACTTTGCGCGCTCTGTCCTGCAGGATTTTTTGGTATAGAAAGGTGGACACCCTCCTCCTGGAGTGGGACTAGTGTGGGATTCTATTCAAAAGGTGAGGAATCCACAGGCAGATGTATCCATCAGAAGAACAAGTTACTTACCTTCGGTGACGCTTTTTCTGGTGGATCCAGTATCGGCCTGTGGATTCCTCACTGACCCACCCTCCTCCCCGATGTCCACCCTTGCATACCTTAAAATTGGCATTATTTAACATGTTTGTTTTGCATTGTCTCTACTAACTGCCTTTGTATGGGTTTATAGGAACTGCTTTTATTCTTTTGCTCTCCTTCTTAATTTTACACTGTGTGTATTTGGCTGAATATTATGTACTGTGTATACTTTGAATCTGTTGTCGGTCCACCCGTTAGCCTCGGAGGCACGGAAAAAATGGGTGGAACTGACGTCATCACGCCGACGAGGCCCTCCTATGGCTCCAGTGATGTCATGAGGAGTCGCGAGCGGAGCCGTGGCATTGTGACTTGTCGAAGTGGAGAGCTAGGAAAAAAAGTTTCAGGGGATATTCTAAAGGTGAGGAATCCACCGGCAGATACTGTATCCACCAGAAAAAGCGTTACCATAGGTAAGTGACTTGTTCATTATGGTTTTTGAGGAGCTCTGACACCTTTTGGGCCCAGTGCCGCTGCACCATTTAAATCATGCCCCTAGTGCCTGCAAGATAACTGCATTTATGACTGCCTGTTTAGTTGTAGAATATAGCAATACTGGGTGTTTAAGAGGAGTTATGACAACTTTTGGCCCCAGTACCAGTGTACCTGCTGTACCATTCAAATATTGAAATCATTACCCTATTGCCTGTAGGGTAAATACACTTGTGACTGCCTGTTTAGTAATAAATATTGCAATATTTGGTCTTTAGAAGAGTGCCCAGAGCTTTTGGTCCTGGTGCTACTGCACCTGCATCACCATTTAAATCATGACCCTACTGCCAGCTAGATTAATGCACTTGTGCCTGTCTGTTTAGTAGTACAATTTAGCAATACTCTGGGTTTAGCGGGGTCCCTAGATCTTTTGTCGTCAGTGCCACTGCGCCTACCGCATCATTCTTTTTTTTAATCAAATACAGCTTTATTGGATTGCTATTTCGTACAATCATAAAAGCACAATTAAAAACATATCTATATAGTTCAAAACAGCAAACATCATATATATATATATATATATATATATATATATATATATATATATATATATATATATATATATATATATATATATATATATGCAGCCACACGATCCAACCAATTAGGTCAAGAAAACGGCAAGCACTCCGATGTAAAGATGTTTTCTCAAAGTTTATTTATTTTCCAAACCCCCCTTCACCCCTGACAGACGCGTTGCGCAAGTAAGCTTTGTCAGTGTCAGTTTGTGCAAACATACAGAAGCCATTTTAAACCCTCCACTCTTTTTCATTTCATCAACATAGAAGATGGTATATTCCATGGAAACGGCGGCCATCTTGTAGTGTAGTATTACAAGTATTGTGCCTTAGTTTAAATGGCTCAGATAAAGTGCTCAAGTGCAAATTAAAATAGTTGACTACAACAAACATTACATTATTCTTGTGCACACTGTAATCATGTATCAAATTATCTGTTCATATATATACATCTCAAAAATGGGATCTATTCGGATTCACAAGACTAGTTATGTAGGGGTGTATCCCCTAATCTCAAAAGGGATATAACCATTTCAAAGTTTTACATTGATTATCTTATCTTTTTGTGAGGCCCTGTATGGGCTTGAATCCAAAATGTGTATGATACAGATATTTACATATTGACAAGGCGTTATCCAGGGATCATGCAAGTATAGGGAAATACCTTTATCCTAAATATTTACATATTTACAAGGCATTATCCATGAATCATACAGGTGTAGGGAAATACCTTTCTCTTATACAGTATATACACCAAGAGTGTTACCTCGTTCTATTTCAAAGGTGAACCCACATTTCTGCATCATTATTGAGGCCCCACGGTGTCATCGTTTTGAGGTCCAAAATGTACCTTGACTCTGTGATGCGGAGTGCCTTTTCCCTGTCCCCACCACGTTCTGATTTTGTATCTTGGTCAATGCAGTAATACCAGAGTAAATCCCTGTTGCTTTTATGAAATTCAGCAAAATGACGGGCTACCAGATAGGTCTTATCATTGTTCGCGATAGCCCTCATATGCTCCAGGATTCTCAGTTTAGTAGGTTTGATGGTACTACCTATGTATCGTTTGTTACATGGGCACTCCAGGCAGTATACTGTAAATTCTGAATTACAGTTAAGATGTTTCATGATCTTTCTGTTACTTTTACCCTCTCCTGTTCTTCCTGGATATTCTTTTACTTTTTTACTATACTTGCAGGCTTTACAGCGCAAGCACGGGAAAAAGCCAATGATCTTATTAGTAGCTGCGGTTGCTTTGGGGGAGGCGAAGTGGCAATGAATCAGGTGATCTGATAGTGACTGGCATCTCCGATAGGTGAGCATGGGTCTAACGGAAATGTGTTTTTTCAGGATGTTGTATGTTTTTAATATATGCCAGTTCTTCTTAAAGGACTGGACCAGATCTCCCGATTTGATGTTAAATGTGGTGATCATTCTGACCTGGTCATTCTCATTCTGCGTCTCCTTCACCAACAGGAGATCCCTTCTGTTGATGGTGTCTGCATATATATTTTTACATATATGGGCCTCCTCAGCCACCCTCAGAAAACCTAGGGGGTCAGGATATGTCTCCCATGCCCCCTTATACCCATTCCTAACATTGTTTATCCTCCATCTTGTGACTAAATTCGTCCAAAACACAAGATGGCGGACTCCCGTTACGCTACCGGTGAGCTACCCGGTTCGCGTACCGGGTAGCTCACCGCGAAAAATCGAAAAATCGAAAAAAAACGTCTTTTATTTTTTTGCCCTGCGGGGCCCTTTAATAGCCCCCACATCAATCCTAAGGGGTCAGGAGGGGTCTACCTTGCCCCTTTCATTTATTTCCCCCTTCGTTTATTTCCACCTCTTGTCTCTCGATCCTACCGAGAGACAAGATCGCGGCCGCTCCGGACTGTTTAGAATGTTGAGAGTCACCGGAGAGCCAATCCGCTTCTCCTCGCGAAGTTCCGTTACGCGTCTGGTACGCGAACCGGGGCGCTAACCAGGACGCTGTCACAGATATATATATTTTTTTGAACGTTCATTTCTCAAAATCCACTGGAGCACATATCTTGAGACCTAGCAAAGGCACATCGGACAAACAGTCTCTACAATTTTGCCAAGTTTCATAGAAATCTATTCAGCCGTTCGAGCTAAAAGTGAGTCCAACCGCCCTATGGAAAACTCAATGTTAAAAAGTTTTGGGACCCCCCTTTTTTCTCGGCCCCCGCTTGACGAAACCCCCTCAAACTTTCAGGGGACGCTCAGAAACAAAATGTGCCATTTTCCTGAAAATTTCAGCCCATTCCGTCCATCAACGCCAAAGTTATTCAACATAGAATTTTCAGAAATCCCTATTCAAAAATATCCTAACTATATATACCTACTGGCGACCGCCAGTAGGTAATATATATATATATATATATATATATATATATATATATATATATATATATCACTGCTCCTTTGTTGCCACCAAGTGAAAAAGCACACATGCAGCAGCGCTAAGGTGCAAGCCCTTTAATAGGTATGGACCACAACCGGCATCCAGATTTCCTTCACAGCCGTTCCGCTATAATAGCCTGTCGCGTTTCAAAGTTCAAAGACTTCTTCCTCAGAGGCATAGCGGTTGGGAAAGTGCGCTTGCTGGACACGTTCTCCCTTTTAAAGTCCTTAATTGCACGCACCTGGATGGTCGGGTATTCTGCAAAGTCTTATGGGAGTTGTAGTGCCAGATAGAATCAATCCGCTTATGGATGCACATGATTTGCTGCTGAAAACATTCAAAGCCCACAGATGGGCCTCTGTTTGCGGGTCTGTCCTCAATCCTGCCCCGCTACCCCACATTACCAGCCTGCCAATTGTCCAAGCTTCGTGGCCCCCTGATTTCCCGGGGTGGTGCTTTTTCCGCGGCAGGGCGCCGCGTGTAAATCACTGCTCCTTTGTTGCCCAACAAGTGAAAAAGCACACATGCAGCAGCGCTAAGGTGCAAGCCCTTTAATAGGTATGGACCACAACCGGCATCCAGATTTCCTTCACAGCCGTTCTGCTATAATAGCCTGACGCGTTTCAAAGTTCAAAGACTTCTTCCTCAGAGGCATAGCGGTTGGGAAAGTGCGCTTGCTGGACACGTTCTCCCTTTTAAAGTCCTTAATTGCACGCACCTGGATGGTCGGGTATTCTGCAAAGTCTTATGGGAGTTGTAGTGCCAGATAGAATCAATCCGCTTATGGATGCACATGATTTGCTGCTGAAAACATTCAAAGCCCACAGATGGGCCTCTGTTTGCGGGTCTGTCCTCAATCCTGCCCCGCTACCCCACTTTACCAGCCTGCCAATTGTCCAAGCTTCGTGGCCCCCTGATTTCCCGGAGTGGTGCTTTTTCCGCGGCAGGGCGCCGCGTGTAAATCACTGCTCCTTTGTTGCCCAACAAGTGAAAAAGCACACATGCAGCAGCGCTAAGGTGCAAGCCCTTTAATAGGTATGGACCACAACCGGCATCCAGATTTCCTTCACAGCCGTTCCGCTATAATAGCCTGACGCGTTTCAAAGTTCAAAGACTTATTCCTCAGAGGCATAGCGGTTGGGAAAGTGCGCTTGCTGGGCACGTTCTCCCTTTTAAAGTCCTTAATTGCACGCACCTGGATGGTCGGGTATTCTGCAAAGTCTTATGGGAGTTGTAGTGCCAGATAGAATCAATCCGCTTATGGATGCACATGATTTGCTGCTGAAAACATTCAAAGCCCACAGATGGGCCTCTGTTTGCGGGTCTGTCCTCAATCCTGCCCCGCTACCCCACATTACCAGCCTGCCAATTGTCCAAGCTTCGTGGCCCTCTGATTTCCTGGGGTGGTGCTTTTTCCGCGGCAGGGCGCCGCGTGTAAATCACTGCTCCTTTGTTGCCCAACAAGTGAAAAAGCACACATACAGCAGCGCTAAGGTGCAAGCCCTTTAATAGGTATGGACCACAACCGGCATCCAGATTTCCTTCACAGCCGTTCCGCTATAATAGCCTGACGCGTTTCAAAGTTCAAAGACTTCTTCCTCAGAGGCATAGCGGTTGGGAAAGTGCGCTTGCTGGACACGTTCTCCCTTTTAAAGTCCTTAATTGCACGCACCTGGATGGTCGGGTATTCTGCAAAGTCTTATGGGAGTTGTAGTGCCAGATAGAATCAATCCGCTTATGGATGCACATGATTTGCTGCTGAAAACATTCAAAGCCCACAGATGGGCCTCTGTTTGCGGGTCTGTCCTCAATCCTGCCCCGCTACCCCACATTACCAGCCTGCCAATTGTCCAAGCTTCGTGGCCCCCTGATTTCCCGGGGTGGTGCTTTTTCCGCGGCAGGGCGCCGCGTGTAAATCACTGCTCCTTTGTTGCCCAACAAGTGAAAAAGCACACATGCAGCAGCACTAAGGTGCAAGCCCTTTAATAGGTATGGACCACAACCGGCATCCAGATTTCCTTCACACATGTCATTTGAGATGTCATCAGTGATGTCATCAGTGATGTCACTGACCATGTCATGAATGATGTAATATGTGACATCATCAGCAGTGGATTGCGAATGCGCGAAATATATAGTTAGTTCAACTAACTATATAGGAGCAATTTCAGTGGTTTTTTATATGTTAATTCCTAACTATATAGGGCCTGAAACCTATGGTTTTTTCAGTGAATTTCAATGGTTTTTTATATGTTAATTCCTAACTATATAAGGCCTAAAACCAGTGAATTTCAAAGGTTTTTTAAATGCCAATTCCTACCTGAATAAGGCCTGAAACCTATGGTTTTTTCAGTGAATTTGCAAGGTTTTGAAAATGCAAATTCTATTAGCGGATAAGGTTTAAATATGTTAATATCCTTGTGGGACCACCTGAGCAGCCCTAGGGATCCGATTTTTGGACTGGAGCAAGATGCTCTCTGATTGGGCCGTATTTCTTGCCTTCTGCCCCCCTGATTGTGCCGTATTTCTTGGCTTCTGCCCCCCTGATTATGCCGTATTTCCTGCCTCATGCACCCTGATTGTGCCATATTTCTTGCCTTCCGCACCCTAATGGTGCTGTATTTTTTGCCTTCTGCTCCCTGATTGTGCCGTATTTGTTGCCTTCTGCCCACTAATTGTGCCGTTTTTTCTTGCCTTCTGCCCACTGATTGTGCTGTTTGTCGGGCCTTCTGTCCCCTGATTGTGCCGTTTTTTGTGCCCCTGCCCCCCTGATTGTATTATCTTTGCCAGTGTTGGTTCGCTGCTGGTATTGCCTTTGTCCGTGTTTTTTTTTTGCTGCCGTTATTGTCTTTGCCTTTTTTTTTCCTGTCGTTATTGTCTTTGCCAGTGTTTGTTTGCTGCCGTTATTGTCTTTGCCAGGGCTTGTTCTCTGCTGGTATTATCTTTGCCAGAGCTGTGTGGGCTGTGGGAGCTGTGTGGGCTGTGAGAGCTGTGTGGGCTGTGAGAGCTGTTTGGGCTGTGAGAGCTGTGTGGGCTATGAGAGCTGTTTGGGCTGTGAGAGTGTGGGCTGTGTGGGCTGTGAAGGCTGTGAGAGCTGTGTGGGCTGTGAGAGCTGTGTGGGCTGTGAGGGCTGTGAGGCCTGTGAGGCCTGTGAGAGCTGTGTGGGCTGTGAGACCTGTGGGGCTGTGAGAACTGTGTTGGCTGTGAGAGCTGTGTGTGCTGTGAGGGCTGTGTGGGCTGTGAGGGCTGTGAGGGCTGTGTGGGCTGTGTGGGCTGTTTGGGCTGTGAGAGCTGTGTGGGCTGTGAGAGCTGTGTGGGCTGTGAGCTCTGCTTCTTTTGTGCCTCGGTCTACCTAGGCGGGCTGTGAGAGCTGTGTGGGCTGTGAGAGCTGTGTGGGCTGTGAGAGCTATGTGGGCTGTGAGAGCTGTGTGGGATGTGAGAGCTGTGTGGGATGTGAGAGCTGTGTGGGATGTGAGAGCTGTGTGGGATGTGAGAGCTGTGTGGGCTGTGAGGACTGTGTGGGCTGTGAGGTCTCTGTGGGCTGTGAGAGCTGTGAGAGCTGTTTGGGCTGTGAGAGTGTGAGCCATGTGGGCTGTGAGAGCTGTGTGGGCTGTGAGAGCTGTGTGGGCTGTGAGAACTGTATGGGCTGTGAGGGCTGTGTGGGCTGTGTGGGCTGTGTGGGCTGTGTGGGCTGTGAGAGCTGTGTTGGCTGTAAGAGCTGTGTGGGCTGTGAGAGCTGTGTGGGCTGTGAGAGCTGTGTGGGCTGTGAGAGCTGTGTGGGCTGTGAGAGCTGTGTAGGCTGTGAGCTCTGCTTCTTTTGTGCCTCGGTCTACCTAGCACAAGATGGATGCCAACACTTCCTGGTTTGTAGTGTTGACAGCCAATGAGCATGCAACTTTCTCTGGAAGGCATGCTGATTGGCTGCTACTGTCTATCAACACTCCAAAACAGAAACAGTTGGCAGCCATCTTGTGCCTCAGTAGACTAAGGCACAGGAAAGCAGGAAAACAAATGAGTAGAACTCAAAAAGGGGGCAGTGTAGAAGCACCCTGACCCTCTCGGCCTGCTCAGGGGGTACCACAAGGACCCCCAAGGCCCCTAAAAATTATTGTTTTTTTTTTTTTAAAATCGCGGGGTGCTCGCACTGTGCGCGCTTATAGATATATAATTGATTTCAACTTGAATTTTCTCAGCAACTACTGGAGGGATTTACACCATTTAAGCAAAAGTGTGATCTGCGAATCAAACTCTACCATTTTGCCAAATTTCTTGTAATTCCGTTCAGCCGTTTGGGCTGTAGCCGTGTCTAAAGGTCCTATGGAAAATTGCATGGGGAAAACACGTTTTGGGACCCCCCTTTTTTCTCGGCTCCTGCCTCACGAATCCCCCCGAAACTTTCAGGGAAGGAGCGGAGCGTAACGCGCCATCTTCTTTGAGAAATTCACATAGATTGATCAACCGGCGCCAAAGTTATTCCCAATAGAATGTTGCAGATTTCCTATGGAAACTAGGTCCTAACTATTTAACACCTTGGCTGCTAAGGGGTTTTCCCGCTGGGTGCTGCAGATCATTGTTTCCCATTGTTCATGACAAGGTCAACTCGTCATAAGCACAGGGCAGGTAAAACCCATGACGAGTTGACCTTGTCATTAGCAGGGAAGTGGATATACCTACTGGCGACCGCCAGTAGGTAATATATATATATATATATATATATATATATATATCCAACACGTCTAAACCCAGCGCAATCCTTCCTTAAGTATCAGACAAGGAATCACACAGGAGCCGTGGCCTCTATATATACATATATATATATATATATATATAACATTTCTATGGCAAAATAAAACCCCTCATTTTGTTCCTTTGCAAATTAAATGTTTTAAGTGTTAACACTTTATTCCAATCAAGATGACTTCAGGTGTGCCATACTTTTGTCATAAGTAAGACTGTTAGCGCTCTAGTTGTTCTTTAGAACACTCTGGGACATTCTGTCACTGGGCTACATCTGGCTGATATTTGGGCTACATTTGTTTTTTTTTGTCTCTGGTGGCCATCTTTGGGCTACATTTGGCTACATTGGACTACATTGGGCTACATTTGGGCTCTAACATATATATAGCCCAATGTAGCCCAATATATATTTTTCAAAGTTAATTTTCGTAAAAACCACTGGAGCATATATCTTGAGACATAGCAAAGGCACATCGGGCTACCAGTCCGTACAATTTTGCCAAGTTTTGTGGAAATCCATTCAGCCGTTCAAGCTAAAAGTGAGTCCAACCGCCCTATGGAAAACTCAATGTTAAAAACACGTTTTGGGACCCCCCTTTTTTCTCGGCCCCCGCTTGACGAAACCGCCCCAAACTTTCAGGGGACGCTTAAAAACAAAATGTGCCATTTTCCTTAAAACTTCAGCCAATTCCGTCCATCAACGCCAAAGTTATTCAACATAGAATTTTCAGAAATCCCTATTCAAAAAAATCCTAACTATATATACCTACTGCCGACCGCCAGTAGGCAATATATATCATTTCTATGGCAAAATGAAACCCCTCATTTTGTTCCTTTGCAAATTAAATGTTTTAAGTGTTAACACTTTATTCCAATCAAGATGACTTCAGGTGTGCCATACTTTTGTCATAAGTAAGACTGTTAGCACTCTAGTTGTTCTTTAGAACACTCTGGGACATTCTGTCACTGGGCTATAGTTGGGCTACATCTGGCTGATATTTGGGCTACATTTGTTTTTTTTGTCTCTGGTGGCCATCTTTGGGCTACATTGGGCTAAATTGGTCTACATTGGGCTACATTTGGGCTCTAACATATATATAGCCCAATGTAGCCCAATATATATTTTTCAAAGTTAATTTTCGTAAAAACCACTGGAGCATATATCTTGAGACATAGCAAAGGCACATCGGGCTACCAGTCCCTACAATTTTGCCAAGTTTTGTGGAAATCCATTCAGCCGTTCGAGCTAAAAGTGAGTCCAACCGCCCTATGGAAAACTCAATGTTGAAAACACGTTTTGGGACCCCCCTTTTTTCTCGGCCCCCGCTTGACGAAACCCCTCCAAACTTTCAGGGGACGCTCAGAAACAAAATGTGCCATTTTCCAGAAAATTTCAGCCAATTCCGTCCATCAACGCCAAAGTTATTCAACATAGAATTTTCAGAAATCCCTATTCAAAAAAATCCTAACTATATATACCTACTGGTGACCGCCAGTAGATAATATATATATATATATATATATATATATATATATATATATATATATATATATATATATATATATATAAACAGTGCTAATTCCATTCAATGTACAGTAAGTAACAAATCATTAAAACTAGAAAGAAGCTAAAAGAAAGAAATAGCAAGAGAAGCTGGGGTCATTCAGTATTTAAATTCATTAATACTACAACAGTACCTTTTTGTTGCCATATGACAGTTAGAGTTGAATTATCATCTTTTTCCTGAGTTTGATTACATGCTTTAAAAACATTGCTATCTTCCACATAATATGAACATTATCTAAAAATTGTAGAGCAATGAATGCTGGCCTACATTGTCTAATCCCCATACATTTTAAAATAGGAAGAATCCACTCCCTTCTCTGTACTTTATAAACTTTACAGAACAGTAGCACGTGTATGGTGGTTTGCTTTGAGCGATTATCACATGTACATAAATGCAGTTGTTGGTCCAGTCATTCATTGTTGGAAGGCTCACAATCCCCTAGGAACATCTTTCAGGTATGGTTGAATATTAAAAGTAATGAAAATCTGTTGATTCTATTGGACACTGGGTTTTAGAATCTCAGATGACAATCTTAGAGTTCCAAATGCTGTAGAGCCTCCTTCTTTAAGTCCTTTCTACTAATATTTTGCAGGGTACTGGGGTCTGAAAAGTACTCGGGATGACCAAAATCCCCCCAAAAATGGTGAACATATCTTAGCCAGGGGATTTTTAAGACCCCTTCCAGTGTGAGGCTATCCATCAATATGTCTCTGTTTAAATGGGCCTCTACTTTTGTCCATACACTATGCCAGAAGAGAATGGGCTTTAATTTGATACGATCCGATATATACGGCAAGCCCAATTCCGCATGGCAGACATATGAAGATTTTCTAGATGGTACGGACAAGCTGTATCTCAAAAACGTGTTTTCTACTGTTTGCAGCAGGAGGGGATTAGCTAGGCCCCATATCCCTGCTCCATACATTGCTGTGGAGATACACTTAGTTTTAAATATCTTAATTAGCTCCACAGGGGGTCTCCTACCCAGTTTCCTTGAGAAATTAACCAAGGCAGCAGTGGTTCTAGTAAAAGCAAGTTTTTTTTACTGCTACTGCTTGAGTCCATACATCTTTTTCATCAAAAAGTATACCAAGGTATGAGAATCTCCTTATGGGCTCAATCTTTTGTCCGTCCACAAACATATCCTTGCACCTTTGACTACTACGCCCACACCTCATAACAAAGGTCTTGGAAATGTTTACCCTGAGACCAAGGTCTTTCATAAAATTTGAAAAATTGTCAAGTACCCTCCGCAGGCCAATCTGCGTTCGGGACATTAAAACCACGTCATCAGCATAAAGAAGAGCCAGAATAGGACGTCCGGGTATCTGGGGAAAATCGTAGCTATTCTTGATTAATGCTCGTTCCAGACCGTAGATGTAAAGGTTATAAAGCAATGGGGCAAGAACTCAGCCTTGTCTGGTCCCCTTCTTATTGGGGAATGGGGCAGTAAGTACCCCTCTCAGACTGAATCTAACTCGGCCTTGAGCGTTATTATATAGACGTCTGAGGAAGATAATTATTGAAGCATCCACTCCCATCACTGTCAGAATCTCCCAAAGTGTCTCATGTTGCACCGAATCAAATGCAGCAGTGAGGTCTCCAACAGCTAAAAACAACCTGCCCCCTTCGCCCGTGTATACTTCCCTATTAGAATGGCTAGATTCAAACTCTGCTCAATAGTTCCAAGACCCTCCCGAAATCCATATTGGATGTCGGACAAAGCTTTATTTTCCTCTTGCCAGATCTGTAGTCGCTCTAAAATTATTTGACCCACAATTTTGACAAGGGAGTCCAGAAGAGAAATGGGCCTGTAACAGCCCAGGTCCTGGCGATTTCCTTTTTAGGTCTCGCCTGAGCCAGACCATGCGCTACTCTTGCGAGACTTTTAGTAAGTGGGCTTCAGAAAATGCTACCACACACTTTTTGATTGTGGCGGCCTAGAGCTTGTGGTTATGCGCACAAGCGCGCGTGCATCTCACTCCGCCTCTCTGTCTTGCGCTTTAACGCTCCTTCCCCCCCCCCACCACAGAGCGCGTCTCGGGGCAGCGCGTCTTTTTGTTGATTGTTTTTCTTTCATTACCGTGCACCTACGTTTGAAATACATTATGACACTCAATATAAATTGCATTGAGTTATTCCATTCATTTTTTTCTCTTGCAAGTTGTATGCAGTCTCCTGCTCCAATAACCAAAAAACGTAATAAAAGTCAGAAGATAAAGGCTTAAGAAATGAGTAAGCAAAGTATATCCGCTGGATTAGCATGAGATGTGTGTATCTCGGAATTTCTTTCTCTGTCTTCTCTCGTGACCTTCTTCTTTTTTAAATAGCCGACTTTCCCTCGTTCGTCATTTCTCACTTTTACACTCTTTGCTTAACACTCTTCCTCCTCCCCACCACAGAGCGTGTCTCGGGCCGCGCGCTTTTTACTGCCTGTTAGTTTTCCTAGTTAGCAACAGTTTGAGATTGTCACTTAAATTATTGCTCTTTTCAGGCTCCATAACAAGTGTTATTCCAGTTCAGGAGCATTTTAATTTGTACAGTCACATAGATACTTTTGTTTTAACTCTTAAGGAAACATCCCTTGTGTTGCTTGTCACCAGTTATTCATGCCAAAATGCTGTAATTCTTTAACCAGCACTGCCGCCAATAACAGAGCCTCTGGTTCTCACTGCTCAGCAAATGCCGTCTGCAGTGTCCGGCTCTGAGCAACCGCAATGTTCAAAAATGTGTGAGCTTACCGCAGATCATTAGCCCCTGCCAAGGGTAGCACTTGCTGTTGAGCTGCACCCACCTGCGAACTGCAACTTCACATGGTGAAGCAAAGTTATTTTGTGAAGCCCCTACAGCACAGCATCAACGACACAATTGGGAAATTACCCTGAGACTGGCATGGGTGCTGGTTCCAGCTCAGGAATGGTTCCCAGGTCCAGGATCCCGCTCTTTTCCAGTATTAATGATATCTGCATGTCCGATATCACTGCAGATGGTTAATACAAAACAACTTGGGCAGTGCAGTAATCAATGTCTCAAACATCCGTGAGCAAGTTTCGGTGAGCTACCTAACAACAAATTTTGTTACTCCATGGGTCTCCCTGTGTGTAACAGAATGCAGTCTAAACAACATTTATCTTGGTTTTTTTCTTTTGTTTGTCGTAATTCGATCTTCCAGAGGAAGATCATAAAAGATCCACAAAAGATATCATACAACAAAAACATCTACAATAAAAACCTTTGATAACTTACATTCATGGGAATAAAAGTGTTTAGATCTTGGTTCAATACCTCAAGATGCTAATGGTAGCATATTATACTAATAAACTCACGTCCCCAGCAGCAGCTTTAAGGGATTTAAAGTGCATAGGTCAAAATTCAACATCATGGTAAATGGCCAACAATTCACGATACAAATTAATATATATATATATATATATATATATATATATATATATATATATACACTATTATTAAAACAGCATACTTTGTCTTGGTGCTAAAGTGCTCTTTGAAAAGCTAGCAACTGAATAACGTGTCACAATAGTTGAGGCGAAATAGAAACAAGCATTGGCATAGCCAATAGGTCTCGCCTTTGGGACCTTATAAGTACTTAGTTATGCAGCACAATATCCTTGGTGCAACAACATCAACTGTTGCATGGCTAAACACTTATAAGGTCCCAAAGGCAAGACCTATTGGCTATGCCAATGCTTGTTTAAAAATGGGTACGATCACTGATTCAGTCCACGTAACCAACAAAGGAGCAGGGCAGCAGGCGTTAATTACTCAGGTGACAATAAGGTCCCATAATGCCAGATTAGCTTTGAATAGATCGACGGGACCCCGTCTGGGCATGATGCTTTCAGCCAAGACAAGCATTGATTGCTCGATTGACTTCGTCCAAGGAGAACTCAAGAGTACAGTGTTGCCTATTGGAATCTAATAAGAATTGTTATGTGACAGCTTCAACACTATTCTCAGATTCATATACCCTAGTGAAATAATCCACCCAAAGGTCCTCACTAATAGCGATTTCCATGGACGGACCATCTCTTGGATTCATATAGGGTGCTTTAATGGCTTTCCAGAAAGCCGAGCTGTCTCCCAGTACTGAAGCCTTATGCAAGGCTTCCCAGGCCTCATTATGCAGGTAATTTTTTCTCTTCTTTAGGGCTAACCTATAATCAGCTCTTGCCTGTCTAATGGCGGTAGCATTTCTAGCGGACTCATGTAGTGCCTTTTTTAGGTTTTTATATGCTTGAGTGCAATGAGTGTCAACCCAACCCTGGATCTTCCTTCTTTTGGAATTTTGTACTAATAACACCTCCCTAACAGCTGCTGAGAATAATTGATAAGACATCAGAACGTTAGCTGGATTGGCTACGTCACTGAGACAGGATTCTATCGCCATTTTACAGTTCTTTATCACTTTTTTTGTCACTACAAAAGGGTCTACTAGGGACCAATGCAGGGTATACCCATTTATTTTATCCAATGTAATATTAGATAGTGCCTAGTCCATATTAACATTCAAGTGATATATGGTAACTTAGTGGGAAATGGTCACTAAGTGAGATATCTTCAACCAGGAAACGGCGTAGCTTAGAAGAATGATTATTTGTCAAGAGAACAGAATCTATAGTGCTGTATAAGCCTCTTCCATTGATGGTATAACCCACCGGGGCTGGCCGATCACAGATTTCATTTGCAAAACCCAAATCTAAGGTAAATATAATTTCATTAAACAAGTCCCCCACCACCGAGTGACAAAATTAGTATTGCTAGTACCCTCTTCATAAGTAAAACCACACAACTTTTCATCAATATTGGAACATAGTTAGCAATTGAAATCCCCCAACATAATTCTAAATAGAGCAACCCTTTCTATGATTGCAATTTTGTTCACTTTGTTTTTCACTTTCAAGTCCTCTGGTTAGGGTGGGCCTTAGCCCGCTCATACCGCCGAGGTACAGATTTTTGGTCCTGAAGAAAGCCTGGTAAATAGCACCACTTAGGGAGAAACATGTTGACCTTACACAATAGGGCATAACTGAAAAATCTGTCCAGTTTTCGCACCCCACACTTTGTTTTTAGCGTGTCTGATTGGCCAACTAATAAAAGTTTTTTGGGACACAGTCTATAAATTTTTAACCACCACATCTTAATCACTACACTTACTCTTTCGCTGTCACCCAATCAATCAATCCTGCTCCGCAGTAATTCTGGCGTTGAAACACACCGGGAGGCACTCGGCCTCTCCTGGTGGGGCCCAATGATGAAGCATGTCACCAACTAGTTTGGTGAGTGAGGGATTTCAAAAGAATCTAGTAAGATTCTTCATGCTTGCTCTTCTCGTAAGAAGGCACACTCTTTCATTGTTTTCATTACCTGGACTGGAGAACGAAGAGTGCTCCTTACTTAATTTTCCCTCTCTCTCCTGTTGATAACAAATAAAAAAATAAAAAAGTTTCTTGAAGAGTCAGGATATCGAGTTGTTTTATGAAATCACACCAAATAGGGTTGGTTATCTTAGATCGTAGGCCTGCAATATTCCACGAGGCCAAGTTGCACACTGCCTACACACACGACTCCAGTGATTTAATTTGCGTTTCTGAGGGTGGGATATCTCCATCTATGTGGGCCTCGATCACGTCTGGGATTACTATCTTATAACCTTTCAGGAGTACTCCTGATGTCATGATCCTATAAGGCGGAAAGACATGACAAAGTGCCTACAGCTAAATGAGATTTGATAGGGATCGAGTGGTTTATATATAGGCTGTTTACTACTCTTATCTTAGGGGTGGATTACCTATTGATTAGATGTTCTCCTAATTGTGCCTTACTGTTGCCCAGTCAATCAACTCCTTCAAGGGTGTTTAAAATTCCATATTGGTTTCTGAGTGGGATTTCATCATGGCCGTGTCTAACCCAGGGGAGTGCATGTCCCCCCCTCAACTTCCATGATACTTCAGTTGTAATCATCTCTCTGCCTCCACTTGGTCCTGCAAACGATAGGCCCTCTGTCATTTGCCAATAGTCTCTGAGTGGTTGATAGAAATACCCAAGGGGGAGAATATTTATTTCATGTGCCATTATGTTACTATTCCCAGCCCTGTGCAGGATTGCCTGAACCAGGTCAGGTGATTTAAAACGTATAACCTAACAGTCATCTGATAGGGCCTTATGAGAATTTCCAATCCACCCTACTCTCCGCACCATTTTGAACTCTGAGAAAAGGATGTCTTTAAGGCCTGTCCTAGCCCCCAGAAAGTGCAGACTTTTGTTCCGCAAGGTTGACCAGTGTTCTAGGGCATTAGATATATTAGAATGTAAACTTGGGACATTTGCCAGGATAACTACATACGGGGTTGCCTCTGGGCGAAGATGTAAGTTCTGACCTTTAGAAGCACATCCCTCATTTATTCTATTTGTTCTTTGAGTTTACTGGTAGCTCAAACCCTCCCTTGGTTTAGATGTCCCATTAATAGTTAATGATCTTTGTGCGTCTTTAGGGGGATTGGGCTGGATCGTGGACCTAGGCGTGTAGATGAAAGAAGTGTTGGACTTCGGTGTGTGGGGTCATTTGAGTCTAAGTTTGTGTTTGTCAGTCCCTTACTCAATGTAGTGGGGCGTGGTATATTATGGGAAGCTATGTTACCCGCCGAAGTTCCACTTTTCTTACCCAATTCTTTCCTAGGCACTATATCTGTGCCGATGCCCCCTCCTAAACGAGCACCTGAATGAATAATGGTTAAAAGACTCTTCTATTTTAGCAAGCCTAGTCTCAATCTGAGATAATTTGTGGGACCAAGGGTCCAGCAGAGCTTCCATCATTACTGTGAGAAGTTGGCCTGATATGCAGTGCTCACTATTCTAGTGATCACTATGTATCAGTCCAAACAACCCTTATTGATGATTGGTTGTAAGTCAACCTTATAGACCAGCTATCCTAGTAGCGTGGATACGAGCAGTCTTCGGGCTAAACTCTAGAGGGCGTGTTAAGCCAGCTGTTATACCATCACATATACCCCTTGAACACCAAGTGAAAGGACACCACACAAGTGTTATGAAAATAAACAGTGTATTTATTTAAGTCACAACAGCCCTGTACTCTTTATGAGGACAGGGTACTAAGCACACAACAAAACTCTTACGAAAATACTTTAAGTTGCACAATATACACAAATGCCCGAGGGGCACGGAAAACCATATACTATGGAAGTGGAATGCGAAATTACTAGCAGGTAAGTACTGGACTAATAGGCTTTGGAATCGCTAGGACTACGTTACTGAACCTTCAGATTACTAGTAGGAGGCCTAGGGGACTCTGGTGCAGAGTGTGCACTCTCACGCGGGATGCGGGACAAAGTCTATGGGAGCTAGCAAAAGCAAAGTTAGTGTTCTCGGGCGAACCCGATAAGGTAGGTCGAAAACGACAGTGGATCCTGACCCCTGGATAGTGAGGCTATGCTGGGGCACCGAAATGCCGAAGTTACCTAGCCTAGGGCCTGCAGCTGCATAGGCCTGAAAAGACGTCGGGAATCCTCGTTGACGAACCAGGAGCCTGAAGAAAGAGTTGCTGGCAGGCGACCAGTGAAGATTGTTCGAAGTGATCCAAGCCTGGATCGAAGATGGAGGACACCTGAAAGCAGAGGGGACCAAGTTCGTGACCACTAGCCAGTGATCAGATGGCACCAGGAGGGCACCGGATGGTAGTCACCTCGACTAGGTGAGTGGGCGACGCTGGGCTCTGCAGTCTCACGGACCAGGAGGCGTTGTCGGCGACCAGGATGGAGGTGCGAGCTGTCCCACGATGGTTGATGCTGTCGACGTCGCTGGACCCAGGATTGGGGCAACAAGTCTTGGCAAATTCAAGCCCACGCGGTGGACTCAAAATGGCGTCTGGAGTGGACCAGGAGGGTCCGGGGTGCTCCTCTTTTGGAAGGGAGCAAGGGCCAGTCTAGAGCAACCAGACCAGCAGCGGTGATGTCGTCGGGCGTCGTCGGGAAGGCCACAAGCCAGCGGGCTAGTAGCCAGACAACGCGGTGAGCAGCAAAAAGCAGAAGGGCCCCACGCAGATCGCGTGGATGCTGGGAGGCTGGACTTCGGTGCTGGAGCTGCTCAGGGTCGGGGCTTCTCTGACCCCAAAGCACTCACCAGAGGATCCCTCGGCAGTCATGCTGGATAGAAGTCGTGCAGTTCTGATGATGGCCGGTCCCTCGAGGTCTCGTCGCACCTACGGTTCTCAGCTTAGCTGTAGAGGTAGGTAGAGGTCAGAGGTGCCAGGGAAGCCGGGTCTCGTCGAGCTGGTCAGTCGGATTCCGGAGGAAGGACGTGCAGCAAACCGCAGAGTTCTTAGATGGTGCCTGCGGATGCAGGGTGACTACTCCTTAGTCACAAGGGAGAAATCTTGAGAAGAGTCGAGAGTTCCTTTCGTGGAAAGTAGTTTCTTGATTCAAAGATGATCTAATTTGGAAGGGTCCCCGCTCCTGCCTTTATCCTAAAGAAAGGGGTGGGTACGCGACTAGGTCCTGCCTTAGGGGTAAGACCAGGAAGGGGGTGGTTACACCCCTCTCCCATGCCGGACTTTCCCCAGCTCAGGGGCTGGTGTGCCCCTGGAACTGGTTCTAGCCGGCAGATGCGTAGTGAGCACCGGGGTGCCACTCTGCAGTCACCTTCCTGTAAAGCCCTGCCTACCCAGGATACACAAAACCCTGTCTGGGATGGTGCTAGCACCGCCCCTGACAGGAAACCCTTTGTCCAAGCTCCCCTCGCTGGAAGTATTCCCAGCTGCAGGGGGTCAGACTCGTGTCTGTGGTGGCAGCATCCATTTTGTGATGCTGAGGCTTGAGTTAACTTTAACCGGGGTTCACAGTTACATACATGTCGTGTCCCTCTAGAAGGGTGGAATGCTAACCCCGTCACCAGAATTGGCGAGGGGTTAGTATTCCAATTCGTATGACACCTTACTCAACATGTTTTGATAAAGCGATACCAAAGATAGCATTTAACCGCGAGGATTATAATGCACTTAAGAGTATATGGTATGCGTTATCATGGAACTACTATTAGGACTTGGTTCCGCAAGCTGCAAACGGGCTCAGCTCATGCCAGAGCACCATTTCACACGATTCCATGCACTCTGCCTTCAGGATTGTCAAGGCCTGCCACAGGAGTGACTGATAGGAATCTGTGTGTCCATTTTTAGGGTTAGATATAGGCATACTATATCTAAAGCAAAGGGTGATTACACCACCTTGCCCCAGCTGTCGTGCAGCCAGTTGTGTCAGATTTAGATGGCCATCCAGGGGTGGCATAATACATGCTTCAGCCCCTGGTAGGCCCTGGGTACACCTATGCCCTGAGTTATAGGGTCTGATAAGGTGGCTCAGTACCAATTAGATATGTACCTAGGGTACATGGAATCCATTTTACAGAGAGAGCAGTAGGCCTGGGGTCCTGATTGGCAGGGTCCCAGGCCAACTAAGTCCGAAAACCAGCAAAACACCAGGCAAAAAGTTGGGGGCAACCATAGTCAGGTATCCACCTTCCTACACAACCCCCCCCCCCCCCCCAAACGAAAGGAGATGAGGCTATCCTTGACCAGGTAAGCCTATATTGCCTGTGGCCATATGAGGTGGTACATGCACTGACATTGTTACCCCCTGTATCATGGTCCACTAAGCAATCCCTCACCCTAAGGGTATCTGAGGGTCTCCACCATAGGGAATCACTACCTGTGGTGTGCTTTGGCAAAGTAAAAGGCTGGTGTGGGAATGGAGTACTGAAGTGAGACTCCACTACTGTTGGGCTCAACTTCCTCCAATCACTATCCACCATGTGTGCCTTTCTTTCCAGTACTGAGTTGCTATGAGCTCTCAGGGTCAACCTCTGGCTACCTAAAGCTGGAGGCTGAGTCCCTCTGTTAGGCTTACTGGAGGGACAGGTCAGGTTTGGGGTTTTTAGGCCCCAGGTTTGGCTGTGCCCAGCAGTGTCCAGCTGTGGGAGTTCCCTAACTAAGTTTAAGGGGGATCCCTCAGGAGTGTGTTTTATTTTCACTTGGCTAGGACTACTAGCTTCAGTGATCCTAATCTGCTGATTGGGAAGTTCTTTTGGACAGGGGGCCCTTTGGGGTCCACCACTGGCCTCCCTGACCTTTACAGCCCTGGGCTGATTGAGGCAGGGTAGAGAGGTGCAGGTTACCTGCTCCAGACTGGGTCCCACCTGGGAAGGTTCCACTGTCATCAGGGGCTCTGCCAGGCTAGGCCTGAGTACCTCTGGGGCAGTTCCTTCACCAAGGGTAGAGTCAGTTCCCTGAGGAGGCTGGCTCTCACCTAGTGTCTGGGAGGGGGAAGACTTTTCTTCTTCCTCAATGCTCTCTGTCTGAGTGGAGTGATCCATAGTTTCAGGCTTCACAACACTGTTATCTGTCTGAGTTTGAGCTGTGGCCATCACCACTCCACCAACCTTTTCAGGAAGGGACTCAGTTTGGGTATGGGCTGTGACCATCACAGCCTTGCCAACTGTTGTGGGTAAAAGAAGATATGAATCCGGAGGAGGCCAAGTAGTTTACCCAAGATGTAGGTTTATTTGTAGATCAGTACAAGTTCCATGTAGTTACAGAGGATGGTAATATAAGATCCATAGATAGTAAGTAGATAGTAAATTAGTCAGTTCCACCAGGAGCAAGATGTTAGTAGCTCAGCCCACACAGCTCAACTGTCATTCCACAGACACACAGGCACTCTCACATTCTAAACTCACTGACATCACGCACTCCAACATTCCACGCAGACACCACACTCACACTGGCTTGAGCAACTAGAAAGGAGGAGAAACCACCAGGTACAACATATCCCCTTTTCTTCACAGGAAATAAACAGAATGACCTACAACTAAGCAAATATAAAGTGAAAGATAAACTAGCAAAGAAGCAGACAGATCAAAAGGAAAGGGAGGGAGAAATAGATAAAGGAAGCAAAGAAACAAAGGAAGCAAAGAAACAAAGTAAAAGAATAAACCATAGGACATGGCACATATATCCCCTTTTCTTCACAAGAAATAAACAGAATAAACAATGCGAACTTGAAGAAGCTTAAAGTGCAAAATATATATATAAATATAATGGGAATGCACAATTTTAACAAAGAAACCTAAATACATAAGCTTATCAATAGTAACGCTAGGGCGTATTCATACCAGCACTTACTTAATAATAACGCTAACGCGTTTTGAAACCTGTACTTTAAACCTGTACTTAACAAATTAAAGAATAACGCGCTTTAATACCTGTAATGCACCATAAACTTGTGCCGTATAACACTTAGAGAAATTGAAGCATAACGCGTTTTAACACCTGTATTGCACCATATACTCGTGCCGTATAACACTTAAAGAAATTGAAGCATAACGCGTTTTAACACCTGTATTGCACCATATACTCGTGCCGTATAACACTTAAAGAAGTCGAAGCATAACGCGTTTTAACACCTGTATTAACTAAATATTAAAGTTTGCACTATAATACTTGTTATGTAATCACTAATCTAATACCACAAACTCTTAATACCTACGCTTAATTAATAACATCAAATGAACATGCGCAGTTAAATTCATGTTGGTTAAACCAAGAGGATGTGAGAACACTTTGTCTTCAAAGAACACTTTCAAGTTTATTTAAATAACGTCGAAGTATGAGCCACACTCTAAACAGCTCCCAAAGCTCACAGAACACTTTCACTCAGTAATTAAGTGCTCGAAGGAGACTTTTCCAATTTAACTCTTTCACGCTTGGTGAGATGGTGATACATCAGTCTCAGTTATTTTAGCACGCAGTTCTTACAGCAAAATAATTTGCCAATAATAATTAAAAGCACACCCTGGGTTTGTAGGCTGTCTGTTGTTAAAAAGACACTGGTGGGACTTACCAGGGTGGTTCTTACTTTATTTCCGTTTCAGTTTCAGTATTTCCGTTTCAGCAGAAGACATGGGTTCAATTCTCTTCATTTTCATTTGTAGTTGTATATTTATTCAAGAACATTCCACGCTGTAATTTCTTTTTCCTTTTCCAAAAACGTCGCCAAATGTTGTGGGTAAAAGAAGATATGAATCCGGAGGAGGCCAAGTAGTTTACCCAAGATGTAGGTTTATTTGTAGATCAGTACAAGTTCCATGTAGTTACAGAGGATGGTAATATAAGATCCATAGATAGTAAGTAGATAGTAAATTAGTCAGTTCCACCAGGAGCAAGATGTTAGTAGCTCAGCCCACACAGCTCAACTGTCATTCCACAGGCACACAGGCACTCTCACATTCTAAACTCACTGACATCACGCACTCCAACATTCCACGCAGACACCACACTAACACTGGCTTGAGCAACTAGAAAGGAGGAGAAACCTGGTACAACACCAACCTGTTCAGGAAAGGCATCTTTCTGGGATAGGGCTGTGACTGGCACAGCCCTCCTGACCTGTTCAGGGAGGACATCTGGGACTGTGGCTGTGGCTATCACTGCCCCACTAACCTTACCATGGAGGTTTACCATTTTAAAACGGGTTTCTTGCTCTACCTCAGCCCAGGCTGAGGTCTCTAAATCATTCCCCAGTAGGCAATCTACGGGCAAGTTTGGTAACACTGCCACTCTCTTGTGACCAGTGACACCTCCCCAGCTGAGATTTACCACTGCTATGGGATGATCTCTCTGCACTCCATCAATGTTCACTACCTGGTATGTGGCACCAGGCATAAGTTGCCTTGAGGGGACTAGGCTCTCAGCCACCATGGTGATGCTAGCCCCTGTGTCTCTGTAGGCCTCAACTTTTGAACCATTGATGAGGGGCTCCTGTCTGTACCTGCCCAAAGTGTTGGGACAGGCTGTGAAGTTGGCAAACCCCATGCCAGTCTCACAGACAAGAGTATCTAAGTCAGGGGACCTGGTTAGGCCAGAGTCCCCAGGCACTCCCAAAGAAAGTGCACCCAGATTCTTGGGTGCACTCCCACCACCTGGGGGATTACTACTAGTAGTAACAGGAGGCTGGGAAGCTTTATTTGGGGGTATGTTCTCCTTATTGTTGTTGGCCTTGGGACAACTGTTGTCACTTTTGTAATGGCCTACCTGTTTGCAGGTATGACAATAAGGTTTCTTTTGGGTTTTGGGAGAAGTTTGGGACCCACCCTTTTCAGAGGAATTTTGGGGCCCTGTGGTTTGATCAGAAGATTTATTCCCACCCTTCTCTTGAGGCTTGGTTGATTCCTTCTTTTGGTCACCACCCTGGTTCTTAGGCCTGACCCTGGTTCTGACCCATTTGTCTGCCCTCTTACCCAATTCTTGTGGAGAGGTCAGATCAGAGTCTACCAGGTGTTGGTGTAATAACTGGTTCTGACAATTACTTAAGATTTGCTCTCTCATAATTAGATTGTACAATCCTTTAAAATCAGTAACCTTACTTCCCAGTAGCCAGCCTTCAAAAGCCTTAGTGGCACAATCAACAAAGTCAGTCCAATCCTGAGACTGAGTTTTCTGGGTATCTCTGAACATCAACCTGTACTGTTCAGTGGTTAAACCAAACCCATCAACCAGTGTATTCTTCAGGACTTGGTAATTGTTAGCATCCTCAGCTCTAGTAGTGAGGAGCTTATCTCTACCTTTGCCTTCAACGGAGAGCCACAAGATAGCTGCCCACTGACTCTGGGGGACACACTGTACAGTGCAAGCCCTCTCCAAAGCAGTCATCCATTTGTGGATATCATCCCCTTGTTTAAAGGGGGGCACTATCTTACTCAGGTGTCTAGTGTCTAAACTCCTGTCTTTTTCTCTTGGGAGAATGCTGCCACCAGTGAGATCTAACCCACTTAACTTTTGCTCTCTAGCAAAGGCAAGCCTCTCTTTGGCCAGGGCAAGTTCTTCCCTTTCAATCCTCAGATTGGCTTCCCTCATCTTAGCTTCATGCTCCCTTCTCTTAGGGGATGACATCCCTCTATGAGAAGAGGTCTGAGAGCCATTGGTTCGAATGGATCTGTTAGAGCCTCTGGATAGAGACCTAACTCGTCCATTCCCAATGTTAAGCTGGCCTGAGAGGGGCCCCAGGGGTCTCCTAGTACCATTCTCATGCCTGCTTAAGTTGTCCCTAGTTAGCTGGCTAACTACTACTGGACCTTTGTCTGCCTCATCCTCAGATGGCTCTAGATCCTCATCCTCCTCTTCACCTTCTGCAGAGAGATGGATAAGGTCAGGGTCAACTGTGGTTCCCTCTAGGGGAGGCATTGTCCCATCTGGATTAGAAGGGTCTGGGTTACCAGCCCTCCTGGCATCATAAGTCTCTAAGAGACCAATCAGCAATGGGATTGTAGGGTTAGAACCCTGTTTTAGCTTCCTGGAGGTACACACTTGTCTCATCTCCTGGAAGCTAAGAGCAGCATATCTGGAAGTGACCTGTGAAAGGTCCACTGACACAAGGGGAGACTCAGAGTTTCCTCCTTTGTCTGACATGCTGATTCTAGTGTGGTGTAAGTGATGCACCTACCTACACTATTTGTTTGCCTACTGATCCCTTGCTAAGAGTTGTAGCCAAGGTGTGCTAAGCCTTGAGGAGCTACAACAGCTGGTTCAGTAGAACTCAGAGTATTCTAAGCTAAGTTATATGTACCTGGAGTACTTATGTGATCTTTCACAAGATATTCTTAGGATACGTGTGGTAAAACAACAGCAAGCTCAAATCCCAACCGCTGCTCACCAATGTGAGAAGTTGGCCTGATATGCAGTGCTCACTATTCTAGTGATCACTATGTATCAGTCCAAACAACCCTTATTGATGATTGGTTGTAAGTCAACCTTATAGACCAGCTATCCTAGTAGCGTGGATATGAGCAGTCTTCGGGCTAAACTCTAGAGGGCGTGTTAAGCCAGCTGTTATACCATCACATATACCCCTTGAACACCAAGTGAAAGGACACCACACAAGTGTTATGAAAATAAACAGTGTATTTATTTAAGTCACAACAGCCCTGTACTCTTTATGAGGACAGGGTACTAAGCACACAACAAAACTCTTACGAAAATACTTTAAGTTGCACAATATACACAAATGCCCGAGGGGCACGGAAAACCATATACTATGGAAGTTGAATGCGAAATTACTAGCAGGTAAGTACTGGACTAATAGGCTTGGAATCGCTAGGACTACGTTACTGAACCTTCAGATTACTAGTAGGAGGCCTAGGGGACTCGGGTGCAGAGTGTGCACTCTCACGCGGGATGCGGGACAAAGTCTATGGGAGCTAGCAAAAGCAAAGTTAGTGTTCTCGGGCGAACCCGATAAGGTAGGTCGAAAACGACAGTGGATCCTGACCCTTGGATAGTGAGGCTATGCTGGGGCACCGAAATGCCGAAGTTACCTAGCCCAGGGGCTGCAGCTTCATAGGTCTGAAAAGACGTCGGGAATCCTCGTTGACGAACCAGGAGCCTGAAGAAAGAGTTGCTGGCAGGCGACCAGTGAAGATTGTTCGAAGTGATCCAAGCCTGGATCGAAGATGGAGGACACCTGAAAGCAGAGGGGACCAAGTTCGTGACCACTAGCCAGTGATCAGATGGCACCAGGAGGGCACCGGATGGTAGTCACCTCGACTAGGTGAGTGGGCGACGCTGGGCTCTGCAGTCTCACGGACCAGGAGGCGTTGTCGGCGACCAGGATGGAGGTGCGAGCTGTCCCACGATGGTTGATGCTGTCGACGTCGCTGGACCCAGGATTGGGGCAACAAGTCTTGACAAATTCAAGCCCACGCGGTGGACTCAAAATGGCGCCTGGAGTGGACCAGGAGGGTCCGGGGTGCTCCTCTTTTGGAAGGGAGCAAGGGCCAGTCTGGAGCAACCAGACCAGCAGCGCTGATGTCGTCGGGCGTCGTCGGGAAGGCCACAAGCCAGCGGGCTAGTAGCCAGACAACGCGGTGAGCAGCAAAAAGCAGAAGGGCCCCACGCAGATCTCGTGGATGCTGGGAGGCTGGACTTCGGTGCTGGAGCTGCTCAGGGTCGGGGCTTCTCTGACCCCAAAGCACTCACCAGAGGATCCCTCGGTGGTCGTGCTGGATAGAAGTCGTGCAGTTCTGATGATGGCCGGTCCCTCGAGGTCTCGTCGCACCTACGGTTCTCAGCTTAGCTGTAGAGGTAGGTAGAGGTCAGAGGTGCCCGGGAAGCCGGGTCTCGTCGAGCTGGTCAGTCGGAGCAAGGACGTGCAGCAAACCGCAGAGTTCTTAGATGGTGCCTGCGGATGCAGGGTGACTACTCCTTAGTCACAAGGGAGAAAACTTGAGAAGAGTCGAGAGTTCCTTTCGTGGAAAGTAGTTTCTTGATTCAAAGATGATCTAATTTGGAAGGGTCCCCGCTCCTGCCTTTATCCTAAAGAAAGGGGTGGGTACGCGACTAGGTCCTGCCCTAGGGGTGGGACCAGGAAGGGGGGGTGGTTACACCCCTCTCCCATGCCGGACTTTCCCCAGGCCAGGGGCTGGTGTGCCCCTGGAACTGGTTCTAGCCGGCAGATGCGTAGTGAGCACTGGGGTGCCACTCTGCAGTCACCTTCCTGTAAAGCCCTGCCTACCCAGGATACACAAAACCCTGTCTGGGATGGTGCTAGCACCGCCCCTGACAGGAAACCCTTTGTCCAAGCTCCCCTCGCTGGAAGGACTCCCAGCTGCAGGGGGTCAGACTCGTGTCTGTGGTGGCAGCATCCATTTTGTGATGCTGAGGCTTGAGTTAACTTTAACCGGGGTTCACAGTTACATACATGTCGTGTCCCTCTAGAAGGGTGGAATGCTAACCCCGTCGCCAGAGTTGGCGAGGGGTTAGTATTCCAATTCGTATGACACCTTACTCAACATGTTTTGATAAAGCGATACCAAAGATAGCATTTAACCGCGAGGACTATAATGCACTTAAGAGTATATGGTATGCGTTATCATGGAACAGCTATTAGGACTTGGTTCCGTAAGCTGCAAACGGGCTCAGCTCATGCCAGAGCACCATTTCACACGATTTCATGCACTCTGCCTTCAGGATTGTCAAGGCCTGCCACAGGAGTGACTGATAGGAATCTGTGTGTCCATTTTTAGGGTTAGATATAGGCATACTATATCTAACGCAAAGGGTGATTACACCACCTTGCCCCAGCTGTCGTGCAGCCAGTTGTGTCAGATTTAGACGGCCATCCAGTGGTGGCATAATACATGCTTCAGCCCCTGGTAGGCCCTGGGTACACCTATGCCCTGAGTTACAGGGTCTGATAAGGTGGCTCAGTACCAATTAGATATGTACCTAGGGTACATGGAATCCATTTTACAGAGAGAGCAGTTGGCCTGGGGTCCTGATTGGCAGGGTCCCAGGCCAACTAAGTCGAAAAACCAGCAAAACACCAGGCAAAAAGTTGGGGGCAACCATAGTCAGGTATCCACCTTCCTACAATTACTTCCAATGTATTCCATGATTCCTCCTCATTTTGCCTCACTGGAGGCCCGTTAGGTGCCATCTCTAATGATACATCTTGTCCCTGCTCGTTACCAATATCCCTTGCATTAGTTTTTCTCCTTGATGTCATTGGTGATTGTTTATTTTTTGGTGCAAGTCTACCTTTCTTTTTTTTTTTTAAGGGTGGCTCAAAACTATTTCCCCGGCTAATTTTCGCCTTCTGGCAGTAACTTTTAACATAGTTGGAGTATGTGCTACCTCTGCGGGTCTAGGTGACTCTAAGTCTATATCAGTACTTAGTGTATGTTCGCCGTGAACGTGATGGTCAGCTACATCGTCCGTCTCATTTGCATCGTCCTGCTGAGCAAGAGACCCTCTCTGTGTAGTACTACTCTGTACATGCTGCGGTTCCAGAGACAACTTTCTCTCTGTAAGTTCTATCTCATGTATAAGGGCTGAGAATTATCCTGTCCTCTTGTGTACAAGATTTTGGTAGTATGGCCCACGCCCAGTCTCTTTCAGTCTTTGACGGGCTTGGATGGGCCCGCCTTTGGCCCGGGCGCGTTTGAGCACGTTCCGCACTGCGGGAGCCCCTCCGGGAAATTAAAGCACCTCCTGCCGCAAAACAGGCGTTGGCGGCTGTGCGACGGCGCTTGATGCCGTGGGTCAAGCTGGGGAGTGTAGTCCTCCATTCCCCCAGCTCCCGGTCTGGTGATCTTGGCCTCCAACAAAGGGAAGGTTAAGCAGCAGGCAGGTAAAGCAGGGCTGCATCATTCGAATCAAGTCCCTTTTAACTCTAAGATAACTGCAATTGTGACTGCCTGTTTAGTAGTACAATATAGCAATATTATATGTTTAGAGGAGTTCTGACAAAGTTTGTGGCTGGTGCTGCAACACCTGCTGCACTATTCAAATCATGACCTTATTGTGTACAATGTAACTGCACTTGTGGTTGCCTGTTTAGTAATACACTATAGAAATATTAGGTGTTTAGAGAAGTGCTGACAACTTGTTGGCCTAGTGCCACCGCACCTGCTGCACCATTCAAACCCTGAACCAAGTGCCTTAAAAATAACTGCACTTGTGACTGCCTGTTTAATTTTACATTTTAGCAATAATCTGGGTTTAGTGAGATGCCTGGAGCTCTTGGTCCCGGTGTCACAGCACCTACTGCACCCTTCAAATAATAACACTGTTGCCTGCAAGATAACTGCACTTATGACTGCCTGTTTAGTAGCAAAATATAGCAATATTTGGTGTTTTGTGGAGTTTTGACGATTATTGTCCCCTGTACCACTGCATCTGCTGCGCTACTTAAATCAAGTCCTTTTCAACTGCAAGGTAACTGCACTTGTGGCTGCCTCTTTAGTAGTAACATATAGCATAGCTATTGTATATTAACCTTATGTTTAATGTGCAATGTTTATTACAACATTTAGAATAATAATGACCAAATATATTAAGTTGCAAAAATCAATCCGATAATGCCTACAAAGTACAAAGAAAGGTACTGAGGCATAAATAGGAATTGCCACAAAAGTTCTAAGGCTAAAGCATCAGCTTTACACAACTAAGCAATAAAAACAAGCATTCCAACATACTGTTAGAAGCTGTCTGCTTTTCTCTAGGAAGAGATCCAATCTTGACAGTGAATGGTTCTCAAACAGTGTGACCAGCTCTAGTAGAAGTATTGTAAATGCATGCAGCCATGGGAAGTTAACAAAAAAAAGTTACACACTAAAGCTTATGAACACAGTAATTCGGATTTGGGAACAGATAAGATCTCCCTTTTAAGAAATATTAAATACAAGAGATTTTACAGGCACAGCACAAGCGCTGTGCAGTTGAAACCTAAAAAGTAAGCATAAAGTAGTCATGAACTTTTAAGTTTAAGACACTATTTAGGTTGGGCGTACCAAATGAGCAAAGCAGTGTGGTGTTGTTAAAGAATATCAAATCATTGCAGTCCTAAAATAAGCTCGATTATGCATGCATTGTTGGTCATACTACTTATCCTGATCTTCATAGCCTACTGGCAACATGTCCTGCTGATGGAAAGGAACAAGCATTGGCAAAGCCAATAGGTGTTGCCTATGCAAAATCTATTGGCTTTGTCAATGTTTTTTTTACATGTTGCACAGCAGATTAGCGGCTGTGCAACATGGCTTAAAGTACCAAAAAAAGGGTGGGTGAAAATCCACACTGCGTACACAGACCACAGACCACATACATTAATGTTGCGCACACAATCCACATACCACATATAATGCGCATAACTAACATTGCGAGAAAGGTATACAGGTAACACACAACACAGATCGCACGGGCACGAGTCACCCAAAACTCATGCATCTCAGCGAGGGAAACATCCTTTTATCATGAAACTTTTACAACGCAGTGCTATTACAACGCAGGTTTTACAACGAAAACCATTACAACTCATTGCACTGGGGGGCGCTCTAGGATAGGGAATAGATTTAATTTACTATCCAACACCTTTCCTAGTGTCCACGGGTACTGGAGTTGGAATAGTAAATTGAACTATTCACTATCCAGCACCCCAAAGCTCTATGAGTTGTAAAGGTTTGCGTTGTAAAACTGGCGTTGTAACAGCATGCGTGGTAAAAGCATGCATTGTAACGTCATACATCCTCTCATCGAACATGTACCACTTTAGAACACTGCACATCACAGCCCATAAAATCAGCAGAAGTGCTTTTGCAGTGCTACACACCATTCCTGCACACACCAGCTTGATCTTTCAGCTACTAGAAACGGCTGTAGGTCCGTGGGCTTTAAAAGGTTAGGGTTTTAAAATCACGTTTTTGTTAGCCCAATAAGGACATGGAAACATGCATTATCTGATAAAGACTTCTAGCTGCAGATTCCTTACCTTTGAATTTCCCTGGCGTCAGGCTGAATCTGGAAACTGAGCAGTACCCCATGTGAGTGCTCAAATCAAATGCAAATTTCAAAGCTTTATTCAACAGCATGTCATAAAAGCGATTACATCCTAACACTACACAATAAATACTACAATGTTAAATTCATTATTTTTAAAAACTCATTAAACCGTGATGCTGTCATGTTCCAGATAAAAAGACAATTTGTACATGATGATTAAAAGTAGTTCAATAAAACATGAATTTTAAAAGTTGATCTACATTAAGCGGTGTCAGTTAATTCATTGGGCAGTATCTAACTGTTGTAAAGTGCTGGTGCGTATAGTCCATGCCCACCCTAAGAATTTTGCAACGGCAATCGCCACGCAGGGTGTACAATCTGATTCCAGCACTCTTAGCGCCTCTATGTACCTACGTGTACCTAAGTTTAAACACACAGGTTTTATCCACTTCCGTCGGGGACTTACATAAAGGGGACAAACAAACAGTAGATGAGCAATGTTCTCGATCAAGTCTTTAAAGTGGTGGCATTTGTCATCCTGATTAGCTGACCATTTGTGGGTAAATGCCTTTAAAGGAAGGGTCCCGGTTCTGAATTGAAAATACAATTTTCTATCAAACGGCCTTTCAATAATGCCCCAGTAAGGCTCGCAAGATGGTAAAGGTTTGATATCCAGAAAACGTCCTGTTAAGTTGGTGTTGGATCCAGTACTACAAGCAGTTGACCATACCATTTCCCAATACATTTTTTTCAGTATTGCCTTTGATGGAAAGCTTAAGACATTGGGAGTGTTCCATAAGTGGTCTAGTTCCAACTTAATTAGCATACCCCTTATTTCCTTTAACCACGGGATCGAATGAAAACGATCTGCCCTGATGATGTCCTTCAGGGCAGTAGCATAATGAGCTAGTTCAGGGGTAGTCATAATGCGTCTCCAGTATAATAAGGGTCCCAACCGTGCCAAATCCTCAATGTTCTTCCTGTCAAGGATACCAGTGGGACGGTAGGGGTACTTTGGAGAACCCCAACAAGACGGCGTAGAAACCTATTCTCCGCCAGTTTTAGTTGTTTCAAATTGGAGAATCCCCAAAGTTCCGAGCCGTACAAAGAGGCACTAATCACCTTCATATTATACATTTCTAAAGCAGGGGTGATTGGCTTGGTCAACGAAGCTTTATGTTTAAGTGCCACTACACCCGCCAGCTGATGGAATTTTAAAACAGCCATATCAATGTGATTTTTCCAACTCATGTTACACTGAAGGGATACTCCTAGATACGTGAAGGCCTCAACCTGTTCTAAGGGAGTACCATTAAAATTTATTGAACCTTTAAATGTGTTCCGCTGGTTCAAACACATGAACTTGGTTTTGGAGGTGTTTATCTCAAGTCCACGTGTTTAACAGAATTCACCGAAGGCGTTAACTGCCTTCTGGAGCCCACTTGGAGTTCGAGAAACTATCAGCGTGTCGTCCGCAAACATGAGGACTGGCACGCGTGCCCCTGCTAGAACAGGAGCATCGGTGGGAGAACGGCTTAGATGGTCTACAATGCCATTGATGTAAATAGAAAACAGTGTGGGTGCCAGAACACACCCCTGCCGGACGCCACGTTTGACAGGGAAAGTGTCTGTCACCTCACCCTGAGCCCCCCACCTGATTCTAGCATAATTGTTCTCATGCAAGCGGACAAGAAGCGTCAGCAATTCCGGGGCCAACCCAGTTTCGGCAAGTACCCTCCAAAGTTTAGAACGAGGAACTAAATCAAAAAGCTGATTTTAAATCTACGAAAACAGCGTAAAGAGTCCCATTAGTTAGCATCACGTTCCTCCAGTAAAGAGCTATGAAAAAAAAGACCTGATCAACTGAACTTGTACAGGGACGGAAACCAGCTTGATAAGGGGATAAAACATATTTTTCTACTATCCAAGTTTACAGTTTGTTTTGCACTAGTCGACCTATTAATTTTTAGGCAGAGTCTATAAGACTGATAGGTCTATATTTGCTGGGTAGTGATTTGTCTCCCTTTTTAAAAACTGGAATTATTTCTGCACCCTTCCATGAGGTCGGTATTGGTGCACCCCTGGCCACAGAATTAGCTAGCCACTCAAAATACTGACACCAAGATAATCGATCACTTAAAAACACATCAGCAGGTATGCCATCCATTCCTGGGGCTCTGCCCCCTATCACGCAGTCTAGCGCTATGCTAACATCTTTTGTTGTAAATAACTGACATTGATAGAAAACTGTAGGGGGTGGTATACACTCTCCTTCCGCTAGATCACAAGCGTATTGTGGTTTGAAGAAGTCTACCCACTGATTTTTTGTGACGTTATTTTGCGGGGGTTGTGCTATCCCCCCTCTGTCCCACTTAACCAGGGCCCAAAATTCTTTTTGATTCTTTGCTGCACAGGCGGATTTAAGATCACGCCAGTGATCTTCATCATACTGTTTCCTGGCTTCTTTTTGGACCTTCCTATATATATCCCTCGCCTTTCTCACACCTAGGATGTTCTTAGTTCTAAGTTCAGTGCTAAGTTTCTGGCGGGCAACTCTACAGGACTTGTTATACCACCCCATTTTGGGTAATTTTTTATGATCATTATGTAATTTTGTGGGCTTCATGGACCGGGCCTTTCTCTAAACCTGTCGCAGTGGGTTTTGATGAGAGGTCTTTATTGGCTGTTTCTCATCCAGGGGATACTCATCAATAGTCATAATCTATGAATAATCCCCGCCCATGTGCGGGATCCCGGAGCATATAGAAAATACATATAAATATATATGTATAAATATGTGAAAACATAATAGCAGCCTAAAAAACATTTTCTAACTGGCAAAAGTGCCGCAAAATTACATAAATCAGTATACACTCAGTAGTACCCTTCCAAACCCTAAGGAAGAAAGAGCAGAAAAACATTTTGTATACAACAATGCTTTATTGCCATAGGAAAACCTGTAATTGCAAGCATTTGCCAGTAGGCTGCAGTAGAGTATAAAGCAAACAGAGAAAACTGACACCTTGCCTTTAAGGCATTAGAGTAGGGGTACCGTGCCTTTAAGACCTGAAGGCAACCCCCTGCTCCCATGGTGCACCACAGGTGACAGTTGGGTCAGTTCTTTTTTCCGGCTCCTTCTGTGAGGATTCTGGAGCTTGAGCTCTTCGGTTTTCAACTGAAATTGTTTTTTTGAGAGAGTTTTCTCAAATTATTCGACATTTTTTGACTAAATAAGGCTTCTGATTTAATTTTCTGTGGTAACCCATAGGAATTTCCTGTCAGAATGCCTGCTCTTTTTAGGAAATGTCCTTCTTGTGACAAAAAGATGGCTAAAAATGATCCACACTCTGTGTGTATTGTGTGTCTTCCATCTTCACACATTCCTGATCAGTGCCATCATTGTAAAAAATGTAAAAGTCGGACTCTTCGCGACAGGGAGAGGATTCGACTTCATGCCATGCAGGAGATGGACAAGAGTCACCAGGTGGGTGCTTCTCCAGCCCCTAGATCGTCTCCTACAAGCAAGCATGCCCAGAAACTGCGTCATTCCACCTCTCCTGTATCGGAAAGAGGAATGAGGGTCGAAGATCTCCGTCGGCGTCGAGGACGCCGTCCAAAAGGCCCAGATCATCTTCACGACGTCGAAGATCTCCGCCGCAGTCAAGTAAGTCGGCGTCGAGGCACCATGCTTCGGGCTCGAAGTCCATGGTTGCTACTACTTCTAAGTCTCCGTCGACGTCGAGGCTTCCGTCGACGTCGAGACGCTCTCCGCCACCCCGGGAGGGGTCGGCGTCGAGAGTTAGGACGGCATCTAGGTCGCCGCTGGCAAGCGGGCCGCTGTCGAAAGGGACTGTCAGATCCCATCCTTCGACGTCAAGGAGGTCGACGCCGAGGCGACGTGAGGAAAGGTCGCCGTCGACTCGACGTCGAAGAAGGTCATCGTCGAGACGACGTCGAGCAACGTCGTCGACTCGACGTCATGATGTATCCCAGCCTGATCGACGTCGAGGAAGATCGACGTCGAGGTCTCCGATTCGACGTCGAGGAAGATCGACGTCGAGGTCTCCGGATCGACGTCGAGGCTCTCAGTCGGTCTCCTCACGGCGTGATTCAAGGCACCGCTCAACGCCGTTAGTCACCCAGACTTCTTCGACGTCGAGGATCTCTCCGTCGAAGGGTTAACGTGACTGCAGAGGTGGAGTCCCCGGGTTCAAGATCTTCCGGAGGAAAATCTTCATCTCCTGGCTTGAACATTGTGCAGGTTTCTCCAGAATCTACGCCCAAATCAGGGGGCAGCTTGATTTCTCATCCTCAAGGGGCTGTATCTGGACAGAGTAGCCCGGGCTCGGACTACTCCCGGACATATTCACCTTCCAAGGCGAAGATTCCAGCTAGACCAGCTAGATCTCCTCGGAGCCCCAGGAGGTCACCCAGACCGAGATCGCGAGTCAGATCATGTTCTCCAGTGTGGTCGAAGACTCCTGCCAGATCAAAATCTCCAGTCAGGCCAAGACCAAGATCCAAATCTCCAGTCAGGCCAAGACCAAGATCCAAATCTCCAGTCAGGCCAAGACCAAGATCCAAATCTCCGGTCAGGCCAAGACCAAGGTCTCCATCAAGTCATCGGTCTAGATCTAGGGACAGTCACAACAGGAATCGTGACAGGTCCCATAGGAGGCGACGCACAAGGTCTTCTACAAGGTCTTCATCAACTAGATCTTCTTACCGAGATTATTCTCCGACCTATTCCTCTACGCCACCTTCCCGAGTCTCTCCAATTGATGACCTCGCTACTTTCTCAGATGTATTAGTCAGAGGAGCAACAAAGCTTAATATCACGCTGACCACTCCAGTGGTTCCTACTTCCGTGATTTTTGACACCCTCCGTCATCGTACAGCGCCCAGGCCTCTTCTTCCCCTGGTCCCTGGCCTCCTAGAACCAGCTATGGCTACATTCCTCACACCAGCAGTGGTGGGATCTGTTCCATCTCGAATTGCCAAGAAGTATAAGGCCTCTGCAGAGGATCCCTTGTTCCTCAGATCGGATCCTCCTGCGGATTCTATCATTGTGGCGGCTGCCATGAAGTCCCATGCAGGTTCTACGTCTTCCTCAGTGCCACCTGAAAAAGACAGCAAGCTTATGGACTCTTTTGGAAGGAAGATATGCAACACCTCTTCTTCCTTCATGAAGGTGGCGAGTGCCTCTGCCTTACTTGGAAGGTACGACAGGTCTCTTTGGGACTCCATGACTCGCTTTACTGACAAGCTCCCCAAAGAAGATCGCCAAGATTTCCTGGAGACTTTGCAGGAGGGAGGCCTGGTAGCCAACCAAGTTATTAGCGCTGCAGTTGATGCATCAGATCTCGCAGCTCATGGCTACTCAAGTGGCATTTGTTCCCGTCGGTCAGCCTGGCTCCGCCTAACAGGGCTCAAACCAGATGCCCAGAAGAAGATTCTGAATTTGCCCTTCAATGGGAAAACCCTGTTTGGTCCACACGCGGACGACGAAATGTCCAAGATGAAAGCTGAAATGGACACCGTCAAAGCTGTGGGGTTAAAAAAGCGCAAGGAGTACAAAAAACGCTTTCGCCAAGGTGACCGCAAGGCCTTCCAACAGAGGGTTCAAACCCCTCAGTGGCAGACCCAGTCGCAACAGAAGACGCAGTTCCAGCAGCGTCGTCCTGGCAGAGGAAGAGGTGGCAATACCAGACAGCAGTTCCACTCAAAGCAGCCTCCTAAGCCCTGAGCCATTGCTTCCTCCAAGTCTGTTCACCACTCCGGTGGGAGGGAGTGTTTCTCATCATCTGACAGAGTGGCAATCCATTACAAAAGACAGATGGGTGCTGAGTATTGTGCAGCATGGTTACTTGCTCAAGTTCAAATCCCCTCCTCCTCAGCTGTCTCCCCAGTTGCAACATCTTCCACGTTACAAGACTCTACTGCTAAGAGACGAAGTCTCCGTCCTTCTAAAGAAAATGGCCATAGAAGAGGTTCCCTTGATTCACAGAAATCAAGGAGTGTACTCTCGATATTTCCTGGTTCCAAAACGAGGATCTGTCAAAGAATACAGACCCATCTTAGACCTTCGAAGGTTAAACAAGTTCATACGAAAAGAAAAGTTCCGTATGCTGGCCCTGCATCAGATCTTCCCACACCTACATCAGGGGGACTGGATGTGTGCCATCGACTTGCAGGACGCCTACTTCCACATACCAGTGTCCATCAAACATCGGAAGTTTCTAAGATTTCAGATCGGACGTCGTCACTACCAATATCGAGTACTGCCGTTTGGCCTGAAATCTGCACCTCGGACATTCTCAAAATGCATGGCGGTGGTGGCTGCTTTTATCCGCAAAAGAAAGATCTTCGTCTATCCGTATCTAGACGATTGGTTGTTGAAGAGTTCCACTCCGTCTCTGCTTCAGAGCCATCTCTCGTTCTGCCTCAAACTGATGAAGTCGTTGGGCCTTCATGTCAATCTGAAGAAATCAGTTCTCAACCCCTCCCAGCGGATTCACTACCTGGGTGCTTCTCTGGACTCACGTCAGGCAAGCGTGTGTCCTTCGGAAGAGAGGTTGTCATCTATGCTTCTGAAGGCTCGCCTTCTTCTGGACAATCAGGCCCCAACAGCCAGACAAGTGTCCTCTCTGCTGGGATTGATGGCATCATGCATTTACATTGTGCCCAATGCTCGCCTTCACATGAGACCTCTGCAACAAGCCCTCGAGGATCAGTGGTCTCAAAGATCGGATCAGTGGGAAGACCGAGTCATGCTGCCTCAAGGAGCCAGGGACTCGATCAGATGGTGGTTGAAACGATCAAATCTTCTACGAGGAGTTCCATTTCATCGCCCTCCTCCGTCTCAGTCAATTGTCACGGATGCCTCCCTCCAAGGCTGGGGTGCTCACATGGACCAACTCCAAGTTTAAGGCCTTTGGTCCGAGGTAGAGCAAGGCTACCATATAAACTTCTTGGAGCTGCGAGCAGTCCATCTTGCTCTCAAGTCTCTTTATCCTGCCCTGCGCACCAAACACCTCCAGATTCAGACGGACAACACAACAACGATGTTCTATCTGAACAAGCAGGGAGGCACAAGGTCAAGAGTCTTGTCTCTGGAAGCACAAGCCATCTGCCACTGGCTCCTGGCAAGAGGCCTGTCTGTCGTGGCAGTTCATCTACCAGGCATTCACAACGTCCAAGCAGACTGCCTCAGCAGAATCTTCGTTGAAGCGCACGATTGGGTGCTCAACGAGGAAGTGGCTCAAGACGTTTTTCAGTGTTGGGGCGTACCAGACGTAGACCTGTTCGCAGACGCGGACAACGCAAAATGCCCCGTCTTCGCATCCAGGTTCCCCCAACAGGGATCACTGGGGAATGGCCTTTTGATCAGCTGGGCTCAAACGTTACTCTACGCCTTTCTCCCCCTGCCTCTGATCCCGGCAGTGATCCAGAAGTTCTACAGGACCAACACCAGAATGATCCTGATAGCACCAGAGTGGCCACGCCAGTGGTGGTACCCCGATCTCCTTCAGATGTCGGAAGTTCCTCACCGGCGCCTACCATGCCGTCCAGACTTGTTGACCAAGGACCAGGGGAGGGTGTTGCACCCCAACCTTCCTTCCCTTCGCTTGACGGCATGGCTCCTGAGGTCATCCAGTATGGACATCTAGACCTTCCAGCAGACAGCATGACTATTCTTAAAGAATCTAAGCGACCCTCCACTAGGAAGTCTTACGCTTTTAAGTGGAAGAGGTTTTTCATATGGTGTCGTGAACATTCTCTTGACCTGGTACATGGCCAAGAGCAGGTGATTCTTCCATATCTTTTGCATTTAGCAAGATCAGGCTTGAAATACCCCTCCATCAGGGTTCATTTAACTGCCATCACAGCATATAGGAGGTCTCCCAATCAGACATCTTTCTTCCTTATGCCTGTAGTTAAGGATTTCCTAGAAGGCCTGAAAAAAGTCTTCCCACCGGTGAGGTCTCCCTCTCCTCCCTGGGAGCTGAATATTGTATTGACTAAGCTGATGAGTGCTCCTTTCGAGCCTATTCATAAGGCCTCTTTGCAGCACTTGACCTGGAAAGCTGCTTTTTTAGTGGCAATTACCTCTGCCCGTAGGGTCAGCGAAATCCAGGCCTTGTGTTGCAAGGAACCTTACACGGTTTTTCATGCCAATAGGGTGGTCTTAAGAACGCACCCAAGTTTCCTGCCTAAGGTGGTGTCAGACTTTCATATCAACCAGTCTATCACCTTACCTACCTTTTTTCCTAATCCTTCCACTCCCCCGGAGAGGTCATTACACTCCCTTGATCTCCGGAGGGTTCTGAAGTTTTACTTGTCAAAAACCCTGCCTCTGAGAAAGTCTGACCGGCTTTTTGTTAACTATGGCAGTACGAATACTGGTCTGTCAGCTTCTAAACGGTCAATTTCTCGCTGGATTGTTTCCTGTATAGCTTTTGCTTACCAACTAGCTAACAAAACCTTGCAGGGTAGACCACATGCACATTCTACCAGAGGGAAAGCTTCCACTACAGCTCTCCTTCGTAATGTACCTATCTCTGAAATTTGTAAAGCGGCAACTTGGCGGTTTGTCCATACCTTTACCCGCCATTATTGCCTGGACTCAGATACTCAGGCCGATGCCAGAGTAGGGCAGGCCTCTTTGAGAAACTTGTTTGCTTAAGATGTATGGTCAATATATGTCTTGGTTTTTCTGTGAAGTTTTTATACTTCTTGCTCGTCCGCGAGACTTTGGGTATGAGCTTGCTAATCTATTCATAGATTATGACTATTGATGAGTATCCCCTGGATGAGAAGGATTAGTTACTTACCTGTAATCCTAGTTCTCATCCAGGGGTATACTCATCAAAGTCATAAGCTCCCGCCCGCCTCCCCGGACGAGCAAAGTTACTAAGTTATGAGAGGTTTTATTATGGATCTCTTCAGGTGTTATTCACCTCCAAAAAGAACTGACCCAACTGTCACCTGTGGTGCACCATGGGAGCAGGGGGTTGCCTTCAGGTCTTAAAGGCACGGTACCCCTACTCTAATGCCTTAAAGGCAAGGTGTCAGTTTTCTCTGTTTGCTTTATACTCTACTGCAGCCTACTGGCAAATGCCTGCAATTACAGGTTTTCCTATGGCAATAAAGCATTGTTGTATACAAAATGTTTTTCTGCTCTTTCTTCCTTAGGGTTTGGAAGGGTACTACTGAGTGTATACTGATTTATGTAATTTTGCGGCACTTTTGCCAGTTAGAAATTTTTTTTTTTTAGGCTGCTATTATGTTTTCACATATTTATACATATATATTTATATGTATTTTCTATATGCTCCGGGATCCCGCACATGGGCGGGGATTATTCATAGATTATGACTTTGATGAGTATACCCCTGGATGAGAACTAGGATTACAGGTAAGTAACTAATCCTTCCTGGACATCTTTAACTACTGGGTGCTGAATAGGGGGAGGATTTGAAACCAATTTATCCCTACCCCCTAGGCCATTCCCAAGAACATCCACATTTGGTTCAACTCTGTTTGAACCTAGATTTGGTATGTAACCCATCTCCTCCACTGTCTTGTTTATGAGTCCCCCTAATCTATTTACCTCTGCTGTCAGCTGGTCAATTTTGGCTACCAATCGTTTAATAATACATTTGATCTTTGAATCAATCATATTCACTAGCTTTTTAATTTGATCATCCTCCAATATCTCCTTCCCATCACACTCCCCATTTGCCTCTTTTATAGCCATATTTTTGGGTGGAGAGGCTGTCCTTTTCCTACTAGAGCATAGCCCACCACGTTTACTCTTGCCTTTTCTGCATGCTCTGGCTGCTCTAGTTACAGGCATAGACACAGGGGAGGGGGAGTTATCTTCTATCATATTTGACTGATCTGCGGAATCATTGTCTAAATCAACAACAGTAGTTATATTTTGGTCAGAATTGTCATCCGGGGGAAACTCAATATCTGGGGCATCACTACTATGCACCTGTATCGGGACTTCTACCAGGGTGGATTCTGGCAGAGAGCTCTGCGTAGAGGTAATGGGGGGAGAACTCAAGCCCAGTGACATCCTTCTTGTGCTATTGATTTTACTCACAACCTGCACTAGGTAATTGTCCATGGTATTAGATACAGAAGAAGACTTTTGCTTGGACATGTTGCACACAGTTAGATGATAGCACGCTTGCACGCGGTATCCCTAGTTCAAACAATGCATAGCGGTTACGAGTAAAATGAAAGCACAGAGATACTACAAAAAATATTAACAAATTTAAATCTCACTAGAGGGATACCACAGATGGCCCACGACAGCAACAGGCAAGGAACCTGGCCCAGCCCAGTCACGGTCAGTCTCGGACTGTCTCAGACTGTCCGCCCTTAGTCCGGGCTTCGTCCGGCGGGTCCCGCGCGCGTCCTCGCGGGACGAGGTAGCATGCCGACCTTTAAGCGCCTCCTGGCGCCAGGTGAACCCAGTGGTGGCGTCCTCCTGAATGGGGCTGCTGGGATTTGTAGTTCGAGGCAGCACAGAGCCCCGGTCACCCCACGAAACAACGAAGAAAATCAAGGTGGGTAAGAAACGCCTCAGCGGGGAAGCTCAGCAGAAGCCCGGCCGGCGTTATTCCACAAGAAAGCTACACAAGGTCCTCGGCAGCACGCCGACCTTTAAGCGCCTCCTGGCGCCGGGTGAACCCAGTGACGGCGTCCTCCTGAATGGGGCTGCTGGGATTTGTAGTTCGAGGCAGCACAGAGCCTCGGTCACCCCACGAAACAACGAAGAAAATCAAGGTGGGTAAGAAACGCCTCAGCGGGGCAGCTTAGCAGAAGCCCGGCCAGCGTTATTCCACAAGAAAGCTACACCATGTGAGTGCTGTTGGGTGGCTCCATTTGGCTCTGTGTGACATCGCCGGTTATGACATTGTAGTCACCTATACAGCCTCCACAAAGGCAAGCGTATGTCAGTTCTTTTAATTCCACTCCAGTTAAGCGCTGATCTAGAAAAGAAATACCCCTGAGTCTCTATTTGACAGGCTTTTTTTTATTTTTTGTCGAACAATTTTTTTTCTGTGTGTCAAAGAATATCTTCTAGAAAGTCAGGGTTTAAACCGTATGTTGCCTGTCACCACCCCATGTCGGTAACGGACCCCCACCTCATCTGTCTCTGGTGTATCAAGCGAGACCACAACTCTAAGTCGTGCTTGGACTGTTGGGCTATTGCTCCAAATGCCTTGCAGGAGCGAGCTATGAAACTCCTTGCTGCCCAGAAGTCGACACCGACCAGCGAGACTCCGCTGAGATACTGGTCCCGATCAAAGAAGAGGAGGTCGCAGGACTGCTTCTGAGCCCCAAGTCCTATTTCTCCAACTCAAGGAATTGGAACATTAAGTGAAGAGGCACAAGAAAAAGAAGTCTAAGCAGACTTCATCTTCGCCTCAGCTGTTGTCCGTCGATGAACGAAGCAAGGAGCGCCAACGCTCTATTCACTGTGCTACGGAGCAGGAGCCAGGTTGGATTCCGCGCCTCCCTCTGTGTCCAGGAGCAAGAGTGACCCTAGCTCAAATAAAATAATTTTACGAGGACATGCGCAGCATATTTGAGCGGGCCAACCCCTTTGATGAGCCTTGAGACCTCCTAGGGTCGGAAGGGGCCCAATTGTATTCAACGTTGTGGCTCCAGCCACGGCACCGGTGGGGCTTCATGGATATGATCCGGTATGACGCCTGTCATGCCAACGTGTCCTTCCCAACTTCTGACCCGAAGAAAGTGCCATCAGCGCTGCTGGCGCCCAGCAACAGTGCCAGCCCCATCCATATTCCCAACGATTCAGAGTTGGATCGACGTCGCTCGACACTGGCGCTGACAAAACCCAGAGGTTCTATTTTGTCGCCTGGTCATTTTGAGGACCTTTCAGGTGCAATGGAGGACTAGGAATGGTTCTATGGACCCTTTAGAACAATAGGATGTATCTGTAGAACAGATGGACTTGTATAAGGAACTTTGGGAAGCCAGTGGAGTGTATACATACTCAGATACTGGCGAATGCTCTCTCCGTTGACTGGCTATGGAGGTAAGGTCCTTGGACTGGGGTTGCCCTCCATGCAGGGCACAAACTAATCTTCTGACTGAAGTGTTTCAGCCTGGGGCTTCCATCTCTGGACTCCTATTGCCCTTTGATAAAGCACTAATAAAGGCACATGGTCTAAGCCTAGCACAGGGGCTCCTGTGAATAAGATGATTGCACGCCACCATTGCCCAGCTCCGGGCGACCCAAGGCTTCTCAGCCAACACCCCACACTTGAGAGCTTGGTGGTACAGGCTTCAGCTTCCCATGATGCTATCCCTTCTGCTCCAATGGATAGGTAATCCAAGAGGCTGGACACACTTGGGAAGAAAATGTTTTCTTTCACCAACCTGGCATTGCGGTCGGTGAATACTGCATGGTTATCAGACCGTTTCTCCCACTCCTTTTGGGAGACGGTTGAGCAAGTGCTGCCACAGGTCTTGAACGAGAACCGGGCTGTGCTATCCCAGGTGGTGAAGGGCAGGAGAGAGGCAGCCAAATTCACCATTAGGTGTGACCTTTTCTGATAGATACATCTGCCGTGTGGATTCCTCACCTTGTGAATATCCCCCTTGCGTCAGCAACATTCGGAAATTCTTTTTGTAGCTTCGCGCCGACGTGGACGCGGACGTCACAGAGACACGGCTCCGCTCGCGACTCCGCTGACGTCACCGACGCCTACAATAGGCCCACGCCGGCGTGATGACATCAGTTCCCTTTTTTCCGCGTCGTCGACGCTAACGGTTTTCAGGGATCGTGCTGTAGCTTTTCAGTAACTTTGTTACTATTTTCCTGTTATTCTGTACAACATCGTATTCTTCGGGATGTCGTCGAAGAAGACTGGTTTCAAGGCTTGCGGCGAATGTGGCAAGACTATGTCCATCACCGATCCACATGACTGCTGTGTCTGGTGCTTAAGCTCCGACCATGATGTCGAGGACTGTGCTTGCTGCAAGAAGATGACTTCGAAGGCGCTGAGAGAGAGAGAGGCGAAACTCCTTGTGGCTAAGCTTAAGAGTAAGAAGGAAAAGAAATCTTCGAAGTCTCGAGCTCGTCGTTCGAGGTCGAGGTCTCGGTCTCGGTCTCGATCGAGGTCACGCTCGGAGTCGTCTTCAGCTCATGCGTCGAAGTCTTCGAGGAAGAAGCACAAGAAGAGGAGCCACGAGTCACGTCATCGCCGGAAAAGACTCTGGTTCGAGACCGAAGTCCCAGGTTAAGCTCCTGAGTAAGGAGTTGGTGGTTTCGGAGTCGGAGCATGTCTCTGTGGGTGAGGCTTCACAACCAGGTTCGCCCGAATCACAGGAGCAGGTCCATTCTCCAGTTCAATCCAATCCTTCTGGTCAGGAGGATGAAGGTGAGGAGCAGGGGGCTGGTGAAGTCGAAGTTCCGGTGCCTGCGGGTTCGTCGACCCCGGTTCCAGGACTCGTGGAAGAGGTCGACGTCGTTTCGACTCCGCCTCCTCAGGAGCGTCCCAGAGAGTCTTATCCTGAGTTTCCAGCTCCAGGTCAGGATCCATCTCAGTTCCTGAACGCCATGTTTGGTGTCTATTCTAGGGCAATGTTCCCGTCTGGTGCACCTGTTGGTCCCACGGGTCCTATGGCTTTCAACTTGGGTGTTCCCCAAGCTTATGCCCCTGCGCCCTTCATGCCTTTTATGCCGGCTATACCACCGCATTGGCATTTACCGGCACCTCTGGTGTCGTCGACGCCGAAGCGCTTGACGCCGACTCCGTCGACGCCGGTCACGTCGACGCCGATGCCCACGACTCCGAGGCAAGATTCTGTCCGACCTCGTGCTGAGAAGCCTCGTCCGACGTCGGGTTCGACGCCGGCTCCGGCGCCGTCGGAGTCGATTCCGAACCCGTTGGCTTCGATTGTGAAGGAAAGGTCTCGGAGAAGGGCTCAGAGACTCCTGGAAGAAGAAAGGTATCAGTATTCGGATACTGAGGAAGGAGAGTTACGGGATTCCGAGGATCCTTTTGAGGATTTGTGTGAGGCCAGTGGGCTTGAGCTGTCACCTGAATGGGAGTTGGCTTCAGTTTCTAATGTGCCATCAAAGGATGTGGTGCCTTATCACACTGTTATTAAAAAAGCAGCGAGCCTTTTGAACATTACTCTTCCTACTGCTGACTATAAGCCCAACATCTTGACTGAGGTTCTTCATTCTCCCTCGACAGTGGTTGAGCCTGTGTTGCCCTTCAACGAGGCCTTGACTGAGCCCATCTATGAAGTGTGGAAGAAGCCTTTGTCTGCTCCTGCAGTTTCGAGATCAGTTGCAAGGAGGTACAGGGTGGCACCTGAGGACCCGGCATTTTTATCTATTCATCCCTTGCCTGAGAGTTTGGTGGTGCAGGCTGCTTGCGCTAAGAAGTCTGCTGGAGCTTTCCCACAGGTTCCTGGGGACAAGGAATCCAGGAAGCAAGATCAGGGTGCCAGGAAGGTCTTCTCATCAGCCAGTATGGCATTAAAATCAACCAATGCAACTTGCCTGATGGGTAGATATATCCATGCCTTGATGGATTCTGTCAAGCAGCTTGTTCCGAAAATCCCTGAAGATGGCCGTAAGGATTTTCAGGCGGTGATTTCAGACACTCAGGCGGCTGCAAGACAGGTGATTCAGAGTGGCCTGGACACTGCTGATTCGGTGGCAAGGGTCATGGGATCGTCTGTGGCCACCAGGAGGGCCGCCTGGCTTAAGTCATCAGAGTTCTCTGCGGACGTCCAGTCTGCGTTGTTGGACCTATCTTTTGATGGCTCAGGGTTGTTTGGCAAGAAGGCTGATGCTGCCTTGGAACGTTTTAAGGACAGTAGGGCCACTGCAAAGTCCTTGGGTCTTCAGTCCAGAGGAACTACTGGTAAACGCTTCAGGGGGTTCGGAAGATCCTTTCGTTCCGACAGACCTTCCCAGCAACAGCCTCAGCAGCAACAAAATACACTATACAAGTCGTACAGGGGCAGACAAAGAACCCGCCCTAGAGGTCGTCAATCCTCCTCCTCCTCCTCCTCTCCTTCCCAACCCCCAGCCATTGCAGCAAAGCAGCCCTAGATCCGCCATTCCGGATCATGTGGGCCCAGTGGGGGGTCGGCTTACTCATTTCCTACAAGATTGGGAATTAATTACATCAGATCTTTGGGTTCTCAATCTTGTAGGGAATGGGTATGCACTTCCTTTCCGGGAATTCCCTCCCAATTACCCTCCTTGCCAGGGTTTTTGTTCGGAGGACCACCTGCTTCGCCTGCAGGAAGAAGTCCTGGCTCTTTTCAAAAAAGGTGCAATAGAGGTGGTTCCGGAGCAGGAGAGGGGTCAGGGGTGTTACTCCCGGTATTTCCTGATCCCCAAGAAAGGTGGCAGGCTTCGACCTATCCTGGATCTCAGGATCTTGAACCTTTACCTGAAACAGGAAAAGTTCAGGATGCTCACTCTTGCGCAGGTTCTTCAAGCGCTGCTGGAAGAAGACTGGATGGTGTCAATCGACTTGCAGGATGCGTATTTTCATATTCCCATCCTGAAGTCGCACAGAAAGTATCTCCGTTTTACGGTGGGGTCACAACACTACCAGTTTGTGGTTCTTCCGTTTGGTCTTACTACTGCTCCTCGAGTCTTCACCAAGGTGATGGCGGTGGTGGCAGCTCATCTCAGAAGATCGGGGATACATGTGTTTCCGTATCTAGACGACTGGCTGATCAAGGCGGAGTCGTCGGAGAAGGTGCTCCATCATCTGCAAGTGACTACTCAGTTGTTGCACAGGTTGGGTTTTTCGATAAATGTACCCAAATCTCACCTGGTGCCCTCGCAGCGCAACCTGTTCATAGGTGCGGTACTGGACACTACTGTGTGTCGCGCATTCCCTCCCCCTCAAAGGATTCGCGACATTCAGGAGATGATTCCCTTGTTTTTCCCTGGAGCGGTTGTTCCGGTCCTGAAGGTCCTTCGCCTGCTCGGTCTGATGGCTTCTTGCATTCTGTTGGTCAACCATGCACGCTGGCACATGAGGGCACTCCAGTGGTGCCTCCGCAGGCAACGGTATCAGCACAGCGGAGATCTCAGGGAGTCAGTGAAGATCTCCAGAGAAACTGCAGCGGATCTGTCTTTGTGGAGTGTGGAAGGCAATCTGTCACAAGGAAAGCCTTTTCAGATTCCTCCTTCGGTTGCCACAGTAGTATCGGACGCGTCCACCCTCGGTGGGGTGCTCATCTGGGGGACCTGGAGGTCAAGGGTCTTTGGTCTCCAGAGGAAAGGTTGCTTCACATCAACCTCCTGGAATTGCGGGCAATTCGTCTGGCGCTCAAGGCCTTCCTCCCTTCCCTTCGCGGTCGGTCGGTCCAAGTCCTAACGGACAACACGACCGCGATGTGGTACATCAACAAACAGGGAGGAGTAGGGTCGCAGTGTCTCTGCAGAGAGGCTCTGCGTCTCTGGTCCTGGGTTCAGGACCATCAGATTTGTCTGATGGCAAATCATCTGGCCGGAGTTCAGAACGTTCGTGCAGACAGTCTCAGTCGGCAGTTCTCTGCCGATCACGAGTGGAGGCTCCATCCAGAGGTAGTTCACGACATCTTTCGGATGTGGGGGACTCCTCAGGTGGACCTGTTTGCCACTCACGAGAATGCTCACTGCCTGTCATTCTGCAGCCTCCAGTTTCCGATGCAGGGAGCCTTGGGGGATGCGTTTCAGTTGAGTTGGAGCTCGCAACTCCTTTACGCGTTTCCTCCCATACTCTTGATTCCTCGGGTTCTGAGGAAAGTTCGCCAAGACCGGGCCCAAGTTATATTGATTGCCCCGGATTGGCCAAGAAGGGTGTGGTACTCAGACCTTCTCCACCTCTCCTCTCACCCGCCGCTCCATCTCCCTCACAGGGCAGATCTCCTCTCTCAGTGGGAGGGGCAGGTTCTACACCCCCACCTCCAGACCTTACACCTTCATGCCTGGAGATTGAACGGGGCAACCTGATTTCTTTTTCTCTCCCTCACGATGTGGTGGATGTCATTTTGTCAGCCAGGCGTGACTCCACTAAGTCCATCTATTCTTATAGGTGGTCTAAGTTTGTTATTTGGTGCAGGGAGAAGTCCGTAGATCCTTTGAGGGCCCATTTATCTGATGTTCTCCAGTTTGCCCTTTCTCTGGCACAGCAGGGGCTTGCTGTTGCCACAGTGAAGGGTTATCTGTCTGCGCTGTCGGCGTTTATTTGTTTGCCTGACCAGCCTTCTCTGTTTGAGTCTCCTATAGTTTTGAGGTTTTTGAAGGGCCTCGTTAATAAGTTCCCTCCTGTCCCTTTTATTGTGCCTCAGTGGGATTTGAATCTAGTTCTGACATTTTTGATGGGTGCTCCTTTTGAGCCTCTTCATAAATGTACCATGAGGCTCCTAACTTTCAAAACTGTTTTCCTCGTTGCGATAACTTCGGCAAGGAGGGTAAGTGAGCTTCAAGCTCTTAGTTCCAAGCCCCCATTCCTGTCCATTCATGCTGATCGAATGGTTCTAAGGACCAGGGCTGCTTTTCTGCCGAAGGTGGTGTCTTCTTTCCACCTTGGTCAATCCATTACCCTCCCTTCCTTTTATCCTCCCCCTCACCCTTCCAAGGAGGAGGAGAGGTTGCACCGTCTGGACCCCAAGAGGGTGGTGTCTTTTTATTTGGACAGAACTAGAGACTGTCGCATGGACAACCAGCTCTTTATTGGCTTTGCTGGCTGCAAGAAGGGAAGAGCGGTCCATAAGAGGACTTTGTCGAGTTGGATCGTCCTCTGCATTAAGATCTGCTACTCTTTGGCCGGTAAGGAACCTCCAGAGGGCATAAGAGCTCATTCAACTAGGGCTAAGTCTTCGACCTCTCCATTGGCTAGAGGTGTGCCTGTAGAGGATATTTGTAGGGCCGCAACTTGGTCTTCCCTCCACACTTTCGCGAAGCACTACTGCTTGGATACCGAAGTGAGGAGGGATGATCATTTTGCGCGCTCTGTTCTTCAGGATTTCCTGGTCTAGAAGAGTGGACACCCTCCTCCGGGAGTGGGGACTGCTGTGGGACTCTATTCACAAGGTGAGGAATCCACACAGCAGATGTATCTATCAGAAGAACAAGTTACTTACCTTCGGTAACGCTTTTTCTGGTAGATACAATATCTGCCTGTGGATTCCTCACTGACCCACCCGCCTCCCCGTTGTCCGCTCTTCTTTGCCAGAGTATCTCTGATGGGTTGTTTTATTGTAAAATGTTTTATTGCATTTACTTCACACTGTGTGTGTTACCTTGATTTCTATACTGTGTATATTGTGTACTTTACTACTGTCATCGGTCCATCCGTGTGCCTCGAAGGCACGGAAAAAAGGGCGGAACTGATGTCATCACGCCGGCGTGGGCCTATTGTAGGCGTTGGTGACGTCAGCGGAGTCGCGAGCGGAGCCGTGTCTCTGTGACGTCCGCGTCCACGTCGGCGCGAAGCTACAAAAAGAATTTCCGAATGTTGCTGACGCAAGGGGGATATTCACAAGGTGAGGAATCCACAGGCAGATATTGTATCTACCAGAAAAAGCGTTACCGAAGGTAAGTAACTCAGGGGTGGGGGAATCATATCGCCCGACGCCCGAACCATGTTGATGTTTATGATGGGCAAGAAGATTTAATGTCTAGTTTGTCCAAGGGACAAGTAGACATTAAATTGGGTAAATAATAAATATCGGCGCTGTCAGCACTCTGGGGCGCACAGACACTCCGAGAACTTTGAGGCCTCTGATCGTCATGAGCATCGGATTGCGCTCCCCTCCCCTGCGTCGGAATCATGTTACCAGGCACAGGAACAATCTGTGCCCCTGCCTCTTTAAACATGAATTGAGCGCTGCCAGCAACTCAGCATTCAGCACGTGAGTTAACCCCAGAGGGGCCTGAGGTACCAGCTGCTGCAATGGAGTGTCTTCCCGCCGTCACTTCTATGAATCTGTGCTTTGACGAGAGCACCAAGACATAGCCCTGCAAGAGACTAGACAGTGAGTATCGGATACCGGTGGTGAGGCCCGGGATTGTAACAATGTTAACTGTGAGGCTGCATGGTCCAGAGGCAGGTGGGTGTCTACTGTGAGCCTTCATGAGTGTGTTGCATCCCTCTGTTCTGACAGAGGTGTATGCGCGCCACCTGTCAGTGTGAGAGACTTTGTGTGTCACTTCTTAGTTTGTGAACTGTGACTCATTTGGCTTGTTTTTCAGGAAACACTGGCAGGTGAATTGGGAGGACAACGCGTTTAGTCAAGATCGCAAATCGCCTGAAGAGCAATTCAGGATTAGACATTTTTTTTCAGAACGCAGTTAACAATTTTGACACTGGACTACATACCTTGCCAGTGAAACTGAAGTCTGTATCAAAAGGAAGTTTGTGGTCTTTATGGTTGTGTGGGCGACTGTGCATGTATTTTGGAATAGTTTAAGATGAGTGGGTCTGTGTATAAAGAATTGTTGATGTCAAGAGTGTATTTTTATTATTAGACGGGGACCTGGGTGATATTAAATTAAGATTATTGGTTATCTCAGTCTGGGGGTGGGCTTAGGGGCCTCTGCAGAATTAGAAAATAGAATGCCTGTGCATTTCCGAAGGCCATGAAATGCAGGGCACCTCAATGCCTCAGAAAAGCTGCACACGAAGGAGCAGGAAAACATCGTTTCAATGAAACACACTTTCGGCATTCACTAGTAAGAGGCTTGGGTGAGGGAGGAGAGGGGTTTTCATTCTTGTCATTTTACCCTCTGCCCTTTGTAATTTGATCCGGTGCCGTCCTCATTCTAGGAATCGGAAGTTTCTGTATTTTTAAGTTTTCTCGTTCGCTTAACTCTGTGTGGCCCTGTGCTCCGAGATCTGGCCCCCTCCGCACCCTCTACATTGCTTGCTGAATGTGTGTAAAGGATATATGACAAGCTCCATGTTGTTCTCAAACACGAAAGTCAGTTTTCACAGGGCCTACACTTCCCAGCCTTCTCTCTGACTTGGTCTCTAAAGCAGCCAGGGCATGCATTGTGGTTTCACTTACACTGCCTGTCCCTGATAACCTTGTGCATCAGACACTGGCGGTATCTGAAATGCAAGTTCAGATGTAGAGCCACTCTGTTTATCTAGTGCTGCAGCAGAGTACTTGCTTCTGCACCAATTAAAACAAATATGCAGTTGATGCGCACATATGCAAGGATTTTTCAGCCAATTCCTAATGACTGTCTTCCTCTCAACTGAAAAGAATCACTATGCTCTGAACCTGGGTCCTTTCGACTTTAGAATCTAGTAGCTGATTAAGAGCTGAGCTAGTGGTGGGATGGTAGGAACAATTCTATGGTGTGTGCGAGAAGAACCTGCCAGTAGGATAGCTCAGCCTATAAGTGCACCTGCTGCATTATTCTTGTACTATACACTCTTAAGTGCAGGTCGAAGAACCTGTACGCCCCATCACTTATCCTTCACAATGCAGAACAGAGCACCTACAGGAATGGGAATACAGGGTGCATGAGCAAGAAAAATAGCTCAGTGCGTTCACACACCTGCTGCCACCAGAATTGTAATTGCTTAGTTCACACCCATACTCTAGCATGGTGCTCCAACATTCCTAATGTCTTCTTCCTCTGCCTTTCTCTGGAAATATGGGATGTGATCTGGTTGCAGTTGCACTCCAGCTAAAGGCTCACTCCCAAAGTGTGTTTGTCAGTTATTAAACCTTAACTGGTTCCTAGATTACTATGGATTTATATTTTAGCAATCTACCCCCAAACCGTTTCTGGCTAAAGATGTACCCCGTGTGGAAAAAAAACAGTAGAACATTTGTGTGTTTTTGTATTTGATTATTAACTATAATGAAGGGTGGGGCAATTACTGGAGGGTCTTTTGCCTGCAACCATTAGCAGTAGGTGCTGTATACATTGCTTTATGTTGCAGTTATTAATTAGGGGTGTTAACTTTATTTGCTATCAGTGCAAGGTGTGCGTTTCCATCTTGTCTGAAGTGGTGAGTAGGTTCATGTTGAGAGGAGTTGAAGACCTTTACACCTCTTATGGCTAGGGCTAAAAAGCAGGGAGGGATGGGCTTTGTCATGTTGGCATTTGTGCAGTGTGTTGGTCCATGCCCTAAGTATGGTTTTGATGTACCCCCTGCTCCCTTCCTCTTACAACCTTTTTTGGTCCTTCAGGGAAATACGATATCGAGTCCGTCTGCAAAAGGGGTTAGATGATGGTCAGAGACCACAATAACAGAGAGAACATGAAAACTAGTAGTGGCACTTTTTGATGTTTGTTCAGCTGAACAGTTAATATTGGAATTGGTGGTTGAAATATAAATAATCTTAATTCGTCAAATTTTCCTTGAATATCCATCAGACCAGGAAAGGGTTTCCAACTCTACTGTGATTAAGCCCAGGTGTCCTTGCTAGGTGTGACGTGAAATGAAATGCTGAGTCTGTCCAGTGACTCACTACCCCTCCATCACAATGATCCTTAGCCCGCCACTTCTAGATTGACTGTTTCTTTAACTTAGCTGTCCTTCCCTTTGCTGTGAGAAGGAAATTATGTTTTATTTGCTGCTATGTAAATGTGTGTGTGTGTGTGATTTGTTCTACATAACTTTTATTCTGAGTTAGACAAACTTGCCTCTCCATATCATGCTGCTTCCACCATTACTACACCAGTACTGTGCAAGAGAACCTTGTACTGGTACTGCCAGTTTTGTATATGATACTTGTGTGGGGGAAGAATGTGCAGATGTTGCCTTGCATACACCATGATATAACCACCTTACACCTACCCAGGATTGTAAAAGGAGAAATTGATTTAACTTCCCCATTAAAAGTATAGAAACTCTGAAAAGAATCATGGATACGGTCTAAGTGAACCACAGTACCTCTGCTACATTATTTTGCTGCTCCATGATGAGTTGATAAACTTTGCCAAGAAGTGAAGTTAATCCCATCCACACATGTTTATCAGAACATCTCTTGTGGATTTTTGAAGCAGGAGAACTATGAGTTGGCCATACGAAGATGAAACCCTTTCTGTCCTATAGGTTCATATTCTGACACAGTCTTCCCCAAAGACAGCAATAAATGTAGTCAATTACCAGTCTACACTCTGCCTTTAGATATCATTTCTTTACATATGAAATTCTGTCACAGACAAACCTGCTGATACGTGGGTGCAGTGCACAATGACATCTTCACACATGCTGTACAACTAGCCAGTTCAACATTTGCATATAAGTGTGCATCACCATTCACTGCATAATTGAACTGGCATTTGAAATATGTATTGCAGATATGTTGCACTGATTGCAGTGCAGGCTCTCTCTGTGGAGACCTAGCTTAGTGATTTATACAGTAGGTAGGGAAAGCAGATATTTACAGAGGGCAAGTAGATTTGTGTAACATTTTGTCCTTGGCCAAGTAGATTTTTAAAATAATTCCACACCCCTGAGTAACTTGTTCGACACGACTGACATGCTGGACAGAGCGGTTTCGTGGACGGTGTCCATAAAGTGCCACGTCTGGCTAAGAACAACTGGTTTCTCAGGCAATATCCAGGCTAATCTGATGGACATGCCTTTTGACAGTTCTCATCTATTTCGAGAGAAGGCAGACTTGGGCTTGGAGTGCTTTAAGGACTCTTGTGCTATGGCCAGATCCTTGGGCCTCTCAGTAACACCCCGTGGCTAGTCTATCTATTGACACTTTTGTGGCAACGGAAGGGGTTTTCAGCCACACCAACTGTATCCCAGCCACAATCCTGCTCAGACTTCCTAAGTTGTGCAAGGACTTTGATGCAGCTCATTCCGACCTCGGAATGGAAGCCTGAAGTCATCTACCACCCAGCCTTCGGCATCCACAGCCTCCAAGCACACCTAGTTTCAGTCTGCAAGACCATGCTACTCCAGTTGGAGGGAGAAATCATCATCATCTCCTCCATTGGAGGTCCATAACATCAGACAAGTGGGCTTGCAGATTATTCAGGAGAGCCATTCTCTGTCTTTCCTTTCTTTTCCTCCTCCTATTAGGCCACTTCAAGAACGTCTGGCGGAGGATTATCTGACTTTACTACAAGAGGAAGTTACAGCTCTCCTGGGCAAGGAGTCTATAGAGAGGGGTTTTGTTTCAGAAGTAGGCAGAGGTTGTTATTACCACTACTTTCTGATTTCGAAGAAGAACAAAGGGTTACAATCCATTTTAGATCTTTGGACCGTCAGTCGCTTCCTCAAAAAGGAGAAGTTCAAGATGCTCACATTGGCTCAGGTCTTGTCTGCCCTAGACCAAGGAGACTGTCTGGTAGCATTGGACCTGCAGGATGCGTATTTTCACATCCCCATCCTGCCGGGCCACAGCCGTCACCTGGGGTTCAGGGTAGGCCACGAGTACTTTCAGTTTACCATGCTACCTTTTGGCCTTACCAATGCCCCTCAGGTATTCACCAAGGTGATTGCTGGCAGTGGTCACAGCTCATCTGTGCTGGTTAGGGGTTTCAGTCCTCCCCTACCTCGACGACTGACTGTTGAAGGCATCCTCGCCCCAGGCTGTCATCTCCCACCTTCATATTACTGCCGACCTCCTGTATTTGCTGGAATTCTCTCTAAATTTGCCAAAGTCACAACGGACTCCTTCTCAGACACATCCTTTCATCAGAGCTGTTCTGGACACTGTGCAGTTTCAGGCTTATCCTCCCGAGCAGCGAGTCAAGCATATTCAGTTTATGATACAGATATTTCTGCCTTTAACATGGATTTCAGTGATACTGACTCTGAGGCTACTGGGTCTCATGGGCTCCTGCATCCTGTTGGTAAAACACACCAGAGGGCATATGCGGGCTCTGAAGTAGGACATGAAGTTCCAGTGGGCGCAGCATCAGGGAAATCTCTCTGACATGGTCTAGATCTTGGAGGGAACTGCCAAAACTCTGCAGTGGTGATTGATGAACCACGATTTTGTCAGAGACAGACCCTCTCTCTTCCCCAACCAGATCTCACAGAAGTGACAGATGCCTCACTCCTGAGATTGGGCAGCCATCGGGGCCAGCTGAAGATCAGGGGACACTGATCTCATGCAGATTTGGGGCTGTACATCAAATTTGCAAGAGAACATTGACAAAGAGTGCTTTCAGGTGGCTCTTGTAGTCCCTCCTCACCCACTCCCCCAGCTGTTCAATCAACAAAGAGAACCCACTCTGGAACCAGCATCTCAGCTCCTTAAAACATCAGACATAAAACAGTTACACACCAGTCTTCTTGCAGATCCTCTCTGTGCCTCCATAGTCCGAGAGCTTCAGTGATATTCGGCCGTGTGTTCTGCATTTTTTAATGGAGTTGTTTTATTATTGTTGTAGTTTCTAGCAACATTTCAGTCTCTTTAAAGTTATGCGAAAACTGCTCCGATTTGTACCAGCTGCGTCTCCTCCCACCTGGCCCCACCCTCCCAAAACCCCCATTAATTTTGTTACATAGCTTCAGTTTCGGTGCACTTCCTCTGGTTTGTGTTACGTCATGATTTAGACTTCCCTGCACCAACATGAGCCCAAATATATTTAGTGAGTTGTTCAGGGGTGTGTTTTATAAGTAGGGTAGGTGGATCTGAATACCTGCAGCAATTGTTCATGGGTTTTTACTTTAATGGGACCCATATCTTACATATTAGATTTTTCCCTAGGTGTACGTCACAAGACTTAGAGGAGAGAGGCTGTTTGCACCAGGGAAGGCTTTAATACATATACAACTAATCTTTCTCAATAGAGCCTTCTTGTGCCCTTTTTCTTAGTTTTATTTTAAACATAGCCATCTGAAAAGGCATATCTTTCTTCAGCTGAACAAAACATTTGCACATCTTTTGCAAAAATACCCTTCTTTGGTGAGTCCATTTAATTTGTGAATCTGCCTTTTGAGGAACAAAGTACAAAACCGCATTTCAGTCTCAGCCAAACATATGGTGATCTTGGGCAATTTACACTGTTAATGACCTTTTCACTGTCAATCACAGGATAAGATCTTTTCACAGGAAAGAGCCAGCCATATTGTAACACAATTTAACAATGCCTGGTTTTTCACTTTGATGTGTAAAGCATATGGCTGTAAAATGTGTGGCACTCGTTTTGGAGAGTTGGAGAAGTTTAAATGCACTTTCTATGAAAGCTTTGTTGTGCTTTTTTGTTTGTTAGCTACACAATAATTATGTATTCCATCTGCAACTGTGCCTTTTTTTGGGACAAATATATTACTGATTATAAACAATTTCCTAATTTACCCTTGCAGGCTTTAGGGTCACGATTTCAATTGTGCAGCAGGTGCAGTGGCACAAGGGCCAACAGGTTTAGGAAACCCATTGAGCACTGATTATTGCAATATTTTACTGCTAAACAAAAAGTCTCATGTCAAGTTACCTTGCAGGCGCTTGGGTCATGATTTGAATGGTGCAGCAGGTGCAGTGGCAAAGGGGCCAAAAGCTCTTGGAAACCCACTGAACACCGATTATTGCCATATTTTACAACTAAACAAGCTGTCACAAGTGCATTTACCTTACAGGCACCATGGTCATGATTTGAATGGTGCAGCAGGTGCAGTGACAAAGGGGCCAAAAGCTCTCGGAAACCCACTGAACACCATTTATTGCTATATTTCACAACTGAACAAGGAGTCAAATGTGCAATTACCTTGAAACAAAGACTTCACATACCCGGTAGCCCGGCATTTTGCAATTAAGCACAATAGTGACAGAAATATCCTCAGATATTTCTGCTTAGATCAAGTTGTAGAAAATCCTAGAGGAGGCAACAGATTGCAGACACTGAGCAGACTATAATCCTGATTCATCATTGATCTAGAGACAAGGGCACCGAAGGGACTGAATATGGGGGAAGAACTGTCATCTCATTTGGGCTGAATGATTTATGCTTATGTTTAGAATGCATGATAGTTTGTTTTACTTTCTAGGCATAAGTGTGATGTAAATTCTGAGTTTCACTTGAGGATGTACTCGGATGTAATTTTTTGATTACCATAGTGACTGTATAAAAGGTTTGTATTTCTGATAGCATCACTCTGAGACTTTAGCGGCCATTTATTTGGCTGCAATTGCCGATCCACGGCTAGATTTTGTTTAATAAAACTATTCAATAATGCGATATTAGCATAGAATGAGCATTGTGTTGCACAATGCTATTTTCTCTCAGAGATATGCTTTGTGGTTAATTGTGCCTGCTTCAGAGCTAGGGCATGATTTTTGAAAAATTAAGTTATGGGTAGCCGATCCACGGCGCAATTATCTATCAAGTAACCGTTTCATGAAAATTGTTGCTTTAATGTACATTATGTCTAAGAATCGGTGGTTTGTTTGAAATGACTCATACACAGATGCAAGAACGCAATACCTCGCTATGGTTATTTGTGAAATATCAACACATTTCAGGATGGCGTGCATTTTACGTGTGACTGCCTAAGTCCGTTGTTTGTATCAATAATGTTTGCAAACATAGATAATGGTGCCGCACAATGCTTTCCGATGTTAACACTGACGAAGGGATTTCATTCCCGAAACGCGTTTGTTCGAAAAATAAAACTTTTCTGCTGAAATCACTGCTGCTGCTCTCGTGAGTGCTGGTTTTCCTTCTAACCCGGCTGGGTATCATTCAGGAAATTGGAGCTTGCATTTGTGAACGCGAACACCATCGTGTTACTGGCACCCGCTTTTAGAGTGACTCGTGTGCTTGGTGTGTCTGGAGCTACAATATATATATATATATATCTATATATATATATCTATATATATATATATATATATATTATTTTTTTTTTTTTACAACCTGTTGAAGCAGGAAGAGGCAAACTTCGCTTGTTGTTTGTTTTATTTTCAATCCTTCACAAGCTTTGCATCAAGGCACACTTTCCTTAAATAAAAAATATACTTTAGTTAAGCTACCTAAATGTTTTCAGCTAAAAATATGGAGACATTTGTTTCATTTATCATAGCGCTTTCTTTTTTTACTTTACGCCTTATTTTGCTGCTTTGCAAGTTAGTATCCTCAGGCATACATTCTAAGCCAGCTAATTTAGACGGAAAATTCATGATTCTTATAGAAAACAATTGTTCAATATTTTCTTTTTTTCCCCCAAAAGCGTTCATTACTTGGATTCTTTTCCCCTTAATATCGCTGGGGTGTTCACACATGCTGACTTGTTAAATAACCCTCTACTACTCACATGTGCTCATTAAGCATACCCAGAAGCTTGGTCAAAGGTCTTGTTTCTATGTTTGGCAGTGGCATGCTATAAGACAAAATGGCCCAACCTGTTGTCATCGTATACGGGTACATGTGGCCCGTCTACAATGTTTTGTTATTGGACCATTGCAGTGAAAGACCCAACAAAGTTTGGCTGCCCGCAACTTGTGTTCTTTGCCATATGTTTATTTGCAGTTCATTTGCCATCCCTTAGGAAGCACACTAGATTGATGCACAAAATAGTATGCTTAAGCTTCTGAAATGCAAGCTCATCACAGATACAGAGTTGATTACTCTGAATTAATTTACAATTGTCTCAGCTCAGTTTAAGATCTGTTGTCCCAAATTACTTTGTGCATGTCATTTCGGCCTCTCCTTAATAATCCTTTCTTTGCAGTGATAACACTCGAGTTGACGGCATCACAGAATTCCACATGATGCCACAAAATTCAGCACCTCATCCAGTACTTAGTTTGGAGACAAAATAAGTGCCAGGGCTCTCATCAGGAGGCCACTGCAGCTTGCACCACATGCTGTCAATGATAGTAACAACAAAACAGCTAACCATTACACTTCTAGAAGTGTGAGAATTGTGACCATTCCAGGTCCGCAAAGCTATAAGAACAGCTTGGGTGGCATGTAATAGTGATTTTTAATGTATATTGAATTAATAATAAACTGTTGTTGTGGTCATAGCTAAATTAGGTAGACATTGCCACCTTGTGGCAAACTGTTACAAGCGACGGTGTTGACAATTAAGTGCCGGTATTGAACAACACAGAAACCACCGGCTCAAATTAAGCATTGACCACAGCACATAATTCCACTCTACTACATGCCACTCCATGACACACGATCCTACTCCACATAGTTCCACTCCATAACACAGAATCCCACTCCAAATAATTCCATTACAGTCGCTACCACATAATTACTTACAGCATAATTTTAATACACACCATGTCACATAATTCCACCTCATATAACTCCACTCATCACCATGCCACACAATTCTACAATTCCACTCCAGCCCACATAATTCCACACCATATACATCCACTCCACTCCTTAACACATAGCTAAAAGACATTAACCTTGCTAACGCCTATATCTCTCAGATTGCCGAGACCTATTGGCTTTGCCAATGCTTGTTTTGAATTTACTAGAGATTTCACAAACGCTGTGCAAGTGACACTTAAAAAGGCAGTGGCTTAATGATTGGTCTGAGCAACCGTGATTTGGCACTCAGCCACTGAATGTGGGCCTGGGTATGTTCCCCACGCAGGCTGTAATGACGCATGCATGGAGAACATGCAAAGTGCGCATTAATATTTGGCTAGTCCGAGAGGGTGGTCAAACATTTCTGCAAACCTACATAGTGCCCATCTCTCCTCGCCCTGCTCTGAGAGCAAGGCAGATCCGCCCGCCCTGTGGAGACTCCGCAGCGGTAACAAATGCAATGATAAAAACGTAGAGCTATTATCATTTTATTTTTCCCTTTTTTCACTCTGAAAAGCAGTGGGGCGGCACTCCTCTGTCATAGCGGAGGAGCCGCCACTGTAAAGAGGGGAACGAGAATTCTGGCGTTTGAAAATGAGGGGGTTGCACCATTATGGTAAATCAATAAACATGAGCGAACACTTAATTCATGAAGTCTGTGAAAGAAAGCGCAAGTCTCTGCAATACAAAGTGCAGAGAAAATGCGGTCATGCAGCTTATTCATATCAAGAGATTTAGAGGCAGGAATGAGGTTGGTAATAAAAGAACTTTTGGAAGGGGTCAAAGGAAAAAGTGGAAGGTCATGTTGGGATGTAGGGCAAAGGTACCGCCATCTTGTAGTTGTGTAAGAAGTATTGAATATAGTAGTCTGTGGGGCAACATCAATCAATCTTGTGCAGTGATTTATAGAAGTACCCAATTAGTTTATAGATTAATATAAATTATGTTGCATGGCACATTGTTCACATGTGCAATGGTCTGAGATGTAAGAAAATTCTGAAACGGTCATACATGCAGAGAAAAGCAGCGGCCATGTTGGAATAAACCTTTAGTAAGAATATGAACAAGCATTTACAATGCAATGGTTTCGCCTTTGGAAAAGTTAGAGCTATTGGCATTGTAAATGACAACATTTGTATTTATGTGTTGGTTGAGGATCCCCTCTCCATAGCAACAGTGAAAACTGCGGAGGCTTTCTCCGGCCCAATCACGACCACTGCCATCCCACCATTTCGGGTCACGTTTGCAGATGTTTTGTCAGACTGAGAAGATACCTTTACGGTTATCTTTCTACCCATGCTCATCGCCTTGCCTCGCGCTTTCGGCAAAGGGGGTTCAGATCAATCAACACCGGCCTCCTAAAGACAGATCTGCAGGAATGCAGAGCAAGGGACAAAAGACTCCTCGGGAGCACCTAACTAACAACTGATGGGATAGGGGAGGACTTGTGTTACAGTAAGGTACTACTAATGCTCACCCATTCACTGCCTTACTTCGAAGTAAGGCAGTCTTGATAGAATGAAGCCAATGCCATAAAATACATAGTCGGCATGCTACAAAATAACTTAACGTAATGCACTCATCGTAACTCGTAACTGTGTGATCGTTTGCGTCCTTGTGCAACGCCATAGACCGTGCTGCCAATGTTGCAACGTCAAACACATGCCACGGAAACCCCAAACAGGACCCAATGACTACAAAGCTAGCAGCAACACACCGGTGCTGTCTCCCGTTTTCAAGGCCTGCCTGACACTGAGTTTGTGGCATAGGTAGCCTGAGGGGTTCTGCTGGTCTCTTCGAACGTAACACTCTCAGGGAGCTTCCTGGCCTCGGACTTCCACACACACCCTGAGAAGGGTCCTGGTTCTTCCGACGCCCCCTTGTCGGATACTTAAGCACTGGCGTTGTCCCTATGCCACCCGTCTTGCCTCCGTAAGTACATAAATAGATAAAGTCACTTTCGGGAAATGGAAGCAATGTCGGCCCTCCAGTCCACATGAACACCTTATTAAGTGAGGGCGTTTCATACAGACTGCGGACTCTCCCCGAAACTCTTCTCCGCGGATTTATTGTGCCTGATTTCTGGCCAATGCGCTCGAAGTTTTAAATTGGATTTTGCACACACGGTATTCGTCCCGTGTAGTCATTTCATGACAAGAAAACTGACCCGCTTACTTTTTTTCTGACCAGAACGGAACAAAATCAGTTTTTTTTCAACTGAGGAAGGACGAGGTACGCGGTGGAGAGGAGCCGTCCCCTGTCACGGAGCTGCCTGCCGAAGATCAACGAATGCTGGTCAGGTCCCAGGACCACAGAGCTTTAACTAGTCGAAGTGAAATAGTAAACAGTGACAGGCACATCGCTCGGTGTATGGTGGTTTAAGATTCACTCCGATGCCACCAACACAGTCCAAGAAGAAATGGAGTACACAAACGAATGCACATATAAGTACAGGGTCAAAACATAAAAATACAGCTTTCTTTTTGTCTCTATCATTTTATCTATCTATAATTTTGAATGTTTGCAAATAGATAGATGGTGACACAGTAGAGCTATAGCGGCACAATAAAATTACATGGGAGAAATGGCACAGGTGCGTGCACAGCGAACAGGCAGATGAAGCGATATCGGACTCATATGCAGAAATATTAGGTTACACGTGAATGCAGATAAACGGACTGTCGCACTGATTAATGTACGTTAGACAAGCAGTTTCACGTGTAGACAGTACAATTCACTCTAAAGGCAGACAAGTATACATGGGTTGACAAACATAACTGGGTAGAGGAACAGACAGACCGACGGACAGTCGGATGACGGGCAGGCAAACAATTAGACGGATAACATAGTAAACAGTCAGACAAGTAAACACCTATACAGATAAGCATGCAAACGGTGAGATACCCGGCAGGTAAACAGACACTTGAGAGGAAAAATAAAAACAACAAACAACAAGGAAGTATCAACTTGCGAAGAAGCAGCCTCCAGGGGAGAACTCTCCGACCGCCTCCAAGACGAACGGAACCACGCCCAGGGAAGAAAACGCGGGAACGCCCCCGAATCTGGTCCGGCCTTGACGGACAGATTCGGCTTCCAATGGCTAGCCTCCATTTATGGAGCTAGCCAATGGGAGCCGGGGGCGGGTCATCGAGCCCACATAAGACTCATAAGGTTTTTTAGCGCATGCGCACTACGTGCGCACTTGCAGGCAAAACCTAAAAATGAATGTGTCCTCATGTAATGCAACTAGTGCTATGTAAAACGCTCTGATACCCGATTCGGGTCAAGTTCGCGCTATATAAAACTCTGTAAAATAAAAAAAATACATTAGAAACCCTGAACTGCCTAGGGCTGAACTGAGAATTTACCACAGGAGCATGGGTCTGCCAACCAAGCTTCGCTATTCGTCTTTGACTTGCATCAATGAGTGTACTTTTTTCTGAAAGGTAAATCCTTAGGAAAACAGGGACCCAAACCATGGACTATCTTTACATGTAGATCACTAGACGAAGAACAATCGAAGTTGACTGAAGGGAGCTGGAGTGTTCACATCTTTCTTTGGGGACCACGGCTGTCTTTGGTGGTAAGCATTTAATATACAAATGTACCGTTCTGAAACCAAAAGTAAAAGTTTATGAGGAATCTGTTGGAAGTGCAGCAGAGTTCCCCTTCCTGTTTCTTTACAATATTCACCCTTTTTTCTTCTTAAGCCCTTGGCAAGCTCATGTGACCCTAAAATTAGTGTCACTGGCAAGTCAGACGGTCTTGTCGGATTGTGACCTGCCAAATGTCAGCCTGACTTCTCTCCATGCCCACCTGGAATTGGTGTCAACAGCACTGCTAGCTTGTCTCATCTCACTGTGTTCTGCCATTGGCCAATCTGGCTCCTCCTCCAGTGACCTGGCTCTTGGCACTGTCCGCTAGGGTCCTCTTCTTGCAACCACCTGGCAATTCTGTTGCTCAACATAGGACACCCTTCTGCATTCCCAAGTTCCATTCGGTGGTCCTACCATTAGAGTTAGTCTGTCTGCTACCTCCTGGACTTCACTACCATGCATGTCCCTTTCATCGGTTACCCATCTCCTTGTGCCTTTGGTGTGTCAGTGACAACTGGTATCAGTTAGTCTGGTTCCTCTTCTTGGTCCCTGTGAGTTTGTCACCATTAGCCTGTCTACTCGTCTTCGACCTGTTGCTGGTATCACTGATAACATGTTCCTGTCACTTATTTCTATCACAGGGACACGAGTAACCTGTTCTGCCACTATAGTATTAATTTTACTGATAACATGTCCCCCTCACTTGCTTCTGGCATTTGAGTCACTGACAGCTTGTCCCTCGCCCTTCTCTGGCATTGGGGACACCGATAGCCTCTCTCTTAATAACTCTGCCACTGGGATAACATAACATAACATGTGTATTTGTAAGGCGCACGTTCACCCAGAGGTCTCTTGGCGCTGAATAACAGCTGTTCGGTGTTACCCAACTCTATGGTACTCATTTTATCCACCTCAGATTGATGAACGGCTGAGTGGACCTGCCGGGATTTGAACCTGTGACCATGAGGTCGAACACAGGCCCCTGCAATGGACGCATTAGTCCACTGAGCTACCAGACCCTCTCCATCTCCTCTTCTTGATTCTGGCATCATTGTCACAGAATGTCTTCTATCCCTGGTCTCTGGCACTGAGGTCACTTACAGTCTGCCCCATCTTTGCTCTACCACTGAGGTCACTAACAGCCCGTTTCCTCCCTGTGGTCTCTGGCATTGTGGTAATGGAAAACTAGTCCCATCTCTGGAAGACAGCAAGGATCACAGAAAGCGTGTCTCTGCCTCTTTTTTTGGCACTGACTGTTACTGTTAGCCAGTTTCCTTTCCTGGGTCTCTGGCACAGGGATCCGCTATAATCTGTCCCTCTTATCTCCAAAACTTGGGCTCAATAACATCCTGCCACCTCTTCCTAATATTTGCACAGAGGTCACCAACAGCTTTTCTCATCTCTTCCACTGGTGTCAGATGCTCTTGCATTGTGATCAATGATAGCCTTTCTCCTCTTCCTTCTGTGTCACTGACAGCCTGTCTACCCTCCCTTGCCCCTTGTGTTAGTGATGGCCTGTATTATCTTCTTGGCTCTGGTATTAGGGTCAGTGCTACCATGCCTCCCCTCCTTTATCTCTGTCACTTGTATCAGTGATGGCCAGTCTCCTCTTCTCATATCTGTAAGGGTGGAAGGCACTGAAAGGTTATAGGTAACCATAGTGCTAGAGACTAGTTAAAAGACAAAGTATGTCTATTCTTCCTTGTCTCTTGCATTGGTCAATGATATAATGTCTTGGTTCTGACCCTGGTATTCACCGATAGGCTGTTTCATCCCCCTGGTCTCTGGCACTGGAGTCCCTGATAACATTTCTACTATTCTTGTCTACGGCACGGCTAACCCTGTGTCCTCGTCCTGTTCCCCTACACTGATCACCCTGGTAGCCCCAGTGTGTCCCTAATACTAGCGTCCCAGCCACCCATCTCGCATTTCTTTCCCATGGCACTTGTGTCACAGATAGCCGCTCCCTCATCTTCCTTGATACTGTTATTGGAGCACCTTTCCACTTCAATGTCCCTTCCCGTGCCCTTGGCACTGGTGCCACAGCCGCCGTAACTCTTCTCTCGTGTGCCCCTTGTTGGTCCACCTGCTCTTATTCCTTGCTCCTCTGTCAGCCAAGACCCTCTCCCTGCGCTCCTAGTATCTGTGTCAAGACGAAATAATGATTCGACAGATAAAAGGACTTGGCATTTTCAGGACTAACGCCTCCGCGTCTGTTTCTTTTCCCCTCGCATCTTCTCCATCCTCCTTTCATCTCAACGTCTCTCCCATGTGTTGATCCCCTTCTCTGTTTGTCTCTCGGGCTCGCTTTCTTCAGTCCTCCATTCTTCGCGCACCCACACACATACACACAAACACCACAGTCCCGCCGCCCTCCTTCCCGCCGCCCCAGCAGTGCCCCAGGCTCGGTACCTTGGTGAACGGCCACATTGCAGCCGTGGCCGTCGCAGTAGACCAGTGGGTTCTCAGCCCATCCCCTCTCATCGGAGCACACGCAGCAACCTCCCACCATCCCCTTCATCCTTCCATCGGGCTGCTCGGTGCCTTCCTGCTTCAGCCGGGCCCCGGGGCCCCCGGGCTGACCCTCATCGGCGTGGGGGCGGACAATGCAGATGCAGATGCGGAGCCGGGCGGCCCCCTCCTCAAGGAGCTGGGGGTTCAGGCGGGCTCTGCCTGTGTTCAGTAATCATGGCTGCCCCTCCTGCCGGCCTGCATGCTGCTGTCGCCGAGCGGTAAACTCTTAGGTTCTGGGGCGAGGCGCTGCTCGGGAGGGAGCAGATTTTTCACCCTCCGTTTTCCTTCCTCTGGAGGGCTGCGCACTCGTCCGGGGGTGGCAGAGAGCGAGCCGGGGGCTTCAGGGTATGAACCCCGCCACAAAGAGTGAGATCTCAGCAAGGAAAGGGCCGCCAGCAGTGCCTCAAGCCTGGGATCTCATTGTACTCCGGGTACAGAGGGGCCGCATGCCCGCCACCGCCTGGCCTGGACGGGAATGACGGTTCCATCTCTTCACGTGCCACCTGCCTAAGAGAGGGCTCCCAGGGGTACCTCCTTCGTCATTTACTAACTGTATGCTCAGTGATGGAGAGAATTATAAGTCAGGTCCCGGGCCGTGCTGTGATTGGCTGACGTCATGGGGGTGTCCCGGGCCGGCAGCCAATCACAGCGCGGCCCGGGAAATGACGTCACGGGGGTGTCCCGGGCCGGCAGCCAATCACAGCACGGCCCAGGACAAAGGGGCGGGGCTTAAAAAATGAACGAGAAACGCCCCCGAATCGCGTTTTCGCAAGAAAGCGTGATTGACAGCCTCTGTCTCCCAATGGCTAGTCTCCATTTATGGAGCTAGCCAATTGGAAACAGAGGCGGTCCAAACATCCCTACTGAAGACAAAAGTGTTCGATCTGGGAGGGGCACTGCGTGCCCCTCGCCAGGTCGAAACCTAAAAATACCAAGAAAGCTAAATAGGCTATGATCTAAATGTACCATATAATTATCATTTGTCATATATTTCTGGTATCAGCATAGAAAAAGAAGTCAGGGAAACCTGTCTATTTCTGGAGAAAGTGATGGTGTTGATGCCGCCTTCTTGAAGTATACTCGATTTACTTTCCTGTAGGGTATTTTCTATGACTTGTTGTCAATTTCATGTTGAGGTGATTCAGACCCCTGAAAGACGTCCATGCATAATTTTAGCTGGTATTTTTAATTGTACAATTCATTTTAGCATGTTTGTTTGGCCTTTTATTTTAATGTTTGAGCGAATTTAGTGGTGTGATTGCCAGAGGAAGTTTTAAGCCTAATTATCTTGTCTCTCCCTCTCTGTTTCTATCCCTGGCTATGATGCTGCACTTTTTTCATTCGGAGTTATTTTTTTGTTTTCTTGACAGAGATTAACCACACTCCTCCATGGACGGCAAAACTTTCTACACATATAATTCCTCAATATGCTATAGCGGTTCTTCAATCCAATCTGTGGCCTGGTGCCTTTGCCTTCGCTTCTGCCAAGTAAGTAGCTGCTCGTGAAATGCAGAATGGATGTAGTAAATCGATGTATTTAAACAGGGGCAACACAAAATAGGAAGTTACTACACAGTCCAATGGCATTGCACCCAAAGCACAAACGGTTTGAAGAGTTGCTGAGCCATTGAGGGAACAAGCTCAGTGAGCAAACAGGCCTTTGTGAGGGATGGTTGCATGGTAAGTAACCTTGCTAAGATTAGTTTGAAGAAATGGAGCAACGGTTGAATGCTGAACAGTGCTGCTTTAGTGTTGGCATCGCCTGGTGGGATTACTTACCTCAGATGGCACCCTCCAAGTGACCGCCTACACCACTGATTCCCTCACTAATCAATCTTCCGTGGTGCCCCTCCTGCCTCTCTCTCACATTTTTTTATGGCCCTACTCATCCTAATGTAGGGTGACATTGAGCTATACATCACATAGATATTATACAGAGGTAATGATTTATACAAGTGTGCAAATCAATGTATGGGAAATGTTACCTAAGACATAGTGCACAGCCCACAATTGTTGAACACATTATACAAGGGGAAGAGAATCTCTCCTTCAATACTACCGACCTCTGTGAAATTACCATTACTTAATGGAATATTGCTGGTCTTGCTAACAAAATTGATTTAGAGGACTGGGTAAAATATGTCAAAAAGCCCATATAGTATGTATTCAAGAAACTTGGTCGACTAAATCAATAGATTTCGATGGGGTTGTGTCATTTTGTATCGTTGCTAAACCTTCAAATCTGTGTAGGGCCAAGGAAGGCCTTCTTGCACTGATCTCTAATAGCTTTGCACCAAGAGTCAAAAAAGGTTTCTTAATTTGTCCCTATTACCAATTTATTTTGTTCACATCAGAAGGCAACATTGACATTTTAATGATTCATTTTTACAATAATGTCTATGACTCCACAAGGGCTAATGTGTTCAAAGCCCTTGAATTAGATCTGGACCATTTCATTGCCCAGTCCGGCAAGGACTACTATGTGGTCTGGGCTGGGAATTTTAACATCGCAGTATGCCCTCTTCTGTCTAAATAGGTGTGCGGTCTTATCCACATGAGGGCAAAATGATTGGGCCCACTTTGAAAAGTGTTCTTGTGGTTGAGAATTAAATGATTTTATGCTGAATTACAATTTGAAAATAGCAGATCCTTGCAGCCCTAATGGCCATCTTTAGCCTTCAACCTTCATAGGGAGAGGCTGTAATAGTAACATCGACCACTTCCTTTCCTCGTATAGTGGCAGACATATTCTACAGGAATCACAGGTGGTGGCAAACTGTATAAGTGGCCTTAATCCCCTTATAAATAACTCAGGCTTAATTTGCACATAACTCCTGATGCAGGTAAAACCAACAATATTATTCCAGCTGGTATGAAAGGCATAAAAATAAAATGGGCTGGTGTTGATCCGTCCAGCTTTTTAAATGACCTGGTAGCTAGGAACCTGGAATCCTTCATGATAGGCCTTGTACCAAAAACCAACTATATGGAAACTCTGGAAGCCCACATTTCCATATCTAAGTAAATCAACTAAATACTGACAGTGAGGTCAAATGGACAAAAGAGGGATAATAAAGGTTGGTTTAACCACCCATGCACTCAAGCACGTAGTGACCTCATTAAAATATTTCTCCTGAGTCATATGGATCCATGGCAGTTCAGAAAGCTATACTTGATTACAAAAAGGCAATAAGCAACAGACAGACAAAACTGCAAGCGAAAGAGTGGGATAACCTAGTACAAGCTGCAGAGACCAGGGACAGCACATTGTTTTTGTATTGAATCCCCACTGTTCACCAAGGGGCTAGGACCTGACTTGGAATCTTCAATCACTCCTGTACAATGGGTGGACCATTTTGGTACAGTTTTTCTTATCCACACAATAGAAGCTACAGGGGGAAAAAAGTTAACTAGCCGCCCTCCACTCAACACATTCTCAAACAACAATGGGCCGGATTACTGGGTAATACACCTAAATTTCGCTGTTCAGCACTAAAAGTGATATTATAAATGTTATACCTCCCTTTTGGACCTGTACGTGTCCCTAGGCTATGGTCTGGACTTGCTGACGAGTACCAGCTAGCAGTCCCCTTGGAGTTACGACCGTGAGGTGCCTCCTTTCCTTTCCACACTTTTTCTTACACATGGGGTGGAGCCTGATGGTATGAATATTTTTGAGACTATATACACCACAGCCTAGGGACATGTACCAGTCCAAAAGGGAGGTATAACATTTATAATATCACCTTTAGCGCTGAACAGCGAAATGTAGGTGTATTACCCAGTGATCAGGCCCATTGTTGTTTGAGACCGTTTTTCTTATACCAAAAACGCAGGAGAACAGATTAGGACTTTCTGTGTTTATTCGGCTAACCAATATGGTTTTTACCTTGCAGGAGGAGGTAGTTAAGGCATTGAAAAAGCCCTAAGAGGGAAGGCACCCCGGTCCCAACAGGACCCAATAGACACTTATAGGTCTGAACTTCTCCTCTGGTCCTCGCTCATGACTAAGATGTTAAATGCAGCAGGAGCTTGAAATTTACCCCCATCCTGGTCCAACTCGCTGATCATTCCAATTTTCAAGAAGGGCTTAAAGAATGACCCAAAATGTTACCGACCCATCTCTCTACTTGACTCTCCTGCCAAATTAGTTGGGGGGGGGGTCCTACTAGAGAGATTGGAAAATCTGGGCTGAAGAAAATGAAATCCTAACAAACGCCCAATAAGGGTTCAGTAAAGGCATGGGGATGGTTGATCAGTCACTCATCCTAAACCTACTGATGAGAATATACACCCTTGCACAAAAGGGCTCGGTGCATTTGACTTGGTTTCCACAACAAACTATGGGTTTGTATGGAACAAAATGAGAGTACTCAAGGAAATAAACTCTCTCCTTGCATACATGTACAGTAACTTAACTGCCAAAGTCTGCTTTGAGACGAAGGAAGAACTAACCCCATCTTTTAATATAGGGAGAGGGGTTCTGGAGGGATGCATACCGATGCCTTTCCTCTTCTCTCTATGTATAAATGGTGTAGATGACAAACTTCAGTCTGTAGGAGCAGAGACCTCTAGAGTCGGTAAGCGGCAAATACCTATACTTTTATATGCCAACGATGCGACCATCCTGGCATTAACCCCAAAAGCCTGCAAAACCTAAATCTGAATAGTAACCTAGCGAACACTTTTACCATGAGTTGTGGCCAAACAAGGGAAAAGACTAACACCTTTTACATTAATTGGAGTAAAATGAAAAGTACAAAAACTTTTAACTACCTAGGAATACAGTTCTCTTCAAAAGGGCACTGGAAGCTTCACAGGGTAACATGCATTTCTACCCTGATCAGAAGTAATGAAGACATTTTAGGTTTGGGTTCAAGCTAGGTTCTACCAATCAGAGTGATGCTAATCCTATATAATGCCAAATCGGTCTCAGTGATAACATACGTGTTACTTGACGAAAAAGCTCTTAACTCCTCATCAGGTGTAGCAAGCGCTATATAAATACAATTACAAGCTGGAATTTGTGGTGCAGGAACAATAGAACAATACAAACACAGGGAAACAAGTTCCTAAGAAGACCCCTAGTGATACCCCAATCAATATCAAACACCATCATCCATAGTGAGCTGGGAGTGAGTTTTATAATAGACGCATTAGAAATCAAACCCCTTTTATTATAGCAATCTGTATGGTCCAAAGAAGAGATCCACTTTCCTAGATTTATCTTAAAAGATTGTTGAGGTCTTGACAAGGATTGCAAAATCCATTGGCTATGGTACATCAAGAACACTTTGAGGGGGCTTCGACAGACAGAGAGGGAGCCCTGGGTATACCCGGTGGACATCTTTGGTCACCCCAAAAGAGATCTTAAAAAGTATACACTTAAGGCTTGTCAAGAGAAAAAGGGTCCTGTTAGACCACCATGAGGCATCTGTGGGAAGATGTTTGGCACTGAATGACCAGTCCGGATGAAAAGAAATGAAATAAAAAGGTCATTTATAGAGCGCAATAGCTACCCTGAGGCGTCCTAGCGCTGCAGACTTGTGCTTGTAGGGGCAATGTTGAAGATTAATCCGTTTTTTTAAAGCGCAGGGTTTTTAGTTGTTTGCGAAAAGATAAGAGGTTGGGCGCTGCGCGAAGATGATAAGGAAGGGAGTTCCAAAGAATTGAAGCGTTGTACGAAAAGGACCAGCTTCCGCCTCTGGCTCTCTTAATCCTGGGTACAGTCACCAGGAGAGAGGATGATGATCTAAGCTGTCGAAGAGGGCTATATGAAGTAATCAATGAGTGGCTGATGACCGCTCCAGTTTTCCAGTATGCTCGGTGAGTTATGCAGAGGGTCTTGAACTCAATTCTTTCTCTGACCGGGAGCCAGTGAAGGCTCTTCAGGCCAGCTTTCACAGAATGTCAGCGGGGAATTTGAAGTAGTTTTCGTGCTGCACAATTTTGTATAATGTGGAGCATGTTCAGGGTGGATTGGGGAGCAATCAGAAGAAATGTTTCCTTGGCACACTTATTCATGTAGTACAACCACGAATGGTTGTTGGGGCCGCCCAAGCTATTAGCCACTAGATCCCTTTACTATCTAGTACACTCACACAACAGTACATTGACTCATGTTTTATTTTTATAAAAATACATTCTTTACAGTTACAGATTATGATTAAAAACAATTCATTATATGCCTATAGTAAAACCACATAAACAATTTCATAGAATGCAATTATAATACACATAAAGATAAAAAACGTAATTAATTAATAGTGACACTCATGTAGTTAAAAAACTAAAACAATTTTACAAAAAGGGGAGAGACATACAAAGACATATGTAATTTTTCATTGGGTATTGCACATTTTGATACCTAGCATAAATAAAACCAAATCCTGGACTTGTTTCGTTCTTTGTCTACAGGTTGGGTTTGGTCCCTTGAGTGTGCAAAAGAGTCGTTGACGCGTTTCGATGGGTTGTGCTAATGTTCTACCATCTTTGTCAAGACTGACTAATGAGTCTCTCCTTTTGTTGGGCACTGGTTGGTTGCAATAGATACAAAAACTCCTGCAGATAAACATATATCCACCAGTATCTATCATAAAGTTCATTGTAAACATATCCTACAATTGATGAATTCATTCACAACCGTCATGATGTATATACTTTAACTCTTATTATAAAAGCCAGACTACATGGTCCACAATTGATCATCTTCTATTCCCATTGGCCCCTAGATACAAGGCATTCCCGAAGTCCAGCCTGGAGAGAACAATCCCCTGGATCATGATCTGTCCGGCTTGGAAAGGCAATAGGGGGAGAATCTTCCGTATGAGCCTGAGTAGGCCAAAACAAATAGCTGACAGTTTGGCAGCTTGGGTATTAAAATTGAGGGATTTGTCCAACCAAATACTTAGGCTCTTTATTTTATCCCTTGGTGTGGGGGGAGAGCCGAGACAGGTGGACCACAGTGACTTGATTGAGGGCAGAGAGGGATTGCCTAGGAGCATAAGCTCTGTTTTTTCGCCATTGAGTTTGAGGCACGACGAGGTCATCCATTTGGAGACCTCTTCCAGGCAGGCCCTAAGATTGTTGGACGCAGTGTTCAATTGATTAAGGGCCACCACTAGCAGAGTGTCGTAATTCCATACGGATGGACTATCTCAGCTAGGGGGCCCATGTAAACATTAAATAATGTAGGGCTCAGGGAAAAGCCCTGCGGTACGCCGCAAACAAGAGGCTTGCTCGGAGAGATGGTGTTGCCCTCGAACACTTGAAAAGAGCGGTCAGAGAGGAAGGATCCAAGCCAGGCAATGGCTTTTCCTGAGATCCCTATGCTGGAGAGCTGCTGAAGTAAAATGCTGTGGTTGACAGTGTCAAAGGCGGCACTTAGGTCAAGGAGGATTATAGCGGCTGATCCCTCCTGGTCTAAGATCTTCCTTGCCTCCTCCGTCACTGCAAGCAGCGCGGTTTCGGTCCCATGCATGGGACGGAATCCAGTTTGAGAGACGTCGAGCATGTTAATTGGCCTCGAGAAATTTTCCTAGCGAGGTGTTGGCATGCTTTTCCAGTATCTTACTCAGCCAGGGGAGTAGGGAGATTAGTCTGTAGTTGCTAGGATCTCTCTGGTCAAGGTTAGGTTTTTTGAGGAGGGCCTTTACCATGGCGCACTTCCAAGGAGGGGAGGACAGAGCTAGTGGATAGAGAAGCATTGAGCAAGTTGAGTACCATTGGAAGAATTTTGTGGCTGGCTAAGTTCAGAGAACGTGGGGGAGCTGGATCATTAGGAGAGCCTGATTTTACCTGGGGAAGAATAGATTCTAGTGTGGTAAGATTAAGAGGAGGAAAAGATTCAAGGATAGCCCGGGATTGAGTATCTGAGATAGAGGGGGTGGTTGACAGGGCAGTGGTAGGGATAGGGGTGAAAGAAGTGTAAATATTTTTAATTTTGTGGAAAAAGAACTCAGCCAAATTGTTACAGCGGGCTTGTGTATTGGAGGGGTCAATGGGCTGTTCTAGGAGTTTAAGGAGGGTTTTTGCAATGCAGTAGATCTCTTTTAGTTTGGAGGCTGCTGCATTGATTTTTCCTACAAAGAAGGCTGATTGTGCCAATTTGATCTCATTTTTATAAGTTCTGAGCATTTCTCTGTAGGCAGTTTTCCTGGAGAGGGAGAAATCCAGTCTCCACTTCCTTTCTAGTCTTTTACATTTCAGTTCAGTTCTCGGATGTAAATTGTACCTAAGTTTAACCCATAATACTTACCACAGATATCTTTTAACACGCTTCCGCTCCTCATTATTCAACCTCCCAAGATGACAGATCTGAACAGTCGACCAAGCACATAGCACTTTTCTGCACATTTTATCTGACACATAGAAAGCAATATCTTAAACCATTTTTTTAATAGAAATAATTTTTAACCATCGGACGGCATTATAGTATCCATACGACCTAACAGATGTGGCAGTCTGCTACCATGTAGCTACGTTCTTTTCAAAGGTGATTCATACTAGACAAACACTGATCAGTGTAAAAAGTGAAAGGACCTAGTGGATGTTTTGTATCTTATAATGATATGATGTTGTGGTTGTTTTGTCATAATGAATTGCGTCTAATGAATTACAGCCGGCCAAACCTCCATGCGCACTTAAGAGAGTGTGAATCACTTTTCCTCCAGCTTCTATGTGATAGCTCACCCCAGCACCTACCTGGCTGAGCAACAACGGAAAAATAAAATAATAGCAATAATTTTATTTTTTGCTTTTTGACCTACTCTGTAGTGTAGTTCCTATTTTCCCTATAGGCCCTGCGCATTGGAATAACATAAACAGCAGTGTAGACGTAGGACTGAGGTCTTCTAGGTCTCTACTGACTATGTTAGACTTAATTTAGGTTTGCGCCAGCTAGGTCAGAGGTCACTGGAAACTTTTTTGACTGAATAGGAAGTGATCAGCTTCCCTGGCTCAGACAAGAAGGGATTCAGCTTCCGACAACCGCATAAACATGACAACTTTGCTCCCTCAGAATAAGAGTCAATCTCTAGAGCCGTGTGAAACAATAGACAGCTATTTCACTCAGTCAGTTGTGCATATTTAATTTCACCAGGGTGCAGAGAATAGAGAGACGGGCGTTTTCAATAAAAGGTATTATTTATTGAGCAGTCTTCCTTCTCATGCAAGAGAAATGAATTGCCACAATTGCAATACTTATTGTGAAGTAAAGTACGTACAGTAAAAGGAGTATTATTAAAAAATACTGTAAAAGCATTGATATGGTTTCTTAGCCATAAGACACTTTAAAATGGATAAAACATATATACATATATACATAGGCTAACGTGCTCAACTGGTGCTTCTAAAATACGCCTACCCCGGTGTACCTGACCTAAGCCTAATACGTGGGAAGGAGTAAGTAAGTAGCAGTTAAAGTTAAGTAGGTTTGTTGCCAATGATCTGTTCAAGAATTCTCTCTAAGGGTTTAGTCAGCACTTTTCCTTGGGAATAGAATGTAGGAGGTCTGGTATCTCCCTCTCAGAACCCCATATCCCAGTCACCCGCAAGAGTAGGCTGGAAACGCCGGAGCTGGATTTTCTCTGCAGGAGAAAAGACAGCGTCTTTCTCAGCGCTTCAAAGAGGAGGGGCAGCGTCCGTGGGCTTCTCGCTTCTGCTGGGCTCTCGGAAAGTAGATTAGCTGCTCTGCTCCAGAATCACCACCGTGTGTTTGCTTAAGGCAACGTTGGTATATTTATACCTGAAAGGTGCCGAGTTTGACGTAAGGTTTGGACATAAGACGTCAATAAAGATGTCACTAAGAACTGGCTGTTCTTACAGTGCTCGTAGGAGTTCTATTACAAATCAAAACAAAGCAAGCGGGGCTTTCCCAGGTTGCTGGAGGTTTGGTGTGTCGAAAGAACTCGGTGTGCTCTCTAGGAATCTAAGGAAGTAGCTTCTGCCGTGTCTTGGACTGCAGGGGCGATTTACTGAAATATGGCTCTGATTATTATGCCATTATAGGGATATTATTGTTTATAGCCGTATAGGGGTGTCGCAGGGTTTCCGTTCTCTCACAGAACTGTGCTCAGAGACCTAGAACCTGGGTGAGTCAGGGTGACCCAAAACTCACCTATGTTTCAGAAATCCCCTTACCAGGCTAGCTACAGTATCTCATCGGCAGTGAATACTTCCCGATGTCTTAGACAATCCAGAACATGAACTTAGAATACCTCAGGTATCGTGGAACACATGAACACTCTTTCGTTATATTATCATTCCAAACCGAAACTGGGAGGCAATGAGAACACGTGCAAGTTTGAAATGTTTATTTTTTCAATGCAACATTCTCAAACGCAGTATCTTGTATAATACCAACATACATATTATAAAAATCAGAGTCAGCAGCATAGTCACTAATCCATAATAAGCAAACTGTGATAACATATTATGATGCAAAATCTATAGAATTCTGTATCACCTATATTTCGCGCACCCTAATTAGCATATTATATTATATCTAAAAAGGTCTCATTTGGGCTTTAGCTGGGCGAACCCATACCTCAAATTCTCAGTAGTAGGAGATCACATCAACAGCTACCAGCTCTCAGCATGTCCAGCATCAAGTGTGTTTTTCAATTCCCTGTAACTGTATCTTGAACTCACGTAAAGCCCAAAGTTGGCACAAACATTATTTGTGTTATGACTAACGTAGTGCGAGGATCAGGCCTACAATAACCTTGTGTTAGAGTGTGCAGCTCTCAGTGTGCAGACAGTTGTACCAAGTGTCCCAGGCACGACTGATACCAGTACAATAATATATTATTCTGAAGTAAATCACATCTTTCTTCTAGGTTAAAAGCTGTAATAACAATTAAGTGTCGTGTGCAAACCGAAGCAGAAAGAAAAGATGGCGTTTAAACTTTTAACAAGCACATGCTAACTTAACACAACCTATGGAAACGTAATAACCATATGACACCCCCCCAATGGTCCGAGGACGGTCAAAAGACAAATATATAAGCCAATACTCTATGAGAGGCAAGACTTGAAAGCAGAGTTCAATGATATTGAGCCAAGCTAAATGTATGTAATGTATGTAAAATTCAAAAAATACAAAAACTATGTATGAATGCCTATAGTGGCCACACAAAATATAAAAAGTCGAACTTGAGGCCTAAATACAATAAACAGGCCTTGAACATATGAATTTTTTTCCGAATGTTCGTACTGAAATTGGCACCATTCAGAATTACTAAAAAGTCACGTGCCATATAGATGGAAGTATTCAAAGTCATTCCTCGTTGAATGAATATGCAAAATATGTAGCAACAGCTTCCAACATGAAATCACTGTCATCATCCGAAAACAGTTCAGCCATCCAATTAAGCAATGGGAAAGAACATACGTGCTCCTCCAGTACTGAATCCTCTAGCATCATCAGAGGACAACTCAGTGGGTTCTCGAGAACGCTTTGTGCCAGAAAGTCATGCGCTGCTGCGAATATGTCCCACTGACCCATTAGTCCATGCATCGCTGCCACAGCCATAACCCTTTCGCCAGAACAGACCAACTCATGAGCCACTACGGGGGACATCAGCTGATCAAAGTCGACGTCAGGAGAAGTCGGTAAACAGAGACACAAATCAATGGCCCAGTCGAAATCACAGCTCAGGCAATGAAACACAGGCTGGACACAGGTGAAATAGGAAAATCTGAAAGATAATCCAAAAGCCGTGCTTAAAGCGCAAGCGGCAGGGATCCATAATAATCAAGCATCCGGTTGCGAAACTGCATCAGTAGGTGCTGTGCGTTTCCTTGCGCAGGATGGGCATCCATGTTTTATGAAATAAAATATCACCAGAACGCCTGCAGCCAAAGCCAGCAAAACAGGAAATCCGCCAAACAGACTAGCGAACATAGAATGAAAGAACGCAGGGATGATACCAAATACTTTTTCAAATGTAGTCACAAGACCACTGCTAACCATTTTAAAAAATGAGCGAGGTTGGATGTGGAGGAGGCATTAAAGATTTGATGAACTAGCTCGCAAAAATGAAACGGCAAATCAGTACTTAAAAGAGCTTGTACTTCTGTGCGTGTGTTTGCTATGTGAAGGACATAAGTTTCACGGACAGAGCTCAGGGCCACCTGTTTTTGAGACAAAAGGGCTCTTATACGGCCATTGAATTCAGCTCTCAAGGTTGGTATTCTCGGCCAAATTAAAACTTCTGAATTCCCATGCGTGGGTGGATACAACACATTCTTACAGCAAACGACCCTTTCAGACACTGTAACCACATATCCGATTCCAGCCTCTAACCCACAACAAAACTCGTTATTTAAAAGTAAATAACTACCGTTGGACAACAACGTGAACGTGGGAACTATTGCAGGAACTGGGGTCCCTTTCAACACACAGGCCAAATTCGGTTTGTCCTGATTGCAAGAACCATGCAACTGGATGTGTCTGCAAATAAGTGAGCGGTCTGGGGACTGTGTACATTCTTCACCATTCAGATTCACTTCATTCCCATCCTTAAGACATCTGTAAGTGTATGGTAAAGACCATGTCTCATGGAGGAAAGCACTGCCTAATGGTTCATATCGCCCAATGGCAATATATTTCATACAATTTGTAAATTCATACAAAGCAAAAGGTAACGTTATAACACCATGAATAAGCCATGTTGCTGCAGTTACTTCAGCCACCGAAAATGGCAGGGATTCTAATTTTTCAATATGTAACATAGAAAATGTAGCATCTCTCATTGACAACATGCGCTGTTTTTCAGTCAAATTAAACGGGGCAAATAATGATGATATGTTCAAAAAAGTCCATGGCACTCGACCAGACTTAAGAGTCTGTAGTGCCCACGCAAACTGCATCACAGAACGCAATTGATTTTGACCATGATACAACACGGATACTTCTTCATGTACTATGTCGACAACAGAAGACACAATATTATTTAAAGTGTAAATTCGGGAAGAAAGCGTGTTAATGCTGTTATCAACCACTGCAAGCACTTTTTCCAAATTAGCTTGATCAATAGCCCTTAGGCGTTTTGCAGCCTCAACCTGGTTAACTTTCCAAATTTCATTGTAAATTGCATACAGGAATCGCTTAGATCTACCTTTAGCAGGGCCTTTTATAAAATCGTTTAAATCCACTTTATCATGTAATTGAGACAAATGTAGTTTAACTGCAGCTAAAGTAGAATGCTGTAACCAATTTTGACACAGCTTACCCACAGAATAAGTCGTGACAGAATAGTCTCCCTCAAAACGTGGATCGGGCCTGAGTTTTGTGAATCCCTCAGCCAAACCCATAAAACGGCGCTGGCAAGAATCAGCACTTTTTTGCCATACCAGCCAACCCTTGGAATCCAAACTGGAAATGTCAAAGGATGAATTTTGTAAAAGAGTTTGCAACTCTTGAATGGAGGAATCAGTGAAATTACCCCAACCTGTATATTCATTTAAATCTGGGATGGTTGGTGTATTTAATTTTTTTGAAGTAGCCAATCCAAAGCATGTTGTCTGGAAAATGGTAGAATTTAAAAACAACATGTGATTCGGGATGAGACATGCACGGTGCAAAGCCTCAGTGCCTTGTACCTGCCAATCTTTGGTACCCCAAACCGATTTAAGGTCAATTGTTCCTTTCCAGAACTCGTAGCCATCTACAGCCAACCTGTCTAAAAAGGACTTCGAATACAGCAATTTTGTATCGGTAAGTCTAACTTTGGAAATGGGCTTTTGTGTCATTTTAAAATAAAATGACTCGGGATTAGACTGATCAAAGTCTGAAAAATATGTATATTTTTTCAGAAATGTATTGGAACTGCCACTGAATGGAGCAGGGCAATGTTCCCATTGTGTATAATTCACAGCAACCCTCCTGGAATTTGTCTTATGTAAAAAATGATTACCATAGTGTTGAAAACAAAACAAATCACCATAATTAATAGAATCAGTATACAGATCCTCAGCATCGAAGGCAGCATAATACTTTAAATCAGAGAATAATGCTTCTACGGCCTGAATATCCCAATCATCAGAACGTACATTTTGTTTAATCACATCTCCCATGTTTACTCTAAGCACATTTGGAACATTAATCACTTCAGTAGGCCCATGTATCTGAAACCTAACCGCATCCCACACAATCCCGTCAAGGACAGGCCATGCTGTAATGTTAACTGCCTTTAAGTTTCGTTTCTGTCTGAGCGCAGAATGTGAAGAGGAGAGAGGGTTCAATGTTCCATTAAGGTACCGAATTCCTGTTCTTTCTTTAACGTAGTGACCATCGATCAGGCGGAAAAAATAAAACACAAAACCAATTGACATAAAAAGATAGAATGAAAATAGGATCAACCAAATGTATGTCCAAGGCGGAATTAAAAAATGTTTTTTGAACAACGTGGCATATCTTGCAATGTTTGTGGGTTTCCTTGATGTTTCCGAAACAGAGTCAAAAGAGAATCTGGACTGGCCTGCCAAACGGGTCTGCAAATCAGGCATCGATAAATCAGCAGGATAAGTGTAGGTTAGCTCATCAATGTTAGTATCAGGAATAGTATTTAATAAAGGTCTGGATATGGTAGGCATCTCGAGGGACACCTCCTGTTCTGCACCAGATGTAATAGCCAGCACAGAGTGCCTCACCATGGAAGGACAGGATACAGCCGGTGTCATGCTATGAAGAATCGGCCACCCTGTGTGTCTTGACATTGTCAATAGAAATAAATCTGTTTTCCTTACGACCTGGAAGTGGTGGTAAAATGACTGTTCTTGTGCCCTTCACTCCAAGTACTCGGACTGGTGCTCGATATGAGGGACCAAATTCTTTTTTGTTATCGATCTTCTCTCAAACCAGTTCTCCAACTTGGGGTAGCCAGCCAACTACCATGATCTGCAACGCATCATCCGATGTGGAGGGCAAATGTTCCTTTGCAAGACTGTCTCTGGTCTTTTGTAGATTCTGTAAAACATTGCAATGTTCATCTACGTCAAAGGCCCCGGCCTGGGCCTTGTAGTCCGGCCCATCAAGGTCAGGTACATACATCTTGATACCAAAGAGCATTTCGTATGGGGTCCGCCCACCCAGAGACCTTCTAGGGAGATTATTAAGCGCACGCTGCACGCCTATGAGGTGGGCTAGCCAGTTTCTACCAGTGCCTATAACTCGGGCTGTCAAAGATTGCTTTAAGTCGCGGTTCATTCGTTCTACTACACTATTACCCTCGGGTCTGTAGGGGCTTGAAAACTTGACTTGGACTCCCAACGAAACCATAGCAGCCTTATATGCCTTAGAGGCGAAAGCCGGACCCTGGTCCGAATGGAAAGTACCACAGGCAAAAATTCCCACAAAGACACGCAAATCCTTAATGACAGTCCGTGAATCAGCGCTTCGATGCGGCCATACCCATACAAAGCGTGTGCATGAATCAACTGCTACTAAGATGTACTTAAACGCAGTATCAGAAGAAAAAGGACCGCAGTGATCCAAATAAACGCAACCAAGCGGTTTATTAGAGATGTACAACTGTGTCAGAGGCGGACGCGCAGCAGTAGAAGGCTTAATCTGCTGGCAAATGTCACATTGAAGAACATATTCACCCGTCTGTTTGTACAGACCCCGCCACCAGAATCTCTGTTGTAGCTGAGTTACAGTGGCCGAGACGCCCGCATGCGCAGACGCCACACCTTCATGTGCCGCTGTAATCAAAGCAGCTCTGCGATCCGAGTTGGGAACTAAACGTTCGCCAACTTCAGGGATTTTCACATAAGGAACCTTATCGGGACTTAAGTGGTATGTGTATTTAGAAGGGAATCCCGCAGGATATTTACCTCCCTTCTCCGTTGCAGCTACAGCTGCCAAGATGTCATCATCGATTTTGCTTTTGGACCTCGTGACTGCTGCAACTAAGTATTTTGATACCGCTGACTTCGCTGCTTCATCAGCAAGCGAGTTGCCAACAGCGTGAACCCCCACGCGCTGATGACCGAGAGTATGAATCACAAACACGAGTGGCAGCTTCTCTTTAAGTTCCGCCACACGGACCCAGATAGTTTTATGTTTTATTGTGCTACCTTTGGAGTCACGAAAATCATTCTGAATCCAAAAGAACAAGTTTTCATTGTAAGACTGGACACAGTAGTAAGAATCACTTACTATTAAAGTCGTCACACTAGGATCTGCGTACTCCAATGCAAGCATCAGAGCACGAAGCTCTGCCAATTGTGCGGTGCAGTCTCCAAGCGTCTGCGTGTGCACGACACTGGACTTGAACTCATCGTTCACCATGGCACCGACCACAATGGCGCAAGCGGAAACGTAGGCATGTTTAGAGCCATGCGCAACCTGCGCCGAACCATCAGTGTAAATGATGCAATGGAAATCCTCCAACGGCCGCATTGCTAATGGAGCAGGATGAACAAACTCATACTGTAAATACTCCTGGGACCGTAAGGTGGCGTCAAAAATAAACGTGACATCCTGGGACGTCAAGGACGCAGCCCATTGAATCCACCGAGGGTGCAAAGCTTTGGAATTAGGTACACTGGCTTTCGTAACCGCCTCTAAGGCAGGGCACGGGGTAACAACCAACATGCGCTTTCCTTGTGACAGGGCACGTTCCTTAAGACTTGCCATCTGCACAGCTGTTAAAACTTTCTCCACAGTGGAAAAACGCAATTCAGCCGAAGTGTACGTGTGTGCCTTGTAAGCAATAGGTACTGTATCTCCTTCATTAAAAGTCAGGTACGTGAAACCCACCGCCCCAGGGATAATTCTTATCACCAGGTTGGTCTGGTTATCACGAGTCTGTAAGTATTCAGAAGCGAGCAAATCAGCCTGCAAAGACTGCAGAATGGCTGAATGCTCAGGCAGCCAGCATGATTTTGAAAAAGATGGTTGTATCAAAGCATACAAAGGCTTGATACGCTGGGCATATTCCGGAATGTAAGTCCTCCCGAAATTCAGAAAACCCAGAAGAGATTGTAATTTTTTCAGTGTTGTCGGAGAGCACAACTGTGCACATTTCTCCAGGAAATGGGGTGCTAAACCCTTCCCTTCATGGTTAAGCTCGTAACCCAGAAACAACACTGTGTACTCTGCAATGTGCGACTTTGCAAAGTTAAACTTGTAACCTACGTCAGCAAAGTTACAAATTATGCTATTTACTCGACACAGATGCTCCCAAAGATCGTCGTCTGTGAGATAAATGTCATCCACATACGAACAAGCAACTGGGTCGAAGCTCTCTAAAAGAGAGACTATGCGCGCGGAAAAAACTCCCGGACTGTTCTTGTAGCCCATTGGGAGTCGTTTAAACATTTTTTGCACTCCGCCGCACGTAAAACTGGTCCATTGGGAACTTAGACCATCTAATCTATGTGCATAAAAACCATTGGAAATGTCAAGCGTGGTTTTGAACCGTTTACGCTCAAGACTATTCACTAACGCAGAGCCGTGCGTATTCTGTACTGCACAGTTACGGCAATGCGAGTTCAAATGCCTATAATCCAAAACCAAACGATATGACCCGTCCGGTTTGTTCACAGTAAAAAGGGGGTTATTCATCGGTGACACACACGTTTCAATTACACCTTGATATTCCAATTGTTCAAGGATAGCCGCGACTGAAGCTTTCGCTTCACGCCGTATGGGATATTGGGGTTGAGGCTGTGGCTGTGACCGTAAAGGAATCTCATGGCTTGGTGACAATTTATCCCAGCCACACTGATTGCGGTACACAGCCGGCGCAAGCGCCAGAGCCCACTCTTCTGCAAAATGCAGCGCCTCCACCCTCAGCACAGTGTGCGCGAAGCTGGGCAGGATTACCTCCTCCCCTCGCGGAGCTGCGAGAACAAAAGGTGGGGGCCAGTCAGCCTCCGAAAGCAAAATGTCATACGTAGACGAGAGATTTTCCCAAAATACCCCTTTTACAGTTCGCTGCATGTCACCTTCAATTAACAGGACAATTTCAAAAAGTCTTTCAGGGGGAGCAACATGCGTATCTGCAGTTTCAATCACAACAAAAGTTTCAGTCGCTGTCACCTTCAACAGTGGACGGAGGGCCTCTCTCACTATGGTAATCTCTGCAGCGCTGTCCAGCAAGGTCAGAGCCCACGTCAGATTCCGAAGCCGCGTTCTCACTATCTGGGGCATAACGATGCGCGGTCAGGGCAGCGACTTTCTTCGTGGCAAACTGAGGTCTCTTGGGCGTAGAGCCTTCCTGCTGATCTCCACTGGAACGCGGGCGGGGCTGACCACGTCCTTGCTGGCCACCCCGGCCTTTGCCGCCGCCTCCACCACCGGTTGACGGAGCCGATGAGTCCTGAAAGGAACGAGGAGAGCGTTGTTCAGAAGCCTGAAACCTCTCAGGCGATTTAATCATCGCGCGGTCGCGCAAATCATAAACACGATCCAACTGCGCAGGCAATGGAGACGCAGGAGTAGAAACCTGTGTTTGTTGTTGTTGTTGCTTACCCTGATTCTGTTTTTTAGGCCAATTTTGTTTCTTGGACTTTTGTTGACCACCAGTTTCCGATGTCTGACTCTGGGGCTGTTTCTTCTCTTTATCAGGAAAAGTTTTAACCCCTTTGGAATTGCGGCCCACCATTGCGTAAGCATGCACAATAATCTTTGCTAACTGTCGGGGTCGATCGGGCTCGGGAACCAACGCCAACGCGTTAGCAACTTGAAAGTTCACTGCATCCCCCTTGACATTCGCAAGGATCACACCGCAAACCACTTCAAAGGAGCCACACAGGCGCATGCCCAATTCAACAGCCGCCTCCGGTCCATGTTCATCCTGAACACGTTTAAGGACCCCACCTAGGTTGGTCACAGACGGGGAACCATAGCACCTCGAATAGACCGCTGCAAAAGTTTTTCCCCAGGTTTCACAGTCAGCAAGGTCAGGAGCCAGATCCTTCGGTAAACTCAGTGTAAGAATCCGGTGCTTATCACCCGGACTCGTATTAGGAAACACAGCCTCCAGCTGGCCGAATTTCTCAGCAAGCCAGAACGGAAAATCGTCCTTTTCTAAGGGCTTTTTACCCATCACGGAATTAACCATGACCGGGTTGATTTTCAGACCAGCATGTTCCGCTCGAAGCTGTGCGCCTCTAGGGGCCGCTTCCTGAACATTACGGCCAATGTAATGAACAAGCCCTCTAATCACTCCCACCGCGACTTCATGAAGCTGCCGCAGGTCGCCCACGTTACAAGCGTTACGTCTAGGGTGAGGAGTAAATCCACCCAAAGCAGGCCAACTAGTGCCCGCAATGGACAAAGGACCCAACCTCGGAGCGGTCATAGCGTGCGGTAGGGCGCCACCAAACCAAACTCCATGCTGCCAAGCGTCAATAGGAACCTCCAGTGCTCTGTACAGAGCGTACGCAGCCGGTACATCTGAAGCAGTGTATGTGTGGAACACACCAGAATCAGCGTCCACCGCCGGAAATGTCACCCACGAATAAAACAGTTCGTACGGGTAAGCATGTTCCGCGCTCACCACCAGAACCACAGCCAAGCCATCCAAAGGAACATCATACATCCGCAAATGGTCACGCACCGCAATGCGACTATGCTGCGGGATGTCCACAGGCTGAGCCATGTTAGCACAGGAAGTAGAAAAAACAAATTATACTTTGTAGCACAACTGGGTAGTAATTCAAAGAAACCGTTTTAGATAGATTCAAGCTTGAAAATGACCTATTTCAAAAATAGGTAGGTTTTTCCGACACCGCCGTTTTCCGGAAACGGGAATGTAGGCGTTAAGGTTTGAATGATATACTACTCGAGTGTCATGTTATAGGGCCAATCAACGTTGGGCGCATGTCGCAGGGTTTCCGTTCTCTCACAGAACTGTGCTCAGAGAACTAGAACCGGGGTGAGTCAGGGTGACCCAAAACTCACCTATGTTTCAGAAATCCCCTTACCAGGCTAGCTACAGTATCTCATCGGCAGTGAATACTTCCCGATGTCTTAGACAATCCAGAACATGAACTTAGAATACCTCAGGTATCGTGGAACACATGAACACTCTTTCGTTATATTATCATTCCAAACCGAAACTGGGAGGCAATGAGAACACGTGCAAGTTTGAAATGTTTATTTTTTCAATGCAACATTCTCAAACGCAGTATCTTGTATAATACCAACATACATATTATAAAAATCAGAGTCAGCAGCATAGTCACTAATCCATAATAAGCAAACTGTGATAACATATTATGATGCAAAATCTATAGAATTCTGTATCACCTATATTTCGCGCACCCTAATTAGCATATTATATTATATCTAAGAAGGTCTCATTTGGGCTTTAGCTGGGCGAACCCATACCTCAAATTCTCAGTAGTAGGAGATCACATCAACAGCTACCAGCTCTCAGCATGTCCAGCATCAAGTGTGTTTTTCAATTCCCTGTAACTGTATCTTGAACTCACGTAAAGCCCAAAGTTGGCACAAACATTATTTGTGTTATGACTAACATAGTGCGAGGATCAGGCCTACAATAACCTTGTGTTAGAGTGTGCAGCTCTCAGTGTGCAGACAGTTGTACCAAGTGTCCCAGGCACGACTGATACCAGTACAATAATATATTATTCTGAAGTAAATCACATCTTTCTTCTAGGTTAAAAGCTGTAATAACAATTAAGTGTCGTGTGCAAACCGAAGCAGAAAGAAAAGATGGCGTTTAAACTTTTAACAAGCACATGCTAACTTAACACAACCTATGGAAACGTAATAACCATATGACAGGGGCATAAAGTCACAATATTGAATCGGGTTCCTAGATAAAACACATCACCCACTCCAGGGTTTTATGTCCATCAATTACTAAAAACTAAGCAAAAAGATGCATGTGTATTCCAACCCACCCCAAAATACATTTTGCATTCGAAATGGTGTATGCGAAATACACGGAACGTTATAGGTACTGTACGTTTTTAAGCAGTGTAATCATTCAAAAATTGCATATATATTCAGTTTGAACGATTTGCGAAAATTACACATGAAATGTCTCTTAATTACAGAAAAGAAGGTCGAGACTATTTCATCACATATAAATGAAATTGCTTGTGAGTGTGCTAGAGGCTGTGGTAACATATTGTCTCTAGATTAGCTAAAAATAGAAGCTCTGTTCTTTATGAATAGTTCTACTGTAAGCAGAGTATATGTGCCAAAAAAAGTAAATATTTTGGATTTTTGGAAAAAAAATAATTTTGTTTCAGGGAAAAAATAGTTCCAAATGTTTTCAGTAGCTTTTGTTTTTCAAAGCGGAAGGCCGAATTCAGAGTTCAGAGGAACGCTGGGTGCCGGTTGGCTTAAAAGTTATTCTTTTGGTTCAGGGGAGAACATGACTTCAGATAGATGTGCAAAAAAACAGTCTACAGCTTCAGGTGAAAGTTCGACCAAGGATGATAATGCTGTAACCGGGCAGTCGTGAGAATGATTGCTATCATCGATTTCGGGATCAGCAATGCTCACAGAGGGTCGTACCTGGGTGATGTTGCTCTCATTTCTTGCTTCACTGCCACCACCTAATCGTAGTGCAGAAGTCTCAACGAATGCCGTCATCAGGATTGGTAACCACTGGGGACAACACGATGCATGAGCCGTTAATGGACTTAGCAAAGTATCGACATCCATTGGCACTGCTGATTGTAGTGTAAGACAGGTGTCTAACACGCATTCTTCTCCGCATAGCATACATCAAAGCACAGGTAAGATGCAGTTCAGCCATATAGGTCTGAATGAAAGAAACCAGGTCATATTAAGATCTCTTAACCGGGCTAATCCAAGGACTTTAGTTATGCGGTCCCGGTAGCGTATTGCTAGGATCGTTTCTTCCATCGTTGCCGGAGTCATGTCTGCGTTTTGGCCTGCCATATCAGAGCAGAAGAGTCAAAAATAAGATTCCTGCTATGAGTCCCAAAACTAGTGGATGGCCACCAAAAACTGAATGGACAAAATTGGGAAAGATGCCCAGGACTGCTTCGAAGGGTGTTAACAGTCCCGAAAAAATTGTCTTAAATACATTCGAGATACCACTGGCATCTGACATATTTAGGATTTGGCTTAGCATTTCTGCGAAATGCACGGGGCAATTAGTTGATAAAAGTGTATGTATCTCTGTCGTTGTCTTTGCAACTTGAAGATCATACGTTTCTTTTGATGACGTGATGGGCGCTGTTGTCTGTAAAAGCACAGACTTCATTCTGCTTAAAGTATCAATTTGTGTAGAAGAGATATTCAACGGAGGCCAAATCATCGCCTCTGAGGCTCCAGGGCCGTTTGGATACAATGCTTGATTACAGCAAGTAACCATGGAACTAACGCTTACGAGATATGCTTTCCCTGGCACCATGCCACAACAGCTGTGGTCCGTTATTAGAACGTAACTCCCGTTAGAAAGTTGTCTAAAGAATGGCTCTATCTGTGTTGCAGGTGTGCCGTGCTGGTGGCATGAAAGGTTATTTGAAGTCCCCTCACAGGCCCCATGTAAATTAATACCTTGGCACAGAAGTATACCGCTTAGTGATTGTTTACAATTATTACCACTAAGAAATACATTCTGGTTTTTGTCACTATAACATGTGTGTGTATAAGGTAATTTCCATGATGACTTAATGTACCCTTTACCCAACATTTCATACTGGCCTGCTGGTATATACTCTTGACATTTTTTAAATTGGAAAGTTGTTATCGGAATTGTGATAATCCCGTGTATTATCCATTCAATGACAGGTCTTTCTGACATTGTCAATGGTAATCTCTCAAGTTTTTCAATGCTCAGAATCGTATAGTCTGCTCCTTTCTGTGCCAAACTGATTTGTTTCTCAGTAAGGTTAAAGATAGAGAACAATGACGTTGTGTTGATTAAACGCCAAGGCACATAGCCTGAACGCAGGTTTTGCAACATCCAGCCTAGCTGTACAATAGAACGTAATTGGGACTGACCATGTTGTAACATTAGCAAGTCCTGATCTATTATATCTATAGCAGATGATACAATACTGTCCAGTGAATATATTCTGGAGGACAGAGTCATTAACCCGTTGTCCACAACAGAAAGTGATTTTTCTAAATTAATACGATCAATTTCTCGTATTTTCTCTGCTGTCTCAATTTGAGTCACTTTCCATGCCTCGTTGCAAGCAGCGTATATACTGGCCGCTATGAAACGTTTTTGACGCTGTTTGCGTGGTCCCATTATGAAATCGCGCAAGTCAGCACCATCTTTAAGTAAAGACAAGTGTTGCTTTATTTGTGCCAGTGTGGATGTTTGTAGCCATTCAAGGCATAGTTTCCCTACACTGTATGTGTTTACTATCCCTGGATGTTGTCTCTGGGAGTATCTAGGGTCTGGTCTGGTCATTTTGAACCCCTATATTTTGTTCAGGAATCTATCTGGACATTTATTTGTGTCTGTTGGCCAATTAACCACTTTTTCCAATCAGGATGTGTTCTATTTTGATGTAAAATTTTGGATACGTCTATCTCAATATCTGTGGTTGTGTTATCAGGTATTGGCTTTGGAATAGACGGTTTGATTAAGTCTTTGATTTTGGCTAGGCCAAAACAGGTAGTTTGTTGAATGGTGTCATTCAAGAACATTATTTGTTCTGGGATCATGCGGGCTCGAAATAATGCTTCTAGGCCTTGTACCTGCCATTCTTTTGTACCCCAGATGGTTTTTGTTTCAATGTTGGTTTTCCAGAAATCAAAACCAAATGTAATCCTTTTTTCATAAAATGTTTCCGAATAGATCAATTTTGTATTTGTCAGCATGGTTTTTGTCCCTGTTTTATCTAACAGTTTATAATAAAATGTTTCTGCATCACTTGTGTTAAACCCTGAGAAGTATTGGAATTTCTCATAGAATGTTTTTGAACTGCTTTTAGGTGGAGATTCACAATGTTCCCATTGATTATATTTAAAAACATTTCTAGGTTGAGCAGATTTATGCAAATATTGTTCTGCATAATGGGTATAGCAATACATCTGTTCATAATTCGATGAACCTTGCAAATAATCATGTTCTGAAAATTTTGCTGACATAACTAAATCTGACATCATATTATTTATGCTTTCAAAGTCCCAATCATCAGACAATATACTTGGTTTTACAAAGTAACTTAATGAAACCTTAAACTGATGAGGATATTTCAAGAGTTCGACCGGTCCATATATTTCGTAATCTGTTTTGTCCCAAACTACCCCGCCGGGTATTGGAATGGCTGTGACATTCACTGATGACAGTTCTCTTTTCTCGATATGAGATGACTTGTGTGGCTTCAGAACTAAGTTGATGTTCTGACTTGCTGTGTCCATTGTGCTGTAATAAATTTTCCTAAAATTAAACCTAAAATTAGGCAGAGTAGGAGAATGAGTACCCCTGATACAATCCAATATTCAATCAACGGTGCATTTAGATATGCTTCTTGTAGTTGATGAAATAGTACTGTTGCTTTGTCTTAAAAAGTATTTGTTGCTGGCGTTACTTCAGGCTCGCTTTGATCTTCAGAAAAGTTATTGAAATTGATGAAGTAGCCAGATGCAGTTCTGTCAATTGGTGGAATTGTTTTTTCAATTTGTCTTTCATTAGCACATTCTGATGCTACATCATTGTAGACTGGTGTTTCTTGACGAACTGTTTCAATTTGGATTTCAAGAGGCACAAGTTCCATGGCATTGTTGTTGCATAGTCCTTTTTTATTCACTGCAGGTTTATCAAATGTGATTAGTCTCTCAGTTTGAACCTCTTGGATTGTAGTAAATTTTGGTATTCTGCTATTTCTTGGGAGTCCACTGGGCCTACTACTTATTATTGGCCACATGATTGTGGTTTTACCAGGTCGATGGATACAACTCGGTTCTCCTTTTTACCAGCAAGGGGCGGTAGTACAACTGATCTTGTTCCGTTGATTGCTAAGACAGGTACTGCTTTTCTGTAAGAAGGCCCAAATTCCTTCTTCATCGCTATTTTCTCTCTGACCAGATCCCCAATCTTTGGAATCCAGACAGGTCTTGCTGGGACAGGTGGTGTGTCTTCAGTGGTTGTTGGCTGCTGTTTTAACTTTATGTTGCTCAGGGGTTTTCTTGTTTCATTTAAGTCCTGTAAAACAGCCAAACGATCTTTGATGTCAAAGCATTTTTTCTTATCTTCTACCACTGAAGCATGACTATCTAAGTCCTGAACATACATTCTAGTTCCGAACAATAGTTCGTACGGGCTGAAACCTTTTAGAGAATTTCTTGGCAGATTATTAAGACTACGTTGGACACTTGTTAAATGCTGGACCCACCCATCACCCGAACCTAATACCTTTGCCGTTATAGATTGCTTTATGTCTCGTTTTTTTCTTTCCACAACCCCGTTTTCCTCAGGATGGAAGGGACAAGAGTACCGCAACCTTATGCCCATGCTGGTCATGGCCTCCTTATAAGCTCGAGAGCTAAAAGCAGGACCCTGGTCAGAATGAAGCATGGTAATTGCGTATGTGCCGATAAAGACTCGCAAATCTTTTATAACAGTTCTGGCGTCAGCCGAGCGCTGGGGCCACATCCAAATGAATCTCGTACAGGAATCCACTGCGACCATGACATATTTATAGTTATCCTCCCTTTGTAAGGGACCACAGTGGTCCAGGTAAACACCTGCTAATGGTTTATCTGAGATGAGAAGGGGTGTCTGCGCCGGTCGTTTCACTGTTGATACTTTCATTCTTTGGCATATTTCGCATTCTAGCACATATTTCTTAGTTTGTATTCTCATGCGCGGCCACCAATATCTCTGTTTTAATAATGATATTGTGGCGGAAACACCAGCGTGTGCAGAAGCAAGCCCTTCGTGTGCCGCTGTAATTAGTCCTAACCTGTGTTCCATGTTTGGAATTACTCTATCCCCCACTCCAGGGATTCGAGCAAAAGGAACATTATTCGTATCGGTTATATATGAGTACTTCTCTGGAAAGCCTTTTGGGAGTGTTTTTCTATCATCTTTTACTGACGCACTGACAGCTTGTAGTATATCGCTGTCTATTTTTGTTTTTGACCGGGTGATAGCAGCTACGGAAGCTGTTTGCACAGCTGCCTTCGCGGCTTCATCAGCCAATGAATTCCCTGCAACGTGAACGCCATCACGTTGATGACTCAGAGTGTGTATCACGTGAGTCTTTTGTAGTTCTTTCTGTAAAAGAACTACTTGTTCCCAAAGCATTTTATGCTTGATTGTGCCACCTTTTGCGTCTTTGAACCCGTTTTCAACCCAATTCTGCAAGTATTCATTATAAGATTGAACGCAATATTATGAATCGCACACTATAAGTGTGGGGATTTCGCGATCGGTATTTTCAAGCGTCATGTTAAAAGCTAGTAGTTCAGCTCACTGAGCTGTACAATCTCCTAGAGATTGCGTTTTAGTGACCAGTGGTCTAAATTTTCCTTTGTGCCAACGACCTTTAACAACCGCGCACGCAGCACTGTAAGCTTGTTTACCCCCAACTGCGGGTTGTGCTGATCCGTCTGTATATATTATACAACCGTAGTGTTCTAGAGGCAGGATTTCGGTGGGCAGAGGACATTCATATTCATATTGTAAAAATTCTTGTGTTTTCAGATTAGGATCAAATTCATATACTACGTCTGTTGCAGCAAGAGAATTAACCCATTGGATCCATCTCGAATGCAGAGCTTTAGCATTTGGAATGCTCGCTTTTGTTACCGCTTCTAGGGCTGGTATAGGTGTAACGATTATTATTCGTTTACCTTGCGCTAGGGCCCTTTCTCTTGCTACAGCAGTCTGGACCGCAGTTACTACGACTGGACTACGGAAACACCCTCTACGCAGGCACTACCGCCAAACTCCAGAAGAAACTCCAACAAATCCAAAACGCCTCAGCCAGGATCATATTAGACATCCCGCGCAACGAACACATCTCTGGTCACCTTAAAGACCTCCACTGGCTACCCGTCAATAAGAGGATCACTTTCCGACTGCTAACCCACGCACACAAATCACTCTACGACATCGGACCACAATGCCTCAACTCACAACTGTCCTTCTACACCCCCTCCCGCCAACTACGTTCTTCCAACCAAGCCCTCGCCACTGTACCTCGCATCAACAAGACCACCATGGGAGGCAGATCCTTCTCATACCTGGCTGCTAAAACATGGAACTCACTCCCCGCTTACCTTCGCCTTACCCAGAACCACCTAGCATTCAGAAAGCAACTTAAAACGTGGATATTTGACAAGTAATCCTCCCCCCCTTCCTAAGCGCCTTGAGACCCCCTGGGTATGTAGTGCGCTATATAAATTCTTTGACTTGACTTGACTAGTTATAATTTTTTCTGTTGAACTGAATTTTATTTCAGTTTTTGTGTATAAATGTGATTTGTAAGCTATTGGTACCGTTTCTCCCTCATTAGAGGTTAGGTACGTGAATCCGCATCTTCATGGGATGACTCGGATTACAAGGTTGCGTGAATTGTTGCGTGTTTCTAATTTTGTTTTAGCTAACATGTCTGTTTGCAGTGATCTCAAAATTTCTGTGTGTTTTTGAGTCCAGTTGATTGGTTTAAAATCAGGTTTTATTAATTCGTAGAGAGGTTTAACTCTCTCTGCATAATTTAGAATGTAAGTTCTTCCGAAATTCAGGAAGCCTAGAATCGATTGTAAGTTCTTCAGCGTTTTTGGTGCTTGGAGTACAGCGCACTTCTCTAAGAAGTTGTCTGCTAGGCTTTTGCCTTCACTTGATAATTCGTATCCTAAAAATAGGACAGTTAGATGGGCAATTCGTGACTTTGTAAAGTTGAATTTGTAACCCTCTGCTGCGAACCCAAGTATTATGGTGTTCACTCTTTTCAAGTGAGTATCCAAGTCATCTTCCGTGAGATAGATGTCATTGACATAAGATAATGCCTCATCATCATACATTTGTAGTAACTCTGTTACTCTGTCTGAGAATAATCCTGGGCTGTCCTTGAATCCCTGTGGGAGTCTACAGAAATTTTTCTGTGACCCCATTATTGAGAAAGCGGTCAAGTATCTGCTTTCCGGTGCAATATTTTGACAAAAGAACCCATTAGAGATGTCTAATGTTGTTTTGTATTTTTTGCAAACTATGTTATTCATTAGTGCCGCACTGTGCGAATTTTGTACTGCAAAAGTTTTGCAACATGAGTTAAGGTGTCTGTAGTCCAAGACTAGACGATACGAATCGTCTTGTTTGGAGACAGGAAACAAAGGATTGTTAATTTGAGAGGTGCATGTTTCAATCACCCCTTGGTATTCAAGTTGATCTAAAATCTCCCTGACTTGTTTTTTAGCTTCTTGCTTAATCGGATACTGCCTTTGTGCAGTAGGCTGACATTTTAACTGGATTTTGTGAGGAGGAGAGTCCTCATCCAATCCTACGTGATTCTTATATAATGCAGGTGCTTGAGCTACTGCCCATTTTCTTGCATATATATATTTTCTGTGAATTGGAATATGATTTGAGAAGGCAGGCATAATCATTTCTTCGCCATGAGGGCACTCCCTGACAAACTGTGGGGGCCAATCTTTCTCAGCTAACAGGATGTCTTAGCCTTTTGAGAGGTTATCCCAAAACAGACCCCTTATTTTCCTAGTCTTATCTCCCTCTATACGCAATGTTATTTCGTATATTTTATGAGGTTCGCTAACTCTGGTATCTGCAGTTTCCACTTGAATGTATTCATTCGTGTCCACTGTCTCCAGATGATTCATCAGGATCTTGGGAGCAATGATGATTTCTGCTGCGCTGTCTAGCATTGTCTGTGCCCACTCTTCGTTTTTCAGCTGTGTCCTCAGTGTCCTCAGCATGGTTGATTATTTTAATACTGGCTACCTTTTTTTTTAGAAATTGTAATTTTTTACTTTGAGCAGGTTCCTTGTCTTTGGACTTGGCATGCTCTTCCCTGTGTTCTGACCGTCCTCTTCTTTCCGATTTCTGCGAAAAAGATCGAGAGGGACGTGTATCAATATCTTGATATCTATCAGGCTTTTTCAAATTATCCCTATTTCTAAGGTTGTATCTTTTTTCAGAGGGCTCCCTTTGGGGAGACTGGTGTTCTCGATTCAGAGTTTTCTTTCTCCGCCGAGGAGAGATTCCTCTGGACTGGATACCTTTTTCTTTGGGAGTGGATTGTTTATTTCCATCCCAGCTCTTTTTAGGAGTGTTTAGATTATTTTTAATAAATATCTTTTCAGGATTTTCAAGTAGTTGGGGTTTTACCGGTTTCCCACACAAACTATCTCTACCTAGTTCCTCATAGCGTTTTTCTATGATTCTGGCAAGCTCAATTGGTTAATCTGTTATATCTGTTTCTTTCAATTTTTGGCGGATCGCCACAGATGCTGCTTCTCCTTTTATGTTGGCTAATAATATAGCCGAGACCTGCTTGAAGTCTTTCAGTAATTTCATACCAAGAGTTAAAGCAGGTTCTGGACCGTATTCATTGTGAATTTGTTTTAGCACGTCTGGTATTACCGCCAGAGACGGAACACCATGTGTTTTTGTGTAAATGGAAGCAAAGACTGTGCCCCAAGTGTCACAGTCCTCCACATGTGGTGCGACCCCCATTGGAAGGCAGATAGTCAGAATTCTGTGTTTCTCAATAGGGGTAGTATTCGGGAATACTGCCTCTATTTGAGTTATTTTCTGTGCTAGCCAGAACGGAATTTGTTCCCGTTTTGCGGGTGTTTTTCCCAGACATGATTGTATGTTCTGTGGTGTAATTTTATTTGTGTTCCCCTGATGAGGGGTCAGCTGTGGAATATTAACAGCTGGTTGGACTGTTGTAGTCCGCATTACATATTGGACTAACTGTCTGTGAATTTTAATTAGTAATTTTAGCTGTGCTAAAAGTTTTTCTCTGGAAATGTTTTCAATGTCTGGATGTGGTGTGTAGCTGGCTAGAACCGGCCACGTTGCTCCTGGTCTACCTAGTGGACCGAGCCTGGTGATGTGATTATTATGTTTTAGATCGCCTTTAAACCAGAGCATGTGCTCTTGGTAATTTAGTGGTATTTCAATATCCTCAAAAGGAGTATATTCATCCGGAGGTTCCTCTAGTTTGTAATAGTGGAATTCGTGTGTTGTAGCGTTTGCCGCTGGAAAGTTTATCCATGAATAGAATACCTCTGTCTGCCGATATTCGTGTGCCTCTATCACGAAAATGACTGTACCACCTCGTGATGTCAGTCCGTTTTCTATACGTTTTAAAGTTATAGTTTTTCTTATGTTGACCGGAATGAGTATAGCGTTCCGGTCATTCTGTAGGAGACTCGTGTCATCCTCCATTAGTTGGGCTGCTAATCTAGCTGCTTCCCTTTCGTCTTCACTCCCTGGCACTTTTACTGTCAGAAGGTTTTTGTTGCAGATCAGGTTTCAAGAAAACAAAAGATTAGGTGCACAATATTTTGGAACACTGTATCCTTCAACGTTGACTAAACCAGAAACTCTACATAGGAATCTCTTCCTACTAATTTCCGGCGGATTTTAACCTTTCACCCACTCCAGACGTCTATTGGAGTATTTACGGGAGAAAGGGTCTGTGTTAAAAAGCACGACTGAGTTACTCTAACGTCTTGCGTTAGTTTTATCGCCTAACCAAACGTTGGGCGCCATGTAGTGTAGTTCCTATTTTCCCTATAGGCCCTGCGCATTGGAATAACATAAACAGCAGTGTAGACGTAGGACTGAGGTCTTCTAGGTCTCTACTGACTATGTTAGACTTAATTTAGGTTTGCGCCAGCTAGCTCTGAGGTCACTGGAAACTTTCTTGACTGAATAGGAAGTGATCAGCTTCCCTGGCTCAGACAAGAAGGGATTCAGCTTCCAACAACCGCATAAACATGACAACTTTGTTCCCTCAGAATAAGAGTCAATCTCTAGAGTCGTGTGAAACAATAGACAGCTATTTCACTCAGTCAGTTGTGCATATTTAATTTCACCAGGGTGCAGAGAATAGAGAGACGGGCGTTTTCAATAAAAGGTATTATTTATTGAGCAGTCTTCCTTCTCATGCAAGAGAAATGAATTGCCACAATTGCAATACTTATTGTGAAGTAAAGTACGTACAGTAAAAGGAGTATTATGAAAAAATACTGTAAAAGCATTGATATGGTTTCTTAGCCAATTAGACACTTTAAAATGGATAAAACATATATACACATATACATAGGCTAACGTGCTCAACTGGTGCTTCTAAAATATGCCTACCCCGGTGTACCTGACCTAAGCCTAATACGTGGGAAGGAGTAAGTAAGTAGCAGTTACAGTTAAGTAGGTTTGTTGCCAAGGATCTGTTCAAGAATTCTCTCTAAGGGTTTAGTCAGCACTGTACCTTGGGAATAGAATGTAGGAGGTCTGGTATCTCCCTCTCAGGACCCGATATCCCAGTCACCCGCAAGGATAGGCTGGAAACGCCGGAGCTGGATTTTCTCGGCAGGAGAAAAGACAGCGTCTTTCTCAGTGCCTCAAAGAGGAGGTGCAGCGTCCGTGGGTTTCTCGCTTCTGCTGGGCTCTCGGAAAGTAGATTAGCTGCTCTGCTCCAGAATCACCACCGTGTGTTTGCTTAAGGCAACGTTGGTATATTTATACCTGAAAGGTGCCGAGTTTGACGTAAGGTTTGGACATAAGACGTCAATAAAGATATCACTAAGAACTGGCCGTTCTTACAGTGCTCGCAGGAGTTTCTATTACAAATCAAAACAAAGCAAGCGGGGCTTTCCCAGGTTGCTGGAGGTTTGGTGTGTCGAAAGAACTCGGTGTGCTCTCTAGGAATCTAAGGAAGTAGCTTCTGCGGTGTCTTGGACTGCAGGGGCGATTTACTGAAATATGGCTCTGATTATTATGCCATTATAGGGATATTATTGATTATAGCCGTATAGGGGCATAAAGTCACAATATTGAATCGGGTTCCTAGATAAAACACATCAACTCAGTGGGGCAATGCTCTTCCACCTTAACGGAGGAGCTCCTGTCTGTGATCTGCAGCAGGTATTTTCTACTACTCTATGTCTTGCTTTGCAGCAGGCACTCTCAGCTACTTTGTGATGGCTCAAAACTTTGACTAGACAAATACAGATCTTTCCTGCAATAAACCTTAAACACAAGAGTTATCTTAAAAATTATTATCATCCCCTAAAAATTGATGGGCATAGAAAGATCTCGGCAGGCTACCTTCGTCTCTCCAGTCTCCAGTCGTGTCTACGCTGTCCCCCCACTCTTGTCCGATGGTGCCGCCTTGAAATTGGCACCAAGTACAGTGGCACCGATCACATCACCTAAGCCCTGCTCTGATGCAGGAGCGCTATATTTAAGAATATTAGTTCTAACAACATATTTTTAGAGACACATTTGTACGGGAGCTTATTACATGATTATAAGCTTATTATCGGACAGATCACTCACAAATGACATTTATCTACATTAAAGCAAATAAAAGATTTGCTGTCCCCCTGGCTAGAGTGAATTCTGCATCCTTAGTTCGACTGACACATGCATACTATTTGCTTTTCCTACTGGAGCAAAGTTACAGGTAATCCCCGAGCCATTGAGCCACAATTCATACCTGTCAGTGCTGTAAAGCATGAAGATATATGACCTCCAACAAAAATTGGAAATGTTTGACGCACAGAGACAGATTGATAGGGTCCCAACATTTAGGAACAATTTCCATCCAAGAGCAGAGTCCAACCATCTTCGGGTCAGGAAACTGTTAAAAGCATAATTAGTCATTGATATATTTAATAAACTGTCATCATCTTAATGAACCAGACAATAAGAAGCAATAAAGCGATCAGTAAAATGTGATTCATAAGGCCTGCTTCTGTTCAGTTGCTCCCACCCCTGTCCGTGATGTTCAGCATTATTATTTATTGTTATTATTACTAGGATTTATAAAGCGCATGGCTGCCATTGGGCTTCCCAGCGCTAGTGATCAGTTAACAGGCGTAGAGGGTGGGCTCACAGATATTGCTTGAACAGCCAGGTCATTGAACCCCAAAGAGGTGGAGTGCTGGTGCAAGAATACTAGGACTGAATTTCATGTCCTGATCGCACAGTCCCATAACCAAAGAGCAATACATCTGACTGTGCATAGCCAGGAGCGCTCCACAAAGGCCCACCAGAGATGATTCTTTGAATTTCAACCGGTCTCTTAATTGCTTGTGATGGTCGGAATTTGCCATCATGTCCTACATACACCCCACCTTAACCTCTTCTTTTATCCCCCTACCATATGCCCTCAGATTTTCGCCCTAGTTATGCGGTGGACCTGTACCAACCTTTTACGGATCAGATCATGTTGGCAATGTGCTTCTACTTTGGAGAAATCCTTATATATGTTACAAGCACAAGCACTTAAAAATAGGTACCTATCAGAAGCACTCTAGCTCAGTACAAACAAGCATTTACAATGCAATGGTCTCTGCATTATTAAAGGTAGAGCTATTGGCATTGCTCATGACATATTTTTTTTAAAATCATAAATAAATGGCATTGTTATTTAGATTGCTAATAGCTTAATCGTTAAATAAATGGCATTGTCATTTACAATGCCAATAGCTTAATCGCTCGCAAATGCATGACCTATTGCATTTACACACACACAGAGCCTGAGTACTTTGCAATGGAACCTGATAGGGGCATTGTTACATTCTTATGTACAGTGTTATTTCTTTAAGAAATGTAGTAATGGTCGCATGCTATTGCATGCAACATGTTTTTCTTTGATGGAGTTCTACATTCCACATGCTGGTGGAACTGTTAGGTTTTGCATCTGGAGAAGAGTTTATGCTGGACTCTGATGCAGGAAGATGTTTGCTGTGCTGTTAATAAAGGAACATCATTTTGACTTCATTTAACTGATTATTCAACAGGCATGTCCATGGTCCAGCTTAATTAAAGCATTTCAATCATGTTTGCTCTCTAAGGCAGTCTCCCTACCTGGGAGTGCCATAGGAGCCCCCAGCTGGCTGCCAACCTAACTAAAAGATCCAATCAGAGGTCTTGGGGTGGGGGTGTTGTGTGTGTGTGTGTGTGTGTAAAGGGCCAATATTGACTTACATATGGTTGGCCCCAGACCCTAATAGTAACAGGGCTAGAAATGGAGTACTCAAGTCAGTCTTATGTAATCAGGTTCAGGGGCGTAGCTTCAGGGGGTTGTTTGGAGTGTTTCACCCCCCTTATAAATGTATTTGCAAGTAAATAGTTGGGTACAGGTGCTTTCGGTCAGGTGTGGTGATGTGTCTCTCGGATTTTACATGCACACAGACAAAAAACACACACACACTATCCCTCTGTTTCGTAAGTCTTAAACAATTTTAGCTAGTTTACAAAATATTGTGTTTTCCCTTACTCAGTACCCCTATCAAGCTGTATTCTCTCTTTTCACTACTCCCAAGCCCCTCTCATGTGCCCTGCTTGTCCTAGAATATTATATGCCTGTGTCAAAACCTGAAGCTCGCACCCCCTCAATCTTACTGACCAAGCTAGTAGCCTAATCAGGTTAATAACTTAAGCATCTCAATCCGTCACGCTTTACCTCTTTGTTGTATCTGCACCATGTTTAGCCTGGTGCAGTGCCAATGTCCTTTGTTCCCTTCTGTCCGCTGACCCTGTGATTTGGAGGAGAAACCCCCCACCTGCTGTGATCCCAACTTCTCACCTACCATTCTTTGCCTTCTGTGACGTCAGTAGATTGGTTTTCACACTGTACTGTAGAAGCCCCGGCTTCAATGAGGCCGGATACAACTTTACAATGTGATAAAGAGGGGCAGCGTCAGCGTCACTCCACTGACCTTCATTAGCTTGTGGGTTCCTGGGGGGGCGCTTTGCAGGGGAGGGGGTGCATGACAAGCTGCTGCCTGCTGTCTGCCATATGGTTAAAAGCAGCGCATGTGGTACATGCACTTAAGTGAAAGTAAACAAAGAAAGTGAAGGCGGGATCGCCATATTTGATGGATGAGTTACAAAGGAGATGGTGGCCAACCTGGAAAACGGAGGGCCATATACCCTAGCGCGCTAACAGAATAAAGCCCCCGTATGTAAAGAGCGCTAGGAATCACAATGATGGCGTTCGCCAGTTTTTTTTTTTTTTTTTATGGAAAAATATTTGCCCCGTCGTAAAAGTCCCTCCCGGGTACCCTAACAGCAATAACATTAACACTGGCTGTAAACGCATTACTGTGGGCAATTCCCATTACATGAACGTTTCTTGTTTAACATTTGTTTTATAGCTCAAGCCAGGCCTGAGGGCATTAGAGTGCTTTACAAAGAACCAGGCGTTACGCATGTTTTTTCAACAAATGAAAATTTGGGGATTTGTAAATTAGGCCTTTTACCAATGTCGTGAAACCCACTGCCAGTGACTATTCCTTTAAGTGTCGAGTTATTGGGAGTCACCTACCACTAAGGCAGCAAGATGTTTTTGTTGCATCGTCTCCGTCACTGAAACGGCAATTTACACATTTACCGCTGGGGTGAACCTAATGGGTGATTCACTCCTGCGTATGCAACAGGTACGACAACCCACTGCGTTTTCTGAGGGACTTGAGCGGCCAGGACTGTCTCTTATGCCCTGAGACTGTACTCCGGCATTTTTCTTCTGTCGTTATAAGTGACACGCTGTCGTTTAGACAGTGGTGGTGGGTTCTCTCGGCACAGTTGTCAGGCACTGCCATCTCGAGCGCGAGCCAATAAGAAGTCCTAGTATTTTCTCAAAAGGAGGTTGCAGTCTGGGACTTGTAGTTCAAATTCCTGCATCGCAAGTGAGAGCTCATATCTCCCGGCATGCAAAGCTCTGTGGGCGAAGGAATAAAGGGAAGTGTTTGAAGTTGCCCTTTGATCAGTCAGGCCACAGTGTTAACGGTGCTTCTTATTGACGTCAGTTTGATGGCTGCCTGGCCGGAGGCCAGTAGCAGCTGAGAGGGTGAGAGGAGAGGGGTGGGGGGGAGAGGAGGCGACGAGAGGAGTGTGAGTCGCTGGGGCGATAGAGTGGGATACAACCTCGTTGGGGGCGGGTGGGACTCCAGTTGGCCGTGAGAAGTCCAGGGTAGGGTGGAGGGCACTGTGCCCGCCCAGCGAGAGGGGTTCCACAAGCTTGCTACCAGGCCGCAAACTTCGGCTCGATTGTAGTATTCTTTAGACTTTTCGCTAATACTTGAAGGATAACGCCTCCAAACTATTGGCGGGTTATAAAGTGAATGAAGCGTAGGTGGTGACAGCGAGAATGCGCCGAAGTCGTGTGCTTTACCGTGCATCCTTGAAGTAACTTCTCTCTCTCGCACCCATCAATTACTGAAAATTGCAATCAATTGGTTGCCGCCATCGCTCCCAAGGCGGGGGATGGGCGCTGCCTTCTAGGTGGTACTCTCGGGTGTAAGGGGCTGGTCGGGGCCTCCCCGGGCAGAGGGGCAGATCCCTGAAGGTTTGAGCCTCCTCCTGGACGCATGCGAGCAGCTCCTGCAGAGGGCATCTCTGTCATGCCCTCGCTCCAATGTGGCCATTGTATGTGTCGAGCAATGCCCTGGGGACGCAGCGGCCCTCGCACATTACGCGCTTTTCATATACAATCGAACCTGATGCCTGGCAGCTACACCCAATCCCTAGGACACGCTCTGCCCAAGTTACAGAAGCAAAACAAAGGGGAATAACACAGTTACGCAATGCATTATTTAATTTTGTCCTTGTGTATACGATAATTGAAACAACCCAGCAAGACCAGAAACCTGACAATAAATATGGCTTCTGATAGATACATCTGCCGTGTGGATTCCTCACCTTGTGAATATCCCCCTTGCGTCAGCAACATTCGGAAATTCTTTTTGTAGCTTCGCGCCGACGTGGACGCGGACGTCACAGAGACACGGCTCGGCTCGCGACTCCGCTGACGTCACCGACGCCTACAATAGGCCCACACCGGCGTGATGACATCAGTTCCCTTTTTTCCGCATCGTCGACGCTAACGGTTTTCAGGGATCGTGCTGTAGCTTTTCAGTAACTTTGTTACTATTTTCCTGTTATTCTGTATAACATCGTATTCTTCGGGATGTCGTCGAAGAAGACTGGTTTCAAGGCTTGCGGCGAATGTGGCAAGACTATGTCCATCACCAATCCACATGACTGCTGTGTCTGGTGCTTAAGCTCCGACCATGATGTCGAGGACTGTGCTTGCTGCAAGAAGATGACTTCGAAGGCGCTGAGAGAGAGAGAGGCGAAACTCCTTGTGGCTAAGCTTAAGAGTAAGAAGGAAAAGAAATCTTCGAAGTCTCGAGCTCGTCGTTCGAGGTCGAGGTCGAGGTCTCGGTGTCGATCGAGGTCACGCTCGGAGTCGTCTTCAGCTCATGCGTCGAAGTCTTCGAGGAAGAAGCACAAGAAGAGGAGCCACGAGTCACGTCATCGCTCCGGAAAAGACTCTGGTTCGAGACCGAAGTCCCAGGTTAAGCTCCTGAGTAAGGAGTTGGTGGTTTCGGAGTCGGAGCATGTCTCTGTGGGTGAGGCTTCACAACCAGGTTCGCCCGAATCACAGGAGCAGGTCCATTCTTCAGTTCAATCCAATCCTTCTGGTCAGGAGGATGAAGGTGAGGAGCAGGGGGCTGGTGAAGTCGAAGTTCCGGTGCCTGCGGGTTCGTCGACCCCGGTTCCAGGACTCGTGGAAGAGGCCGACGTCGTCTCGACTCCGCCTCCTCAGGAGCGTCCCAGAGAGTCTTATCCTGAGTTTCCAGCTCCAGGTCAGGATCCATCTCAGTTCCTGAACGCCATGTTTGGTGTCTATTCTAGGGCAATGTTCCCGTCTGGTGCACCTGTTGGTCCCACGGGTCCTATGGCTTTCAACTTGGGTGTTTCCCAAGCTTATGCCCCTGCGCCCTTCATGCCTTTTATGCCGGCTATACCACCGCATTGGCATTTACAGGCACCTCTGGTGTCGTCGACGCCGAAGCGCTCGACGCCGACTCCGTTGACGCCGGTCACGTCGACGCCGATGCCCACGACTCCGAGGCAAGATTCTGTCCGACCTCGTGCTGAGAAGCCTCGTCCGACGTCGGGTTCGACGCCGGCTCCGGCGCCGTCGGAGTCGATTCCGAACCCGTTGGCTTCGATTGTGAAGGAAAGGTCTCGGAGAAGGGCTCAGAGACTCCTGGAAGAAGAAAGGTATCAGTATTCGGATACTGAGGAAGGAGAGTTACGGGATTCCGAGGATCCTTTTGAGGATTTGTGTGAGGCCAGTGGGCTTGAGCTGTCACCTGAATGGGAGTTGGCTTCAGTTTCTAATGTGCCATCAAAGGATGTGGTGCCTTATCACACTGTTATTAAAAAAGCAGCGAGCCTTTTGAACATTACTCTTCCTACTGCTGACTATAAGCCTAACATCTTGACTGAGGTTCTTCATTCTCCCTCGTCAGTGGTTGAGCCTGTGTTGCCCTTCAACGAGGCCTTGACTGAGCCCATCTATGAAGTGTGGAAGAAGCCTTTGTCTGCTCCTGCAGTTTCGAGATCAGTTGCAAGGAGGTACAGGGTGGCACCTGAGGACCCGGCATTTTTATCTATTCATCCCTTGCCTGAGAGTTTGGTGGTGCAGGCTGCTTGCGCTAAGAAGTCTGCTGGAGCTTTCCCACAGGTTCCTGGGGACAAGGAATCCAGGAAGCAAGATCAGGGTGCCAGGAAGGTCTTCTCATCAGCCAGTATGGCATTAAAATCAACCAATGCAACTTGCCTGATGGGTAGATATATCCATGCCTTGATGGATTCTGTCAAGCAGCTTGTTCCGAAAATCCCTGAAGATGGCCGTAAGGATTTTCAGGAGGTGATTTCAGACACTCAGGCGGCTGCGAGACAGGTGATTCAGAGTGGCCTGGACACTGCTGATTCGGTGGCAAGGGTCATGGGATCGTCTGTGGCCACCATGAGGGCCTCCTGGCTTAAGTCATCAGAGTTCTCTGCGGACGTCCAGTCTGCGTTGTTGGACCTACCTTTTGATGGCTCAGGATTGTTTGGCAAGAAGGCTGATGCTGCCTTGGAACGTTTTAAGGACAGTAGGACCACTGCAAAGTCCTTGGGTCTTCAGTCCAGAGGAACTACTGGTAAACGCTTCAGGGGGTTCGGAAGATCCTTTCGTTCCTACAGACCTTCCCAGCAACAGCCTCAGCAGCAACAAAATACACGGTACAAGTCGTACAGGGGCAGACAAAGAACCCGCCCTAGAAGTCGTCAATCCTCCTCTCCTTCCCAACCCCCAGCCATTGCAGCAAAGCAGCCCTAGATCCGCCATTCCGGATCATGTGGGCCCAGTGGGGGGTCGGCTTACTGATTTCCTACAAGATTGGGAATTAATTACATCGGATCTTTGGGTTCTCAATCTTGTAGGGAATGGGTATGCACTTCCTTTCCGGGAATTCCCTCCCAATTTCCCTCCTTGCCAGGGTTTTTGTTCGGAGGACCACCTGCTTCGCCTGCAGGAAGAAGTCCTGGCTCTTTTAAAAAAAGGTGCAATAGAGGTGGTTCCGGAGCAGGAGAGGGGTCAGGGGTGCTACTCCCGGTATTTCCTGATCCCCAAGAAAGATGGCAGGCTTCGACCTATCCTGGATCTCAGGATCTTGAACCTTTACCTGAAACAGGAAAAGTTCAGGATGCTCACACTTGCGCAGGTTCTTCAAGCGCTGCTGGAAGAAGACTGGATGGTGTCAATCGACTTGCAGGATGCGTATTTTCATATTCCCATCCTGAAGTCTCACAGAAAGTATCTCCGTTTTACGGTGGGGTCACAACACTACCAGTTTGTGGTTCTTCCGTTTGGTCTTACTACTGCTCCTCGAGTCTTCACCAAGGTGATGGCGGTGGTGGCAGCTCATCTCAGAAGATCGGGGATACATGTGTTTCCGTATCTAGACGACTGGCTGATCAAGGCGGAGTCGTCGGAGAAGGTGCTCCATCATCTGCAAGTGACAACTCAGTTGTTGCACAGGTTGGGTTTTTCGATAAATGTACCCAAATCTCACCTGGTGCCCTCGCAGCGCAACCTGTTCATAGGAGCGGTACTGGACACTACTGTGTGTCGCGCATTCCCTCCCCCTCAAAGGATTCGCGACATTCAGGAGATGGTTCCCTTGTTTTTCCCTGGAGCGGTTGTTCCGGTCCTGAAGGTCCTTCGCCTGCTCGGTCTGATGGCTTCTTGCATTCTGTTGGTCAACCATGCACGCTGGCACATGAGGGCACTCCAGTGGTGCCTCCGCAGGCAGTGGTATCAGCACAGCGGAGATCTCAGGGAGTCAGTGAAGATCTCCAGAGAAACTGCAGCGGATCTGTCTTGGTGGAGTGTGGAAGGCAATCTGTCACAAGGAAAGCCTTTTCAGATTCCTCCTTCGGTTGCCACAGTAGTATCGGACGCGTCCACCCTCGGGTGGGGTGCTCATCTGGGGGACCTGGAGGTCAAGGGTCTTTGGTCTCCAGAGGAAAGGTTGCTTCACATCAACCTCCTGGAATTGCGGGCAATTCGTCTGGCGCTCAAGGCCTTCCTCCCTTCCCTTCGCGGTCGGTCAGTCCAAGTCCTAACGGACAACACGACCGCGATGTGGTACATCAACAAACAGGGAGGAGTAGGGTCGCAGTGTCTCTGCAGAGAGGCTCTGCGTCTCTGGTCCTGGGTTCAGGACCATCAGATTTGTCTGATGGCAAATCATCTGGCCGGAGTTCAGAACGTTCGTGCAGACAGTCTCAGTCGGCAGTTCTCTGCCGATCACGAGTGGAGGCTCCATCCAGAGGTAGTTCACGACATCTTTCGGATGTGGGGGACTCCTCGGGTGGACCTGTTTGCCACTCACGAGAATGCTCACTGCCTGTCATTCTGCAGCCTCCAGTTTCCGATGCAGGGAGCCTTGGGGGATGCGTTTCAGTTGAGTTGGAGCTCGCAACTCCTTTACGAGTTTCCTCCCATACCCTTGATTCCTCGGGTTCTGAGGAAAGTTCGCCAAGACCGGGCCCAAGTTATATTGATCGCCCCGGATTGGCCAAGAAGAGTGTGGTACTCAGACCTTCTCCACCTCTCCTCTCACCCGCCGCTCCGTCTCCCTCACAGGGCAGATCTCCTCTCTCAGTGGGAGGGGCAGGTTCTACACCCCCACCTCCAGACCTTACACCTTCATGCCTGGAGATTGAACGGGGCAACCTGATTTCTTTTTCTCTCCCTCACGATGTGGTGGATGTCATTTTGTCAGCCAGGCGTGACTCCACTAAGTCCATCTATTCTTATAGGTGGTCTAAGTTTGTTATTTGGTGCAGGGAGAAGTCCATAGATCCTTTGAGGGCCCATTTATCTGATGTTCTCCAGTTTGCCCTTTCTCTGGCACAGCAGGGGCTTGCTGTTGCCACAGTGAAGGGTTATCTGTCTGCGCTGTCGGCGTTTATTTGTTTGCCTGACCAGCCTTCTCTGTTTAAGTCTCCTATAGTTTTGTGGTTTTTGAAGGGCCTCGTTAATAAGTTCCCTCCTGTCCCTTTTATTGTGCCTCAGTGGGATTTGAATCTAGTTCTGACATTTTTGATGGGTGCTCCTTTTGAGCCTCTTCATAAATGTACCATGAGGCTCCTAACTTTCAAAACAGTTTTCCTCGTTGTGATAACTTCGGCAAGGAGGGTAAGTGAGCTTCAAGCTCTTAGTTCCAAGCCCCCATTCCTGTCCATTCATGCTGATCGAATGGTTCTAAGGACCAGGGCTGCTTTTCTGCCGAAGGTGGTGTCTTCTTTCCACCTTGGTCAATCCATTACACTCCCTTCCTTTTATCCTCCCCCTCACCCTTCCAAGGAGGAGGAGAGGTTGCACCGTCTGGACCCCAAGAGGGCGGTGTCTTTTTATTTGGACAGAACTAGAGACTGTCGCATGGACGACCAGCTCTTTATTGGCTTTGCTGGCTGCAAGAAGGGAAGAGCAGTCCATAAGAGGACTTTGTCGAGGTGGATCGTCCTCTGCATTAAGATCTGCTACTCTTTGGCCGGTAAGGAACCTCCAGAGGGCATAAGAGCTCATTCAACTAGGGCTAAGTCTTCGACCTCTGCATTGGCTAGAGGTGTGCCTGTAGAGGATATTTGTAGGGCCGCAACTTGGTCTTCCCTCCACACTTTCGCGAAGCACTACTGCTTGGATACCGAAGTGAGGAGGGATGGTCATTTTGCGCGCTCTGTTCTTCAGGATTTCCTGGTCTAGAAGAGTGGACACCCTCCTCCGGGAGTGGGGACTGCTGTGGGACTCTATTCACAAGGTGAGGAATCCACACGGCAGATGTATCTATCAGAAGAACAAGTTACTTACCTTCGGTAACGCTTTTTCTGGTAGATACAATATCTGCCTGTGGATTCCTCACTGACCCACCCGCCTCCCCGTTGTCCACTCTTCTTTGCCAGAGTATCTCTGATGGGTTGTTTTATTGTAAAATGTTTTATTGCATTTACTTCACACTGTGTGTGTTACCTTGATTTCTATACTGTGTATATTGTGTACATTACTACTGTCATCGGTCCGTCCGTGTCCCTCGAAGGCACGGAAAAAAGGGCGGAACTGATCTCATCACGCCGGCGTGGGCCTATTGTAGGCGTCGGTGACGTCAGCGGAGTCGCGAGCGGAGCCGTGTCTCTGTGACGTCCGCGTCCACGTCGGCGCGAAGCTACAAAAAGAATTTCCGAATGTTGCTGACGCAAGGGGGATATTCACAAGGTGAGGAATCCACAGGCAGATATTGTATCTACCAGAAAAAGCGTTACCGAAGGTAAGTAACTTGTTCTTCAGGGGAGTAGTTAATACTTATCGAGTTACTTCTGAAGAGTACCAGCTAACCGTCATTGTGAGCAGTTTGGTTTTTGAGAGGGTAGTGTTTGGTTTAGTCTCATGTGTAGTATGCTGCGCTTTCATTTCCAATGTGCATGTTAAACTTGAAAATTGCAGCCGAGAGCTCAGGAGCCCTGTGCGTGGTCCACAACCACCCCCTCCCCCCGGACACACTCACACACACTCCTCTCACAAAATACTGAGGGGCGTGTGCGTCCTCGAACCCTGCGGGCACGGGCAAAAGGTCCCTGGTGCTGCGTTTGACGGGGTGCGCTGCCAGGTGGATCGCAGGTCTCTTGCACACGCACGCGGACTGCGCAACCCGTGACCTTGGGCACACACTTGGAGATGCTTAGAATGATCATGATGCAGCAGCAGTAGCAGTGCATTTAATGTTGATTGCTTTGTGAGTGAATGCGTATGATCATATAGCACTGCGAACACAAAATAGTGCGTTGAAACCAGAATGATGGACGGTTCATCCCCTGCCTCGAAATGCAGACCAGCCATTCATATTTTACGGAGGCACAATTTTATTAGCAAAAACAAACAAACTGTTGTATTGCTGTACCTGCTACCCCCTTCAAAAGCCTACACGAGACAGGATTCCCTCCTTCATGCAAATCACGTTGAAAGAAGGGCAGCATGCTCAAACTAGTACGGCAGCCCGGGGGGTCCGTGTCCCTGCTGCTTCTGTGGGTTGGGACCCTGCAGGTTAAACATACGAAAGACACAGAGCTCTTGCTCGGACTTTTATTTATTTATTTATTTGTAGGTTTGTATAGCGCTTGAATCACTCCAACAGGCGTATCTCTGCGCTTTTTGACCGGTAAATCAGCAAACATAATATGGAGATGGAATTAGATTTCATTTTTGAATAGAACAGTTTTTAGGAGTTTACGGAATGTTAGGTGCTCTTTGCATTGTCTTAAAGCCAGGGGTAATTTGTTCCACAGCTTGGGACCAGTGGTAGACAGGGCTCTACCTCCGTGTCTGACCTTTTTGACATTGGGGACCACGAGGAGGAGATCGTTACTTGATCTGAGGGATCGTGCTGGAACATAAGGAACAAATCTCCGCTCAAGATAGATCTCTTTGTGGTGGATACATAAACTAGTATTGATTAGTTGGGGTAATACTAGTCACTTAAAGCTCTGTATAATATTATATGTTAGGTAGCAGTTTACAACGCATTTCAGAATGTCTTGTCCCTACGCCAGGCTCCTTCTGCTATGCATCACATTGCTTGTGTGAACCGGGTTGTTTTGCAGGGGGTTACTAAGTCAGAGGTTGGAAAGGAGGGCCTCTGGCCGCTTGCTGTTGCTAGCAGTCGTTTGGGATGATTAAGCAAGGGCCTTCTGCTAGGGTGCTCCACCCAGCTTGGCGATTACTTGTGGTGGTGGCCGCAAGAGGTTCACAAGCGACAGGAGGTGCTGCCGAGAAGTGCACAGAGAGAGACGCGCTGCAGCCCCTGCATCAGGCCCACGAGGGAGGTGTGGGGGGTGGAGCGGGACGAAGGAGAGCTGTGGGCAGAGGGAGGGGGGGAGCGGGACGAAGGAGAGCTGCGGGCGGAGGGAGGGGGGGGAGCGGGACAAAGGAGAGCTGCGGGCGGAGGGAGGGAGTGGGGAGCGGGACGAAGGCGAGCTGCTGGCGGAGGGAAGGGGGGGCAGAGCAGGATGTAGGAGAGCGGAGGGCGGAGGGAAGGGGGGACGAGCAGAGCAGCTCTGGAAACCACCACCATCTTTCTCCGAGGCAAAGCAGAAATGCCTCGGAGAAAGCATGGTAAACACGCCCCCGAATGCGAAAATTACCATGCTTTCTCCAAGGCATTTCTGCTTTGCCTCGGAGAAAGCATGGTGATTTTCGCATTCGGGGGCGTGTTTTGCTGTTCTGAGTGACGGATGACGTCACTGTCTAACAAACAGCAAAACTTACGCCCCTGAATCCGAAAAAGACGGGGCTAACTCAGAGTGACGGCTCTCTCCTCCAATGGCAGGCCTCCGTTTTGGAAGCCAGCCAATGGAGGAGAGACTGGGCAGGGAGGCGGGTTCTACAGCCCTACTAAGCAGCATTAAATCTCCTCCCGGAGACTGGGCAAGGGCAGCCTTCTCGGTCCTCGACCTAAAAAGGGAATCACATCATCAAATTGTTTTTGTGCCGGGTTTGAAAACGCGCATTACTGAAAAATATTGCCACTTGTAATAAAAAATAGCAATCACAGGCTACATGCTTAGAGCATTAATAGCGATCATACATCATTCTTAGGAGATATATTGCATCATGAAATAACGCTGCCAGAGAATATGTCCATGAAAATTCGAGTGCTACGGAATATGCCACTCCAGATACACCATACTCTTTGGAGGCTCCGTACTCGGAGAATAGCGTGATGACACACTATGCAGGCCGCGTGATGAATAAATACTATATAATAGATAACATAATTACTTATGTTTATGAAGCAAGTGTATATTTATAAAAACATCTGCACACATGAACATGTCCCTCAGAGTTTTTGTGCCCGGGGAATGTGCACATTCCAGAGAACTACTAATTTACCATGATGAAGAATGTTCAAGCCATCAATCATAGTCTATCCCACTGTGACAGAATATCAACTCATCTAGTACTGTCCATCGAAGGCCTACTGTTCATTTATTACTCCTCATATGTTCCCAGCTTATTGGCTTCTGAAGTCCAACAGAATATTGTATTGTATTGTAATCGCATTTATAGAGCGCTTACTACCCCTGACGAGGCGTTGGAGCGCTTTATTGGCGGGTAGCACGCTACTCCGGAACCCATAAAGGATTAGTGGTAAATTAGTATAGTGAAATATGAAAGTTATTTGAGTGGTGGATATGTAATTCAGTAATATGAATAGAGAAGGGAAGCGGAGGGATAGAAGAGGTAAAAAGGTTTGCATTTATATAGTGCTTGCTGCCCCTATGAGGTGCTGAAGCGCTTTTTCCACGAGTAGATCGCTACTCTGTAACCCATAAAGGCTTAGTGGTGAATTAGTATAGTGAAATATGAAATTTGAGAAGTGGATATGTTAGTCAGTTATTTAGACATTTTAGTTTTTTTATTTTTGTTTTGGAGGTCAAAGCAGTAGGAGGAGACTTGGGATGAGTAAAAAGGGATGTGGAGGGGAAGAGTTAGATGGAAGTTTTGAAAGGCTTGTTTTAGGGGATCAGTATAGTAAAAGATGTGTCAGATGATGCAAGGAGGGGTAGAGTAGGGGAGAGTCTAGAAAAGGTTATTTTGGAGATCATAGTAGTGGTTGGGGTTTGGAATGAATGGGAGTGGATGTAGAGGATATATTGATAGAAGTATAGGGTGAGAAAAAGGGTAGTTAGTGCTTTAGAAAGAGTAGTAGAAAGAGGTTGGAGATGAGTCAGAGAGTTGAGGTAGAAGATATATTGAGATAAATAGGGTAGTGCATTGGGTATGCTGAATTAGAAGAAAGTATTTATTTATTTATTTATTTAATGCCATTTATAGAGCGCGTACAATTACCCTTAGGCGTCTCGGCGCTGAAATTGCATTGAAGTCTCACCCTAATCAGGAAGTGCAGAGATGTGGGTTACTGATTGAATAGCCATGTTTTCAGTTTTTTTCTGAACTGAAAAAGAGTGGGGCTAGTTCTTATGTGATTAGGTAGGGTGTTCCAGAGTCTAGGGGCCGCGATTGAGAAGCGGCGATCGCCCCAGGAAGCTGTTCGGCTGCGTTGAACCACTAGTTGGTTAAGAGAAGTGGATCTGAGCGTTCTCGGGGGATTATAAGGAATCAGTTGCTTTTTAAGGAATCGAGGTCCTTGATCCTGTAATGATTTGAAGACTATGCACAGAGATTTAAATTTGACCCTGTTGTGGATGGACAGCCAGTGGTATTTTTTAAGCGTGTCCGAAATGGGTGCAAATCTAGGTTTTTTTGAGAGTACGCGGGCGGCAGCATTCTGCACGGTCTGTAATTTTTTGGTGACTCTGTTCTGGGCATTGAGCAACAGACCGTTGCAGTAGTCTAATGAGGAAAGCACTAGAGAGGTGACTAATGTTTTTGCTGCTGAATCTGGTAAGTAAGGTGTAATTTTTCTTACCATTCGTAGCTTGAAATGGGCGTTGGCTGCCACCTTGTTTGCATGGGCCATGAAGTTGAGCTGGTCGTCGAAGGTAACACCTAGGTTTCTGACTTTGACCGTGGGGCGGGGAGGAGTGCCCAGGGCCGATGGCCACCAGGATGCCGACCAGACTGGGGAGAGATTGCCAAAGATAACCACCTCCGTTTTATCGGAGTTAAGCTTCAGGCAATTCCTAGCCATCCACTCGCCAATAGCAATCATCCCACCTTGGAATCTCTCCGCCATCCTCTGTCCATCACCCTTTATAGCCAGCACCAACTGAGTATCGTCGGCGTGGGCTTTGATGACACTAGCGAGGTCCGACACGTATATATTAAATAGTGTCAGACTTAGGGATGAGCCTTGAGGTACCCCACACGGTAACAACAGGTCAGCCGACTGGAAGGGGCCCAGTGTAACCGCCTGGGTTTTGTTGGCCAGGAAGGAGGCAAGTAGATCCCTAGCAGTGAGCTGGATGCCCATCCTCTCGACACGGTCGACCAAGATCTTATGGTCAACCGTGTCGAAAGCAGCTGACAGGTCTAGGAGAACTAATAAAGCAGTTCCTCCTTGATCACGGATGACTCTTATGTCATCAGCTGCTTTGATGAGAGCGGTTTCTGTGCCGTGGTGTTTGCGGAAACCGAACTGCGTATCATCCAGCAGATTGTTGTTTTCTATATAAGCTGATAGCTGCTGGTTCATAGCCTTTTCTATAACCTTTGCTAGAAAAGGGAGACTTGCAATAGAACTGTAATTTTTTAGTTCACCTTTATCTAGCCCTGGCTTTTTAAGCAGAGGTTTAATCAATGTATTTTTCAGTGAGTCAGGGTAGGATTTGGATGCCAGAATAGTGTTACAGACGGTGGTGATAATGGGAATAACTGTGTCTGGTACAGTAGCAAGTACGGAGGTTGGGCAGGGATCCAAAGCTGATCCAGCTTTAATCGTTTTAAATATGCTCTTAACTTGGTCAGTGGTGAGGGGGCTAAAACAGGTCATTGTGCTATTAGGAGTAGTCATGGGGGTGATAGCACTACTGCTAGCCTGGTCAAGATTGAAAGCTTGATAGATATTGTTGACTTTAGCAAAGAAGAAATCCGAAAGGGCATCACATAAAGTTTGCGATGGGGGTGGATTGAGATCCGGGGCATTTCCAGCAAGGGTTTTAGCAATGTGATATAACTGTTTGCTGGAGTTTTTTGCAGTTTCTATATGACGTGTGAAATAATCTTTTTTTGCTATTATTATCATAGCTTTGTACGTAGCCAGGGCTTTCTTATATTTTTCCTTATTTTCACTGTCATAGGTTCTTCGCCATTGTCGTTCCCTGTTCCTGGTATATTGTTTTTGGGCTTTTAGTTCTGTCGTGTACCACTGAGCTTTAGGCATATTTCTGTTTTTTGAGATTGATTTGGTGGGTGCCAGCTGAGTAGAGGCTTCGCCCAACCACTTTTGGAATTGATTAGTAGCAGTCGTTGGATCGGTGGATAGTTCCGGGGTTGTGGTGTTGAGAAGCAACGTTAAATCGTTAGGATTGATGTCCTTCCAAGCTTTAAACTTGCCCTTTATCGCGGGGGTCACTTTTTTTCTCTGCGAACCTTTGATAATGAGTCTGCTAAAGATGACTGAATGGTCTGTCCAGGTCATAGGAAGAACTGAAGTGATAGACAGTCCTTCCACTTTTGTAAAGATTCCATCCAGCGTATGGCCTGCCTGGTGGGTAGGAGTCGTGACCAGTTGTCTGAGGCCCATCGTGTCTAGATCTGATACGAGGGTTATGGTATCCCTATCACTGAAAAGCTCTAGATGAAAATTGAAATCACCCATTATCGTGGTAGATTCTTCTGTAGCTATAGATTCAGTGATATTGCTGAGATTTGCGAGGAACGCAGATCTAGTTCCAGGGGGTCTATAGATCAGTGTTCCCTTGAAATTATAAGTGGGGGACAAGTTTATATCAAAATGTATGGCTTCGCATGAGTTAATAGGGATTGGCGAGCAGCGGATTTTGAAGTGGTCTCTCGCTATGATGGCTATCCCACCTCCTTTCCCTATAGGCCTATCCTGCCGATAGGCACTATAACCTGGGGGAACTGCCGTGACATAGTCGGGGGCAGATGCCTCGTCGGACCATGTCTCTGTGATGTAAAGCATATATAGATCCATAATGGAAAGTATATAGATGCATAAAGGAAGGAAGTATATGTAGATTAAAGATGCATTAGATAAACTCTGGTTTTCTAGTGTTGTACTTAAAAATGTATTTTAATAATTTTTTTTAAACCATTATGCTACATGTTTATAGAAAGCAGTACACATATATAGGTACATATCTATAGTACAAATAAATGCTTATATAAAAAGGGATATACTGTATATTTCTGTTTGTGTATGGTGCTTTTGTGGGGAAGAGCCAATTCTTGAGTAGTTTTCTGAAGACAAGGTGGTTGTCGGTGGATCTTATGTGTCTGGGTAAAGAGTTCCTTAGTTTGGCTGCTTGAACAGAGAAGGATATACCACCCATGTTTTTTTTGTATCTTGGGATTTTGAGGAGAGGTTACAATGTTGGATGTGTTTGGTGATTTTATTCGTTATGAGACCACGTATCGCGTTGTGGGTGATACAAAGCAGCTTAAACGTGGATCTTCTGGCAACCAGTAAACAATGCAGGGCTTTCAAGGCAGGGGAGATGTGGTCTCCCGGTTTGATATTCAAGAGTAGTCTGGCAGCCAAGTTCTGAATCCGTTGTAGTCTTTTCATGGTCGTTAGAGGTGATCCGTGGTAGAGGCTAATTGTGTAATCGAGTTTAGACAGAACAAGGGAGATGGTAGCTTGGACCTTGTGTGGAACTCCCAATGGGGAAATATTCGTTGCAGAGTTTTTATAGTAACAAAGCTTGATCTAGCTAGTTTGTCCACCTGGGCATTCATCGATAGCTTGGAGTCCATGGTCATTCCGAGTTTTCTTACTTCCTTTGATACTTAGGTGGTGATCCAAGTTCATCAGGCCAGGCGGCAAACGGGTCATAATGTTTCCAATCGCCACACGTGAGTATTTCCGTTGTGAAAGCATTCAATTTGAGATGGCTCCAAGTCATCCATTGATCCACGGCTCTGAGACAACTGAAAATTGGCGAGTTTTCAATGTCTTTCGGGCAGTCCAGTTAAAGCGGTATTTGTGTGTCATCTGCATAGTTATAGCTCGTGAGGTGAAACTGATTGATTAGTACTGGTAGTGACTTCACGTAGATGTTGAAAAGCATGGGCGAGGTGATAGCCTTGAAGGACCTCCGCTTTTGTGAAGTATGGTTTTGACTAGAAAGGTGGGGTATGGATGACATTAGTTCTGTTTCGAAGGTAGGATGCGCTCCAGTCTAGAGCAGTCCTCTCTATGCCGGCTTCATAGTGTCCACTTAAGATGGCTTTCCTATTCACTTGTACAATCTAGTAACTGAACGAGACAGCACAGGGGCATACCTGCTCATGCAGATATGTCTACCTTACATGTTATATAATGCACCCTGCCTTACTATAAGGCCTGCTGTAGGGGTGACTAACATATATTGCATACAGTGTCTGTGGGCATGGCACACAGTGTTTGTGCCTTGTCGTGTTTTCACATTTGTCTGCACCATTTCACGCAGCCTGCAATGGCAGTCTGCATGAGTTTGTTGATGGCTTCCTTACGGTGGCATAATACGTGCTGCATTCCTTAGGAACCCTCGTTAGTACCTATGTCCTAGGTACCAGGGGGCTCATTTACTAGGGACTTACTGAGGTGTTAAAGGTCTTGCCAGTTGGGGAACAACTAAACCGCTGCCTTGTTTTAGGAAAAGAGCAATGGCACTGGGGCCTGGTTAGCAGGTACCCAGTGCACTTCAGTCACAATTGCCTCAAATACCAAGCAAAAAGTGGGGGAGACCATATCAAAAAGGGGCACTTTCCTACTCGAACACAATGAGGAATTTGCATCATGTCAACACCAACAATTGCTGTATTCTCCAATGTTAACTAAGAGAACAGCCAAACTTTTGCCCACAGTACAGCTTTCACCGGCGCTACAGAACACCATGGAGAATATTTCCTCAGTATAGTGAGGGAGATGTTTTATGTTACACCATAAGTGTCTCAGATTACATAGCATCAGTGGTTCTGATTATAAAAAAAGGTATGTGCCTAATTCACCCTTAGTACACTTCAGTCTGCTTTTCCACTAGAATATAAAAAAATCAACATGTGCCATATTACACTATGCAATGGATTTTTCTTTTTTGCACCAGGCACACCTTTCAAAAGATGCGCCCTGTGAAAAACAAGGAGAGTGTGCCCTACTATTTTGAATGCGCAGCCCCCGGGGCAGCCACAAAGTCGTGCTGCCCTGGGGCAGCACATTCTAGTGAAATACAAAGTGTCGTTGAAGTAGCCACACCATGTTTCACTGAGCAGGCAGCAACCTGCCTGCACTTTTAAGAGAGGTGAGAGACCCTCTTGCCGGCGGGTGCAGGGAGTGACTGCACCCATTTCCTAGGGAATGTCTAGGTGGGTCAATTGGACCCCCTTTACCCCCTTCAGAGTGCTGTCATCAGGGGTATTACTTAAAGTGTGCCACCTTTTAGGTGGCACACTATCAGTTTGCCTCCTTACAGCTTCTTTATCTCTGTGCCCATAATTATTGTATGGCGTGGGCACAGAGGCAAAGAGATTACCTCATTTGCATGGGGCTATGGTCCCATACAAATAAGGGAACTCCCTCTGATAATAGCGCTGGCGCTATATGTGTGCCATCGCTTTCTATATTACAGAAGGGGCTGCACAAGTGTCTGCGGCCCCTTCTGTAATATCAAAGTGCTGCATGGGCACGCAAAGTGGGGGCAAACCCCTGTTGCATCCCCTGGGCACTTTGTATAATACAGCTCCAAAACTATTCAAGAAGATCTGATAAAAATATCTCTTGTGGATCATGGTACAGATACTTCAATTATGCCACTAAAACTGTAGGACGTCAGGCTTATGTTGGATACCCATATTTCAGAGCCAAAGTCTTTAATGGAACCCTCCCACATGGTCACTCTGGCCCTGTAGGCGATGATGCTGGATGAATACTGGAGTTCCAGGATGCGCCCATTTCATTCAGCACAGTCACTCCAGATCAAGTGTGCACATTTTGCATCCAAGCAATGCTCTGCACTGATGTGCTACCTCTGCGTTCTGGAACATAAGCCATGACATCTCAAAAAAGCGGTTCAGAGAGATTAAATATGGTGGTATAAAGTTTCTGCATGATGGTGGCTTCATGCTGAAAAATGAATCCATTTTATTTGAAACATCCGTACATTACTTAAGGTGAGCCTTTAAATTCCGTGTATAAGACGAGAGACCATGCAGTAAAAAGTTATACCTTTTGGGTTTTTTGCTCTAACTTATGTCGTGAAGATGCACGCTGAGCTGGGCGAGCGAAGCTCATTGAATTTTATGCAGAGTGGTGTAATGCCTGTGCCTGGCTAATTCATTGTGGGGTATCGTTTGAGCTCCTTCTAATGATATAGCGTTCACGTATATGTAACGGGGTCCTTCATATGTACCCTTATTGATTACGGTCGTCATTAACAAATGTTAAAATAATGCTTTTCCTTTTTCTCGCTTCTGCCTTCTTAGGAGATTTGAGAATGTATACTACGGCTGGGGTCTGAAGTACAGCCCGGACAATTACAGCCCACCCTTGCCACCCCCTATTCAAATGGAGTACCCCAGTGGGCCAGAGATCACAGAATCCACCGACCCCACTGTGGAGGAAGAGCAGGCCTTAAAAGCTGCCCAGGAAGCGGCTCTTGCTGCAGCCGAGGAGATGGAGGAAATGGAGGAAGAAGAAGAAGAAGAGAATTTGGACGATGACTAGATACTGGAGAGGATGGGAACTTTTGCCATAAGAAATGATCTGTATTATAATTTATAACTGACAACATCTTTAATTTTAAACCCATCTCGTAAGCACTTTAAAAAAATTTATCTTTCTTAAAAGAGCCCGTTAAAATGATTTGTTTATACTGCAGAGAAAGTTTCCTCTTTGATACCTGATTACAGTTATATTTATCTATCTCTTTACATTTTCCTGGCTGAGACCAAAGTAAGCCTGGCTTTTGGTAAACAGTGTGTTTTGCAGACTCTGCATTAGAACCACACCAAGGGTGTTCCTAAATCAGACCATAGCCCTTTTACACTGTGCCTTTTCTCTGTTCCTGTTATGGATTATTTTGAAAATAAAATATTAAAATAAATGCTGCAGCATGGTATGTGGTTTACATCTTAATACAGAACATGAAATTGGGCTACCACAAGGGCAACCAATTATCAACCCATCTCCATTTTTAGTTCTCTTTCACACTAGCCCATGCCATACAATGTGTGGTCAGTCCTTTGTTAATACTGAATGTCGGTCTAACTCTGTTGCTGCCAGAAGCCTACCAGCTACCTATGTATAACCAAGGCGGCTGTCTATTCACAAATTCAAAGGGCATAGAGTTACGTTTAGCCTCCAAAGATACATATCTGAGTCTGTGCATAGTTTACAAATAGTATTTTCAGAAGCCCAAAGATTCCTTATGAGCTCATCTTAGATGGTATTGCCAAATACTACGGTGTGCCTCTTTCTTCTACCTACACGCCTTGTCTCTTTAGCTCCCTCTTTTAGGTTCTTTCCTGAAGTCTCTTTCTTCGCTTGTCATTGTTTCTCAGCCTTTCTCTTACTCCCCCTTTCTCCCTTTTGCCTATTTCTCTCTCATGCAGTCTGATATGTCTGGACCCCGGAAAAGCTTTGTGCAGGTGTCCACCACCTGCAACCACCAGAGCAAATTAAGCACTGTCAAAGATCAACACAAAAAAAACTAACCCAGGGGGCGCCTCTCATTCCTCTTTACAAGCTTGAAACCATGCAATTTTAAGGATTTTTGGGGCAGATAGATTAGAGATACAGAGAGGTGAGAGAAAAACAGTACAACTCTACGGTGAGAGGGTGAGGTGGGGAGGGTTAAGGTAGAGAGATTGGTTTGAGGTGTGTAGATGAAGCAGTAGGCACAAAGTGGTAGCGAGAGATGAGCTCCTGAATGAGATAGAGAGAGGTGGGACAGAGAGATGAGGTAGACCTAGGTGAACTAAAAAGAGGGTTGAGGCAGAGAGGTAAGTATCTGGAAATGTTTAGGTAAGTACTTATATAGGGGTAAAGAGAGAGGAAAAGTGTGAGGTATAAGAAGTGAGGTGGAGTACGGAAAGTGACATGAGATAGAACTACAACATTTTAACTCTACACATATTTCAAATGCTCTCCTCTGGCTTTCTTTCCAAACATTTTCAGGAAAGCAGTGCATCCATCAGATGAAGTCTTTCCAGTCAAAATTATTCTCTAATGATATACATTGATGATGTTCCTTTCACATGCACATTTAACAACCTAAAGTCAGGTGTACAAATGTATTTACTGGTCGCAGACCCTGTGATTAGGTAAATCGCAGGGTTTGCAACCAGTGACTTTGTTTTATGAATGTACTAAAGCCATTTTGTAACGTGGTAACAGTTTACTAAATCACCAAATAGGTTTAGGAAACCATATCCAATCAGAATGTGGAAGGAACATGTTTTTAAAAAAAAAAAAAAACTTTATTGTCAAATAGGCAAAGAAGTTATTCACATCATCATTGTCTCTCATCTGCTGCACATTTATCACAAAGTTGTCCCCAGAGATTCATAAAGCACAGTACAGTCCGTTGTCTGAGTTCATTCTCACAATAAGTACAAGGAAAAAATAATTGCGACTATTTCGCATAGAATCTCACTGAGCAATATTCCCTACCCTCCCCCATTTCGCAGTATGCCCTCGTACAGTACAGCAGTTGGTTGCCAATAATTGCGACTAACAAGAGAAAACTAATTTTACAAAATAAGAAAAATAACCTAACTAATGCCATCACTTCAATAAATTTTCGTACCCTTTCATAAACAGTTGTCATCCATTGTTTACATCCCGTACAATGTTTAGAGGTAATGCTGTGTTCACGCTCCATCCCTCTACAAACCAAAGTAACATATTCCCGCCCTCACTTCCTAATCCTCATCCTCCTCTGAATCTAGGTCCTCATCCTCAGGTAGGGCCGCACATGGTTCGCCCCTATATTTATTCCACGGCATCCAGACCTTATTCCATTTACGGGGACAGGCCCGCATTACGTATACCGTCCTTTCCTTCACCATTAGCAGGTCCATATTTCTAATCCAGCCAGCTACTGTAGGTAAATCTTGAGCACCCCATTTTTGTGCAATGTCTCTTTTGGCCACTGTCACAGCCAACGTGACCCACAGTTGTCCATATCTACCCAGGTCGGTGGGATCCCAAATGTTCAGCAGGCACTTGCGGGGCTCAGGCAGGAGCGACACCTCCACTGTTTGGGAGACTGTGCGCATAATTTGTCGCCAGAATTCCTGTATCAAAGGACAATCCCATAAGGTGTGTAGCAAAGTTCTCTCCTCCCCGCATCCTCTAAGACAGAAAAGGTGTGGCGCCCGGTGTATCTTGTGTAGAAGTGTTCTGGTGTAGTAGGTGCGGTGGAGGATCTTGAGTTGGACCAACCTGAACCTAGCCGAGATGCCCACTTCTTTTGGTGATGCAAGCGCCTCATTCCATTCGGTGTCATCCATGTCTCCCAGTTCCCCGACCCATCTCTCCCTAAGCCTCTGCGTGGGGTCTGCTAGGTTATTAATCAGTTTTTTGTATGTGAGAGATGTTGCCTTCTGCTCCATAAAGTCTGTTAGTAACCTGTCCTCTAGTGGGGATGATTCCGGGAGCGTGGTGTCAGGTGGAATTGCGCGCAGAAGGGCATGCCGGATTTGCACATATCTGAATGTTTCATTGGGTCCCATACCATACTGTTGCTGTAGCTGTGAGAAGGGAACCACCGAGCCCTTATCCCAAAGGTCGCCTACTACCGAAATCCCTATTTGATCCCAGTGTGTAAAGCCCTTGCTGGATCTTAAGTTTCCCAATGATTTAGCGTCCCATAACGGTGTCATTCTGGTGATTTTCTCTTTCCACCCCAGTCGAGATTGTGCTGCATGCCATAAAGTCGCCGTATGAAACGTCGGTCCAAACAACTTCCGAACCTGTGAGTGATTATATAATACGGAGAGCATGCCGTCTGTCCCTAACTGTGACCAGTCTGCCTTATATGCGGGGTCATCCCGCGAGATGTGGATCCAATGATTAAAGACCTTCAGTTGGGAGGCCCAATAATACAATTGGAGATTAGGTAGAGCAATCCCTCCCTCATACCAGCTTTTCACTAGTTTGTCCTGTGCTATACGGGCAGGGCCATTGCCCCATAACAGAGCAGATACCAATGCAGCGACTTGTTGGAAGTAGCGCGGAGCCACAACATGAGGGGTGTTTTCTAACACATAGAGAAATCGAGGGAGAGCCATCATTTTATATAATGCTGCCCGTCCCAGTAGGGTTAGTGGTAGGGTGGCCCAGTATTTGACGTCCGCGCGTAGCCGTGCTAAAGGTGGCACCAAGTTCGCGGTGTAAAAGTCCGCTGCAGTAGTGATGATGTGAACGCCCAGGTATTTAAATGAGTCAGATGTCAGTTGCAGGGGGCAGCCAGTTTGTAGGAGCGGCTCCGGGCCCTTGAGTACGAATATTATGGATTTTGACCAATTCAGGGTGTAACCTGATGCTTTCCCGTGCTCATCGCATAATGTCAATAGGGCAGGAATACCCACATTTGGATTGGTCATGTAGATCAGCATATCGTCTGCATACAGGGAGACCTTGTCTTCCCATCCGCCTTCCCATGTGATGCCCCGAAACAGCGGTGTTGCTCTGAGCAGGATAGCCAATGGCTCCAATACCAACGCGAAGAGTAGGGGCGAGAGTGGGCATCCCTGTCTGGTGCCGCGCCCCAGGGGAAAAGGCCGTGAGATGTGGCCGTTGGCCACTACTTGCGCCATTGGTGATTCATACAGCAACCGTACCCATGCTATATACTTCGGGCCGAAGCCCATACGTGCGAGGACCGCAAACAGATATTCCCATTCGACCAAATCAAAAGCCATTTTGGCATCCAGGGATAAGATGACAGCTTGCTCTGAAAGGAGATGTGCTCGTGCCATGACCCCGTGCACCCTCCGCAGATTCAGAGCAGTGCTTCTGTGCGGCATGAAACCTGATTGGTCGGGGTGTATCAGGGTGTGTAGGTGGTTGGTCAGGCGACTAGCCAGGAGTTTAGCCAGGATCTTTGCTTCTACGTTAAGCAGGGAGATGGGTCGGTATGAGGTACATAGTGTCGGCGGTTTGTCTGGCTTGGGAATGGCCACTATCGTGGCCGTGCGTTGGTCCAGAGGGAGTTCAGCTTTGTCTAGACTTTCTTTATACATCTCTAGCAGAGGTCTGCTCAGCAAGGAGGCCGATGCTTTATACCATTCCACGGGTATTCCGTTAGGACCCAGCGCCTTGCCAGATTGCAACGACTGTATCGCTAATTGGACTTCGGTGTCTGTTAAGTCAGTGTCCAGTTCTTGTTGCGCTTCTTGTGAAAGCGCGGGGACAGTAATGTGGTCGAGCGACGCTAGCGCCTCCCGGTCTGTGACCGTCCGGTCTGGTGTGTAAATTCCCTGATAGTGGCGTGCCAAGGTGTCTACTATTTGTTCAGGGTGTGTCAGTAGCTGGCCGTCCTGTGTGCACAATCTCTGAATACCTCTGTTGCAACCCCCCCTTTTGTCCAACCAGGCCAGCATTTTCCCGGCTTTATCCCCTACATCATACACCCTGTGCGCGGTGTTCGCCAAGTGTCCTTTGGTAACCGTCGTGAGATGGGCCAGGTGCTGCTGCTGCCTGAGGTGTAGTTCATGTGTGGTGTCAGGGGTGGGGTCCGACATGTGGGCGGTGTTCACGGTGTGTAATGCTAGTTCTAGTTGGGCGAGTTCACTTCTGGAGTCTCTCTTGTGTCCGGTGATAGCCGCTATAGCTGCGCCGCGCAGGACTGTTTTATATGCCTCCCAGAGTATCGAGGGAGAGGATACCGATCCTACATTTTCTGTGAAGTAGTGTGTCGTTGCCAGTTTGAGCTTTTTCCTGACACCAGGGACTTGCAAATAGTTGGGGTATATCGGATAGAGTCTTGCGCGTTTCTTCTCTTTATTTGTGAGGTGGAGGGACACTGGGGAGTGATCAGATATACCTCTGGGCAGGATCTCTAATTTGTGTACTGAACCCAGTCCCACACCCAAAAGGAAGAGGTAGTCAATACGGGAGAGACTGTTGTACGTAGAGGAGTAGTGTGTGTATTGAGTTGCTGTGGGATTTAGTTGACGCCAAACATCTGTGAGGCCCAGTGCGGTCAGAAAATTAGGAAGTGTGGAGGTCCCTCTCTGGCGCTCCCGTACAGGAAAGGTGTCTAACAGCTGGTCTAATATGGCATTAAAGTCCCCCCCCAATGATCATGTCGCCCTCCGGTAGTTCAACAAGAAATTGACCCAGCGCCGGTAGCGCCGTTGAATGTAGTGCTGGGGGGATGTATACGGATACCACGTTGAGGGGTCTCCCTTCCCACTGGCCACACAGCGCCGCAAACCGACCCTGATCGTCCGTTCTACGGCTGTCAACCATAAAAGAGGAGTTTTTCTTAAGGAGTATCCCAGTTCCCCTAGACCCTGTTGTGAACTCCGCATGTACCGCCATGGCGTACCCACGTCTATCAAGTGCTTTGCAGGTAGACCCAGCCAGGTGTGTTTCTTGCAACATCACCAAATCAGGCCCGTGACGTTTGACTGTTTGAAGGACCAACCCCCTTTTAATTTTATCCCCTAGGCCTCTGACTTTCCATGAGAGTAGTTTTAAGGGGGAAATCAGTACCATTGGTGTGCCGCCATCAGCGGGCGTGTTTCGAGCCTGTTGGGCCATTCGGGTTCATGAGCAGCGTTGCTGATATGTGGAAGTGGAGCGCAATACCTATGCGATGACTCGTGCTAGGGTACCAGGAGTGTATGGTCTGTAGTGTGACCACGATCCCCATTGAAGTGGTGATGACTGAGAACAATAACCATAACCATAACAGTACAACTTCCCCTCCCAACCCCCTCCCTGCTTCCCTGCACCACGGACGAAAACCCGCCCGCATCCCCAACTTGGCAGAGTGCTTAAGTCCCTCCCCGTCCATCTTACTTGCTCGTGGGGTTGGTGAGACCCCTACAGGCACCGGCCGATGCCCGCCCTACTCAGCTCCATCAGCGTCAAGTCCCCAAGGGCTGTAAACCTGCAGTTTCTCATACAGCCCAGTTTGATCAGCCCCTAACAGGTTGTCCAGAGTCAAGTGGGTCCCTCTCAAGATCTGAATCCAGCGTTGTCACTCCTTCTTCATTCGGGGGGTCTCTTGATGGGTGACCCGTCGATTTTCCGCTGCGCTGGCGCTGTCGGTCTCTGTGCAGTCGTTGGGGTTGGCCCACCTGCCTCCAGCCATCCAGCCATTCTCTAGCCACCTCTGGCGTGTCAAAGAACCAAGTTTTTCCTTCGGCCACTATGCGCAACTTGGCGGGGAAGAGCATGGAGTATGGCAGGCCTTTGTCTCGCAGGGCCTTTTTCACTTCCGTGAACGATTTTCTGCGCCTAGCCACTTCTGCTGTATAGTCAGGAAAGAATGCTAAGGTTGAATTCTGTATCCGCACAGGTGGGGAGACTCTTGCCGCCTGAAGGATTGCGTCTCTGTCTCTAAAATTGAAGAGCCTGGCCAGCACAGGTCGTGGAGTGGCACCCGGCTTGGCCGCTCCTCCAGGAACTCGGTGCGCTCTTTCAACAGAAAAGAAGTGCGAGAGGCCTTTAGGTTTTAGCTGGTTTTTGATTAGGTCCTCGATGTATAAGTCCATCGCAGCTTTACCCTCCGTCTCTGGCAGGCCAAGGATGCGGACGTTGTTTCTCCTGGAACGCCCTTCCTGATCGTCGAGCTTCTCTTGTAACTGCTTAGTGATTCTTTCCATGCGCTCCATCGCCACCTGCAGGTCCGAGGTATCCTCGATGAGTGATTTTGTGACTACCTCCACTTGTGACACTCTCTCCGTCATTTTCTGGAAGTCTGCCCATAGCAGGGTAACCTCAGTGGAGATGGAACCCACTGTCGTCCGGACCTCGTTGAGAGTTTTCATGACGTCTTCCAAGGTCACCTTCGGAGTGCCACTCGGCTCCGGGGTCGCGCCAGCTGAATGGCGGCCACTATTCTGTGATTGGCTATGTTGGCTGTATGCGAATTTGTCAAGCTTCGCCTGTGTCGTCGTGCTCCGAGTACCTTTTCCAGCCATATTGTCGCGGTGATGGAGGAGCGATGCGCATTTGGGTACTGGGTAGTTCTTGGTCTATGAGCCGCGGGATCCCCCTTGTTGCCGGGTCGTCCTGAGTGTGCTCCACCCGGTTCAAGGGATCACTGTGGTCCTCCCAGGGTAGAGATGCAGCGCATCTAGTGGTTGCGACGGTCAGGACGCCGGCCTCTGAGGACCGCAAATGTGGTCTGCGGCGGGACTGTTCCGGTATTCAGCGTGTATTATTGCGCTGCCAATCGCGGCTTTGTAGCGTCGCTTTAGTGGGTTCTTTTCGGGAGCCCCCCGTGCAGTGCGCCTGATCTCTTCTGTGCACTGCGGTAGCAGCGCCAACGCAGGATCGTGTAGACCAACAGGGCCCCACGTGGGTCACCGTGGCTTCTCTCACAGAAAGCCGCCTCTGCGTCAGGATGGTGGGGCCAGGACGTGCCCCTCCGCCGAAGTGGGGTGAGTCTCTTACTGTCAGCAGTGCGGGGAGGTGGCAGGAGCCCCGGCTCGTATCTCCTTACCCTGGTGCAGGAGCGGCGAGTCTGGTCGCTCGTTGCCTCCAATATGGCGCCTGCCGGAGTCCAGGGATATCTTCCGGTCCTCGCCGATGTGCTTTGTGCCTCCAGACAGCGCCTGTGGCAGCCCCGGCCAGGACTGCTCCCTCGGACCACACAGGGGGAATGTGTCGGAGAAGCGGCGTCGTCCCGTACCTCTCGCGGTAAGAAGGCTGAAGCGGCCGGTCAGCGTCGCAGCGCCCGGGCCGGGGATGGTCGACTTCCGCCCGGGTTCTACGGCTACTGCAGGCCGGTGCTGTTGGGCAGGTGCAGGCCTCGGATCGCCGTCACAGGACGGAGCAGTTCCCGGTGTCAGAGATTCACCGGGGTTGGAGCAAGTAGCGCCGCTCGGGTCCCCGAGCCGATGTCGCTCCTTCGAGCGGGCAAGAAGTCGGATTAATGTCCGGATAAGTAACGCGGGCCGTTGTGCCTGGAGGAGCTCCCGCTTCAAGCTGCCGCCATGCTCGGCAGTCGGCCACGCCCCCGGAAGGAACATGTTTAAGGTGTCGCTTCAAATACAGATGCCTTATGTTATGTATTAATGTTTTGGGACTGACAGTCCGTTGCAAAACATTACAATTTTACCAACTAGTGAAAGGTAGTGATAGCCCATTTGGAAATGGAAAGGGGTCCCTAAGGGAATAGGAAAAAAAAGATTTGACTTACTTTTTTGACTTATTTAATAGCAATCACATCTGTGGTGGTCTGCTTACACCAGCAGGCCACAATACCTCTGATTGGAACAATTGTAGTGGGTTGCAGTTTGCGACCCACTGCATTAATATGTATGAGGTATGTCATATTCCTATGCAATATGATTTTGATTTTTGAGAACGGACCTTTTAGTACAATGTTGAAACAGAAAAATATTTACTGGTCACAAATTGTGACCAGTAAACGCGAGCAGATTTTAGTATATCTGGCCTTTGGGGATTTTACCTGATCTTTTTTACCCTAGTCTAGTCATACTAGTCATACTAGTACAGGGATGTACATGGGTAGAAAAAGGTGCACACCTTAAATGTCAATGCCACTGCATTAGATTCATAACCGCCCATAAAATGCCAGGGATGTCACACTTCCTTACAATGAAGAGGCATGTGTATTAGCCTAGCGAATAGCAGAGTAATAGATTTAAACAATGCCTTACAACTCTTTCTAGATTCGTGTTTTGCTACAGTTGTCATTTTCCCATATTATGCGGACTCCAGCTGCTCTGGCGTACTACAACTCGAGCAGGGGACTCTAGTTGGCCAGAAGTGTGACAGTTCTAAATGCTGGCCTAGGAGTAAGAAGCAGCTCTTTGAGACTGACGACAATTGAAAAAAATGCTTGTGAGAGAGCCCATGGTTTTTTAGGTAGCAAAGCATCGGTGGACCTGTGGGTTAGAATGGTGGATGCAAGAAGAATCAAATCAATAATCCAAGGAAAACAAAGCATGAGGAAGGGGCTGTATGAGACAAAGAAGAGTATCACCTCAAGAAGGGAGAGGTACTTAGTCTTCCACGATGCCGGAGGGTTGAACGGCATCAGCAGGAGTGGGTTGAATCGAGCAGGAGATGAGGATGCCGATCACTCCCAAGAGAAATTAACAAGTAGAGTTTGAGAGAAGCACGAAGAAGGGGTGCTGGGGTTCTACCAGAGTGGGGTGAGGAGTGAGAGCCTAGCGGGGCCGGGGTAGGATGCAGAGTTTGACATCATGGGGATGAGGAAGAGGTCCCGAAGTAGCAAGATAAAAATGAGCACCAGGAGTAAAAGAACTAGGGCCATAGAAGGTCAAAGACCAGTAGGTTCAGTTGGAGAATGAAGACCAGGAAGAAGAGGATATCCAAGAGGACAAGAACCAGGAGGTGAAGGGGCAGGGCCAGTAGAAAAAGTGTTAGGAGACTTAGGAACAGGTGAATGAGGAGCAGGGGGAGGATTACAAGGAGCAGGACATCATTGCCAGGAGGGCAAGAACCACCAGAATGAACAGATACCAGGGCCTTGACTACCTGAATGAGTACATGCAGGACAGGGACCAGGAAAAGAAGCAAGACAACAGCAATGAGTACAAGTAGGAGGAGCATGGCCAAGCAATGAACAAGTGAATCAGACCAAGAGGTACAGGGCAAGGAGAATGAGTAGCAGGAATAGAAACAGTAAGACTCGAAGGTCTAGGGTTTACAGAGATAGTAATGGAAACACCTGGACCAAGAGTACGACAAGGGGGATCAAGAGAAAAAGGAGCAGGAACAGGTGAGGTTCTGGCGCCGGTGGAGAAGGAGGAGGACCACGAAAAACGAAAAGGAACAGACCCACAGAATCCAAGAGCACCAGGGCCAGGAGAATGCGGAGATGAAGAGCCAGGAATGAGAAAAGGATGACAACAATCTTGGGAATATGTCAAGTCAAGTCATAAAATTTGTATAGCGCACTACATACCCAGAGGGTTTCAAGGCGCTTAGGAAGGGGAGGAGGATTATTTGTCAAATATCCACGTTTTAAGCTGCTTTCTGAACGTTAGGTGGTTCTGGGTGAGGCGAAGGTATGCGGGGAGTGAGTTCCATGTTTTAGCAGCCAGGTATGAAAAGGATCTGCCTCCCATGGTGGTCTTGTTGATGCGAGGTACAGTGGCGAGGGCTTGGCTGGAAGAACGTAGTTGGCGGGAGGGGGTGTAGAAGGACAGTCGAGCGTTGAGGCAATCTGGTCCGATGTCGTAGAGTGATTTGTGTGCGTGGGTAAGCAGTCGGAAAGTGATTCTCTTATTGACGGGTAGCCAGTGGAGGTCTTTAAGGTGACCAGAGATGTGTTCGTTGCGTGGGATGTCTAGTATGAGCCTGGCTGAGGCGTTTTGGATTCGTTGGAGTTTCTTCTGGAGTTTAGCGGTGGTACCTGCGTAGAGGGTGTTTCCGTAGTCCAGTCGGCTCGTGACCAGAGCGTGGGTGACTGTTTTCCTTGTTTCGGAGGGGATCCAGCGAAATGTTTTTCTGAGCATACGAAGAATGTTGAAGCAGGAAGAGGATACGGCGCTGACTTGTTTGTTCATTGAGAGTGAAGAATCCAGGATGACGCCTAGGTTCCGTGCGTGGTCTGTCGGGATGGGTGCTTTTCCGAGGGCTTCCGGCCACCAGGAGTCGTCCCATGCAGAGGGGGATGTTCCTAGGATGAGGACTTCTGTTTTGTCTGAGTTCAGTTTCAGGCGGCTTTGTTTCATCCATTCGGCAACTTCTTTCATTCCTTCGTGTAGGTTAGTTTTGGCGGTGCTGGGGTCATTGGTGAGGGAGAGGATCAGTTGAGTGTCGTCCGCGTAAGAGATGATGTTGAGGTTGTGTTGGCGTGCGATGGCTGCGAGGGGGCTCATGTATACGTTGAAGAGGGTGGGACTGAGTGAGGATCCTTGAGGTACGCCGCAGATGACTTCAGAGGCCTCGGACTTGAATGGAGGAAGGCGGACTCTCTGGGTTCTTCCGGTGAGGAACGAGGTGATCCATTCAAGTGCTTTCCCTTGGATTCCGATGTTATTGAGGCGTTGTAGAAGGGTGCTGTGGCAGACTGTATCGAATGCTGCAGAGAGGTCGAGGAGGATGAGGGCGACTGTGTCTCCATTGTCCAGTAGAGTTCGAATGTCGTCTGTTGCTGCGATGAGGGCGGTCTCTGTGCTGTGTTTTGCTCGGAAGCCAGATTGTGAGGGGTCGAGGGATTTGTTGGCTTCGAGGAAGGTGGCGAGCTGGTTGTTGACGGCTTTCTCGATGACTTTGGCCGGGAATGGAAGAAGCGAGATGGGGCGGTAATTTTTGAGTTCGGTGGGGTCCGCTGTGGGTTTTTTCAGAAGGGCGGTGAGTTCAGCGTGTTTCCAGTCTTCTGGGAAGGTAGCGGAGTTGAGGGAGCAGTTGATGACATCTCGGAGGTGTGGTGCTATGATGGAATCTGCTTTGTTGAAGATGTGGTGAGGGCATGGGTCTGTGGGGGATCCTGAGTGGATGGAATTCATCAGGCGAATGGTGTCCTCAGTGGAGATTGGGTTCCAGGCGTTAAGGGTGTTCACGGGGGGAAGATGGTCAGCAGATGGTAGGGTGGGTTGGTTTCCGGGTTGGTTGTCAAAGCTGTTGTGGATGTCTGCAATCTTGTTGTGGAAGAAAGAGGCTAGGGAGTCGCAGAGGGTTTGAGAGGGGGTGATGCCGTTGGAGTTGGCCGAGGGATTGGAGAATTCCTTGACGATGTTGAAAAGTTCCTTGCTGTTATGGGCGTTGTTGTCAAGTCGATCCTTGAATGCTGTTTTCTTGGCTTTTCGGATCAGTTTGTGGTGAATGCGGGTGGCGCTTTTGAAGGCGTCCTTGGTGCTAGTGGTTGGGTCTTTTTTCCAGGCCTTTTCAAGGGAGCGGCAGATTTTCTTGGACTTCTTGAGATCATCGTTGAACCATGAGGCTTTCTTGCTGCCAGGTTTGCTTTGACGTTTTTTCAGTGGCGCTAAGGTGTCAGCGGTGTTGGATAACCATAGGGTGAGGTTGGCGGCGGCTTCGTTGGTGTTAGAAGGGAGGGCTGGGGAGTTTCGAAGGAGCGATGCGGAGATTTGGTCCGTGGTGATTTTGTTCCAGTTTCTTTGCAGGGTAGGTTGGAGGTGGTTGCTGTGTTTGGGCTTGTTGTAGGTGAAGTGAACGCAGCTGTGGTCGGTCCATAGGAGATCCGTAGTGTGGCTGAAGGAGACATGATTGCTGGACGTGAAGATGGGGTCGAGTGTGTGACCTGCGATGTGGGTGGGGGAAGTGACTAGTTGTTTAAGTCCGAGGTTGGCGAGGTTGTCCACGAGGGTGGCGGTGTTGTGGTCGTGTATCTTTTCAAGGTGAAAGTTGAGGTCTCCCAGAAGAATATAGTCTTTGGAGGGGAGCGCGTGTGGAGTGATGAAGTCTGTGATGTCTTCACTGAATTTTGCGCGGGGTCCTGGTGGTCTGTAGAGGAGAGTGCCTCTGAGTGTTGTTTTGGGGTTGATGTGGATCTGGAAGTGAAGGTGTTCGGAGTTGGCGAGGTTGGCGTCAGAGCTGGTTGAGATGCGGATTGATTTCTTATGGACGATAGCGATTCCACCTCCTGTGTGGCCGGTTCGGTCTTTGCGAGTGATCTTATAGTCTTCAGGGATGGCGATGGTGATGTCTGGTGCGGAGGAAGCATTCATCCATGTTTCCGTAAGGAAGGCGACGTCTGGAGAGAAGGTGTCTAGTAGGTTCCATAGGTCAATGGCGTGCCTGTGCACCGATCGGGTGTTGAGAAGGATGCATTGTAGGTGGTTGGGGTCGGGATTCTGTGGAGTGGTCGTAGCGGAGATGTTGTTGGTGCCGTTGAATTTGCAGGAGTAGCAGGAGAAAGGTCCATGGGTGTGTCCGGGAGCGGCTTGGACGCAGGCGGGGGCGCGACCGGGGTTAAGGGCTAGGAGGGTGGCGGCATCGTAGGTAATGCGGGGGGGGTGGGCGGCGTGAGGGGCAGGGGGTCTGGCGCTGGGCGCGGTCCAGGCGCGGATTGGGCGCGGTCGCTGCGCGTGAACGCTGCGCGCGGGAACTGCTGTCATATATGGATGGTGGAGGGGGAGGGGCGAGGGCGTCTCAGCTGGGAGGCGGGTCGGGCACACGAGGAGGACAACAGATAAACAAAATGGAGGCTGGGGGAGGAGCAGAGCGTAGCGCTATTGGCAGGCGCGCAGACAGAGTAAATACACAGCTAAAAATCAGTATCTATAGCGCTGATAATGCAAAGCGCTAGTACACAGCAGGCAAATACAGTTACAGTTATGGCAGAGATCTTTTCAGCAAAGCGGCGCTACGATGCCCAGTCAGAATCAATATAAGCACACAGCCGAAATCAATATCAATATCTATAGCGCTGATAATGCAAAGCGCTAGCACACAGCAGGCAAATACAGTTACAGTTATGGCAGAGATCTTCTCAGCAAAGCGGCGCTACGATACCAAGTTGTAGCTAGGAGCACAGGGAGCGACCACTCTGTCCGTGAGGAGGAGTGAGTCAATATGGAGTACGACAATCAGGAGCTGGGGACCAGGCCCAAGCAGAAGTGGATCAAACCAATGAAGGCCAGAAAGACAAAAGCCGGTGCAAGGTCTAGGAGGGAGTGGACCAGGGAGAAGAGGAGGACTAAGCGTGAGAGGAGTATCGCCAGAGAGGTCAAGGCCATCAGGTGAAGTTGGAGGACCAGGATCAAGAGAATCAGTACCTGGAGGAGAAGGACCGAGAGAAGAAAATAAATCAAGGGTGTTGTTATCTTTGGTTCCCTTTCCGCACTGCTAACTTTCTTGCTAGCTACTGTCTGGTGTGGGACTTTGTCCCTCAGACTGCAGTGAGGTTGGGCAGGGTCAGGAGGTGGTTCCCAGCTCTTAAAAGCACCAACGGTGTCCTGCAGCATGGGTGTTGTAATCGGCAGTTCTCTACCCGTACTGCTTTCTTGCTGGCCATTGTCTGGGAAGGGACTTTGTCCTCCGGACTGCAGTGAGGTTGGATGGGGCCAGAATGTGGTTCCCTGAGCTCAAAAGAGGCAATGGTGTCCCGCAACGTGGGCCGCACATGGAACACGTCCGGGTGAAGACCGGGCCAAGAGCGGGCCAGTCTTTGCCCGTCATCAGCCGTAAGAGGCTGGGCTGGGCCCCACCTTTTTCATCTACCCTCCACGAGGCCCAGTGACCAGCAGCACATAGAGTTTTAATCACTGTCAATTACAGTGAGCATCTTGACGTATAATCATGGGGAAACATAAAGATGGTGGAATGTTGCCTGCCCTTCTGTTTTGATAAATAGAATGTGGAACAAGTTGTTGGGATTGTAAGCAATGAGATCAAAATGATTGAACATGGACTTTCTCTTGATTGCGAAGCACCGATGGATCCTTATCCTTTCTCTGACTCTGTAAGCACCAGTAATACATCTCAGGTGAGGGCATCTTCTTTGCTAGTCCTCGTTGGTATGGATATTTCTGAAATAGTCGTTTATTAAGAGTCAGTACTTGGTAGAACCCTATTTCAGAAACAGGCTCCTATTGTAGTAGCCAAAAGAAAAAGGCAACCGGCAAAGAATGAGGCCAGCAAGAGGAAACAGCCCTCTGTTGATAAAGGCCCTAAGAACCTACAACCACATCGTCGTCTCAGAATGTTTAATGCCAAACTGATCATTTATTGTCCTTGGATTCCCTAACCCTTGTGGCATTGTGTGATAAATTTGGGGAAATTCTAAAGGACAAATGTAGTGTTTTCTGCCTCTAATACGCCCTTGCAAGAACATTCGCAGTGCACATGGAAGCTCCGCTACCTGTGATCCATCAACCCCGGTGAATATTGCCCTAAATGATCAACAAACTAGTACGAGCATCCTGACTCCATTACATGGGAAGACCCCTAGAGTACCCACCAATACTATACACCAGGACATTGGAGTAACTCATTCTGGTGTTTGTCCACAGTCCAACACAAACCTCATTGCCCCATCTACCACTGTGTTGTCCCTACAAGTCCCTGGGGTGGTGCACATGCCCCGTGTCTTTATAACTTTATCCTTCCTCCTGCACCCTGCCCCAATGTTTTAATTTTGGCTGGGGTTCCCCCATTAAAGGTTGGGCAACAAGAGTCTTGGGACGAATTATGTAACAAGTCCGTGGACTGGCTTTTAGAGCACAAGTATCTAATGCATGGAGTTTGAACGAAATCATAATGGCCAGAAGGGTGGGTTGTGTTGGGCATTCTAAGAAAAATATTGAAAGAGATTGTGTTGTTATAAACTTTCATAGACCAGCTTGCGTACGTAATATCTTGAGTACTAAGGCACTTCACAACCCAGTTGACACAATGGTGGTTACTCTTCCTCTTGTTATTTTTATAGGTGACCTGCCCTCTTTCCAGTTCAACGCCCATCTCCTTTAATCACACCTGATTATCTTGTTTGTTCCAATAAGTTCTCTGTATTTGGTGATTCAGAGGTTGTGGAATGACTTGCGGTCAATGGGGTAGTGGACAACCAGGTGTCTTCCCTAACAGTTCCTAATAGATTGCTCCATACTGCCAACAATCTTGAAGGCTGATTAAAGAATCCTCCAATACATCCAACTCCTGTTACCCTAGGGGTTCATGGGAATGTCTAGCTTATCTCTTGGAATGTGGAGGGCCTGGGAGCTAAATTATCTTGCCGGAATTGTATGAGTTCATTGAACTGTTTGATTTGTGTCTTTTTCAAGAGGCATGGTCTCCGCAACCTCAGTTTCATGTTATTTTGGGTATGTCAACTATACCAAGGGAGCCACCACAGTAGACAAGGGTAGGCCCTCTGGGGGCTTTGCGATTTGGGTAAGGACTACAGTGAGGGGCACAGTAAAAGAAACCAGGGTAGACTCCCCTGATTTAATGTGTATATGTCTTAAGGCCCTGCAGGGTGAAACTTACTGGTTATACAATGTGTATTGTAGATCAGTTGAGAGAAATAGGGAACCAATGGTTCTTGATCAGGAATCTAAATGAATGCCCTTACTTTAAATCAGGGGTTGAGAGCCAGTAATGGCAGAATCCGCTCAGATCGGTTTGAGGCCCATACATTTAATTGTCCAAACTCTATTAGTTTGATTGATTATATTCTTTTGGGCCATTATGGCCATATCTCGAAGACATGAAAGTAATGCCACGACAGGATAGTTACCACAATGCTCTAGTCCCTAAGCTAGACCTAAATCTTAATGACTAGGCTGACCATAATGGAGAACCACTGGACAGTAGAATGAAGATCTCTAGTAATAGGCGTAGGGTTAAATGGTGCAGTATAAAGACTTCGCAAGAGACCATAAGTCAGATTTTACACATTTTGGCAAAAGGAATGGAGGGTTCGGGGCTCCTCCTTTTGAAAGGTTGGGAAAAATCATTGGGTGCTATATCTGAGGTACACATTGGGCTATTTAGGAAATTAAGGAGCCATTTCTTTGTTCAAAAGCAGTTGTGCAACTAGGAGGAAGTATTCTCCGACCTGGTATAAGAAATGTGGCAGGGATGCCAAGTCTAAGCTGGCCAAAGCAATTAAAGAGCAAGACAGGTCCATGATCCGGCTGGCCAGGCATATCCATAAAAGGCCCTTACTGATGCTAAAATGAATGGTAGAGGGACAAGCGGGAGCACGTATTACAAGCTGCTAACTGTAGAAATCACCATTAGCTTTGGAATATTTTTTCCTGTGATAGTAGGGAAAGGTCCTATTCAGTAGATGTTAATATCTCAGCAAGTGAGTGGGTCGCCCATTATTTGAGCCTGTATGTGCAGAAGGGAGAACTGACCCCCTCAGTTAGTGACTTTGGCGGGATCAGGGACTGGGAGACTAACAAGTCAGAATTTAAGTGAGAGGGTTGATATCTCTGTGGTACCCGCCCCTCGGTGTGCCTTTTATGGCCAGGGAATAACAGCATAGGAAATATGTCTAGCTATCCAGAACATAGTCCCCCAAAAAGCGCTGGGTATAGATAAGGTCCCTGAGGATGTATTTCAGAGGGAGGCTGACATTTGGGTGCTTATTTCTCACCAATATTTGCAGCTTTTCTAAAAGGGGCCCCCCGCCACCCTCTTGGGCTGGGAACAAAATTATTCCCATCTATAAAAGAAAGCCCTCACAACAAACTAATAAATTGTAGAACCATAAGTCTTACCGACAGCTTGAAAAAACTGTTCTGCAGGGTCATACTCGGTAGATTGCAAGAGTGGATGGCTGGAAATGTTATTCTGTCACCCTTACAGGCGGGCTTTAGAGAGGCGACAAGCAAGATTCATCAGGTGTTCCGGCTCCTGATGGTGTACTGGAAGGTGGTCACCCTTGGGGGCGGATGTCTGTATGTCTTGTTTGTGGACCTTTTCTCCACCTTTGTTCTAATCCCCAGACCCTCCTTGTAGTGGGTGTTACAGGAGTTAGGGGTACCCAGTGATTTACTTGATATTATTGTGAGGTTGCGTACGAACAAGTATGCGTAGGTGAGGTGTGGCCAGGCTGGTGAGTTGCATGAGCCCTTCCTCGTAAGCGGTAAGGGTAGGACGGGGCTGTGTACTTGCCCAAATACTTTTCTTCCTTTATATAAATGATCTTATAGATTATCTGGGGCTGATTGATAGTGATGCTCATAAAGTGGAAAACATGAGGATTCCCGCCCTCATGTTTGCTGACAATACTCTTTTATTGTCTAAATCCCCCATGAAGATGAGGAAGAGGAAGGCCTGGACTACCTAAGGGGCAAATCACAAGTGATCATGGACCTGGTGAGCGAGGAACGAGGAGGAAGGCCACCAGATGAAGGACAAATGGGAAGAAAACAAAGACAGGAAAAGAGTGACTATGACCAAAAGGTCTGAAGTTAGCCAAACGAGTACAAAGACTAGGAGGAACAGTGGAAGAGGAGGACCCATCAACCGGAGGATTAAGACCAGTCGGAGGACCATGACCACTGAGAGAACCTGGGACACCAGTAGAGTCAGGATGCTCTTGAGCAGGTCTACCAGGTGGAGGGCCAGCATGGCAAGAAGGTGCAGGGCATGGACCATGGGGGGGATCTGGTGAAACTGGACCAAGTGGAGGGGGTCATGATGAAAACTAAGGAGACCAGCACCAGTAGGTCTAGAGCCTGGAGAATGTGGAGCATGAAGATAAGGACCTAAGGACCAACATGATAAGGAGGAGGAGGGACAAAACCACCAGTTTGAATAATTCAGGGACCAAGAGTAAGAGCAGATATCACCAGATTTTGTCAAAAAAGGAACAACATAGACAGCTGTTTTGCAGCATACAAAAGTGGCTACAGGGCATTCATGTGGTTATGATGGGTTTTTAGACCCACCTAATCGTGCACTGTTCACTTGGTGCTCCGCACCTTAAACTTTTTACATACTAATGACACTCTTGATATTGTGCATCTATTATTGCTTTTATTTTTTTGTTATTGCATCTTTTTATATCAAGAAACCCTCTTGTTTGTTATTCTCATTATTCATAACAAAAACATTTGTTTCTTTTTCATTTGTGCAAACATTGTTACATTTTTACATTTTCAATTCTTTGGCATAACATATATATATCCATTCAATAATCATGTATTTACAAGTGAGCCCAATGCATTTCGGCACCTCTATGGTGCCTTCATCAGGGGCGACTCTGTAATAAAAAACATATAATATGTGTGAGAATCATTTCTGAAGTGGTACATGGGGGTGTATTACTGGACTGTGTTATTGTCATACCTGTTATCTGTGATGGTCGTAATGCATGTGTAAACGCCTCAATCAATCTTACTCTGTGTAGATCACTGAAAAAATGATGGTAAATAACCTATATTGATAATATGCCAAACCTCGATTATCAACTAAAGTGTGGCTATGCAATCTGTAGGAACATACCTGATATGCTTAATTTGAGCTCTCTGAAACGAAAAGATGACACCTGTAAGAACTACACTCATCCCGCCAAAAACGAGTGAAAACTATGTAACTAGAACGGTAAATCTGAATACCCTTACCTTATCTTCACCAATATTGTTAATCTGTATGGTGAAAAGAAAAAGTTTTTTACTATCTTATTGTTTGGGCGCTTGTTAGAGGCTCAAAATGCTATTAGTCGGAAAAATTGCGTACCTGGTATGCCAAAAATTCACTCCGTATCGACAAAACCGCAGCCCTTTGATCGCCGTGTTTACCCGATTACCGGGTGGACGCCATTAAAACTCTGCGTACTCCGCATGATTGCGGAGTTATGATAATTGACGACGGACTATGTGTTACTACTCCCTGGGGTATGCCTTTCAGCATGGGCGCCATATTAGTATGAGTGTGATTCCATTAGTTACATCCTTACTCGGAACGTTGTTGCCTAAATCATATTGCTCACAATGTAATAGAATGATGTTTAGTTGCATGTCAACTTACGCTGAACTCGAAAGGATCTTATTGTGGGTTACTGTTCCCGAAAAAAGCGCGAACGCCGTATGGATGTAAATGACATTCTTAGTTAAAGTAACCTGCTGTACTCATAGAAACTCTATGGTATAAAGTTGTATTACACTGTAACCTTCTATACTAATGCGGCGAAAACTTTTCAAGAAACAAATTCGAATGCTCTATTTCATGCTTAATTGAACTCAATGGTTTCCTGATGTTATTCATGTTTATGGGTTGTTCAGTATTCATATATGTCTACTAATGTGCTCTTGTATAAAACAATCATTTGACAATCATATTCATGATGATGATCAATTGTTTTGACAATAGTTAATCTTCAGTACATATATTCATACTACGATATAAATTTCTGATGTACTTTAAACATGATAAACATTTAGGATTTTCATTGATGAATCATAAGAAATATATGTCCTTATACTTTTATAACCCCTGATGATATCCCTCGGGTCATAAACCTTATGGCATCTATTTGCAAGCTGGTATTCCTGACTGGTAACCCTCTAACCAATGCTGATGTTTAAAGAGTTATATAGGGGTTTATTATTGCCCATGTGTTAATGTTGTTTTGTTCAAACTCGATGTTATTTACAGATAACATGTTAGATCATATTTATCATTAAGCCCTGTTGGAGCTAAGGTTTTTAGGTGTTTAATCCAGAATAATTCGCGTTGCATTAATCTTTGGTGGTTATCTATCCCTTCTTTTATTTGTACTTTTTCGATGATGAAGAATCTCAATTGCGAAATGGTGTGTTTCTCGTCCCTCCAGTGGAGCACTAGTGGTGAAGTCAGATTCTGATTACGGATTCTGCTCTTGTGTTCCGTTATCCGTATTTTCACTTTTCGTTCTGTTTTGCCAATGCACATTTTGCCGCATGGGCACTTAATTGCATATACTACATTGTTTGTATTGCAGTCGCTGGTATGTTTTAACTGTATGAGTTTTCCAGTGGTTGGATGTGTACATGTGCTCCCTGTAATCACATTATTACAATTGGTACAATTTGAACATCGTGTAGTACCCTTATATGCTGCCGGACTTATGGAAAGTTGTTTGTGTCTAAGCCTTGCTCTCAAGTTTGGTCCTCTTGTATACGCGTGTACTGGAAGTTCTTTGAAAATGCCTTGAAAATCTGGTTCCACAGATAATAGTTCCCATCTTTTGTTGATTATTTCTTTGATTTTTGTCGATAAAGTTGTGTATTTGGTCACAAATACCATCCTGTCATGTGTTTTCTTCTTGCTTGGTTTCAACAGATCCGCTCTGTTCATTAATTGTACTTTATTTAATTGTAATTCTAGTACTTCTGCTGGGTATCCTCTTTCTTTGTATTTCTGTACCTGTTTCACCAATGTCATTTGACAAACTTGTGCATCTGAACATATGCGTTTTATCCTGATGAATTGGGACACTGGTAAATTCTTTATGAGGCTCTTAGGATGAAAACTTGTGTAGTTGAGAGCGCTGTTCCGGTCTGTTGGTTTGGTATTAATAAACCAAACTGTACCATACAGTCAAATGTAAAGTAATGAAGCCTATTCAAGGATAAGAAAAACATTCAAGTTCAAGTGTGCATAGTTGAAAACCCTTAGGGACATTTTAAAACCAATACATGGATATTCTCCCCTTACTCCAAGCCGTAACACTGCCAGATACCATTGTTACTGTGAGCCCCAATTTTGAGTATTTTCATATTGCACTTTTATACAGCAAGCCCTCTATAAGAGTTCTCCCTCTCCTGTTATTCATAAAAAAGATATAGCAGCATAAGATCAAGTGACTAAGGGTGGGCGGAAAATCCGTTCCGCTCACGGATTTTGCGGATTTTCGGTAAATTCGCAATCCGCGAACGCTCGCGAATTTACCGAAAATCCGCAAATTCGCACGCAGCGGGTTTTTTTTCTTGGTGATACAATTTTGCGGCGCGCGGCGTTCACTTACCGTCATTCAGCGTTTGCCGAGTTGTTTTTCTCGATATTTTGCGAGTGCTGCGCCATTTTGGATCTTGCTGCGAGATCCCGCTGGAGTTTGGCGACCGCGATTACGTCATCGCGCTCGCCACCTTGCACAGCAAGAGTTTGTCAACGCGAGTACGTCGTGATCACGTATCGCGAGAGTTCGCAATCGCGAACCCGTACATGCGGCGGGCAGCAACAATCTCGCACTCGCGAAAATACAAAATTTGCAATTCTGCACAAGAAATCCACCAGCAAGCAGCATAAACCTTCTGAAAATGATGATATTTATCTGAATAACTCTTCAGGTTGACATTTGCCTGCTATTTTTTTGCAAGGAGTCCATTTTGGGGTGGGGGGGTGGGAGGAAGGAAGTGCCCCACAGTCTCCAACTGCCTGTTCCTGTCCAGCAGGCTCCTCCCAGTGCTTTGTCCATCTCCTGGTCACTTTTCATTTGGATCTGGAGCTGGAAGGATTACTTTTTGTGGATGCTGCTGGATATTTGGATTTGAGGCCTTTTTGACTTTCTTTGGATCACTTTTGGATTAGAAATTTCACAAGTAAGTTTGTTTGGGGCATTACAGTTGCTGCACCTACAATTTTGTAATTTTCGATTTTTGGGCTGTTGTTGGGGCCTTTTGCCCAGGGGTACTCAGTGGTGGGTGGACTGAGTCTTTCTGTGGGGTCTCTTTAATAAAAACATCATGGAGGGCCTGGATTGCTTGGGATTGTGCTGATTTTTCTGTGACTTCCATTTTTTTGGGCTGTTGTTGTGGCCTTTTCACCAGGGCTAGTGAGTGGTGCATGTGCCTAGTCTGTCTGTGGGGTGTCTTGAATTTAAACATCATGGAAGGCCTGGATGGCATAGGATTGTGCTGATTTTTCTGTGTGTTTACATTTTTTGGGGTGTTCATGGGGACAGGCCATATGGCTGGGGGCCATTTTGAGTGCTGCTACAGGCCCTGGCCATGTGCTGGAGGGAGGGGGCCATTTTGAATGCAGGCAGTGTTGTTAGGTCTGCAACCATTTTGCCTAGCTTTCAACCTTTATTACCAGGGGTACTGAGTGGTGCATAGGCCTAGTCTTTCTGTGGGGTGTCTTGAATTTAAACATCATGGAGGGCTTGGGATTGTGCAGATTTTTCTGTGATTTTCGTTTTTTTTGGGCTGTTGTTGTAGCCTTTTCACCAGGGCTAGTGAGTGGTGCATGTGCCTAGTCTTTCTGTGGGGTGTCTTGAATTTAAACATCATGGAGGGCCAAGATGGCATGGGATTGTGCTGATTTTTCTGTGTTTTTCGATTTTTTGGGGTGTTCATAGGGACAGGTCATGTGGCTGGGGGCCATGTGCTGGGAGGGAGGGGGCCATTTTGAATGCAGGCAGTGTTGTTAGGTCTGCAACCATTTTGCCTAGCTTTCAACCTTTATGCCCAGGGGTACTGAGTGGTGCATAGGCCTAGTCTTTCTGTGGGGTGTCTTGAATTTAAACATCATGGAGGGCTTGGGATTGTGCTGATTTTTCTGTGATTTTCGTTTTTTTTGGGCTGTTGTTGTGGCCTTTTTTACCAGGGCTAGTGAGTGGTGCATGTGCCTAGTCTTTCTGTGGGGTGTCTTGAATTTAAACATCATGGAGGGCCTGGATGGCATGGGATTGTGCTGATTTTTCTGTGTTTTTCGATTTTTTGGGGTGTTCATGGGGACAGGCCATGTGGCTGGGGGCCATTTTGAATGCTGCTACAGGCCCTGGCCATGTGCTGGGAGGGAGGGGGCCATTTTGAATGCATGCAGTGTTGTTAGGTCTGTAACCATTTTGCCTAGCTTTCCACCTTTATGCCCAGGGGTACTGGGTGGTGCATAGGCCTAGTCTTTCTGTGGGGTGTCTTGAATTTAAACATCATGGAGGGCTTGGGATTGTGCTGATTTTTCTGTGATTTTCGTTTTTTTGGGCTGTTGTTGTGGCCTTTTCACCAGGGCTAGTGAGTGGTGCACGTGCCTAGTCTTTCTGTGGGGTGTCTTGAATGTAAACATCATGGAGTGCCTAGATGGCATGGGATTGTGCTGATTTTTCTGTGTTTTTCGATTTTTTGGGGTGTTCATGGGGACAGGCCATGTGGTTGGGGGCCATTTTAAGTGCTGCTACAGGCCCTGGCCATGTGCTGGGAGGGAGGGGGCCATTTTGAATGCAGGCAGTGTTGTTAGGTCTGCAACCATTTTGCCTAGCTTTCAACCTTTATGCCCAGGGGTACTGAGTGGTGCATAAGCCTAGTCTTTCTGTGGGGTGTCTTGAATTTAAACATCATGGAGGGCTTGGGATTGTGCTGATTTGTCTGTGATTTTCGTTTTTTTGGGCTGTTGTTGTGGCCTTTGCACCAGGGGTAGTGAGAAGTGTATGTGCCTAGTCTTTCTGTGGGGTGTCTTGAATTTAAACATCATGGAGGGCTTGGAATTGTGCTGATTTTTCTGTGATTTTCGTTTTTTTGGGCTGTTGTTGTGGCCTTTTCACCAGGGGTAGTGAGTGGTGCATGTGCCTAGTCTTCTGTGGGGTGTCTTGAATTTAAACATCATGGAGGGCATGGGATTGTGCTGATTTTTTTGTGTTTTTTCGATTTTTTGGGGGTGTATAACTGAACTGATGTTCCTCTGTCTTCCATTGCTTTTAGGTGCTCAAGACTCAAGAGAACCACCAGTGCCAGGAAGAAGTCCTGCAGCGGTGTGTGTGTGCAGCATAACGTCGTGCAACGTCACGTCTGGCCACAGACAACTCTACAACTCGTGCAACTGCGGCCTGCTGTTCTGACCTGCTCTGAAGAAATTGGCCCCCAAAAAAGTTCCCCGTAGCTCCTCTAGCAAGAAAGTTGCCAGTAAGGAGCAGAAGAAGCAATTTACCAAGGAGACTGGTGTGCCGCCCGCCACGTTTTTTGGGAGTAAAAAAACAAGTACGCCTGCAGCAGCAGCGGGATCTGCTGGGGACCAAGCTGGGAGCAGCACCCCCGCTACATTGGGCTCAGTACCACCACCACCACACCAACTTAAGTCCAAGCCCTTGAGTGCTGCAGAGGCACTTAGTCTAGTTGTTCAATCACCATCGACCAGTGATGTTGGCTCATCGCAAGAAAGTAGCAGCAATGTCCCTGAATCAACACAGGTTGTTGTAACTCATCTGACGAGTGTTGAACAACCACAGCCGCAACAACAACCGCATGTGCAAGTACAAGCCCAAGTACATGTGGAAGGAGAGGCAGCGCAAGGAGATGCGCAAGCAGAGGTGCATGGAGGGTCACAAGTGCTCACAATAGTTGTTCCTCCCAAATTAGGGGCACATCAGGAAATCGACAATCAAGGCGAGGTATCATTTGAGGAAGCCACTCCTCCTGATGATCATTCCTTGTCTTCCACACCCCTATCAAGGCAGAGATCAAGGGTGAGGTCTACATCTTCTTCAAGCCAACCGCCTTCTGATGATACGGATCTAAATTGGGAACCATCACTGCCGTCTGAGAGTGAGGCACACCATGATCTGACAAAGGTAGTTAAGCGTAAAAGGAAGGTAGTCGAAAGACTCATAGTTATGGAGTGTGATGAGGCTCAACAAGAAGTGGCGGATACTCCTGCTGATGAAGACTCTCACCACGACGACGCAGTCATCATAAAGGTCACTGCAGCCCCAGCGGGCATGCAGCAAAAAGACATTTTGACCCTCGCCCGAGAAGCTGCTGAGCGTGATGATGTTGTCGGCGAGGAGGCAATGGAAGAAACACCACAATCATTGGAGTTAACTAGTACACCAACACCTACCGCTTCCATATTTTTTACTCGCCAGAAGGGACCTCCATCCACCTCGACCTCAATTAGTGGTGGTGAAAGTGCAAAACGTACTGAAGTTCGGCAATCCACATCCTCCACTTCATCTGGCATTAGCAGCAGGACCACCGCCACCAGTATCGCCGCCTCCTCCGGCCCCCAAAGACATTTCAAGTCCGCAGTTTGGGACTTCTTTAGTGTTTGCCCAAAAAAGGAAAACCTCGCCATTTGTAGCATTTGTAAGTTGGCAGTTAGTCGTGGTAAGTTTGGTTCCAACTATGGTACCAGAGGCCAGAGAGGTCATCTTGAAAGAAAGCATGCTGTCAAATGGTTTGCGCACCTACAGGCGATCAAGGAAGCCCGAATTGCACGTAATGCTGTTTCATCTGATGATGACGAGGAGGAAGAAGACGTGTCAAACACTTCACTTACACCCAGTACCCCTGTCAGCAGCACACCCCATGTGAGCCACACTAAGAGTGTGGGAGAGAGTGAGACACCAATGCAAAAAAGTTAATCAGCGAGCGTAACTGGGTCGAAGATATCATCATCATCATCCCGTAAATGCTTGGTCCAGGGCAACATTAAAAAGATGTTGTTTACAGAAGCGCAATATGAACGCAACCACCCACTGACGCGTCTGTATAACACTAAGCTGGCTAAAATGCTAGCTCTGGACCTTCTCCCTTTTTCTTTTGTAGAAGGGGTTGGTTTTCTAGAATTAGTGGCAGCGCTCTGCCCTAAATGGAAGGTTCCTAGCCGGTTCTATTTTGCCAGAGTTGCGGTTCCAGCACTACATGAAGATGTGCTGGAGGTGATTGGGGCAGCTTTGCAGAAGAGTGCTGTTCACACTATACATCTGACAACAGACATGTGGACCAGTGGCGCAGGCGCTGATTACATGTGCATCACTGCACACTGGGTCTCTTTTTAAGGGGTTAAAGCAAAGCTAAACGCAGGTGTTGACCCGGACCAAGTTTTTAAAGCTGCTCGGAAACATGCAACACTAGCCATGTTTGGTTTGGAGAAACGTCACACAGCACAAAACATTTTGGATGAGTTTAACACAAAGGTCCTATACTGGCTGTCCCCAAAAAAATGCCAGATTGGTTATGTTTCCACGGATAATGGCGCCAATGTAGTTAAGGCCATGGAGCTGGGTCGCTATTTCAGAGTGCCGTGTTTGGCGCACTGAATAAACCTGGTTGTTAAAAAATTCTTGAGTGATAAAGACAGTCCAGCGTACGAGCTAGTGGACACCTGCCGAAAAATGTGCAACCATTTCAGCCATTCTTTTAAGGCCCGGAAGCATCTGAGGAGCCTGCTACATGAACGTCGAATGACAGTGAAAGCACTCATCCAGGAGGTGGCAACACGTTGGAACTCAACCTTCTACCTGCTTGAGCGTCTGTATGAGCAGTATACAGTACTCGATCACTATTTCTTAAAACAGGGTACAGCTCACAAGGACCTGAGGATGGATGCGGCGCAATGGGAAATAGTTAAAAGCCTGACAGACATGCTTCGTCCTTTTGAGTTCTTCACGCGTGCAGTCAGCAAGGAGGACTGTAATTTGGGAAAAGCTATCCCACTGTTGTACATGCTGGAGCACCAACTGAAGGCGGTGTCTTCTGTGTTTCAAAAAAATGAAAAAAACAAAGACCCTTTTGTTTTGTCGGAGAAATTATTAGAGCGCCTACAAGGTGATGAACGTCTTAAAGTGATCCACTCAGAACAGCATTACATTTGTGCTACTATTCTGGATCCACGCTACAAAAAGGCGCTGGCAGGCCGAGCATTCTTTCCTTTTGATGATGAAGATGTTACAAAGTACAAACGTTGGCAAGTCTTGTCAGCCAAGAGGTTTGAAAGAGAATGGCAGCTCATTGAAGGAAAAGGCAGTACATCAGCATCAGCAGGCCAAACCCCGGTCAAAACAATCCACTTCTACACCTGTGGCTGTGGCACAAGTGACCTGTCAGCCGTTAAAGACACCGGCAACCGGATCATCTGCACCAGACACAACAGTAACATTGGAGGCTGAAGAGGATTGGCTAGCTCAGCTTGGGTTTGGTTCTCAAAAGGTCAGAGCAACAGCTAAGCAAAGTGGAGGAACCTTGGAGGAGGACCTTGAGTCGATGGTGCAGGACTATCTGAATGACTCAACAGAGGTCTATGTTAATGCTGACCCATTGGCGTATTGGCATGGGAAAAAAGAATTGTGGCCACAGCTCTCCAACCTGGCTTTAAACTACTTGTCTTGCCCACTCGCAAGCGTGTCTTCTGAACGTGTTTTCAGTGCTGCTGGTGGCATTGTAACTCCCAAACGGAGCCGCCTCTCGCCCAAAAATGTGGAGAGGTTAACAATGATCAAGATGAATCAGCACCTCATACCACCAGATTACAAAGTACGAGAAAGCATGCCGGATGAAGACGAGGTGGACAGCAACGTAGATGAGGGAATTTCTTCTCTGTTAGGTGACACTGAGCTCACCCTGCCTGAATTCGCAGAGTATGATGACGAAGCCTTATTCTTATTCCTGGACCCTGACACCGAGCCCTGAAAATGAGACAATGAATCAATAACTTTCTTTTTCGTCCTTATTCACTTTTATTCCTGTGTGTCTGTCTTTCTTTGTTGTGCACAGTTAATATAATTCAAACTTTAATCACCTAATCACAAATACAAGCCCATCAGCAGAACTGTCTTCACTTGTTTGCTTATTGATTTGAAGGTGCCGCAGTCTGCATTCCTCAGGTTCACAAGTTCAGAAGAACATGCTCCTCTATCCTCCTCCTCCAGATCCTATTTCCATCAAAGCAGAGGGCTGGATTACGCCCAATGAAGAAAGACTCAGCACTTGTGGGGGTGTTCTACTTCTTTGCGGGTGAGTTGACGGCTCTGGGGCCATTGCTGGGAAGCTCTAATACCGGATAAAAGTGGTTTGGACCAAATCGGAGGCGGAATTTTTTTTGTGTTTTTGCTGACTTGCTTGCCTTTGAGGTGCTCTTTGGGGGGGGTTCCGGGTGTTTGTGGGTGAGTTTTGGGGTATGGGAGCACTGCTGGGACAGTCTAATCTTGATTGCATTTGCTTTTCAGGAAATCCGTGGTGGAAAACAGGAGTTTGGCCTAGCTGCATAGCGCGTTTGGACTGAAGGCCAAGAAATATTGTAAGTATGAGATTTTCCTTTTTGGCTGTTTGCGGGTGTTGTGCTTTTTGGCGGGTGGGTTGGCGGGTCTTGGGGAATTCCTGGGAAGGTCTAATACCGGATAGAAGTGGTTGGGACAAAATCCACGCTGAATTTTTTTTGCTATTTCTGACATTTTGCTCAATGTAGCTGTTTCGGGGGCCTGTTTGGGGGGCTTCCTGATGTTTGTGGGTGGGTTTCGGGGTCTGGGAGCACTGCTGGCTATGGATACTTTAGTTTGCAAGAGGTTTGAAGCAAATCCATGGTGGCAGAGGGGAGTTAGGGCCTAGCTGCAGAGCGCGCGCGGAGTGATTTGGGAAATTGGCAAAAAAATGACTAAGTTCCCATTTTTGTACTTTTGCTTTTTGGCTGTTTGGGGGTCTTCTACTAGTTTTCTCCTGGGTTGACGGCTCTGGGGCCATTGCTGGGAAGCTCTAATACCGGATAAAAGTGGTTTGGACCAAATCGGAGGCGGGGATTCCTGGGAAGGTCTAATACCGGATAGAAGTGGTTGGGACAAAATCCACGCTGAATTTTTTTTGCTATTTCTGACATTTTGCTCAATGTAGCATTTTTGGGGGCCTGTTTGGGGGGCTACCTGGTGTTTGTGGGTGGGTTTCGGGGTCTGGGAGCACTGCTGGCTATGGATACTTTAGTTTTCAAGAGGTTTGAAGCAAATCCATGGTGGCAGAGGGGAGTTAGGGCCTAGCTGCAGAGCGCGCGCGGAGTGATTTGGGAAATTGGCAAAAAAATGACTGTCCCCATTTTTGTACTTTTGCTTTTTGGCTGTTTGGGGGTCTTCTACTAGTTTTCTCCTGGGTTGACGGCTCTGGGGCCATTGCTGGGAAGCTCTAATACCGGATAAAAGTGGTTGGACCATATCGGAGGCGGAACTTTTTTGTGTTTTTGCTGACTTGCTTGCCTTTGAGCTGCTCTTTGAGGGGGTTCCGGGTGTTTGTGTGTGAGTTGTGGGGTCTGGGAGCACTGCTGGGACAGTCTAATCTTGATTGCATTTGCTTTTCAGGAAATCCGTGATGGAAAACGGGAGTTATGGCCTAGCTGCACAGCGCGTTTGGACCGAAGGCCGAGAAATATTGTAAGTATGAGATTTTCCTTTTTGGCTGTTTGGGGGTGTTGTGCTTTTTGGCGGGTGGGTTGGCGGTTCTTGGGGCATTCCTGGGAAGGTCTAATACCGGATAGAAGTGGTTGACTTGGGACAAAATCCATAAGGAAAAGCCTTATGGCACTTTTTGTAACTTAGGGTTCGTTACGGTTAGCCCTAGCAGCAGGATTGCATGTGTTTCGGGGTGTTCTAGATTTTTGCAACTGAGTTTTGGGGTCTTAGAGCACTCGTGAGAATGTGTAATTTTGGTTGCAAGTCATTGGAAGAAAATCCATGGTGGGAAAGGGGGGATTTGGCATAGTTAAAGAAAGCCTTTGCCACTATTCTTAACTTAGGGCTCGTTAGGGTTAGCAGTATTTCTATTGCATGTGTTTGGGTGGGGGGGGTTTCGAGTCTTGAAGCGATGCTGGCTATGGATACTTTTGCTTGCTTGTAAGTGGTTTGAATACAATCCACGGTGGGTAAGGGGGTATTTGGGCCTACTTTTACTTTCAAAGTACGTTTTGTCATTTTTTGAGATCTGATTGGGGGTCTTCTACATTTTTGCGACTGTCTTTAGTAAGGGTCTGGGTGGGAGCACTGCTGGGAAGGTCTAATTTTGTTCTAAAACACAGTTTACAGTACAACTAGCTTGAGGGGAAAGATCCGCTAAATTAATTTGCCCATACTTATTTATCTTTCAAAAGGTGACTCAGACAGAGTACGCACTTTCAAAAATATTGTACTGTCTATTAGGAAAATCAAAGTGGGACTTTTTGCACTACACAGCGTACATACCTTATATTTATTTATCAGTGGTGTAGTAATATTATATCACTTCCTGTTTTCGGTCAATAATTACATGCCGGGTTTCAGTCTGTGCAATGGGGAAAAAACGATGGAGTCAGGCTTCACATTAGAGAGCCGCAATTCAGCATCCGCCAGGCAGGCAGTGGACAGGGTGTCTTCTGGTCACCAACATTGATGGACGAAGCGCCAACTTGAATGGAGGAGTGCCGCTAATAAGAGGAATTGTTTGCTGCATGCAACTTACTTACCAAATTCAACAGGACAACTACAACAATACAGATACAGTATCCATTCTTTTCTTCTATGAGTGTGTGTGACTGCATTTCTTGGATCTCTCTCTGCTTCTAAATTGATCCCTACAGCCATTCTATAGGTTTTACTTCGGCTATTTTTTAAACCTAATTTAATGTAGCCCTGTACTGTGTCATTCACGGTTGTCGAAAGTACTACTTACTTTTCAGTAACAATGCATTCAGTAGTGCATGCACTTCCTTAAGTCACGTAAAAGATTTATGGTTAGCTTTGTACCCAAAAATGTCTTTATGTTCAATTATTGTTTGTCCATGCTGTGCTTTTTTCTTTTCTTTCACCAAAACCTACCCAAAAAGAAACCCCCATTCCCATCCATTTTACAAACCCTAACCCTCTTCCCCTGGGCTGTGTGGTTTTGCTTGATGTGTAACTAAATGACATCAATAATTCCACACACTTGCTGGGGAGGATAAGGTCATACCAACAGCTGGTGAAGGAATCCGAGGATATATTCTAGACTTACTCAGCTTCAGTACTATTTCTTGTAGTAGTAGCCAATGTCAAAAATCCAACACAAGTACAAGTTATACTATCAATACTTTACCATTTGTTAGGCTACATTGTGGCACTGTTCTAGTGTACTGTCACCTGCTATATTCTCTATCGTACCGTTGTAATGCTACAGTAAGGACAAACCAGGTTTCATTTTCTTTTTTTCCATAGGCATGCAACTGCCACTGTGTCACACCACTAGTACCACCGCAATGAGGAGGAAATTTCATCCGCCCTGGATTGCCAACCTTAATCGCCATTTCCCGTGGAGCCAGCCCTGGGCCTAGCCCTACTTTCAAACACAAATTACAGGTAAGATAAGCGTTTGGTTGGAGGTAGAATAATGGAGTATTAGGAGAGACGAGAGATTGACGGTAGTACTACTAAAGTCCTAGGACTATTCAGGAAAACAAACTTACTGTTAAACCCCCAACCACCAGACTCAAAAGCAGTAAAAAACAGGTATGGTCAGATAAAGTTTCAAAAAGTATATTTTTATAGCCCTAACAAAATAATCTCCCGCAAGACCCTCCCTAACCCCAACGATTGTCCTTCAAAAGTCCCAAAAAAAACCAACTCCCAATTCCCACCCCCAAAAGTCTCTAAAAAAGGGGCAAGGGACACTACGGCAGGGTGCTGTTGACTTTAGCGGCCAGGGCATCATGCTCCTTGCGGAGGGTGGCATGGTCGAAGCGGAGGCCCTCCACCAAGTTCTTATAGCTTAGGACCTCCTGCTCCAGGTAGGACACTCTGAGGCATAAGTGGCGTTGGCGTGCCTTGCAAATCCTGTGGGGGGCAGCTGCTGTCTTTGCTGCTCGGCGGTGGCGTTTGGCTTTGGTAGCCCGGCTCCGTACCACTGGAGCACTGCGCTGGCTGGCAGCCCGTGGGGGCACGGAGGAGGATGCAGCTGTCCCAGTGGATGTTGTTGTAGTACCGGTAGACTGCGTCTCCTCCTACTCCAGGGCCACCAGCCGCCGATATTCAGCGACAGTGGCATCCAGCCTGTGTTGCCGGGCCATTCGAGCCAGCTCCCTCCTCCTTGATGGTCTGTTGGATTTGGAAGGAGCAACTATATGAAGAAAGAAAGACATAGTCTGTAACCAATGCTCCTTAAGATTAACACAAAATGATTGAGCAGAAAGTTGTGTCACAATACAAGTAGCAAATTGAAAGCACAGTACATAACTATTGAGGACAGTATCTATGTAACCTCCGACTTCTTCATCCTTGCTCTAACATTAGTGGGAGTTTAAGGAACAAATTCTACGAGCACTATGGACTTCCATTACAGTTGACTATGACAGTACACCAGTCTTCTTCTTCTTCTTCTCTCTTGTTTAGGAAAATTGGTACGTTATCTTATGCAAGCCGGCATAATGCGAGCGCAGTGAACTTGCACCCGAGAAAAACAGACGCACACCATGATGAGTGAGACAGACTTGCGTTACTGTACCGGTCCAGTACATGCAGGTGGTGAAGCTCTTACTTTTCTATTACGGGTGGCACTGAGAATACTCTGTTAAAAGGGCTACTGCTTAATTAATTTAGCTTTCACCCTATAGTGCAAATGAGTATTAGAAAAGGAAAATGAAGAAGCTAAATAATCTGATTATCCATCACTTCACATGGAATGTATTTGATGACATATGGGATGACTTTAGGTGCTTTGCTTATTATTGAGTGAACAGTGATACACCCACACATGAATGACGTACTACTAAACTAAAGTTATTAAGAGAGGTAGGGAGTGTCCACCGTAATAACCGAATATATGCTGTGCTTGCAGTTTCAATACAAACTACTGCTACTATACATGGTAGTATTTGGACAAAATTACAACTTCTTTTCCTTGCCTTTCCTACACTGGAACGGACGTGCGGGTGCGGTGTTACATGCTCTTCAAAGTAACACTTAGTTCATCCAGTGACCGTCTACTCTCTACAGATACACATATGCTATCTAAGAGTCAGATAGTACTATGATCCAGGCATCCATCCATTCAAAGTATATGCACACATACAGTTTCTGTTTCACCCACCCAGGCTGTTCTCCTTCCAACCATCCTTGCTTCATCATTCACCCAGCCATGCACCATACCATATTCTTTCCTTCCCAGCCACCTCGGGGACCAAGCAAACACATATCATTCTTCTTTGCCAGTCATCATTACATTTCTCGTCCTTCCGCACTTACTTACACCCTTCTTTCGCTTTTCGTTCATCCCATCCATGAAGTTCATCTCAGATCTGATTGGGATTCTTCTCGCCAAAAACGTCACAGCTAAGTCGAAGTACATTTAGAGGAGGCTACTACCTGGTTGATTTATAATACACCTGTGCGGAAAGCACACTCTGCAGTCCTCAATCTCAATAAGTAAGGAATATATAGCTTACCTCTGCCCGCCACCACCGTGTTACCCCTCACAGAATTGTCCGGCACTTCCACCGCCTCCTCCCCAGAGTTTTTGCCCTCGTCCAATGCCACCACCTCCACGCTGGTCCCGCCTCCAGATGTTCCACCTACTAAGTACATTTAATAATGTTAGAATACACCACTCATTTCTATATAATATTTGGTCTAGGAGGAAGAAAGAAATGCGAAAAAAACAGAATACAATGTAATAATTTGTGACTGTCTACTCTAAAGTAAAAATGTCCCTTTTTCCAGGGAAGGCTGTTGTCTTGCTGCACTTTTTGGCACAACTGATGAATGCTTGCTTTTTATTTTTAACACGCACCACTTTTTCTCCTAACAGACAGAAGCTTGACTTCTAAGAACACGAGCAGGATCAAGTTCAAACCAGGTGAGAGCTCGGCTCGACCACAAGAAATGTGTCCAATTAATCGTCAGCACTAAGCACTTTTCCATTTTCAGTTAAACGTTTACTTTTATGACAAACTTGATTTTAATAAATGTTTTTACTTTTAATAAAGCTTTTAAACTTAAATAGACTCTGTGGTTTTTGGTCCTCCAGACTAGAGTGGATGAGCTAAAGGTTTTGGAATTTTTGCAAGCATGAGTCCGAGGCTCTGACATCATTGGGGATCAATCATCGGTGACTTTGGGAGCTAAATGACTCTGCCACACTATCTAGTCAGTAAGGAGATTGGGGGTTCAACTACAAAGTCTGTTATCACTGAGGTATGTGGAAAGTCTAACAGCACCTATTATAATTGATAAGCTAAGCAATGCATTATTTAGTGTCCATAGTTCTGTTTGTGCAGATTTGTAACAGTAGTAGAATGGATTGTCCTACTATCCAAACCAAAAGTAAAGTAGTATCTTATTCTTTCTTGGTGGTCATTCACCTTTTTATTGTTGGCAATTGTCAAAGCATAAATATTTAGGAGACTTGAAAAGACATTATGGACAATCCCAGAGGAGTGCATAGAGCTATTGCTGACTAGAATGGGAGTCCAATGGAATTGCCAAATGTGCAATCTTAGTTAGCTACAAAGACAGACTAATAAGAATAATCTAGTAATGCTACAGGGAGTCATAGTCGAGGCAGGATAGGAATTTAGATCCAGTCTACAAGAAGATCAAAGACGATTTAGAAAAAATCGAATGAGGAACGCTAGGAAAAAATAAGTACTCTATATTAAAACTAAAACTTACTGGGGCCAGCAAAGGAGCCCTCGCCTGCCCGATCCTGGCCTGCATCTTGAACAGCACCCTCCTCCTCCTCCTCCTGTGTCCTCTTGCACCTGGGGGGAGCTGATGTACAACATGAAAGAAAGAAAGACCAGAAAACATGGATGATATTTGTCAACCAAATCAAACATTTCAAAAGAACAATAACAAAACATTTTGGCGAAATAGCAAATAGACAACTATTCCACAGGATATATTATTGACCGATCTCATGTGGTCTGCTACGTTATTAGTATTGCTTGATTTGCGGACCGTCGAATTGGAAACTTCTTATGTAACTCACTAAACAAAGTACTAAAAAGGTTTGCCTAGGATTGGCAGGCAGCAGTCCGCAGCACGCGAAGTGACAGACAAAGTCCATCGTGATTGCAGATCAGCGACAACACTAAAGTTTCCTACTACATTAACCAGTCATTAAAATACTCAAACTATCAATCCACCACCACTTTTTCTTCTTATCGCCATGTGTACAAAGGAAGGACTGGACTTGAGTCTGTAGGGGCTGATTTAGAAGCACCTTGCAGCTCTTTTTCTCCATTGTTGCGTGACTTTTGTGACTCAGCGGCAGAACAAAAGAGGCGCAATGGTGCAGCGTATATTAACAACGTGACGCATATGGGAGATGCATCACGTTGTAAAGCCCTGCTCCATCAGGGGGCGTTCCGACGCAAGGGAGGGCGTTCCTGCGCAGGAACGCATCCTAAAAGTGGCTGAGGGAAATCTACAAGATTTCAATCACTCACTTTAACGACAATGATGCGTGACTCAAACCCTGCGCCTGCTTGAAGCAGACGTACGGCTTGACGCAGCATTGGGGAGATAGGGCACCCCAGAGCATTGATGGAGCTGCGCCATCGTTGCGACGCAACTCCAGCAATGCGCCGCCTTTACGACACAGATGCGTAACGCTTTGGTGACGTTTTGGGCCCATGGTGCACCGCATTGTAAATACGATTCAAAAAAGGGGGTGGTGATGAACCCCCTTTTCTGAAGCATTGTAAATACGGCACACCATGGGTGGTGGTGGCGTGGCGCACAATTACTGGCGAATCCCTGCTACTTTGAAGGGATGCACCGGTAATTAAAAATCTGAACTTTAGGGGCAGATTTATGTTAACTGGCGCATCCCCAGGGATGCGCCAGTTAACATGCGCCACCCATGTTGCGCCGCATTTATAATGCGGCGCACCATGGTGAAAAAACGGCACAGATGCGAGACGCATCTGTGCCGGAAATGTGGTGCATTGCTGGAGTTGCATCGCAAGGTTCGGGGGTGCCCCATCTACACAAGGCTGCGTCAAGACCTACGCCTGCTTCAAGCAGGCGCAGGGTTTTGACACAGCATTGCCCTGAATGTGACTGAGTGAAATCTCATAATTTCACTCAGCCACTTTCAGGAGGCGTTCCTGCGCAGGAACGCCCTCCCTGTGCAGGAACGCCTCCTTATGGCGCAGTGCTTTACAACGTGACGCATCTCCTAGATGCGTCACGTTGTAAATAGGGTGCATTGTTTGCGCCGCTGTTGTGTCAAATAAAGTGACGCAATTGCGGCCCAAAGAGGCGCAACGGCCTCATAAATCTGCCCCTTAGAGTCTAGCATTACGCAGTTCTTTAAACTACACTCATACATAATTTCACAGGCCAATGAAATGAACACAAAATCGAAAACAAATAAGCATAGTAGCAACACTACTGAGAAGGAGAGTAGTGCGCCTGAAATGCACACAAGATTTTGAAATATAATTTACCTACAATGTAATCAGCAGCATTATTGCTCTTGGTAAAAAACAAACATTTGCAAGATAATAACACACAGAGCAGGAGAAAACAGAGTAGTAAAGAAATAGCTACTACTACTCACCAAGCCCGGGGATCTCAAGGCCAAGCAGGTCGAGCAGATCGCGTTCACGGTCCAGGACATCCGTCCAGCGGTGGGTGGCCTGGTTGTAGGTGCGCCGGACCCGAGAGTGGTGGTACATGGCTCGGCACACCTTCTCCCACCACTTCCGGCGCTCCCGGATCCCGTACCCGGTACCGATCCTGCCGCCTGCCATGATGGTCCTGGGGAGGCGGCGCTGAACATAAAAAATGAGTGCGGCCACCTCCTCCGGGCTGAAGATCTCCCGGGGTGCGACTGTCTCCCCACTCAAATGCCCGCACGGGAGCCGGGTACGGGGTGCGGGACCCTTCCCCTTCTCGGGATGCTTCCCGGCTCCCTTCACCATGGTCTGGGCGGAAAAGGAAGCTAAATATTAAAGAAAATAGAATAGGGAAGAGAAGAAAAGAAAAGAGTTTAAAAAAGTAGTTTAAAATTAACCAAAAGTAGCAGTAAACACAAAAATATAGGGCTAGAAAAATAGAGGGATAGATAATAAGTAAAATAGATCAAAAAAAACTTCAAACAAGCAAAGGATGGCAGAGATTTAGAGAGGATACAAAAAGCATGCCCAGAACCATAGCAATGAATGAGAAACAAGATGGCCGCGCCCGTTCACGACCGCGCGGGTAAGTTCGCACGATATTTTCCTCGCGAACACACGCAAAATTGTACTAGCGAGCCCGCCACTTTGCGAGATTACACTTCGCGGCCGGAAACGGAAATACGTCATGCAAACAAGATGGCCGAGCCCTTGAACGACCGCGAGGGTAACTTCGCTCCTTGCGCTACAACCGGCTCGCCAAAACGCACAAAACCTTGCGAACTAACACGCCACAAAAACATAAATCGCATATTCGCACGAATTTGCGGCTTCCGAATCCGATCTCGCGCAAGTTTGCGCCCCGCGAATCCCGCGAAATTGCAGAAAAACGAGTTTTGCAAAACTGAAAGAACTCAGCAGGTGCAAGAGTTCAACCTCATCATTAGTAACCATTCCCTGTAGTGCTTCCTGACTGGGGCCCCTCCAGAGTTCAGTTGCTAGTTGCAACAATTGTATGAACTGCTCTGACCCTCACAGCTGGCTCATAGAATAGCTACAAGTAGGCCACAAAGGTCCTGGGAAAAAAATTGCACTGCAACAGAAAGCAAATTACTGATAAGGAAGCAGGTGCCAGACCTGGAATTTTAAAACAGTGACACATTAATAAACTAACCCCAAATTAATTCATGTCACTTGAAGCAGGGCAGGTGTGCTTGCTTTTACCCCCCATAATCTACAGTGATGATGAACCAGAGGGTGGCATTGATGTAACAGAGGGTGGCATGGGTGAAACAGAGGGTGGCAGTGGTGAAACAGAGGGTGCTGGGAACCTGTGATGATGAACCAGACGTAGAAACAACATAGTCGCGACCGTTGCGAGCCGACAAGTAAGTTCGCGATTGCGAACTGGTACCAAACCCTCGCGAACTGGCAGAAACCCTTGCGAACACAAAAAAAAAATCCGCAAATTCGCGAGAATTCGCGGATTTTGCGGATTGCGAGTTTGCAAATTCGCACAATTCGTGAACGCCAGATTCGCAAAATTCGCCCATGCTTACAAGTGACGTGCAGGGGTGCTAAAGTGCATATAGCAAAGAGGCCACTTATAAACAAGTAAAGTGCATCTGTGCTAGATCACCTTAGAAATCCAAGCATTATTTAGCACCAGCATTAAGATTACATCCTAACCCAGTTGCCATTGCTAACTCGTAGATTAGGCTACCAATGTCTTGGATCTTGATAGATGTGGATCCAGCATCTAAAAGCACACAGATAAGATTCCACTATAATCAGAGCAACAAATCATGAAGGTGCCTAAAGTACAATTGAAATTGAAGAGTTAAGCATGAAAACATATGGGTATAGAATTGTATATAACCACCACCTACATAAAAACCTCAACGATATGTATCTCTATATCAAAATATATTCTAGAGTAGATAGCAGTGCCCAGACAGCTGCATACCTTTTAATATTGTCAGCCCGCCAAGCATAAGCTTCCTCAAAGAATCTAGTCCTTTTCAATGTATCTAACCAGATCTTTGCCATTGGAACAATAAATGACTGCCAATATTGGAATATCAGAGATCGGGCTACAGCTAATGATGCAGAGATAAAATACTGCACATATGTTTAGGTCAAGCATCAGCGATGACCTGTTGTATCTCTCTGTGTGGCTTTGGCAAATACACCCATTGCTATTGGCTGTTAGCTGCAGCATTCAGACATGCTGGCTTCTTATTAGTGCATTTCTCTAAAAGTCCCTCCTTTGTGTGTTCAGCTCTTTCCTGCGATTTCACTCAGGGAGCATTTTGGTTGGTCATCACACAGTACAGCGTGTGATGGCCTCTCTTCCCTCCTCCCATCTGGCTATTACAGGTCAGGCATTTTTTTTTATAGCTCTAACCCGACCCGAAGGTCAGCAGTTAAGTTACCCAAGGATACATTCATTATTTGGTAGGCATGGGGATATGAAGTGATTTGCCCAGAATCACTGGATGTTGAGCCGACGCCGAGCCTCGTTTTACATATAACCAGCGGGGCACACCTCAGCTGATATAATGGCGCCCACCTTTGTTTTCTTATTTGTGCACCAAATGTGGCTGCATTTTTTTTCTATTAATTAACTTTTGTTATAACGGCAGCACCCGCGCTTTAGATTTTAACATCTCAGGCGTTTAATGCCAAAGCGCAGGTGTCGCCATTGTAAATAAATAGAAAAACAAGCATTTGCAATGCAAATAGGTCTCGCATTTGTGAATTAGAACTATTGACGTTGTAAATGACAATGTTTTTTACCAATATTTTTATTTTTTTGGAGTGAATGTATGTGGTAAGCAAAATCCCTTGGCAAGGTCCTGCACTTCTTGATAAATATATTGAAATGTGTCAACGAACGCTTGGCACATACCTCATGGGTGAAGTGTTGCCAAACATGCACACAAGAGGTGCTTTACAAACGCTTGTTGAAATAGCAATTTATTGAAGGCAACCCATTAAAATGCAGTAGCAACTTGCAGGGGCCACTTTGGGCATATAGCTGCTGGGTTGAAGGAAGTAGGATTGGGACCTGCACTTCTGGTGAACATGTAATTCAGTTGCTCTTTTGTGACATCACTTCCTGGAATATTGGATTGTGTCGCATGTTGCCATCATTTGATTTAGGCTCGACCTAAAACCTGTTATATGTGTAGAACATAAAACAGCCAGCATGTTTTTCTCGGCATGGTGCACATTATATATAAAGGATGCATCTTAGCGCCAAGAGGCTCTCTACGATAAACATTGCGTTTCACAAAATCCCCCAAAGTCCTATAAATCAATCATTATTTATTGCTTTTCAAAAACAACACTCATTTATAACGCTTCATCAATATGGGGAATTCTAGGTGACCAGTTGCAAATTGTTTGAGGTTGCATCGTGTTGCTTGTTGGACAATGGGCGAACTATGCATGCCAAGTGGTTCAGTACAAATACCAACTGGAAATCAAAAATATAATTAAGCCATTAAAAAATGTAAAAGCAAGATTATTCATTCAGGTCTGTAAATATCTAGCTCCGATATTCCAGCACAGCCCAGCGTAAACTATCTGTAACTGGCCGAGTGGAAATTCCACCAGGGATGCCCTGTCTATGGGCTTAGTCACTGATAGGTGGATGCCAATAATAAGACTGTGAATTACATTGCATTGACTGGTCCACATGCACCACTGTTTTTATCAGACTAGTGGCGTTGTTTTGAAATGCATCAGGGGTCCCTAAAATGTCTTTGAGGGAAAATATGATCCATTAATGTTATTTTTTTGTTTTTACCATTGGCTAGTGTTTGGTACATGCTTTTATCCAGTATGTAAGCAATATCAATTATAGCGGACAGAGAGAAGCCAGAAAGCACTATGTGGGCATTCAGTTGCTCCCATAACCCAGTTGACCACAGCGGGATAGCTTAGCCTGTGCGACAGGTAGTCTGTCTTTGTGTAAACAGAGAAGAGCGTGCATGTAAGGAGTGTACTGTGACTGAAAACACCTCGAGAAGCTCTCATATTTGGCATGAGGGAACTGAGGCACCGAGGTAGAGCATGGCTTGCAGAGGATCTCACAATTTGTTCAAATTGCTCCGAAGTGTTTTATTCAAACTGCTACAAGATGTATTGGATAGGCTTCTGGTTGTGCATCACTTGACTAAAACGTGTTATCGCGGGCGAGTCCCACATCTGCTACAAACTGGAGCTATCAGAGACTTTCAAGGATTAGTGTATCCCAATGAGCCTTAAGCCAGCACTTGCGCTGGTCTGGCGAGACATTCAGTGAGTGACTTTTAAAAGTGCCACCAGAGGCTTTTGCCGGCCACCAGCTTGCGGTACACGTACGCAGCCGCCAGCTTTCCACACCTGATCGCGATCGTGATCAGTTTCACTTTCACTCGCACACAAGTCCCGTTTCTCCCCCTCCCCCACCACAGATCGCCTCTCGTGGCCCCTGGCGCTTGCGCGGCCAATGCTTATCTGTTTTGAAATTCTGGTCACCCTATACAAACATGCACTTAATATAAGGCGTGCACAGCTTATTATTTAGAGGAAAATGTAACTAACATTATTAAACATATTAGAAAATCCCGCAAAACTACTTGGATTCAAAAGCATCACGCCTGTTGCCTAAGGAACGATGTTCTGGGAAACCATGCAGGCACACAAGATAAACTCCAGCCTCGCTCCCAAACGAGATGCTCAAAAAGAGGCCTCCTGCCCTTGACGTCACTCACTGAGCACTAGCCAACCAAGATGGCGGCCAATAACCATGAGCGGCGTCAGGACTTTCATTCTTCCAAGATGGCCGTCCCTCTCCAAATCAATGTCACCATTTTGTAGTGCTCGGTATTCCATAGAGAGTGTGCAGAGAAGATATTGTGCCTCGTTAAATATGTATTTCTGTATTATGCGCTGTGGTGCAGATTTTACAACTTGTATGGAACACAAATAATCAGATAAATGAAAACGTAAGCTCATTGCCCACACGTAAATGTAAAGTAGGGTGGTAACGGACCGTGACCCTTGACGGCTGTGTTTTTTTCTCGCATGCGTTAAATTGGGTTATCTTCTATGGGTAACGGATTCTTGTCCCGTGCAGGATACCGCACAACCTCTGTTTTCATTCTTCCACTCTAAATCCCCTTCCAAAAAGGGAACTCCAGTAAAGTCTTTTCGAGGTTATTTCAAATTTACTTGGTGGTGGCAGAGGCATTTTGTCAAAGTCCAGTAACCGAAGGCTGATATATTATTTTTCTGTGCATTGCTTATACGTTTTCCCTGCATAGAGCGATGCTTCTGCGCAGACCTTCTTGCCTAAGAAGCTCCTTGTAGTATATCTTATTGACTTCTACTCATGGTTGCCCCTGGAGCTCATTGTAAATATCATACCGTGTATGAGGCCCTCAAACAAAACAGCATAGCAACTGGCTACATGTACTACAGCGGCAGCCACATCCCAGGCACCTCCATTAGATGTCCCTGCCTTGCTCCAGTCAGTACAGAGAAAAAACCTGCAGAAGACAACGCGCACACTGAAACGGGTTCCCTCGTGGCACCCAGGAGCATCACAGCGCAGAGGTAAAGTCTTAAATATTCCAGGAACCCATTTGCCGGAATCAGGCTCTCAGATTTACCCCCTCCCCTCACCGTTGTTGAGGTTTTTTTCACGTACTGCTTTGTGCCTGGCAAACACGCTCCCCCCAGTTCATTTACTGGTGGAAGGGGTGCCCTTTATTCCAACAGGTCCACTTCTTGTCCTTGCAGGCCGCCCCAATGGGAAGATTGTTATTGTGAATGTGAGTCCCTGCCCACTCAACCATGTCCACTCAAAAATGGGAAACTGTACAACATTAACATCATGTTCTCCAGTGGTAGGTATCTGTTATACTGCACCTTTTACCTACTTGTGCGAGTGTCTGGCTGCTTTTGTGTGGAGGAGGAGGAGGAAGAGGAGGAGGAGTGTGTGTGTGTGTGTGTGTGTGTCTGCAAGCTCATCTAGTGTGCCATGGGACGCATCAGGTCTTCTGAGATTGGTACAAACAGGCAACAAAATACAGTGATGTCCTCTAGCAAGAGATTACTTTAAACCATCAACTCCTGATTGCTGCCTCGTCCTTAACTAAATCTCAAGCATCACAGAATATATCTGAATGCCTCGTCCTAAGAATAGGAGTGTGTAGCAGGGAGACCAGACTCATAGAAATCCCCCTCCCCCCAACAACTGAATGGTGGGTCGCTGACTCTACAAATCTCCCCTCTCTTCACTTACCCCAGAGCGAGTGGAACACGGATACAGAACCGCTCCCCTACCTATATCACACTTCCCTCACTGTCATTCACCGACGTCCATTGTGTAAAGTCCCCTTGTATATACACTTGAACAGCGGTGATCCCTCACTCCTTGGTTCCCCCCTTGGGCATTGTACGTAGAGGACTGTTGCCTGACGACCCCTTATCTTTTCTCTCCTGCATGACCTACGGTGGAGAAACCCAGGCTAAGCAGACGGGTGTGGGCCCCACGAGGATAATATCTTCTGGAGAAGACCCCTGGGTACAGCTGCAACAACGGACCCAGCGAGAATTTCCCTGGAAAGACTTACTTCAAAGAAAAAGAAGACCTTTATAAAAATAAAGCCATATTTACCTTGGTAAAGTCTCCGGTCCCTTCCTTCTACCCCGCCACATAGTGTTAGCCCTACTCACACCCCTACTTCATAAGCAAATAAAATGCACTTTTATTCGAGGAAGACAAAACATGTTCCTGTCCTGGCCCAAACAACCCCTGTAGTTTCCGAGGATGATCTTTTCCACTTTAAAGGTACATTCCCACCTTACAAGTATTTTTCCCAAAAAGGCAGGATTTTTTTGTGCAAAGCTGGTAAAGCAAGTAATGACAAACGTTTATGCCTCACCTTTGGATGACTGGCCTACTGACTTTGCTAGTGCTTGTTTGCATTGGTACTGCCACCCCCCGAACAAGCACATGCCTTTGTGGTGTGTAGATGTGCCTTAGGCGTCCTGGGACAACTAGTATTTGCTGCGTAGTTCGTTTCTGCTCAAACCTTACTAGGGTGGAGTCGTCACTGACATTGGATTAAGATTTGAGTTGAGGAGGTAACAGCAGGTCGTGCCATGGTACGACCTGTTATTGCTGCTCACGATTGTGCTTGAGATGGGATTGAGGAGGGCACTGGAGGGAGGAAGCTGTGGCTGGTGATACGAGTGACAGGAAGAAGTGAGGCGCTTCAGACCAGGATTGGACACGGTTGACGAGACTCTGTTCATGATGGAGTTTTGGATGCTGCTCAGGTGACCGACTGATCTGTTCACATCTGACAACTTGCCCACTGGTGAGCATGCTGTAGCTGGCTGTATTGATATTGCCAGTAGAGTTGCGTCTCGCCCTGTGAATATAACACTGCTCGTAGTTTTGTGCTTAAACCCGCATCCACAGGTTAGCTATTTATTGGTTTAAATAAGTCAGGTTCCAGGCTAAACCAACAGGTGGTTCGTCTAACTCACTTCATCACTGACAGCGGGTGGACTAAACCAGCAACACTATCCAGGCAGCTTTCGCATATGCTTTAACTCCGAGGGTGGGAGGGTCAAACGAAAACAAGCGTTGGCATAGCCAATAGGTCTCGCATTTGGGACCTTATAAGTTAATTAGCACAATATCCTTGGTGCAACAACATAAAGTGTTGCATGGCTAAACAGTTATAAGGTCCCAAAGGCAACACCTATTCGCTATGCCAATGCTTGTTTCTAATGTACTGTGTAAGGTCGGGGAAGTTGCTAGGGGAAAAGTTATCCTGTTTGTTTTTCACACTTTGGGCGGATTGCCGCAATTTACACTGATTTGTTTACACTTTCTTTTCAACTCACAGTCTGCTGCTGACGCTGCCACTATAAGCATTATTCCGGGAGCCGCTGTGGAGCGAGATCGGCTCGAACCGCCCAGGTGCAGGCTGCGCCTCGACCATGCTTGGTGCTGGAGAAGCGGCGATGCTCACTGCAGGGGGGAGGGGGTGGGGGGTGAGGGGGAGCAGGGGAAGAAAGTAGGGCTGTGCTACACTAGAAGTAAAGGGGCCAGTAGCCAGTGGAGGACACAAATGACGACATGGCTGTCATAAGGAGAGTCTAACAGGCCTAAAATCAATTGGAAGGCAGCATTTAAGACACAGGCCAATTAAAAAGATGGGCGGAGAGTAGGCAGAGCTTCCACGCTATACTGAATACTGCATGCCTTGTTTACTTTTGTTACAATCACGGCATACGTGCTTTAGCTTTAAACATCTTAAACTAAAGCGCAGGTGCTGCAATTGCTTCAAACGTAAAGGAATAAGAAAAAAATATATTTCTTTACTTTTGAACCAATGGGGGCACACGTGCTTTAGCTTAGGATGTGTAAAGCAAAAGTGTGGGTGTCGCGATCCATTTGCAATGCAATAGCGATTGTGTCCAGTATGTGGTCGCAGCTGACGACACCCACCCGCTCCTGCTTATAAACATTACACTTCAATCACAAGCAGTCTTATTCGGACGCCAGTTTAAAACAATAGTGGGGCAGGCTGGCCCCAACGTGTACACGGCTAATCGCTAAACCACGTTACTGCGCATTTTTTAGGGCTCGCCTGCTGATGCGCTTGCGCATAGCTGGCGAAGCTCTATAGTGGCTTATCCAGAGTTTAACCACTGGTGATTCCACTGGCGATTCCATGCAGTGCATGTGCTTTTTAGGTCATTGCGCAAGCGCAAGCCCTAAAAGGCGCGTGCACAATGCCACCAGCCGCCTGCCTGCCTGGCATTACCACATCAAAGGCAGCCCAGCCTCCCTCCCACGCGCTTCTCAGCGTGCCCTCTGCATTTCTCCTCCCAGTGCCGGCCGTACTTTCAGTTTCACGGCCGCCAGGCCGTGTCTCCTTTTATGCTCCCATCGAAAATATCCAAACGTTAACATGAATAGAGAGTTTGAAATCTCCAAGTCTACTCACAAGGGCTTCGTCAGTTCGCCCCCAAGAGTTCTGATTTAGTCAAATTTAGTAACATTAATTTTTTTAGTTTCAGCGCATTTTCACACGCGCATTGGCATTCCTTGTTTTCCTTTCATTGTGCCTGTGCTTGGCAATGTTAGCAGCAGACCGTGAACTGCTCGCACCCACCCTCTTGTCTTATTCCAGAGCTTCAAGCAGATGAGGACAGCGAATGCCTCTTAATGTGTTTTACATCAAAGGCTGACAGGAGTTCTGACAGTCCGTCTTGTTCTATTTCTTATTTCACCCTGTCGTCTCTCCAGGGCAGAAGACGCTGCCTCAGAGCCCTGCCAGGGCTGCAGCTGCTCGGCATGGTGTGCCCGTGCAGACTCAACCCACCATACCCCGAGCTCTGGCTTTTCAAGCTACTTTGCAGGAGGAACTCGCTTCTTGGTCTCCCTCTCCCCATCTCCCCCTCTGTCTGCTCTCCTCTCTCTCGCCCTCCCTCTCTCCCTCCCCTCTCTCTCCCCTCCGTCCATCGCTCTAGTCCTCCCCCTCTCTTCTTCCCCTCCCTCTCTCCCTCTACCCTCTCTCCTTTTCCCTCTCTCCCTTGCCCTCACTTTCCTCTCTCCCTTTCCCTCACTTCCCTCTCCTCTCTCCCCATCTCTGTCTCTCTCTCCTCTCTCCCCTCTCTCTCTCCTCTCCCCCCTCTCTCTCCTCTCTCCCTCTCTTTACCCTCTCCCTGCTCTCCTTTTTCTCCCTCTCCCAATCTCCCCCTCTGCCTGCTCTCCTCTCTCTCTCCCTCCCCTCTCTCTCCCCTCCGTGCTTCGCTCCCCCTCTCTGCTTCCCTTCCCTCTCTCCCTCTACCCTCTCTCCTTTTCCCTCTCTCCCTTTCCCTCACTTCACTCGCCCTCTCTCCCTTTCCCTCTCTTCCCTCTCCTCTCTCCCCGTCTCCGTCTCTCTCTCCTCTCCCTCTCTCTCCCCCTCTCTCTCTCCTCTCTCCCCCTCTCTCTCCTCTCTCCATCTCTTTACCCTCTCCCTCTCCCTCTCCTTTTTTCCCTCTCCCCGTCTCCCACTCAGCACCACCACAGCATCACTCAGCACCACCACAGCCTCACTCAGCGCCACTCCAGCATCACTCAGCGCCACCCCAGCATCACTCAGCACCACCACAGCATCACTCAGCACCACCACAGCATCACTCAGCGCAACCACAGCATCACTCAGCGCAACCACAGCATTACTCAGCGCAACCACAGCATCACTCAGAGCAACCACAGCTTCACTCAGCGAAACCACAGCATCACTGGTTCAAATATGTTCTTTCAATGTTTCAAGCTGTTTTCAAGCTTTCAAGCTTTATTACAAATCACAATTTTTTTTTAATATTTCACTTCTGTTCTTGGATTTTCGTCACAATAAAAACACTTAACATAATCTTCCCAAAAGTTATTTACAAAAGTTTAAGCTATTGCCATTACAAATTAAATAAATTATTTAAGTATTAATTATTTAAAAAAATTAAAAGCAATTGTTATTAGTAATATCAGTACATCTAAGTCCCGTAAATATAAAACATGTTGCATAACAAATGCTATAGGTGTCACAAAACAAAACAACAAAACAGAAGTACTCATCATGGGCCCAAACCCAGACGCCTGGAGCGACACCTGGTGGCCCACCGCCCTCGGAAACCCGCCAACCCCCACAGACCACGCACGCAACCTGGGAATCATCCTGGACTCCGAGCTCAAAATGGACCGCCAGATCAACTCTGTCTCATCTTCCTGCTTCCACACCCTCCGCCTCCTTCGTTAGACCTTCAAATGGATCCCCCTCGAACACCGAAAGACAGTCACTCACGCCCTGATCACCAGCAGACTCGACTACGGCAACGCACTCTACACCGGAATAAACAAAAACCTCATCCGCAAGCTACAGAACATCCAGAACGCCGCCGCAAGACTGGTCCTCAACCTGCCAAAACACTGCCACATCTCCCAGCACCTGCGCACACTCCACTGGCTCCCCGTCGAGGCGAGAATCACCTTTAAGATGCTCACCCACGCACACAAGGCCCTCCATGGCACCGGACCAGCATACCTGAACATCCGGCTCAAATTCTACGCACCCCAAAGGACCCTACGATCAGCCCCGCTCTCCTAAGCCGAGGTCCCTCGCACCAGAAAGACCAAATCGGGAGGCCGCTCCTTCTCCTTCCTTGCGGCCAAAGCATGGAACGCCCTTCCGCTCCACCTCAGACAGACAACATCGCTCCCCATCTTCGCAAGAAACCTCAAAACCTGGCTCTTCGACAGACCCCCTCCTTGATGGAATGGAACCTGCACCCCCCCACCCCTAGCGCCTTGAGACCCTTACGGGTGAGTAGTTGCGCTTTAACAAACTCCTGATTGATTGATTGACATGTGCGAAAGTTATAACTATTGGCATTGTAAATGACAAAGCTATTAATTAGCTATAAATAACACATAATAATAAAAATTTCATTTATAAAACCAATAGCTCCAACTTTCCTAATGCGAGCCCTATTGCATTTCCAGTGCTTGTTTCTTTTTACTTTATTTTGTGTTTGCACTGGCCCGGCGCAATGTGTGTGGTCTCTCCGAGCAGGTGTTTGTCTTTTATCACTCTGGCAAAATGTGAAACAGAAATAAATGCATTTCTCCTGCACCTATACGCAGGAGAGGCCAGCGAGTCAACAACAGCGGTAAAGCATGCAGTCTATATTCAAAGCGCTTTACACAAAGGCCCATCTAGTAACACAGCAAATTTCCAGTCTGTGCTTTAGTTTTCAGTAGTAATCTTTGCAGGTTCCTTTTTCCAAGTGGTTAATTTCAAGCACTGTCCGTCTCCAAATCCCAGAAGGTCTTTAGCAGATGCCATACGTAATTGCACTGCAATTCCTTTACTTGACCTAGCGGTGGAGGAGACTACTATTTATTTTGCATAGAAGCGGTAATTCCACTTTTAATAAATCCAGCACTGCCATAACTCGGTTTCTGCCACTTTTCTCGATTTCTGGCTTAGTTTTTTGGCAAATTTCCAGTGTAGTTCATCTTTCTTTTGTTCTCTGCCCTTCCCGTGTCTTCCTTGTGTGTCTTTTTTGTATGTTTACCCCTTTTATCTGCTTGTCACCTCAGTTTTGTGCAAGACTGTAGATAACACATACTCTTACAGACCCCTTTTTCTCAAATCTAGGCAGAAAGAAACAAACACTTTTATTTCTCGGTCTGTAAAATTGTGTTTGTGTTACAGAGTGGTACTACGAGCTCCGGTATTTAATGCAGAGTGGTGCGTGCCACACATGGGAAGCTATCACAATAATCTTGAGTCTTTCCCTGTTCAGAGATGCAGGAACTCAGGATTTACCTGCACGACAAGTTTTAAAGGCAAAAATCATGGGTTGAAAAAAAAAAACAGTGTGGAGCGCTGTTTGCACAATAGATGTAATCTGATTCAGACAAAATTTTGGGATTGCTCCTAATAAGGATTTTAGCGGTGGTATAAAGGACTGCCGGTGATTGTTAGTCTATCCACACGAGTAGAATGAAACTCCTGAACTGACACAAAATCCCAATCGCTGTCCTGTAGGCTGCCATCAGTTTACCACAGAAGGAACTATGTTATTACCATCAATTAAAATTAAATGGGATACAACTTGTGGAAATTATATATGCATGGGAATTTCTGATTTTATGTTTTCGGTGCACAGGGTGGGAAGCAGTTTTTTTCTGTAACTGATGGATGAGGTAATTTCCTTTTTAGGTCTCGGCCTGTGTAGGCTGTGCTTGTGCAGTCTTGCTGGCGAGATTTTATGTTTTAGAGTATGGGGCTTAAACCCGCCCCTCTTCTCCATTGGCTGGCTTCCTAAACGGAGGCCAGCCATTGGAGAAGAGGGGCGTCTCTCCATTTAAGCCCCGTCTTTTTTGGATTGGGGGTGTGTTTTTAAGGTTCTTTCTCTCCTCTTCCCATTGGCTGGAATTTTACATTCCAGCCATTGGGAAGAGGAGAGAAAGAAAAACACGCCCCCCAATCGGAAAATGACGGGGGTTTTCTGGGAGTCATTTCTGCTTGATCGCCGCTGGAAGAAGTAGAGAAGCTGCCGGTGCGGGCTCCCTTGGTTAAGGGAGAGCCCCGCAGACACCTCTGGTGCAGCCCGGTGGCAGAGGGGGCGCGAGGCACATTGCCGGTGCCTGCCCCCACTGCGGGAGAAGCAAGGGAGACCGTCCGAGTCCTCCACCCCAGCCGGTGAGTGCACGCTTTTCTTGCCTCTGCCCCCTGTTTGTGCTCGCTTTTCTTGCCTCTGCCCCCCTTCTGCTCTGCTGGGGGTACCTCGCACACGCCCGCCGAAGCACTGTTGTGTACCGGTGTGTCGGTGTCTGTCTCTCTCGATCTCATTAAAATGGGAGCCGCCTCTGATCCTTGCGATTTTGTTTCTCTCCTCAGGGTCCCGGCCGAGAATTCGCCCCTCGCTAGGTATCGGGATCCCTCTGGATGCACTCAGCCCTGCGCCTCTGCACCTCTCATTGGACCTCTCATGCCTTTCTGTGCATCCCACGCTGTATTTTCATGAGTGCCTGTTGTCGCCCTGCCTTGCAGCGTCTTTTTTAAAATGGCGGCCTCCTGTGCAGTTGTGGTTTCGCTTTCCACCCTCTGGTCTATGTGCGCTGGATTTTTTTCCTGTTTCACCCTGTGCACTTACCGGGGTGAGAGAGTGAGTGAACGCTGCTGTGCTTGCGTCCTAGTTGCGTACTGTTTTGGGGCTTTTTAAAAAAAAAGAAAAAAACAATGTGCCGGGCTTTATAACCCACGTCCATACCATGCTAATGGAGTTTTGAAGGGAGCAGAGTGCCGACGGGGAGCAGCGTTCGGTCGGAAGCACGGCAGCAGGGGCACCAGGCGAAATGTACACCCAAGTGGACCACCGACAAGTAGGGAGGCAGACAGAAGGGGACATCTGCTTCAGTGAGCTATATTTCAGAGCTTCCTGGCCATTTTCCCTTTAACACTATATTATTTGCTTTTTGTTCATCATTCGTTAGACTGTAAGTCTGATTTCACCACGTGTCATATCTATTAAATACAGCGACGATTGAGATCGGCCGGATCGGGATGGGTTGGCATGGCTTTTACAAGTGTTGGACCTGCAACTATTTGCTCTAAGGGGCTGGGCGGTGTCTCACAGTACCCTCTAATTTCTCTACATTGCTGTCATAAGTTTGTCTTTTAGTGATAAGCGGTGGCTCTTTTATGTTGGGGTCTAAAGGGGCTGGGAGCCCACATTGATATGCCCTCCTCCGTTCTTCTTTTTCCTTCCCTTTGGGGTTTTAGTTGTTAGGGGCGACATGCATGCTGCTAGTGGGGTTAGGCTGTAGCCATTTGCAGGGGTGCATGGTGGGGGCCTTGGGGGGGGGTTTATTTTGCCTTTTTTATTTTCTATGGCCTTTCTTCTTTCTCTTTCTTTCTCGTAGGGTCAGTATAGCTACGAATCATTCGGATTCCTATCGTATGCTTGTACTTCGTGCTTTTGCTTTTATGATATCCTGATTTATGGGCGGGCAGGCCTCGAGTATTGGCGCAACATGGAAAGGTATATTGTGTGTTCTTTTGTACCGACCTATATGCTCTGGCGTCAAATCTCCATTATGGTGGTCATTACATGTATATCCTGTTTCTCACCCTGCCCTCCGCATTCTCCTGTTTGATTGTATGGCACCTGATCCTCTCTTATATAATATAAAATCAAACCTCTGTCTTATCCTGAAATCCAGCTATGCATTCCAATAAAAGTTTTACTCTGAATTGCTGCCGGACCTCGGGTTGTCGGCTGATGAGCTGTGTTGTACTGTGATATCAACGATTTTAATTTGTCTAGCGGCCGGCCCCAGCGGTTGTAGGCCCATGCTTGTATTTCTACTGAATGCTAAAATAAAGGTTTTAAAAAAAAAAAAAAAATACAGTGACGATTTTTTTCGGCCTAATTTGTAGGTTACCAGTACGGGCAGCCTTTCATAGAAGGTGCCCATTGCGTCATTTTAGCTAGGCGAAATCAAGATTGTGTGTGTGTGTGGCTCTGTGTGTGTGTGTAGCTCTCTGTGTGTGTGTGGCTCTGTGTATGTGTGTGTGGCTGTGTGTGTGTGTGGACCCCTTGTGTGTGTGTGTGTGTGTGTGTGTGTGTGTGTGTGGCTCTCTGTGGGTGTGTGTGCTATGTGTGTGTGTGACTCTCTGTGTGTGTGTGGACCCCTTGTGTGTGTGTGTGTGTGTGGGCCCCTTGTGTGTGTGTGTGGCTCTCTGTGGGTGTGTGTGTGGCTCTGTGTGTGTGGCTCTGTGTTTGTGTGTGTGTGGCTCTGTGTGTGTGTGTGTGTGTGTGTGGCTCTGTGTGTGTGTGTATGGCTCTGTGTGTGTGTGTCTCTCTGTGCATGTTGGTGTCTCTCTGTGTGTGTGGGTGGCTCTCTTTGTGTGTGGGTGGCTCTGTGTGGGTGGATGTGGCTCTGTGTGTGTGTGCTCTGTGTGTGTGTGTGTGTGGGTGTGTCGCCCTGTGTGTGTGTGGCTCTGTGCATGTGGCTCTGTGTGTGTGTGTGTTTGTGTGTGGCTCTCTGTGTGAGACTGTGTGTGTGTGTGTGTGTGGCTCTCAGTGTGCGTGTGGCTGTGTGTGTGTGGCTCTGTGTGTGTGTGTGTGTGGGGGGGGCTCTGTGTGTGTGTGTGTGTGGCTCCCTGTGTGTGTGTGTGTGTGTGTGTGGCTGTGTGGCTGTGTGTGTGTGTGTGTGTGGCTCTGTGTGTGTATGTGTGTGTGGGTCTGTGTGTGTGCGTGTGTGTGTTTGTGTGTATGTGTGTGTGTGTGTGTGTGTGGCTCTGTGTGTGTGTGTGGCTGTGTGTGTGTGTGTGTGTGTGTGTGTGTGTGTGGCTGTGTGTGTGTGTGGGGGGGGGCTCTGTGTGTGTGTGTGTGTGTGTGTTGGGCTCTTTGTGTGTGTATTGGGCTCTGTGTGTGTGTGTGTGTGGGGCTCTGTGTGTGTGTGTGTATTAGCTCTGTGTCCGCTAATACTCTCTACTACTCTCTAATGCTCACCTATTGCCATTGTAAATGACAATACCATTTATTTATGTTTAAAAAAAACAATAAATGAAAAAATGCCATTTGCAATGCCAATAGCTCTAACTTTCACAAAGACAAGACCATTGCATTGTAAATGCTTGTTCTCTAAATAGTGAAAGCGTTCTCAATGAAAGACAACCACTTTCAGGTTTGGCACATTTTTCTTCCCCTGACCAGGCCTCGTTGTACACGCCTGGCAGTATAGCTCAGTTCTTTAATCATATACCTGTGTGCAATCACAGGAATGTATAGTCATAAAGAATCGTAGAGTGTTAAATGGCCTGCTGCAGGACACAGCGTGTGAACTGTCTTTTGCATGTTTGTGTCCTAGTAAAATAGCACAGGGGGTTCCAGCATGTTTGCAGATAAACTAGGGTAGGTTGCTGGTCGCAAGTTCTTTTCCTCTTGAGTAGATCAGTAGGTTGTGTGCCTGCTGCAAACATATCCACGTGGCCAGCAGGGCATACGTTTGAATTCATGCAGGGCTAACGCAAGACCTTTTCTTCTCCTGTCATCTTTTCCGCTCTAGCTTTTTCTCCTCACCTACCTCTAAAAACCTTCTCTCTATAACTCTACCTTGCTGTAACTCTCGTTCACTCTTTCTCATTCTTTCTCTCTTCACTCTACCTCTCACTTATGTATGGAAATAACTGTTTCTCTATATACCATCTCTCTTTCGATTTCTATCACTTTCACAACCATGCACTCTCTCTCTTTCATAAGTAAAAAACATTTCCATTACAGCAGCAATAGCTCTAACGCTAAATATAAATGCGAGACCTATTGCATTGCAAATGCTTGTTTTAGTTTTCGAGTTACGATGGATGCCCCAAATAAAACTACCATTGCTTCCGGTAAATTTCTAACCTGTACACAATCACTCAAAATTAGAAAAACATCCTTCTAAAATTGAAACAATTTGGGGAAAAGAAAAAAGTGTGCAGCCATCTCCTTAATCATCTTGTGCACATCTAAAACACGGTTTCTGGATAGTCTGGAATATTTTATGTATTCCCAACTGGGTGTAAGATGCCATCCTCCTCTAGAGGAATCCAATTCTTATAAAGTTCACCTCTGTAAGGGACTTATAACTAGGGCTCCCGGTTTTATGGTGTTTATTTTTTGCCCATTTCTGCTGTATTTATCCATATTTATTGTCTTGGCCATTTTATCTGGATTTATCCGTATTTATTTTGTGTTTTGCATATAAATGAAGTTGAAAAACTGTACATTTCCATATCTATTTAACTGACAGACGCAAACTCATACTTTGATGTCTGTCATGTTTGTTATTTAAGCTACCAAATATTACACAACAATACATCCACTGGTAAATACTAGCATTATACCTTAAATGTATGTTGACATATGCCATTGTTTAAAGAAATATCATCCTGTTTTTTTTATTTTCCCATGCTGTCCATCTGCTCAGCTGCTGTCCTATTATTCATGAAAGACAGCACAGAGAGTCACTTAAAAGAAGCACCATTTTCTGTAGTTATCCATTTGTAAAAATAAATGCAGACAAAAAACACATTGTTTTCTGTCTGTAGTTATCTGTAAAAATTTGTAAAAACGGAAAACAGGGAGCCTTACTTATAACCTAACATAGAGCTATGCTCCATTCTCCGATAGTCATGCGACACCCTGTAGCCTGTTCTAAATTATTTAGGTAATCAAAAATCAGGGAGGAATTAGAATACTTCCTGAGAGCCCTAAACCAGTTGCCTATCCCTGTCGACTCAGTTTCCATTCATTACTTCATCATTGTCTGGGTTGATTCACTCATTTCTTGAAGATTACTTGACAAGAATCGTGAAATCTGAAAAACAAATGCCTATACCGTTGGCACCCTGACCTTAGGCACAGTTGCATTTCCTTCCAAGTCAACAAGCTATTACCAACATAAAAGTTGCCCACTACTTGGTAACCTTGGGAGTTCCAGAAATTACCTACTGATTTGGAAACAGGTAGACCTAGGGCTTGACAGTCCTATAGCCGCTCAAATCTAGGGCAAGCCGTACCTGCTTCGCTTTAAAAAAGCGCTTTATACCATGTTCTATTCAGCTAGCACCTTATATCTTATCTTTTTAGGCAATCTAGCCATCTTTAGAAATACAGGAAGGTCACTTTCAGCTTCTTGCACCACTTTTATCAGTATGAAGTTATCCAGTCCACCCAGAACCTTACCCCTGCGTACTGTAATATCCAACCACGTGGCCAGATAGTAGGAGGAGATGTCAGGTAAGGCCAGACCAACCTGGTCCCTGTCTAGCTGGAGAATAGAATATCTTACCCTCGAGATTTTACCATGCCATATAAACTTTATTATAAGAGAATAAAACCTTGTTGATTTTAATGGGGTGAATAGGGGAAAAAAATAAGAACAAGAGCAAAATAGACATTTTAATTAGGAAAACTATATCAATTAATGACAGAGGGAGAATCGCCCATCTGGTCAGAAGAATTTGCACCTTATGTAACATTGAGGCATATTTACAAGCCCCTATCACCACAAAAAGGTCACTTTGTATGATGTTCTAGTGGCAATACGGGCTTCCCCTTATTTACAAGGCAGTGTTATTCCACTTATGGGGCAGGCCCAAAGTTAAGATCAAGAAAAACCTGGTCTAAACATGACACAACAAGGAGAAATGCTTAATTTCTCCTCGTTTTTGCTGTTTCTATGTGTGCGGCATTGTGCAGCACACATAAAAAACAGCAAAACGTCATGCATGATTGTTTATGTGCAGGAAGGTGTCCCTTCCTGCATATAAACAATCATTTTAAAAATGATGAGCTGCAACTTCTATGTGTGCTGCATAAAGCAGCACACGTAGGAGTTACAAACCGCCATTTAACATTGTTTATTTGTAGGAAGGGATACTTTCCTGCACATAAACAATTATTCCACTCAATGCAGGCACCCTTGCACTATGGTGCAAGCGTGCCTGCATTGGCACTAGACAGCTAAATTAACGCCAGTGCAGGGGGATACACAAGGATGCATCGTATTCTTATAAATACAGTGCAGCCCTATGTTTCAGAAGTGGCGGAGCGCAGCGTTAAGCCAAGGAAGCTAACTCAGCGCTCCACCACTTCCTTGTAAATATGCCGCTCAGTTTTGTTTTGATTGATCTTGTATCCTCCTACTCTCGTATAGTCCTGGATAGTATTGATAACTCCTACAATATCTGTTCTCTCCTCTTTCAGATAGGGGATCATATTGTCTGCAAATAATTTGACCGTAGTCATTTCTTCTAACAGGTCGACAATCAATTCTGTACTGCAAATTCTAACCACCAAAGGCTCAATGAACTGGGCGAAGAGTATAGGTAACATAGGGCACCCCTGACCGGTGCCTGATTAATTTTTAACAGTTCCTGCATTTTTTGCAGTTATAATAAGTCATGCCTCTGAGCCCTGATATACATTCAGAAGCATTTTAACCATGCTACTTGGGAATCCAGAACCTGCCAAGCTCAAAAACCAAGGCATCCCAAGGTTGAATGCCTTCTCGGTATTGAACATTACAATTGTAACTTCTTGGCGATTAGAAAAAAAATCAATTGCCGGAATCAAATAATGAGCGTTCGCTGCCATCAGTCTATTTGGTAAAAAGTATTCTGGTCACTAGGGACTAAGGTTTGCCCTGCAGTCACAATACGCACCTTTAAAAACATTGCAAACAGCTAGAAGTCTGCATTAACCAAACTTAATTGGACTGTCGTGACCAGACAGCTGGGCACTAGGACCCACGGGGTCAAGTGACATTGGGGACAGGACACGGAACACCACATCCGGTCAAGGGGGCGGGGGGCAGACCACTAGGAGCAGGGACGGAGTGAGGACGTGCATATGTGAGGCTGTAAGAGAAGATAAAATAAATACATCTGTGCACCAAACCTGAGTGGCGTGTGATCCTTGTTGGGACATCAGGAGACACTTCATGGACGATACGAATTCAAGCTCAGAAATGATTTGTCCATCTTTAATAAGCTTACTACCACTGACTCTTTGAAGGTAGCTGGAATAGCTGCTCCTTTGTTACATTAAACAATCCCGTCAAATATGAGAACAATTCTTTCAAGAATACCTTGTAGACCTCCAACAGTATCCCATCATTGCCATTGGCTTTGGCATTAGGTATCTTTTGCAACTCTAGAGCCACTTTTTGTGCTGAGATATCCTCTACCAACTTCGTCTTCTGATCATTAAACAAATGTGGAAACCTAATTACCCCCCCAAAAATCTTCAAGACTCGATGTCGAAACTGCTTGAGCTCTTTTGTATATGTTCTCAGCATGTTGAAAAAATATCGATGCAATTTCTTGATCATCTACCTGAACGGTATTGAGAATAGATTTTCAATTCTTGAAATATGCTGCAAATCTTATTGCGTGAGTCATGTAGACCATGCAAAAAGCCTGCCTATCAGCTGGCTCTCTTCGCATTGCTTTTGCTGGAAAGTTCTTGAGTTAATTATTTCCTGCAGAATGAAAATATCTCTTAAATTCTTTAGTCACAGCTAGATGCTCTTTTAACCTAGCTCTATCGTCGCTATCCTTGCCCTCCCTAATGCACCTTTGGCAGCATCAACTGCTGATTGTAGGTCGCGAATTTGGTTGCTACGCAAATGTGTTCTGCTTTGATTTGAACGCGATCACTTGGCTGTCAAATGTTGCCTTAAAGGCCTTGCAAACTGCAAAGCCTGAAGCAGTATTTTGATTCGCTTTGCAGAATTCTATGGTAAATATTCACATTTCAGACAGCCAAACCTGATCTACCAAAAGGGTTCTATCAAAATACCACCTAATCATGGAGTACTTAACTCTTCACATTCCAGGTTGATATATATGACTATGGCCGAGTGAGCTGAAAAGGCATTAGACAATATATCTTTACACCGCCAGCCATTCGACTGTTTCGCTAAAAGGAAATCCAGCCATGATGTGATATTATATTGACGAAAGACGCACGTAAATTGTGCCCGGTCTGGATGATCCATATGCCAAGAATCAATCTAATTAAAATCTTTAGACTTTAGTTGCTCTTTCCTCTCATTCAAAGTATTTAATTTGAGTTCTTGAGTGAATTAAAGTCCCCTCCACATATCTTAGGAGCTTCTGCCCCCATAGCTATGCTAAACAAATCCCTAAGGGGGGTTACATCATCTTGTATGAGACCATAATAATTCAGCACATTTAAAGGAACAGCTTGTACACACACCTTTAACTAGATCCTTGGGGCCCACCAGAAGGGGAGGAGGGGTGCACTAACACAGACAAAGACTTGAGGTGTGACAAATGCCTCTTTATTGGAAGCAGGTGCATCTTAAAATGTACCCAAACCTTGACCAGTGCCGCACAAAACTAAGCCTCACTAAATACAACAATACCTAACTGTGGTATTGGGTTCCCAAGGCCTACATGCTCTGCTGAAATACCCACTTACACCAAAAGAACTGTTGGCACGGAAACTGAAAAGTACAAAAGACAAGTTTATTAAGACCCCATGGGGTGGTGGTACATTCCTACAGCACCCTTCGGCAATGCAAGAAGTATCACACCGAACGTTGGTGCGAGTCCTTCTTTTATACAATTTACAGACAATAAAAAGGTAGGCGGTACATGGTTACAAAGTGTAGGTACATATATGGTCATTATTGGAACACGGCCAACTCATGGGAGGGGTTACAACTCCACTGGTCAGTTTGGCGGAACATTCCTGAGGGGTGACTGGTCAATTGGAACTACGCATGTACAGGCTTGACCGTTATAAAAATAGCCTGTTGCTGGGCAAACTCGAGTGGTCAGCGGCACGGACAAAGGACAAAAGGGCATGCTGACCACGAGGCCGCTCATTTCCTAAAATGGCCGCCGTAACATACAAAATGGCGTTTTCGAATAAGGCCAAGTTAAGGGAAATAACGTGTAGCAAAACTAAACGCTAACCCAGTCATTGTCAAATTACGACAGAACAACCCCCCACCCCAACCCTAAATGGTTCCCCACAAATAGCAACATAATCATAAAATCCCCCTCATAGCTGCCAAGGTGTCAGAATGCTATGTGTGACATTTCCATAATTTCCGAGTAATTATGAGTGACATTTCAACGACTATGAGTGACACTTTCTAGGGAGCAAAATCAAGCAATGAAGACGAAACAAAACATATAAATATCAGTCATGACACCCATTTGAGCAACGGGAAACTCTAGGAAGGTCTTAAATGACTGCAGTTCTTAGTAACAGAGGCGGGCAGGCACTTCTCTCACAAGATGATCTCACTGATCTGATCATTCATGACCTGTGCGCTAGCCTAAAAAGCAAACTGTATAGCACAGCAAGTGCAACTAGGAGATTTTACCATCACGCAACGACAGGCGTAATCGATTACTAATGCAATAAGGTGAAAAAGAATGTTGGGAAGCACCAGCACAAAACCTGGTGGTGTTTCGCTCTACACACGTGGTAGTGCAAAGAAATACAAATTGCACAGCCAGTCTTTTCTTAGTTTTAAAGACAAGCTTCAGCAGACGTGTCGTTATTTTATCGGATCACTAATGAAGAAACCACGCCACCAACAATGGTATTCTACATGGTCAATGATGCAGAAACATTACTACACTTTGAATCAGAAACTCTAGGTATTTGTAGCTCTGTGGGACATATTGATAGCACCAACATTGCGGCCTCGTGCCCCTTCGTTGATTCCATGTGTAAAATACACTCCCATTGAAAAATGGCCCTTTACCACTGTGCATATTTTCGGCCAAAAAAATGCGGAGCAATATGATTTTCAGCAGTACATAATCAGACAGATGAGGTGGGGATGGTCCATTGTAATATTGTTTTCTCGGTTTAGCTGTCTACTCCGACTGTGAACGTAGCGTACATCTTTAATTACACATGAAGCTGGCATTGACCTTTAGCACTCTGAAAACAAGGGGCCGACATGTGGTGCAACACTTTGCACAAATGAAAGACTAAATGCTAAACTTGATTTATCACTCACGTTTCCTAATGGAGCTGTGAGTCGTCCAGGATCTCTTGTGACTCCTGAGTGGGATGGTCCTGTCAGTGACTGTCCTGACGGCCGCTGTATCGCAGGTAAGTGACACCTTCTCTCAGCTGCGGCCGGCAAGACTTGAATTTGGCAGGGTGCCACAGCTGAGAGCACTGTGCGGCCCGGCTCGGGACGGTGCGAGCTGCAGCAGGAAGCTGCTAGAGCCATGAATGGTTTGAGAATGTGGGCAGCGCGGCAAATTCAGCATTGCACCCAGCCGTTTCCCTCCCTCAACAAACTGAACTTGCCCGCTCTGAAAGCAGGATGTGACGACAGTTCCCCCCTCCCGGCGCCGGCACGTACTAGCACACAACCTGACGGGCCCGTGACGTCAGGCTGACCGCCAGAGCTACACTGCAGGGAAATCGCAATTATAAAACATTGTAGCAGGGAGTGTGAGCCCGCCTGCTGCCTTAGCTCACTGCGAACGGAGCCCCAAGCCTGGGAGAGCTGCGTGGGCATGCCGCTGCTGGCGCGCTGATTCCTGCCCCACTTAAAAGTTTGCAGTAACATCTTGAGATGCTATGCATATGCGTGACAAAGCATTTCAGTGCATTAATGTGGATTACCACACTGAAATGCGTTAGTATCACACCTGATGCGTGATACTTGGCAGGACTGCCCCCTACAACATGCCTCACTACTTTACTCATAACTTATCATAACTTGACATCTGTATTCCCCACCCCCTGCCAAACCAACCCAGCCTCCTACAGTTACCCCCCTTTTACCTAGGAGAAACGCCAACCTTCTGTATTGCACACCAGCACCTGTTCCAGCGACACGAAAACCCTTCCACAAACCATCCACTGATGCACCAGCTCCCAAGAAAACCCCTCTGACAAAAAAAACCCTGCACACTTATAAAAAAACCCTCCCCCCCAAAACAAATTCTCCATCAAACCCCCCGGAAACCCCAGACAAGACCCCACAGGACCCCAAAACAAAGGGAGGGCGGGTGGGAAAAAACGTGTGCCCACAACCTCCCAGCTGCTGTGTCACTGCCACCGAAATGGTGGACAGTGACACAAAATGGCCGGTCTTAAAGGCCACCCAGCCCAACCAGCCCAATCCCAGCCCAAGGACAGCCCAAACAGGCCGCTGCCAGCCCTACAAGCCCAAAACCCCTGTTGCTTGCTTTCCAGTTCTCCCCCCCCCTCCAGGCCCCAAAAACCCCCGGGGGAGGCAGGCCTCCCGCTGGTCGGCCGCCCCCCCAAAGCCCCATTGGGGCCCACCAGGAGGGCAGGGGGGGTAGGACGACCACAGACAAAGACTTAAGGTGTGACAAAGGCCGCTTTATTGGAAGCAGGTGCATCTTAAAATTTACCCAAACCTTGGCCTGCGCCGCACAAAACGAAACCACACTAAATACAACAATACCTGACAACCCCCCACCCCCACCCCTAAATGGTTCCCCACAAATAGCAACATAAACATAACATCCCCCTGCAACATGCCTCACTACTTAACTAATCATAACTTATCATAACTTGACATCTGTATTCCCCACCCCCTGCCAAACAAACCCGGCCTCCTACATTTACCCTCCTTTTACCTAGGAGAAACGCCACTCGAAAGACGCCTACCGACTTTCGACCCCCCCATAGGAATCCTGCCCCCTGGGATACCTGCGGACCCCCAACGCTACTTCCAGTGCTTCCTTCAATTGGACAATGTACAGCTCCATCCCATACCGAGACAGGTGGACCCTGTCCTCCCTGAAAAAATACACTGCCCTGAACCGCAGCTCAGGATGCACCATCCTACCTACCCCTTCCCTGGTACAGAACTCCTTCATTTCCCTGTTGATCTTACACCTTGTCCTGTCTATGGCCCCAGGTCGCTCCGCCCCGCCAGATCCTCCTGGGAATTAACTCAGACCAAATGACGTGACACCCCGCCCAGCTCCTCCTAATCTCCAACAAGTCCCTCTTCATTTGTTTAACCAGGGCCAACCCTTTGCACAGCACTAGTTAATTCTCACCTAAATGTATGATCACCACATCAGGACAAACCCCCCCTTACCACATTATTCAAAACCGGCATCAACTCGTGCCAACGCATTCCCCCTTTTCCCCGCCAATGACATCTAAACAATCGTTCATCCAGTTCCAAATTAAGTTTACAATGCTTATCCCACTCAGCCCTTTCCTCTCGCTTGACAAAGGAGTGCCCCACAATGTAAATGTCCAACACCGCCGAAATCGGCCCGGCCACAGCACCTGCAAAGACACACATGTAAGAGGGTGAAAAAACTGCCATGTCAATGTGCCCCTTCTAACCCCCGCATCCTGACGTAAGTCCTGTAGCCGTCCGACTTCCACCTCCCCAACCGCTTGATCTCCTCCTTCCCCCAACCCCTCCGTACACCTTCCGTCGCCACCCCAATTCGAAATGAATGCATCCCGAACGCCTTCGGGTCCTCACCCATATACCGCAGGGCGTGCCGCAGGACCCACAACACTTGCGCTGCCATCACCCTACCATTGTCTACCCGACCAAACACCTCCCCCACCAACGCACTCCGCCCCGCCGCCAAACGCCGCCCCCACTCCCAGGGACACACCCCCTCCGTGCTCCCTGGCCCCAGCACTACCCATGTCCCCTCCCCTTGGTGATCCGTCTTAGAACGTCGCAAGCGCACAGCCACCTCCCATGCCTGCACCTCCACAAGACCCCCGGTCCCCCTTTCAGGCACACTAACTCCGAAACCCGGAAGGCTCCAAAATAAAACCATGTCATTAGCGTGGAAAACAAAACCGTCTCCCCTCCATCGCGACAAACTGATGGCAACGTCGACAACAGGTACCCCAGCATATCCTCCGAGATGGGCCTCTGCTGCCTCACCGTCGCCCCCCTTTCTCTCGCCCAATCCTCCAACAGTCGCACCCCCAACTCCCCAGCCGACTGCGGATACCCCCACCACAGCTTCCCCATGAATGCCACCGCCAACAACTTCCCCGCGATCGTCACCCGCGACAAACCCTTGTCCATCAAGGCCAACATGAAACGCACCACCTGTTCCTCCCGCTGCCACCGGTCCCCCTGCCTTACCTCATCAGACCGTCGAAAGTCCTCCCACGCCTGCACGTACGCTTTCCAAGTGGACGCCGCCACCAACGCCCTCACCAGTTGAAAGACCCGGCGTCTCCCACCGACCAAAGCTCCATCGAAACCGGCGTCTTGTTCTTCTCCGCCTCCGTAGCTAGCCCATGGAACCTCTGCCACTGTGAACGAGAGAAAGCATCCGCAATGTCATTGTCCACCCCAGGGACGTGTCGGGCATGAAACAAGATGTCATGCTCCAAGCAGCGCAGCACAAACACTCTCATCAGTTTCAACACTTGCGGGTCCCTGGCCGACTGCCTGTTGACCACCTGCACCACGGACATATTGTCCACCCTGAACAATACCCGCTTGTTAGCCAGGTATTAGATACAATCTGTGAATAACATGTAAAGAACAATGGTGGCAGGATAGTTGCAAATTAACCAATAAAAAACGCAGCAATCAGCAGGTCTTTGATTTGGATTTGGGATAGGAAATTGAGTGCTGTTAAGTTAGTCTGTCGAAACTGCAGAATGCTGTAAAAAGTGTTATTTTAACAAGAAATTATTAATGCGCAAACCAAGGGTACAAACCATAATTACATTAAAATCGTGAGGAATTACTTGATTTCAGAAGTTATTGCATGTTAATTTCCAGTACTCTTTGTAGCTATGATCTGCCCTCTGATAATAGATCAGTGGCTCCATGGAGCATATATATTTTTGGGGGGGGCAGTTTTATATAGTGCAGACTTAACCGAAAGGTATCAGAGCGCGTTACATGAGCACCAGTTGCATTACAGACGGACACATTCATTTTTTTAGGCACAGAGAGATAATGTGATTTGCCCAGAATCACAGGATGTTTGAGCCTCCGGACAGACTCAAGCCCGGTTCTCCAGCTTCAAATCAGCCACACCCTCATTTATGGAAAGCTGCGCCAGAACCAGGCCAAGGCAAAACACATGCCAAGCCATCAGAATACTTACAATAAATGAAGCAGGGAAAGGCATGTCAAAGTACGAGAGAAACCTTCAGATTACAACTAAGATAATTGTTTCAAGTGTGTGTTTTACACCTCAAATGTCTGCTTTTCTATCAAAGTCTTTAACATAGGTTTAGCACAGTGCCATCCATGCCGAGATAGAAAGGGACAAAGTCGTTTACCATAATCCTACGCTTAAAGGCTTTGATAGAAAAGCAGACATTTGAGGTTAGCAAATTTAAAGTGTCCCTGATGTTGAGAGTGCTCTATGCTGGAGCTGCTTTCCACCAAAACCTGAGAACTACCCAGAGTTCTCTGCTTCTTTTTTTGCATAATTTATGCATCACTCTATGCCTGAAAGGGTACTCTTTTGACTTATACTGGGTGTTCCTTTGTGTCTGGCCAAAGCAATACCTCTCTGAAGAGCTCTGAGAGCACAACACGTGTCTGTGGTTGTTTTTATTTAATTCAGGTTGGCTTGGATGGTATTTTACCAATCCAAAGCTGTAATACTGTGCCTGGAGTGGTAAAAGACTTTGGCCATATTATAACTCAGCATGGATAGCACTGTGCTAATCCTCCGCTTAAAGACTTTGATTGAAAAGCAGACATTTGAGGTGAGCAAATTTAGAGTGTACCTGGTGTTGAGAGTGCTCTATAATGGGGCTGCTTTCCACCTAAACATGAGAACAATCCAAAGTTGTACACACAAGAGGGGTGGGTAGAGTAAGTGACAAAACAATATATACTAATACAACAAATAGAGAAGGCCCCAATAGGGCAAATCGCTCTATTTGAGAAAACTGCACTCACTCACATACCAAGGTATGTGACATGCTTCATCATTGGGCCTGCTGACAATACGCCCTGGTGTACCCCACACAGGGCGGAGCATAAGGGAGGGGGAAAAAATAATAAATTTCTCTTAACACAACATATAGTCAAAACAGACAAAACACAAACAACACTTAATACATCAATTGTCTGGCAGTGGTAGGAGGGAAGCCTTGAGGTTCCTAATTATCTCCTAAAGGCGCTTTCCCATCCTTTTTTCACTTATTTTTAATCCTGGTAGAGGTGCAAGAAAAGTTTAATAAAGGTTGTATTCTGGTTGACACCTTTAATCAGTTTTAAATCACTCCTCATACTGCACTTTTTTGTCGCACTTTTCGGTTGAAAACACTATCAGGTACATGCATCAAACTCGGCATTTGCGATTCCTTAATTGCGATTTTTAAGGAATCGCAATTAAGGAATTGCAAATGCCTATGCATCAAGAAATCGCTAAATAAATTGCGATTTCTTAGAACTCCTTAATTGCGATTAGCATTTTGCGAATCGCAATTAAGGAATCCCTTCCCATTCATTCCTATGGGCCTAGAGGCCCATAGGAATGAATGGGAAGACAATCTCAATTTGCGATTCGCAATTAGCTAATCGCAAATTGAGATTGCGATTTCAAGGGTGCAGGGGTGTCCAAAGGACACCCTGTTGCACCCCTGAAATCAAACAATGCACATATGTTGTGTACACACATGCCCTAAGGGCATGTGTGTGCACAACATGAAAGTTAAAAAAATGCAAAAAATTGCATTTTTGTAACATTTCGCAAAATTACCATGAGGTCCAACCTCATGGTAATTTTTTCTCTCTAATTGCGAATTCGCAATTTTTTTTAGTTTCATGCATTGCTTTTGAGGAATCGCAAATTTGCGATTCCTTAAAAGCAATCGCACTTGAAAAAATCGCTAAAATAGCGATTTATTCACTTTTAAGTTGATGCATCCCAAATAGTGATTTGGGAATCGCAAACGGCCGATTTTTGCGATTCGCACCGTTTGCGATTCCCAAATCGCTTGATGCATGTGCCTGTTGGTGTTTGCACAAATTTTTACCAATTGATGTATTAAGTGTTGTATGTGTTTAGTCTGTTTTTTTTTTTTTTTGTAAAATTTTTATTTTGCAATACACAGAGAAAAAACAGTAAACAAAGGTACCGCATTGGGTGCATAGATGATCCCACACAGTGGGAAGCAATAAAGCAAGACGAGGCAACAATGCAATGCAGGAGAAGCAAGTAGAGTCCATGCTCCAGCATCTGCAGGGGGGACGTAGTCTCTTAAGTAACCCCAATGCGGGGAATACTCCTGGTCCAGCTGGTAGAAATTCCAAAGTCCCAAAGCCGTGTAACTAAGCCTCGTCCCAGCAGCACAAATATCCCAACAGCGGAACCTAAACTCAACTCCCCTCCCACCTCCCCCCCCCTTCCCACCCGTGACGGTGCCTCATTCACCCCTCACTCATGCAACACACATACTCAGAACTGAAACAAATGTAGTGTCCTCAACGATGCCGGGCACACTGCCGAGGGTAAACCAGCAGAAAGGAAGGACACCAGGGGACCCCATATGTGCTTAAAGTTTTTGTAGTTGCCTAGGAAGATGTCCGCCATTCTCTCAAGACTCAGGAGTCTCCACAGCCTAGCGTGCCAAAGTGAGATCGCCGGTGCCTCCCTGCGTTTCCAGGCCGCCGCCAGTGTGAGCTTGGCAGCGCCAAGGCAAAGCCATAGAATCTTCTTGTCCGCGCGAGTCTGATGCTCGAGGCCAGGTTCCCTCAGGCCCAGGAGTACGAAAGCCAAAGAATTATCGATGGGATACTGCAAAATATCCTTGATATGGGATAAAATCTCGTCCCAAAAGGGTTTGATGATCGGGCAATCCCACCAAATGTGGCGGAAGTCCCCCAGTAGCCCACAGCCCCTCCAACATCTATCCGAAACGGCCGGGTAGATACGATGAAGTCGGGCGGGGACCATATACCATTGCGTGAGTGTCTTCAAATGAGCCTCCCGCAGGAGAATTGAGTGGTTAAATTGCGTCATGTCCTTCCACAACGCCGTCCATTCTCCGTCGGTAATGTCCCTCCCCACCATCTCCTCCCATTGTTCCATGTAGCGCGGTCTAGGGGAAAGGGCTGATCGAAGCAACAAACGGTATAGAAAGGAGATAGCCCCCTTCATGGTAGATGTTTTCAGCAGAAAGGCCTCAAATTCAGAAGGAGGCCTCGTGGCAGCCTCCCGAACTCCCGGCGATGTGGCCCAGTGGAGCAGCTGTAAATGCCTATATTTTTCGGTTGGCAGCACTTGGTAATCTCGCACGCAATTCTCAAATGTCAGGGGTTCAGAGCCGTGGAACAGATGGAGCAGTGCACGGCACCCCCCCTCCCTCCACGCGTCAAAGGGGCCCTCGGCTAGTGCCGGCGGGAACGCCGGGTTAAAGTGTAACGGAGTGAATGGAGACGGAAAGGTCGTCCATCGCTCGTCCCCTGCCAGGGAGTCCCATACCTTCAGTGTGGTCCCCGTGGGCGTACTAATGTACGCGTTCACCGGGCGATCGCGCCTGGGTTTCCAGGCCAGATCCCAAATGGACCGGCCAGTCACGCTCCGGTCCATATGCAACCAATGTTTGTCGGAAAATTGCTGTGACCATTCTACCATGACTCTCAGTTGGGCAGCTTTATAGTAGAGATGTAGATCGGGGAGGCCGACCCCCCCGTCATCTCGCAGCCGTCGCAAGAGTGTAAACGACAGCCGAGCTCGACCCCCCTGCCAGATAAATTTCAAGATCAATGTCCGGAGCTGTCTAAAAAAGGAAGTGCTCAACGGAATCGGTAGGCCCTGAAAAAGATACAAGTATTTGGGGAGAAGGACCATTTTAATGGCATGTACCCTACCGAGCCACGACAGGAATTTGGGCTTCCACTTCTCCAGTTCAGCCCGCGTCTTGGCCAGCAGGGGTGGGAAGTTGGCTGCAAATAAGCCCCCCACCGTAGGAGTGAGGTGGACACCTAAGTAAAGTATCGAGCCCGAGGCCCAGGCCAGTGGCGTCGATGTTTTAACCTGGGCAACGTCGGCATGTGATAAGGTTAAATTCAGGACGTAAGATTTGCCGTAGTTCACCTTAAAGCCGGCCACTCCCTCGAAGGCCAGCAATATATCCCGTACGCATGGGAGAGAAGTAGCGGGGTCAGCCACCGATAGTAGAACATCATCTGCAAAGAGAGAGATCTTGTGCTGCTCCCCAGTGAATGGAATGCCCTTCACCCCCTCATGCTCCCGGATCGCCATCGCCAAGGGTTCAATGCTGAGCGCAAACAATAAGGGAGAGAGGGGGCATCCCTGTCTGGTACCTCGTGAGTGCTGGAAGAATGCCGACAGGTGTCCGTTCACCGCCACCCTCGATCGGGGGCTACAGAAATTAGCCCGCACCATAGTGAGGAATCTGTCGGAGAACCCAAACGCCTGCATCGTGTGAAAGAGAAAGCTCCAGTCGACACGATCGAAGGCCTTCTCCGCATCAAGGCCCACCAATACCGCCGGAATGCGGAACCTGTTCGCCTTTTCGATGAGATGAATCACCCTGCGCGTATTGTCGTGCGTCTGGCGGCCTTTGATAAATCCGGACTGATCCGGATGAACAATCGCCGGTAACAAGTCCTGAAGACGACTTGCTAGGATCGCTGAGTACAACTTCGCGTCGACATTAAGTAAGGCTATGGGGCGAAAGGATGAACAGAGCTCAGGATCCTTCCCTGGCTTCGGCAGGACCGTTATCACCGCCTCCGCCAAAGTCCCGGCATTCACTCCGGACGCGGCCATGTCATTGAAGAGGGCCACTAAAAAATCACACACCTCAGTCGCGAAGGTTTTATAGAAGACAGCAGTGTACCCATCGGGGCCGGGGGCTTTATGCAATTTCAGCTTTTGAATGGCTGAGAGGACTTCCTCCCTCGTGATCGGAGCCTCTAACAAATCATTCCACCCCCTGGAGACTTGCGGAAGCGGTAAGCGCTGCAAGAACTCCCGCTGCGCTGTCGCATCCAGCTCCTCGCCCTTATACAGATCGGCATAAAAGCGGCCAAATACGTCCGCCTTCGCCCCGTCACTATGACAAAGAGCCCCTGTGGAGTCTCTGATCCCCCCAATGTATTCTCGTTCCCTCTTGTCCCGCAATTGCCGGGCTAAGTGCCTGCCAACCTTGTTGCCACTAGAGTACGAATGCCGCCCTAGGCGCAAGAGGGTAAGTTCGGCCCTATTCGCATAATGTGCCTTGAGTTTGCCCCTAACCGCCGTAAGTGGACGTAGGGTCACCCTCGAGGGATTGAGCTTATGAGCCCTCTCGAGTTCAAGCACCTCGGCTTCCAGTGCGTCCCGTTCCTTTCTACGCAGGGTATTAAGTTGCGAATTGAGGCCCAAGCACGTTCCCCTGATCGTCGCCTTAAAGGCGTCCCACGTAGTCGCCAGAGAGGTATCCGACGGTGGATTGCAGTCGAAAAATTCGCGGATGGCCAGGCGCAAGGCCTGGTTAGAAACCTCGTCCCTAATCACCGACGCCGGGAAGTACCACTTTCGGTTCGCGGTGTCAGGTGGCGACCAACGAAGAGTGAGCACCAAGAGGCCGTGGTCCGACACCGAGATCGGGAGAATGGCGGCATCCAGTATGTTCCCCCGTAGAGACTGGCTAAGAAAAATGTAATCCAAGCGGGAGTAAGAGTGGTGTACATGTGAAAAGAATGTGTAGTCTTTCATGGAGGGGTGGAAAAAGCGCCATCCGTCTGCCAAACCCAGCTCCCCCACCCCCTGCTGCGTGGCCTCTGGGAAGACCCCCGTGTCTGCCCTACGTCCCCCTGAGCTATCGAGGTCCCTGTCCCACACCAGATTAAAGTCTCCCAGCACGAATAGGTGTCCCCCCGCAAAGTCCCCAATCTTTACCAGCAATTCTTGCAAATACTTATTCTGACCCGCATTGGGTACATACACCACCACAAACGTACACAGCCTGCCCTGAATGTGCCCCTTAACCATCAGCCAACGGCCCTCCTTGTCGTGTCGGACCTCTACCGGTTGAAACTGCAACGAAGCTCTGAACAGAAGCGCCACCCCCCGGTGCTTCGTAGCTGCGGAGGACCTGTACACAATGGGGTATGCCCTATGGCGGAGCCTCAACTCATCCTTCCGAGCCAAGTGGGTTTCTTGTAGTCCAACCACATCAAGTTGATGATCCATCACATACTTCAGTACTCTCTGCCGTTTCTGTGGCGAATTCAAGCCCTTAACATTCCACGACCCTATACTAAGCGGCATGACGGAAATACACCCCAGAAGTCGCTCTCAGTATGCCAAATGCCATCCATCCCTCGTTCAGCCCCGCCCTCAGACAACAGACACCTAGCAGTTTCCCGATCAATCGCAGTACAATAGTTCCAATAGCAGAGTACGCACTTAGCCGCAGACACACCGCAAACATCCCCTTCAGCCCCCCGTCACGGGTCCCCCCCCACCGATCCCAACAACCCCCAGTCCAGCCCCACCCCAACAGACAAGTAAACCAAGCATAGTGCAAGTCATGGAGCCTCCCTGCCCCTGAACCCCCACCCTCCCCAACCCCAAACCTTACCCATAAGGAAGGGAACAACAAACAACAGGATTGGAAAACATAAAGGAGAATCAGAATACTCATCAAGTCCAGTAGTCCAAGGTTCCGGAGAGGTCTTCCCAACCGGAAGCGGAGCAGGGGTGCCAAAGGATCGACCCCCTCGGCCACGGTCCGGGGTGTCTCCCCAAAAAGTACATCCATTCCCCAGACCGAACTCCGATGTCCCTCCGGCGCCGAGCCTGGTCAAGTCAAATCCGTGGTGGATCAAGCCGCTCCAGAGCTGAGTTGCGAATCCGCCAGCGTGGCTGAGGCCACCGAGGCCACTGCATCGACCCTTTCCTGCTGACTAGAAGCGCGGTCCGGCCGCCGCCGGTCTGGGGAGGCTCCCACCCTATGCCAAGAGGACGAGCGATGACGTCTCCGAGTCGGCGAGGCATTCGCTCCCTGTGAAGGAGGGTCATCCTGGAGACCCAAGAGGTCCTTTGCTACCTGCAGAGTGTTAATCTGTGCCAGCCGATTCTGCCACCTGAAGATGATCCTGAAGGGGTGGCCCCACGAATAGGAGATGTTGCGTTCTCTCAAGAAGGAAGTCACCGGACGGAACTCCCTCCGCTTCCGCAGTGTGGAGGCTGCTAAGTCCTGGTACAGCTGAGGTGCATGGCCCCTGAACTGCAAAGACGAGATGGCCCTGGCCTTGCGGAGAATACGTTCTTTGAGTTGGAAATCATGAACACAGACGAGGATGTCAGGAGGGGGACCCCCACCGCGCCTAGGCAGTCCCACTCTGTGTACTCTGTCCATCTCGATCTCCGTCACCTCCTCCTCATCCAAAATCTGTAAAAACAAGTCCCGGACGTAGCCACGCAGGTCTCCCGCCTCGCCATCCCATGGCACCGCCCGGATGCGGATGTTGTTCCTCCTGGAACGATTTTCCAAGTCCTCCGTATGCAACTGCAGGTCCAGATTCTGTTCGGTGAGGCGGATGATATCTTGTTGCAGCAGGTGCACATCGTTAGCCATGCTCAGATCATGGTCTTCCAGGGTCGCCACCCTCTCGCCAATGCCGTCCACGTCCCTGCGCACTTCCCTCAGGTCAGAAGCCAATTGAGCCCGGAGCTCAGAAATATCCTCCTTGATGGATGCAAACAGTTCGGTCATGAAGGCCTTAGTAGCTGGCGCCTCGTCGTCCGACACCTTCTGCGAGCTACTGGCCCCCGGGGATGCCGGCTGCTGAGAGGACTTGGAGGTACCCTCCTTACCCTGACGACCCCCCTTTCGCGACACGTTGGCCATCTCGGCTGGTGGCACGCAGACCGGGAGGTCAGACCACCCCAGTCCGACAGGTAGCAGACGCTATGGGAGCCTGTGGGGCCCGCGGGCCGCAGCACTTCCCTCCAGGCAGCTCAAACGGTGCCCCCTCACTGTCCAGGGCTCAGCGGAAGGCAGATCCAAGGCAGGCGGCCCACCCGTGGGGGGGGTTAGGGGGTCCCCACAAGTAACTGCGTGTGATTAGGAGGTAGGGCTAGGTAGGGCCATGCAGGCACACTCCACTCCGCAATCAGCGCCGTCCACGTCGTGGGTGTTTAGTCTGTTTTGACTATATGTTGTGTTAAGAGAAATTTATTATTTGTGCCAGGGGGACGTGTAGAGAGGCCACGCCCCTTTTTACACCGCTCTGCAACGCAGCCCCCTGGCGTATACTGGAGGTTCCTGGTGGGCTAGTTGGCCCCCAGGGACCCCCAGTATTCAAGGGGAATTTCTTCCCCATCTGCAACCGTGCCAGGGGGCTGCCTTGCAGAGACATGTAAAGAGGCCCGCCCCTTTTAACACCTCTCTGCAACGCAGCCCCCTGGCGCGTTTGCAGAGGGGGAACTAATTCCCCTTGCGTACTGGAGGTCCCTGGGGGCCAACTAGCCCACCAGGAACCTCCAGTATGCGCCAGGGGGCTGCCTTGCAGAGAGGTGTAATGAGGTCACGCCCCTTTTTACACCTCTCTGCAACGCAGCCCCCTGGCGCATTTGCAGAGGGGAAAGTGATTCCCCTCGCATACTGGTGGTCCCTGGGGGCCAACTAGCCCACCAGGAACCTCCAGTGTGCGCCAGGGGGCTGTGTTGCAGAGAGGTGGAAAGAGGCCACTCCCCTTTGTACACCTCTGTGCAACGCAGCCCCTTGGCGCTTTTTCAGAGGGGGAACTAATTTCCCTTGCATACTGGGTGTCCCTGGGGGCCAACTAGCCCACAAGGAACCTCCAGTGTGCACCTGGGGGCTGCGTTGCAGAGAGGTGTAAAGAGGCCACGCCCCTTTTTACACCTCTCTGCAACGCAGCCCCCTGGCGCTTTTTCAGAGGGGGGAACTAATTCCCCTCGCATACTGGGGGTCCCTGGGGGCCAACTAGCCCACCAGCAACCTCCAGTATGCACCAGGGGGCTCCATTGCAGAGAGGTGTAAAAAGGGCCGTGGCCTCTTTACACGTCTCTGCAAGGGAGCTCCCTGGCCCATACGGAGGCTCCTGGTGGGCTAGTTGTCCCCCAGGGACCCCCAGTATGCGAGGGGAATTACTTTCCCCTCTACAAACGCAAAAGGGGGCGCGTTTTCAGAGTAGTGCAGGGAGGGGGCCTGGCCTCCTCCCGATCCCGTTTTTAAAAAAAACAAAACTTCAAAGAAGGGGGGCTGTGTAGCCCCCCCACACAGGTTTTTTATTCAAAACGAAGCCCCGGGGGTGGCGGTCCCCGGGGCTGCGGGGGGGCCGTGAGCCCTCTGCATACTTACAGACAAAGCCCCGCGGGGTGGCGGTCCCCGGGGTTCAGGGAGCCTTAGAGGCCCCCCATCATTATTGTATTTGCCCCGGGGGTGGCGGTCCCCGGGGGTGCGGGGGCCCTGTTCCCCCCGCTAGCATACTAACTTTGCCCCGGGGGGGGGGTGGCGGTCCCCGGGGCAGTGTGGGGGAGGATTGGGCCCCCCCACACTTTTTATAAAATATGCCCCCTGGGATTTGGTCTCCCCAGGGGCTAATATTGAAAAAAAAATAACACCGGGTTGTTGTTTTTTTTCACGGGGTACGCGTACGTAAGCTTACCCCGCGATTTAAAAGATAAAAGTAATTTTTTTTGGGGCCTTGGGGGTCCTTGTGGGACCCCCTGAGCAGGCCTAGGGGGTCAGGGTGTGTCTACCCTGCCCCCTTTGTGTGTTTTGAGCGTTTGTTTTCAGCTTTCTTGTGCACAAGATGGCTGCCAACACTTCCTGGTTTGGAGTATTGACAGCCAATTAGCATTCAGCTCGTGCTCGGGAAGGTACAGAGTAAGCTACTATAGATATACTTATGATTTTACTTATGATTTTCTCAGGAACTACTGATGGATTTACACCATTCAACAAAAAGCGTGATCTGCGAACAGAACTCTACCTTTTTGCCAAATTTGGTGAAATTCTGTTCAGCCGTTCGGGCTGGAGCCCTGGCTAAAGGTCCTATGGAAAATTGCATGGGGAAAACACGTTTTGGGACCCCCCCTTTTTTCTCGGCTCCCGCTTCACGAATCACCCCAAACTTTCAGGGAAGGAGCGGAGCGAACAGGCCATTTTCTTGGAGAAATTCACAAAGATTCGTCCACCGGCGCCAAAGTTATTCCAAGTAGAATGTTGCGGATTTCCTATGGAAACTAGGTTTTAACTATAACTACCTACTGGTGACCCCCAGTAGGTAATATATATATATAAGCAGCATGTCTGAGTATGCAGGGGAAACTGTCTATTTACATGTATGCAAGTATGAGTTTCTGTTTTATAAGTATATCTAACATAAAACAAAAGTCTATATGTACTGCGTAGATGTGTATGTCTGGCTATGTAAATATAATTACATATAGTTGTGTGTGTGTATATATATATATATATATATATATATATAAATATATATATATATATATATATATACCTACATATATATATATATATACATATATACCTTGTATAAAATATTAGTGTGTAACGTGTACATATTTAAATGCTTGTGTATGTCTGTATACGTAAATATGTTAATTGTTTTTTAATTAAAAATAAACAAAAATCATTCCACCTCTGCCTTTCTCTCCACTCTACCTCACTGAAAACCTTTCTGATTTACAATGGACTCCCAGACATGGTTTCCAAACTCCTCTCTTTCTATCCAATTCATTCAACTAACAGACGATCATGTTCATCTTTCCCAATAACCTCTCACAACTTTATATATTCTCATCAGTTAATCCATCCCTATTCAAAATGCTGGAGTAAATGCCTGAGATCTTAGGAGCACAAACCTAACACAGGTAATCCTAAACAGAAGAGCATGTTATTAACAACTGCCTATTTACCTCGAACCTTGGGTTTTGACGTGCTACTTCCCTCAAAGCACTTCTTATGCCTTGTCTGAGTTGTGAGGGCTATATAAATTAAATTGTACAAGTATGTAACTGAGTTTATTTCATACAGCATACATCATAAACGGAATGTCTTCAAGGTAGTCTCACAACTGATGCTCAAATAAAACGAGGCACAATTAAGTACAGTGATTTCTGTAGGCAAACATGATTTAGTGAAGGGGGAAGCTGCGATTGTAATCCAGCTTTCCTAGTTGTACACTGTGCACTTTTATCCACTAGTGGGATATCTGTTACAAAGCAAAACTTTTATGTCTGTAGACAGTTCAAGGTCTTCAATGCAGCAGTACAGCAAAAGCCACTCCTGTATTCTACATTCCATAGGAACAGGTAACTGTTTCCACGGAATGCAGGTCCCATAGGAACAATCCAAAAAAACACACAAGGCTACAGATATAATCACTATGCAACAATATCCTATTCTGATAGATACATCTGCCGTGTGGATTCCTCACCTTGTGAATATCCCCCTTGTGTCAGCAACATTCGGAAATTCTTTTCGTAGCCTCGCGCCGACGTGGATAGGACGTCACAGAGGCACGACTCCGCTCGAGACTCCGCTGACGTCACCGACGCCTATAATAGGCCCACGCCGGCGTGATGACATCAGTTCCCTTTTTTCCGCGTCGTCGACGCTAACGGTTATCGGGAATCTCTGTAGCCAACTGGTACTTTGTTGCCATTTTGATGCATATTTCTGCTTCTCTGTATCCTGTCTCTTCGACGATGTCATCCAAGAAGACCGGCTTCAAGCCCTGCAGGGAGTGCGGAAAAATGATGTCCATTACCGACCCCCATGAAGACTGCATCTGGTGTTTAAGTTCCGACCATGATGTGGAGGATTGTTCTTCATGTCGGAAGATGAATCCGAAAGCCCTGAGGGAGAGAGAACCCAAACTTCTGGTTGCTAAGGTGAAAGCTGGAAAGGAGAAGTCGTTGAGGTCTCGTTCTCGAAGGGCGAGGTCGAAGTCCAGGGCGAGGTCGAGATCTGGTTCTCGAGAGAGGTCGTCTTCGAAGTCGGCGTCGGATCATGTTTCGAAGTCGAAGAAGAAACACAAGAAGAGGAGACATGAGTCCCGACATCGGTCTGGTAAGGAGTCGGGCTCGAGGTCGAGGTCACCGAAGAAGGTACGTTCGAAGGTGGTTACTCTCGAAGTCTCTGAGCCTGAAGGTGAGGTTTCACCTTCGGAGTCGCATGGGCGGTCTCCCACTCCGGCTCCGGTTTCATCTCCGGTTCCGAATCCGTCTCTGGCGCCGTCCCCGGCCCGTGAAGAGGAAGAGGCTCGGGAGGATGTGGATTCTGCGCCTGTAGACGAGCCAAATTCGATCCCTCCTCAGGACTGGCCTGATGGTTTTCAGCCGCCCTTTCCTGCTCCAGGCCAGGACCCTTCAGCGTTTCTTAACGCTCTGTATGGCATTTTCTCAAGGGCATGGTACCCCTCTGGTGCACCTTCGGGTCCCATGGGTCCTTTGGCTTTCAACCTGGGTGTTCCACACTCCTATCCTCCTGCTCCATTCATGCCTTACATGCCTGCTCCGACGCCACATTGGCAATTTCCGGCTCCGCCGAAGTCGTCGACGCCGATTCTGGCGTCGCCCGCTCCTGATCGTCCTCGAGGGCATTCCACTGTGCCATCGGATTCGATACCGGCGTCAATCCCGAATCCGTCGGAGCCGCAGGTGGATCCGGCTGCGAGGCGTGTGAAGGAGAGATCCAGAAGGGAAGCTCAACGCCTTTTGGAAGAGCAGAGGTACATGGATTCACAATCTGATGTTGAAGAAGGTGAATTGGAGGAGAGCTGTTTTGAAGAGTTGGCGGATTCAGGAACTCTTGATTTCTCTCGAGAATGGGAGTTGCCCTCTGGCTCTGGTGCTCCATCTAAGGACATCCAACCTTACCATTTAGTTATGAGGAAGGCAGCCGAACTTCTTCAGTTGACTCTGCCTACAGTGGAGTTCAAGTCCAATATCCTCACAGAGGTCTTGCATTCTCCGAATTCTGTGGTTGAGCCCTTACTTCCATTCAATGATGCTTTGACTGATCCAATTAAAGAGGTGTGGAAGAAACCTTTGTCGGCTCCTGCGGTTTCAAAGAGTGTTGCGAGGAGGTACAGAGCTGCTCCTGAGGACCCGGCTTTTCTGTCTTCCCATCCTTCGCCGGAGAGTCTGGTCATTCAGGCTGCCTGTTCTAAAAAGTGTCTTAGTGCCTTTCCTCAGGTTCCTTGTGAAAAGGAGGCAAAGAAGCAGGACCAGGTTGCAAAAAAGACCTTTTCATCGGCAAGTATGGCGTTGAAGTCAACTAATGCCACTTGTCTAATGGGAAGGTATGTGCATGCCCTGATGGACTCTTTGCGTATCCTGGCTCCTAAAATTCCTGATGCCAACCGGAAGGATTTTGAGGAAGTGATTGCTGATACTCAGGCGGCAGCTCGCCAGGTTATTCAAAGTGGTCTGGACACTGCCGACTCTGTGGCTCGTATTATGGGCACTGCTGTTGCCACTAGGAGGTCAGCCTGGTTGAAATCATCGGACTTTTCGGCTGATGTTCAGGCGACTTTGCTGGATCTTCCTTTTGATGGGTCAGGTCTCTTTGGGAAGAAGGCGGATGCGGCTCTTGAGAGATTCAAGGATTGCAAAGCAACAGCTAAGTCATTGGGTCTCCAGATCAGAGGCACTTCTTCCAACAGGAGGTTCAGGGGCTTTGGTCGCTCCTTTCGGAATTTCCGGCAAGGCCAACAGCAGCAGCAGCAGCAACAGCAGCAGCAGCAAAATTCTGTGTACAGATCGTACAGGGGAAAGCAAAGAGCGCGTCCTCGTGGACGTCAGCCCTCCTCTTCCTCCACCTCTTCCAGCCCCCCTGCCGCAAAAAAGCAGCCCTAGATCCGCTATTCAGGATCATGTGGGTCCGGTTGGGGGTCGGCTTACCCATTTTCTACGGGATTGGGAATCTGTAACGACGGATCTTTGAGTTCTCAATCTTGTGGAAAATGGGTATGCCCTTCCCTTTCGGGAATTCCCCCCTGTTTACCCTCCTTGTCAAGGTTTTTGCACCGAGGAACATCTGTCTCTTCTGCAGGAGGAGGTTCTAACTCTGTTACGAAAGGGTGCAATAGAGGTGGTCCCAGAGCAGGAAAGGGGTCAGGGATGCTACTCCCGGTATTTCCTGATCCCCAAAAAGGATGGCAGGCTTCGTCCGATCCTGGATCTCAGGATCTTGAATCTCTATCTGAAGCAGGAGAAATTCAAGATGCTCACCCTTGTTCAGGTTCTTCAAGCGTTGATGGAAGGAGACTGGATGGTGTCGCTCGACTTGCAGGATGTGTATTTCCACATACCGATCCTGAAGTCGCACAGAAAGTATCTCCGTTTCACGGTTGGGTCGCAGCACTACCAATTTGCGGTCCTTCCGTTTGGTCTTACTACTGCGCCTCGAGTCTTCACCAAGGTGATGGCGGTCGTGGCAGCTCATCTCAGGAGATTGGGGATACCTGTGTTCCCTTATTTGGACGACTGGCTGATCAAAGCGGAGTCGACAGAGAAGGTGCTCCATCATCTGCAAGAGACAACTCAGTTGTTGTTCAGGTTGGGTTTTTCGATAAATGTACCCAAGTCTCACCTGGTGCCCTCCCAGCGCAACCTGTTCATAGGTGCCGTACTGGACACTACTGTTTGTCGTGCATTCCCTCCTCCTCAAAGGATTCACGACATTCAGGAAATGATTTCTTTATTTTTCAATGGAGCGGTCGTTCCAGTCCTGGAGGTCCTTCGCCTGCTCGGTCTAATGGCTTCTTGCATTCTGTTGGTCAACCATGCACGCTGGCACATGAGGGCACTCCAGTGGTGTCTCCGCAGGCAGTGGTATCAGCACAACGGGGATCTCGGGGAGTCTGTGAGGATCTCCAGAGAAACTGCAGCGGATCTGTCTTGGTGGAGCGTGGAAGGCAATCTGTCGCAAGGAAAGCTTTTCCATCTAACTCCATCGGTGGCCACAGTTATAGCGGATGCATCCACTCTAGGGTGGGGTGCTCATCTGGGGGATCTGGAGGTCAAGGGTCTTTGGTCTCCAGAGGAAAGGTTGCTTCACATCAACCTTCTAGAGTTGCGGGTGATACGTTTGGCGCTCAAGGCCTTCCTCCCTTCCCTTCGCGGTCGGTCGATCCAGGTCCTGACGGACAACACGACCGCGATGTGGTACATCAACAAGCAGGGAGGTCTGGGGTCGCAGTGTCTCTGCAGAGAGGCTCTGCGTCTCTGGTCCTGGGCTCAGGACCTCCAGATTTGTCTGATGGCAAATCATCTGGCCGGAGTTCTGAACGTGCGTGCAGACAGTCTCAGTCGGCAGTTCTCTGCCGACCACGAGTGGAGGCTTCACCCGGAGGTGGTTCGTCACGTCTTTCGGATGTGGGGGATTCCTCGGGTGGACCTGTTCGCCACTCGCGAGAATGCTCACTGCCCGTCATTCTGCAGTCTCCAGTATCCGGTGCAAGGAGCCTTGGGGGACGCGTTTCAGTTGAGTTGGGGAAATCAGCTCCTTTACGCGTTTCCTCCCATACCCTTGTTTCCTCGGGTTCTGAGGAAGATTCGCCAAGACCGGGCCCAAGTCATATTGGTCGCCCCGGATTGGCCAAGAAGGGTGTGGTATACAGATCTACTCCACCTCTCCTCTCACCCGCCGCTCCGTCTCCCTCTCAGGGCAGACCTCCTCTCTCAGATGGAGGGGCAGGTTCTACACCCCCACCTCCAGACATTGCACCTTCATGCCTGGAGATTGAACGGGGCAACCCGATTTCCTATTCTCTCACGCCTGACGTGGTGGATGTCATCTTGTCTGCCAGGCGTGACTCCACTAAGACTGTCTATTCATGTAGATGGTCTAGATTTGTCACTTGGTGTGGTGAGAATGAAATTGACCCTTTGAGAGCCCGTTTGTCAGATGTGCTTCAATTTGCTCTTTCTTTGGCACAGCAAGGGCTTGCAGTTGCCACGGTTAAGGGATATCTTTCGGCTCTGTCGGCTTTTATTTGTTTGCCTGACCAGCCCTCTCTTTTTAAGTCTCCTGTAGTTTTAAGGTTTTTGAAGGGTCTTGTAAACAAGTTCCCTCCTACCCCTTTTATTGTTCCTCAGTGGGACTTGAATCTTGTCTTGACTTTTCTGATGGGTGCTCCCTTTGAGCCTCTTCATAAATGTCCTATGAGGCTTTTGACCTTTAAGGCGGTTTTCCTCGTTACAATTACCTCGGCAAGGAGGGTGAGTGAGCTTCAAGCTCTAAGTTCCAAGCCCCCGTTCCTGACCATACATGCTGATAGGATGGTTCTAAGGACCAGGGCTGCTTTTCTTCCTAAGGTGGTAACTCCTTTCCACCTTGGTCAATCCATTACCCTCCCTACCTTCTATCCTCCCCCACATCCTTCCAAGGAAGAGGAGAGGTTACACCGTCTGGACCCTAAGAGGGCGGTGTCTTTTTATTTGGACAGAACTAAAGACTGTCGCTTGGATGACCAACTCTTCATTGGCTTTGCTGGCTGCAAGAAGGGAAGAGCGGTCCATAAAAGAACTTTATCAAGATGGATTGTCCTCTGTATAAAGATCTGCTACTCTTTGGCCGGTAAGGATCCTCCAGAGGGTATAAGGGCTCATTCTACGAGAGCTAAGTCGTCAACCTCTGCGTTGGCTAGAGGTGTTCCTGTAGAGGATATTTGTAGGGCGGCAACTTGGTCTTCCCTCCACACTTTCGCGAAGCATTACTGCTTAGATGCCGAAGTCAGGAGGGACGGCCACTTTGCGCGCTCTGTCCTTCAGGATTTCCTGGTTAAGAAGAGTGGACACCCTCCTCCGGGAGTGGGGACTGCTGTGGGACTCTATTCACAAGGTGAGGAATCCACACGGCAGATGTATCTATCAGAAGAACAAGTTACTTACCTTCGGTAACGCTTTTTCTGGTAGATACTATATCTGCCTGTGGATTCCTCACTGACCCACCCGCCTCCCCGTTGTCCACTCTTCTTTACCAGTTTTTATTGTATTATATTGTTAATATATTGGTTTGTTAAGGAGTTGCTTTATTTGCTTTCTTGCATTTGCTCCACACTATGTGTATTTCTCCTTGGCAATTGTTTATTGTGTACACTGTGTATATTGCTTATGTCATTGGTCCGTCCGTGTGCCTCGATGGCACGGAAAAAAGGTCGGAACTGATGTCATCACGCCGGCGTGGGCCTATTATAGGCGTCGGTGACGTCAGCGGAGTCGCGAGCGGAGCCGTGCCTCTGTGACGTCCTATCCACGTCGGCGCGAGGCTACGAATAGAATTTCCGAATGTTGCTGACGCAAGTGGGATATTCACAAGGTGAGGAATCCACAGGCAGATATAGTATCTACCAGAAAAAGCGTTACCGAAGGTAAGTAACTTGTTCTTCTCGCTCCCTCTTACCACTAGAGGTCAAAGTTTCATGTTCAATTATTTCAAGTGCAGGCAACGGCATTAGTCTTAATTTAATTGTAAAATCTCTCCCTGCCCCTGATTTAACAAACAGTAAAGAGGGAGAGAGTCAGTCCTTCATTGATGGCAATTGCATTACTTAACAAGACAAAACATACTGAGATCCCACAGGTCTTTATGAGATGCATGGAAATACAGCCCAGGGTAGTTATTCAGCTGCAGAAATTCCCCTTTTCAGGTTTTGTGTGCTAGGCTGTTAAGTTTTTGTCTTTTAAAATTGCAGTATTAACAAGCATTGGCAAAGCCAATAGGTCTTGCCTATGTGAGAACTGTTGTATTTGGCAATATTTTTAAGCCATGTTGTAACGTGACTGAAAGTAATGCAAAAAAGCTGTATGACACAGCTATCATTTACCGCGCCATAATGTTTTTTTCAATACTTTCAGCCATGCTGCACTAAAGCCAGCACTTGCAAACCCGCATTGCAGAATCAACACTGACTCCCTGTGCCTGAGCAAACATTAAACCAGCCCGTTCAGGCCAAACCCTCCTGCACTGCTCAAATGCTTGGTAATCGAATGAGAGCAGTGCAGGGATTGCACAGGGAGTCTCTGATGCTGTCGCAGTGTCTTCTGGGACCGAAAATAAGAGATACACCAAGGCATGAGGCAGCCAGCAGCTTCAGGTAGGTCTTATTGTTTAAGTCAAGCCTTGGCAGCGCATGACCTGCTGTAATCGCTCTCCTGAGGGAAATTCCGCCTACTGCTTACCATTGGTTCTCTCCTGCATCGGTCTTCTTAGGTGGCACCTTAATTGTTGGTGCTCCCAATACCTCACTTCCGTTGTTTGTTCAGGACCATAAGCCAACTACAGTTTCTTTACGCTATGGGACTACTTCTTTTATTTCCTGCTGCCCCTCATTCTTTGATGCTATTGTTTCTTCATAAACATCCTCATTTTTAATTTTGTTACAATTTGCATTGGTAATTTTGTTATAATTCGCACTTCCAACAAATCTCCAGAAGATGAAACAAGACCCCACTGTGCCCTTCTGCACCAAGCCTACTCCTTTAAGAGAAGTGTGATTTCACCCTGCCTCTCTTTACCTAGCACACTAACTCGTCTTAAAAAGAAGAGTGATTTCCTTCTCATTCTCTAAGGCATGAGTACTAACAAACATCCTCCCAGGGGCCACAAAGTGTGGTCTGTAGTGTGCCTGTGGGCTGCATTGATGCCAGCAGGGTGGGTGAGTGTCTTTGCGGGGAAGGGGAGTAAGCTGGGCATAGTGGAAGCAAAGCATGTACATGTTGTTGTCTTGGAGTTATTTTGAGGGTGTCATTCCATACTGTCCTCTAAATTAGGCCCCTAGTCTGTAGAAGAGTCATAGATTTGACAAGATTGTGTTATGCTGTATCAGACCCACTATCCCTCTACTGCTTCTTAGGGTAAGCATTCTCTGCCTGCTAACGCTACTTTAGGAGAGTCAAATGTAAAAAGGAAGCAACTTGATAATTGAATTGGAATGAAATAGAATTGCACATGGGAAACCAGAAAACTTGTGATCAATCCCGGCATTCCCACCTGACCAAATTGTGTGAGCCTAGGCAATTGTATTGTTTCACTTTGCCTCCTTATTCTTTATCATCACATATAAGAGTACCTTGAAATACATTGTATTGTATGTATTGTAATTGCATTTATATAGCGCTTACTACCCCTGACGAGGCGTCAAAGCGCTTTTTCGGCAGGTAGCACGCTACTCCGGAACCCATAGAGGATTAGTGTTGAATTAGTATAGTGAAACATGCAAGTACATTTTAAGTGGTGGATAGGTTAGTCAGTTATTTGGATTTGGAATGATAGAGGAGGAAAAAGGTTTGTATTTATCGCTTGTTGATGCACGCTATGCAGGAAGCCTATAAAGGATTAGTGGTGAATCGAAATTTGCCTAGTAGTGTAACAGTAAGTTTCAATTCTATTAAGGACACGGAGGCGAGGATTATGCTTTTGTACCTTCTCCACTGTTTTATTCACAAAAGTCACAGCAGCCAAAAAACACAAATAACAACAGCCCTATCCCAGAACAAGGGTATGGGCAAACAAATGAGAAAAAATGTTGTCCACCAACTACAACTCCCATGAGTATCAATAGGCAGTCCATAACATAGTCCTTCTTCAGTATCCACCGCGGCTGGATAGGACATCCCCTTCATGACCACTTCCTCTTTCTTCGCGCGAGGCACGCTATGTTCTTATTGGTCCTGCTTGGTGCCATCATTTCCTATAAAACATATCACAGCGTCAGCAGTGAAAGGGAAAAACTGCCAATGTTCAACGGTCACATAATGCACCATGTACAAATGTCACAACCACAGAACTGGAAAACCTAGGTACTTACTGTAGTACGGGCGGGAAACTTCCCAGGAAGTCTGGGAGGGATAATCCTCGCCTCCGTGTCCTTAATAGAATTGAAACTTACCGTTACACTGCTAGGCAAATTTCGATTCTATGTCAGGACCGGAGGCTTCAGATTATGCTAGTTCAAAGCTTACTCGCCACCAAATGAGCAATATCAATCACCGGTTTGAAGTAAAACCTTTTAAAGGTGGAGCTCGAAGACCAATCCGCAGCTCGCATCAAATCCTCCAATCTAGCACCTAAAGAGAAAGCCTTCGAGGCCGTGGCCCCTCTTGCTGAATGAGCATCGAACTGTTTCGTGTCAATACCTGCTTCCTGCATTACCCACCGAACCCATCTGGCAATGGTGGGAGAAGAGACAGACTTGTGCGGCTTGCGCAGCACTATTAGCAACTGTCATTCGCCCGGAGGGCGAAGTTCCAAGGTTAATTCCTCATAAGCCTTCAAACACTGTACCACGCACAACTTGGGAGTGTCCACGAAGTATGGGTAGGAAATCGTCCGTGAAGCACACTTCGTGCGACGCCCCAACGTGAAGATCACCCCATCAGGGGAAAAAACCCTCGCCGTGACATCCAAGGCGTGCACATCCGATACTCGTCTGCATGAAACCAGACATAAAAGCATTGCCGACTTTGCTGAAAGCTCTTTCAAAGACAGATACTTATTCGGTGCCCATGACAAAAAAAGGTTGAGAACCAGGTTAACATCCCAAAGAACCGAATAACGCGGTTCTGGAGGCAGGGAAAGTCGAACCCCCCACAGGAGGCGACACACAAAAGGATGTTCTCCCAGTGGAACTCACGCCACCGGTTGATGGCCCGCCGAGATCGCAGATTGCATCGCATTAATAGTGCGGTAGGCCAGGCCAGCCGAAGCCGACTCTGCTAAATAATTTAACGCAGGAACGACGCCTGCCACCAAGGGATCCAGGTCCCGTCGAAGACACCAACGTGACCACCTATTCCAGGCAGAGCGATAATGTTTCGTCGTGCTGCCTGCCCAGGCCTTCGAGAGGAAACTCTCAACCGGTCTCGAAAGGCCTGGGAGCGACCAACGTCGCCCGAAAGCCTCCACGCCATGAGGTGAAGCGAGCTCTGAGTGAGAAGGTGATGGAGTTCCCCGTCCGTATTGAGAAGAAGCCGCAGAAACCGGGGGAGTAGGATTGGAGAATCCCAAGAAAGTTCCAGAAGAACCGGAAACCAAACTTGTGACCTCCACCATGGAGTTATCAAGACTACGTCTGCTTGCTGGCGGCGAAGATGGGCCACCGCCCTCAGGATCATTGAGAACGGGGGAAAGCCATAAGACCTCTCCTTGCTCCAATCTTGGAGAAAAGCGTCCGTGGCCCCTGCCATGGGATCCGGTCTCCAGCTGAAGAAACGAGGGAGCTGGAAGTCCAGGCGGGACGCAAATAGGTCCACGGAGAATGGGCCCCAGGTGCTGCTCAGCCACCTGAACACTAGTGGATCCAGTTTCAACTGGCTGGAGTCCCGCAGATGTCGGGAGTGCCAGTCCGCTACCTGGTTTTCCTGACCCGGCAAATACTCCGCTGTCACTGAAACCTGATGCGCCAGGCAGTAATTCCAAAAATCCTTCGCCAAATCCAAAAGGGCCTTGGAACGAGGGCCTCCTAAATGGTTGACGTAGCGTACAGCAGAGATATTGTCCAAGAAGTTCCTGTTCCTCGGACGACCAGGCCCCGCCTGTGGAAAACTCTCCACAGCGGGCGCCCCATCCAGCTCGGCTGGCGTCGGACTCTATCACCAAGTCGGGTACAGGACCGAAAATTACTCGGCCATTCCAGACCTCCATATGCGCCAGCCACCAATTCATCTCTTCCCTGACCTCGTCTGACAGGGGAACCACCTGATCGTACGTCAGACCGCAACAAAGGTGATGCGCCTTGAGGCGCTGCAGGGCGCGGTAATGGAGGGGCACGGGAAAGATTGCCTGAATGGAGGAAGAGAGCAGACCTACCACTCGGGCAATCTGATGGAGAGAGGTATGCGATCGAGAGATCGTCTGCCGGAGGATGTGGCAAATATTCCCTAGCTTCTTGGAGGGGAGGCTCAGAGTGCACCGCACTGAATCCACGGTAAAACCGAGGAACACCACCGATTGAGAAGGGACCAGTACAGACTTCCCGCTATTGATGACAAAACCCAGTCCTTGGAGTAGAGATATCGTCTGGCGCAGCTGAATGTCCAATTGCACCGGACACTGCGCCATCAATAGGATGTCGTCCAGATAGACTGTTATCCGGATACCTTGGCTCCGCAAAAATTCCACTACCGGCCGGAGGAGCTTGGTGAAGCACCAAGGGGCCGAGGAAAGACCGAATGGAAGGGGGGTAAACTCGAACACTTGACCTCTCCACCGGAACTGTAGGAAACGCCAGTGCGGGGGATGAATGGGGACCACCAAGTAAACATCTTTGAGGTCCAACCGCACCATCCAATCGTTGGGAAGCAAAACATCTCTTAAAAGATGGATACCCTCCATCTTGAAGTGCCGGTAGATCAACCATCCGTTGAACTCTTTGAGATTGATTACCGGGCGCTTCCTCCTATCCGTTTTGTCCATTAGGAACAAATTGCTCAAAAACCCAGCCGGGTGTTGAACCGAGCGGCAAATGGCGCCCTTGTGAAGCAGGTCTGAAACCTCTTCGTTGATCAGTCGTGCGTCCACACAAGAGAAAACGATAGGAGGAGGCGGTCTGCCCTGACGGGGTCGATCGTAAAAATTCCACATGGAAACCCCTTTTCGTTTGTGAAACCCAGGCGTCTGCCGTGATTGCGGCCCAGGCGTCTGGAAACAAGGCCAATCGTCCCCCCACCCGGACTTGGTCGCAGAGATAACGTCACCGTTGGAGGCGTTCCCAGCAGTATTCTTGAATCCACCTCGCCCACGGAAACTTTGTCCTTTGGTGGGGTAGAAGGTGTTGTAGTTCTGTGAGGAGTTATATTGTCCTCGTCCGGAGCCTTGATTCCTGTTGGTCGCTTGCTGACCACCACGGCCGGTCGCGCAGCCCCCTCCGCGACGGCCCCCCTGGAGAAACGTTGCTGGAACACCTTCTTAATACTCTACTGGGTCCTATCTAGGGACGTGAAAGTATTTACAAACTTCCCCAGTTCTTTTATAAATGGCTCTCCAAAGAGACCACCGTGGGTCACAGCCCCGCCTCAGAAGAGGCCAGATCCCCCAACTTAGGGTCTAACTTGATTAAGAGGGATCTCCTCCACTCTGTAGACAGAGCGCAATTCGCGTTCCCCAGGAACACCACTACTCTCTGCGCCCAGTTGGAGAGGACCTCAGGAGGGATGGCCACCCCGGACTCTTTGGCCTCCTCCGCCATGTCTAAGATTTTCGTAATGGGGCCTATGGCGTCCAAGAGCTTATCTTGGCAAGATCGCCATGAGCGGTCTATGCCTTTGTGTGGATCCTTAACAAACTTAGCTAAAAACGTGGCCATTTTCGGATCCAACTCCAGGGTCAAGGCAACATTCCCCTCCACCGTGGGTCTGGGACATTCCCAACGCAAGTAACTCCTCGCCTCCTTTTCCAAGGGCTTGCGGAGGCGGCCAGCGACAAACTTCGCCACCTTCTCCCCAGGGGTTCAGGCCACGGACCGTGGATGCATTATCTCATCCGGGTCCAGCATACCCGAATCGTCCCGTGGAAGTTCGGCAGCAGAGCTCGAATGCCGCCAAGAACGCTCCGACCCCTCCTCATCATCGGTGTCCGCCGGGGAGGTCTGTCCAGGAGACAAAGGAGCTGACCCTGCAGAGCCCAAAGGGCCCGGGGGCGGGGAGGACGCAGAGGCAGGATCTGTCGCCTTAGCCAGGAATGCGTCACCCAACCTCTCAAAGGCGTCTTTGTCCATGCCGCGTGTCCCACTTGACACCCCCTCCTTACAGGGTCTCTTAGGGGCTGGGGGAGTAGTCCCCATAGGGGTTGTAGGAGCAGCAGAAGCCCCTAAGTGTGCCTCAGTCACCCTCTCGCACTCCTGAATAATGCGTGCCGAGAGGCGCTCCTCCATAGGTCCTACAATCTCTGTGACACATCTGTAAATCAAGCTATCCACAGCCTGGTAGAACTCATCGTCATTGAGGTAGCCCTGAGATTCCTCTTCCTCGTAATACTCGTCCCCCATCTTTACCTGGCACCCAGTGCTAAAACCAATGAATGAATAAAAAGGGGGGTAGAATCAACAGGGACGCCGGCTATAGCCAGTGCAGGAATTTGGGGGCAGAGTGAACTGCCAGCATATGGTGCCCAGTGAAACCGGGAATAAGGGGGGGGGGGGGCACTCACCCCACTAGCGCGCAGGCCCTCCTAACAGGACCGGGCCTTCGCCACCTCCCTGCGCGCTAGGCTCAATGAATGGAAGCAATCGGCTCAGAGTGCCCTCATATGCCCGCAGGCGGCAACGCGGTCAGGCCGTAATACAGACCCCAACGGGGCATTCGAAACAATTGTGGGACAAATACAGACTCGAATTCGAGCGTCTGGGTGAGGTGACAGGGGAAGGCTCCGCAGAAACGGTCTCCTCAGCGCGATTCCCTGACAGAAATCGCGCCGAGGAGAACGAGACGCACCAGCGCCCCCTAGCGGCCGGAGGCGGCCGAAAAACAGGCAAAGTCGCGTAGGAACATAAAAAAGTTCCCGCGGCCGGAATGGGCTCTGTAAAGAAAACGGAGCATCAAAGCAAACCCCACAATAAAGAATACATCAAAATTGACAACTTTAAATCCAACAAACCCCAGCCATTTAAGGAAAATGAGGAGAGAGGAATAAAAACCACTTAACTGGCTGCGAAGCAGCGAAGAAAGAGGGAGTGGTCATGAAGGGGATGTCCTATCTAGCCGCGGTGGATACTGAAGAAGGACTATGTTATGGACTGCCTATTGATACTCATGGGAGTTGTAGTTGATGGACAAAAACATTTCTCATTTGTTTGCCCATACCCTTGTTCTGGGATAGGGCTGTTGTTATTTGTGTTTTTTGGCTGCGTGACTTTTGTGAATAAAACAGCGGAGAAGGTACAAAAGCATAATCTGAAGCCTCCGGTCCTGACATAGAATTAATGTGATGAAATATGAGGTCATTTCAGTGGTGGATATTAGTCTGTTACTTGGAGTCAGAAGGTTAGCGGAGGGATAAAAGGGGAAGAAAGATTTGAATTTATATAGCACTTTTTACCCCTGATGGGTGTTGAAGCGCTTTTCTGGTGAGTAGCACGCCACTCCGGAACACACAAAGGATTAGGGTTGAAAACTAGTATAGTATAAATATGAAGTAATTTGAGTAGTAGATATGTTATTCAGTTATTTGGGCAGTATATTAGTATAGTTGAATATGGAATTTGAGAAGTGAACATGTTAGTCTGTTAATTTTGATTGAAAAGGATAGTTGAGGGATAAAGAGTGAAGGATTTAAAAACATTTTTTTAGGTTTTAACAGTAGGAAGAGGCTTTTGGAAGAGTAAAAAGGAGTTTTGGAGGGGAGGAGTCAGAGGGGAGAGATTAGAGAGGTTTGTTTTAGGGGATCGGTGTAGTAAAAAGTGGTGTCAGATGATGCAAGGAGGGGTAGAGCAGGAGAGAGTCTAGAAAGGGTTATTTTGGTGATCATAGTAGTGGTATGGGGTTTGGGATAAATGAGAGAGTGGATGTAGAGCATATATTGATAGATGTATAGGATGAGAGATAGGGTAGTGCATTGGAAGGAGTAGTAGAAAGAAGTTTGAGATAAGTCAGAAGGTTGGGCTAGAAGATATATTGAGCGAAGTATAGGCTGAGAAATAGGCTCGTTCATTGGAAATGCTAAAATAGAAGTGATAAATATATAGATCCATAAATACATTGAAAGTATATAGATACATAAAGGAAGTAGGTATATTTAGATTAAATATATTGATAGAGGCACAGGATAAGAAATAGGGTAGTGCATTGGATATGCTTTTTCAGGAGAAAAGTAACAGACACACAGATCCAAGTACATGGAAGGTACATAGATGCACAATGGAAGTATGTACATGTAGACCAAAGATGTTTTTTATTTATTGATTAATATTATTATTAATATTTTTTTTCTCTTTTCTCTTAACAACATAATTATTTTACATGTTTTATAAAGTAATACACAAAGATAGGTACATATCTATAGTGAAAACAAATGCTTATATACAGAGGGATATGCTGTAAATTTCTGTTTCCGTATGGTGCTTATGTGGGGAAGAGCCAAATCTTGAGTCGTTTTCTGAAGATAAGGTGGTTGTCGGTGGATCTTATTTTGGGAATTAAAGAGTCCCATAGTTTGGCTGCTTGAACAGAGAAGGATGTGCCACCCATGGTTTTTTTCTTGTATGGTGGGATTTGTCTAAGTTATGTATTTTGTGATGGTAAGTATTATGAGGTGTTGTGCTCTGAAGATCTTGTTGTGCTGGTGTGTGTGATATGTTTTGCTTTTGAGGTGTAATGGACAGGGGTGCTGATGTATATGTTTCATGCACTGGATTTGGTTGTTTAGTATTGTTTGTGAGAGGAGGTTGTGACTTAGAGGGGGTGGTGATGTGTTTATGAGTAGAGTGTATGTTGTGTGTAGGAGGAAATGAAGTAGAGGTGAGAGTGTTTATCTTAGACTGGTTTGTTGCAAGTTAGAAAGTGTGGTGGTGGGGGGTGTGGCTTAGCGGGCCGTAATGGCGGACATGGCTTAGAAGAGCCCCGTCCAGACCGCAACTGATCCGCCTATTACCATGTCTCCCCTCCTGATCCAGCTGCCCTAGAGGACGGCACGGTGCCCTGAACTGATCAGCTGTGCTCCAGTGCTGCTCACGGAGCTCTGGGGGCCCTGGTCGGCGTGAGGAGCGGAGGAACGAATTGCGGCCTGGTCCGGGTGAAGTAATTCGGGGTTCCCAAGGCCTACACACTCCAGAGATAACCCACTTACACTCAAGAACTGTTGGCACGGAAACTGTAAAAGGCAAAGAACAAGTTTATTAAGACCCCATGGGGTGGTGGTACACTCAAACAGCACCCTTCGGCAATGCAAGAGGTATCACACCGAACACCGGTGTGACCCCGTTTATATACAGTTTTGGGGCAATAAAAGATAGGCGGCACAAGTTAAGATACATTTAAGGACATATATGGTCATGTTTTGGAATACTGCCAGCTCATTGGAGGGGGCACAACTCCGCTGGTCAGTTTGGTGCACATTCCAGAAGGTTTACGGGTCAGTGGGAACTGCGCATGTGCGATTTGACCAGTACTAAAAATAGCCTGTTGCTGGGCAGATAGGAGTGGTCAGCGGAACGGACAACGGACTAAAGGGCACGGCAGCCACGAGGCCGCTCATGATCTAAGATGGCCGCTGCAACATTCAAAATGGCGTTTTCATATATAGCCAAGTTAAGGAGGACAACGTGTAGGTTCAGCTAATCGCTAATGCGGCCGGGCCAATTACAACAGACGACCCTTTTAGCGGTTAGCTGAATCTACCTCATAGTGAACATAGTCAGGATGTTCGTCCTCGATGTCTATTAACATTATTTGTGTTACCTCCTTCTGAAGCATCATTTTGTCATGGGCAAGAGCTCGTCTTGATGGTATACAAGCTGATAAACACACTGAACATAAAGCTGGGCCACATTGAATACATAGGCATATAAAAAACATGGCTCCTACAAATATACAGAGAATTGTCAACAGTTTCCAGCCCCAAGTTGTAATCATAGACCAAAACCATCCCGAAAGTGTCCAAGTTCCATTGTCCGGGTGTATTTCAGCTGCTATTTTATGAAGCTTGGAAATAGCATCATACACAGATGGGGAATTGTCCGGGACATATACGCAACAGCTGCTTCCGATAATCCTACATGCCCCCCCACGGTCAGCCAAAACAACGTCCAATACCATTCGATTTTGGAGGGTGACAATTCTGGAAATCTGTAGTTCCTCTGTAATATTCCCCAGGGCAATGGCAGTGTCATTTGCAACAGCCTCAACAACACGTGTCAGTCGTCTGATTTTCCGGCTGTACAGTGCAGCCCCCACAAAGGAGAATAGTCCCAGATTAAAATCCACATACTGTTGTAACGCAGTGTCCGTTTGGTCAATGTCCTCCAGGGCAACAGTTCGTTTAACCCTATTCAAAACGAAATCATGGTACAGTGTATAATCATTGTGGTACATCGAAGGGGCAATGAATACAGGGGGTAACACAAACGATACGTAGCACGTGCCCAACCACCCCACTGGAAGCTGATGGTATCCCTTCGTTCCACAGATAAAGTATGTATTTCGTGATGCAACAAATGAGATGCCATTCGGGCTATCAAACGTAAGAGAAATGTTACATTCGCTTTTCCCCACTGCAATCGTGCCCTTGTTTCTGATACATAAATCGGCTTTTGTGGCAATGACATTTATAACATGAGCACTAGATACATTAACATTCCGCTGATTGCTGTATACACGTGGGGCAGATATATTGTCAGGCCTATACTCTTCCCATTCGAAACGTGTACCCTCAGCCCGGGGAAACCCATCCTTGTCATGGAAACATACTTTATTCAAACGGAAAAGCACCCCCCCTTTAGTTGGCCATCTCAAAGTAAAAAGGAGGGTGTACCAAGCGTTGCATGACCCATTGTGTGAAAACGGGAGTGGAATAAGTGGGGTGCCCCCTCTCTTCTGGTGTCCAGGCAACATTCCACACACCCAACAATTCGAGGTATTGGTCATGTTATGCGTGTGGTGAAGAATCTGGATGAAGCTGTTATTTAAATACGTTTGGCGATGGCGCTCTTCATGAAAGGGCAGTGTGAAATGAAAATGTTCAGACGGTGCCGGGGTAGTCGGCAGCAAATGTTCACGTACAGGCACCACAAGTTCGACTACCCAGGCTATAACAGCTATCACCACGATAGTCAAGACAAAGAGAAAGGCACCCAATATTTTCTTATCACGAGATGCCGTTGATGCCATATTTCAAGAATATTCGTGCAAAATCTTAAATAGCACCAATTGTTCACAAATTGTCCACAAATTGTCTCAGATACACGTACGTGTATACCTAAAAAAAAAGAAAAATGCGGTGCTGAACTCCGAGGTAGCCGTTGTTTTCTTCTCCGGGCCAAGACGGGTGTCGCTACTCTGGCAGAACTGATCCCCCCCCCTTGAAATTCCCGGTTTCCGTTTCACAAACCTGGAGCGGTAACCAACCAGTCATTAAAAAAAGGACACAAAATTCTTCTTATCGTGGACGTAGGTCGTAGCGCTCTCTTCCGATAGCAGTTTGGTCCGGGAAGGCTCCCTCCACTTCGGCCGACGTCACAGCTGGGCTCTTTTCTTTCTCCAAAATCTCCTTATAATCAGTCAACACAGCAGGAGTCACCAGATCCGGAGAGACACGGCGACAATGTGTCGAATGCACCCACCGCTTCCTGTTTGTCACTCGTACTGCGGTGCGGGTCGCCAGGAGGACCTGCTCGGGGCCCTTCCACCTGGGCTCCAAACTGCTTGCTCTCTCAAACGAGCGAACCATTACATGATCACCAGGACGAAGATCATGGCCTTCTCCAGTAGAGTTGTCAGGGAGCGCTTCTCGAACCTGTTGATGAATAGAGAGCAAATCATTTGTTAATCGTGCCAAATAATCATTCATCATAACACAAGGCACATCATGTATTAATCGCGGCTTGGGCACTCCCCAGATATTCATAGGGCGGCCAAACACCACCTCATAGGGCGTAAGGCCAGTTCGTGAGTGGGGTACTGATCTAAGAGAAAGTAGTGCCAACGGCAAAGCATCTGGCCACTTCAACGATGTAGACGCTACAATTTTGGCTAGCTTGAGCTTCAGCGTAGCATTGTACCGCTCGACCAAACCTGCTGACTGAGGGTGGAATACAGCGTGGAACTTCTGCTGGATCCCTAACCCCTTCAGTACATATTCCACAATCTTTCCAACAAAATGGGGCCCATTATCGCTCCACAAAAATTTGCAAACTCCAAAGCGAGGAAAGAATTCCTTAAGCAACACCTTAGCTGTCGTCAAAGCCGTATTGTCTTTCGTGGGGTAGGCCTCAACCCATTTGCTAAAAGCACACACCACCACTAGGACGTACTTCAGGTTGTTGCAGCGCTCGAGTTGGATGTAGTCCATTTGAAGCACTTCAAATGGTGCCGAAGGTGGAACGAAACCTCCTTTCGGAGTATGGGTCCCCTTTCCAGGATTGTGTTGCAAACACACCAGGCAGGTCTGCACTACTCTCGTTGCAGTATTAGCAATCTCGGGATGTTCCCAAACTCGTGTTAAAAGCCGAGTTATTGCAAGAGCTCCGACATGAGCCAGTCCATGTGTCATCTGGACCATCGCCTGTAAGTAAGCCGCAGGCAATTTCCACTTCTCCATGTCTTTGCTTCTCCAACAACCCTCGTCATCTAGTACCCCATTTGCTGCCCAAGCCGCAAGTTCAGATTCTGTGGCTGATTTTTGGATATCCCGTATCTCTGCTCTAGCATCACTCCATCGCTCAGCCTGTGATTGTACCACGTACATGGGGGAGCTAGTTCGGGACATAGCCGTTTGCCTTGCTATACTGTCTGCAAAGGCATTTCCTTGACCCACTTTATCCGTAATCTTTTTATGGGCACTGCACTTTACTATCGCTACTTTCTTAGGGCCAAGCAACGCATTTAGGAGATCACGCACTAGCTCTCCGTGCATAATGTGCTCTCCGTGTGATGTCAGAAACCCGCGTTCTCTCCAAAGAAGCCCGAAGTCGTGGGCCACTCCAAAGGCATACCGGCTGTCCGTGTATATGTTCACACATAATCCGGCACTCAATTCGCAGGCTCTTGTTAAAGCTATCAGCTCTGCTGCCTGAGCCGACTTTTGTGGTATCCTAGCTGTTTCTACCACTGTCTTAAGTGTCGTGATCGCATATGCTGCGGAAGTCGTGCCATCTGGCAGCCTTAGGCACGACCCATCGACCCACAGTTCCCCATCCACATCTGGAAGTGGCACATCCTGTAAATCGACACGACCCTTTGTCTGTTCCTCGGTCAGGAAAACACAGTCGTGATGTTTTTCTTCCTGACCCTCCTCGGCCGGATAGGGCAATAAAGTGGCAGGGTTCAAAGTAGCGCACCTTTTCAATGTTATATGTGGCGCTAAGAGTGTCAGCTCATATCCTGTAAGTCGTGCACTCGTAAGGTATTGAGTCTTTGTCTGGTTTAACAGGGCATCTACTGCATGAGGGACTAACACCAACAATTTGTGTGATAACACTATGCCCTCACTCTGTCGTATGGCTACTGCTGTTGCTGCTACCGCTCGAAAACACCCAGGCAACCCTCGTGCTACAGGATCCAAAATGGCAGAGAAGTATGCACATGGCCTCTGCTTATCCCCGTGTAATTGCACTAACACTGACAACGCGCACCCATCATTCTCGTGCACGTACAATGTGAAAAGTTTCGTATAGTCTGGTGTACCTAACACGGGTGCGGAACAAAGGGCCTGCCTCAACTGCTCAAAAGCTTTCTGACATTCATCTGTCCACTCAAGAGGCATTGGTGTGGCTTTGGACAGTAATGCTAACAAAGGTTTTATGATATGCGAAAAACCCATGATCCATTGCCTACAAAAAGACGTCAACCCTATAAAGGCACGTACATCTCTCTGCGTGCGGGGGACTGGTGTGTCTAAAATTGCTTGAATTCGATCAGATGTTAATGCACGCCCCTCCTTAGACAACAGATGACCGAGGTAGGTCACCTGGGGTCTACAGTATTGGAGCTTTTTCTTAGAAACCTTGTGATTGTTTTGTGCCAAAAAGGAAAGCAACGCAAGTGTACTCTGTTCACATTGTGCATAAGAGTCAGCAGCAAGCAGAAGGTCATCCACATACTGGATGAGCGCAACGCCAGACTGCAATTTAAACGAATCTAGCTGCCTTTTCAAAGCCTGGCTATAGATGCTAGGACTTTCAGTATATCCTTGGGGAACACGACAAAATCTATACGATTTATTATTGAGCGTAAAACCAAACAGATATCTGCTATCAGGATGAACAGGGATGGAAAAGAACGCATTCTTTAAGTCAATAACACTAAAGGTGGTGGCTGTCGGTGGAACCAAGGTAAGCAAGGTCGTAATATCAGACACCACCGGGTATTGGGGAATGACAATTTTGTTGATCTCTCGCAAATCGATAATAAATCGATAGATTTTGCCATCAGTGTCTCTCTTAAGAATCGGAAGAATAGGACTGTTACAAACATTATAAGGGACCTCCTCCACAACCCCTGCAGAAAGCAAATCCTGAACAATGTGTGTCAATGCAATTTCACCTTCTCTCGAAATCTTATACTGTGGTACTCGTGGTAGAGGGGCCCCCTCCTTAACAGTAATGTGGATTGGTGGAATACGCATCTCTCCCACATCCGTATCTGAGGTCGCCCACAACGTGTGCGGTAGAGAGGCCAAAGCTGGAATGTCTAAAATAGCATAAAATCTGTCAGGGTCAGGGTAATTGTCATTCAGGATAACCCGCACTCCCTCTGGAGCGCAACGTATTGTCGCTCGAAAATATTTAAGTAAATCAATGCCCAAGATATTGTCTGGGGTATGGGGTGATAACAAAAATTGGCCAAAACTGAAATATTTGTCAATGCATAGTGCAAGGGGCTTGGACAATGGGCTGGGGGAGGGTGTGCCATCAAACCCTACACACGTAATCATTTCGCCAGACAGGGGAGCCCTCGGAACCAAGTTTTTCGACAGAGAGCTACGAGTGGCTCCTGTGTCGACTAGAAATTGATCAGTAGAACCCAAAATACCCGCTGTTACATATGGACCTTGCTGATCTACCGGCACTTCAACTGATTCCTTACCCCATCCTACGCAATCCTATGCATGCACATAATCCTGGTGTTCCACATTCTCTCCTCCCAAAATCTGATATTGATTCCGTCTATCAAACGTATTTCGTTCGTCCTGGCCACGGCCCCTCTCCTCAACCTGTCTACGATCACCTCCGCCACCCCTCGCTCCAGTATAACCTCCTCTCGACCTTCCACTTCCTCGACCACGCTGACTACGCTGTTCACGAAGTACCGGACAATCTTCGGCCCAATGCCCAAACTCCTTACAATAAGCACACTGATCCTCCGCAATATCCGTACGACCATACGATGCGTTTCCTCCACCTCGTCTACCTCTATCATTCCCTCTACCCTGTGTTCCCCGAACTTGCGCCAACATCACCTTCGTTTTCAATTCCTTCGCCTTTTTCTCTACACTTTCTTTAGCCTCCACTTCCTGCCGCTCATAATACTGAGCCATAGTTAACAAGGACGCAGGGGTCGCTGTGGCCCAGGAACTTTCACTCAACTTCAATCGCTTTGCAATCTCTGGTAGGAGATTAGCTACGTACTTATCTACAAACAAATGCCGACCCGTATCATCTGTTAAAGATTGACCACTGTAATCATGAAAAGCTTCCTCGAAACGTGTAAAGAAATCTGAAACCGTTTCATCGGGTTTCTGCTTGCACGATGTTAGCATAGTCCAATCAATCTTTTTGGAAGGAACAAGCGTTTTTAATTTATTCAAGATAGCTGCCGGCAGATCTAGAATTAACTGGCAAGGCTTACAGGCTGGTTCTCTGTCTAAATCTGCAGCATTTATTTCCTTCCATGTCCCCCCCAATATCGTTTCGTCATTATTTTTACGAATCTGCCTCCACATATCAGGTGGTAATATTAGCCCAAAAAACAAATCTATATCCACAAGAGTCATCACACAAGATGATATAGCCCCCTCCACCCCCTCATAAAATGCCGCCGGATTCTTCCGAAGATCAGGTAAAGAATTTTTCAATGCCATAACATCCGCTCTATTCCACGGCGTATATACCCAATTATACAAAAAATACCCTTTCGCATCCTTCGACAATTTATCATCATCCGTACCTTCCCCTTTTGGCGGAACATACAAAGGTGCGGCTTCACGCATAGGCATAACATGCAACGCAGAACTCTTATCTGAACCACGGAGAGAACACTCTTTGGCCTGCCCATTATTCTCCAATTCGGACTCCTTTTGCCTCTTTTTCCGCTCCTCCCGCAATCGGGTTGTCTCATCCCGCAGCTTGATCAATTGCGCAAACAGGTCATCAACATCTGAAAGATCAAAATCACCTTTAGTCAAATTTTCACGATACACTGACAATGCTTTGGGCTCAAACGTATCAGAAAGGTCACGATATGCGCCTACAACTTCATCCGCCAGACTAGACAAAAAGTACATCAATTCAAGATCCGACCACCCTTTCTTTTCTGTTAACAATTGCTCCTGAGTAATACTACGCTTATTCACTTTACGAGCCCAACTGCGTAGGTGAGCGGACCTCTCCGCAGTGAACCTGAGAGCGGATATACCCTTCTTGTCCGACTTATCCCGTCCGTCGTCCCCTAAATCCTCATCCGGAGCCGTCGGCAAAACATACGGAGGCGGTGACCGTTCTAACAAAGAAAAATCATCAATTTCATTATTAAGGACAGGATAGAGTGGTCGACGAATAGGAAATTGACCAGTCGTTTGCAATTTACGTTCCCGTTCCTCCCTTTCTTTCTTCTCCTGAGCCTCCTTTTCCTCAAGCTGTAAAGCCTTATCCCGAGCAGCCTTACGCTGCTCTTTGTCCGCCAAGGCAACTTCACGCTTCATTCGCTCACGCGCCGCTTTCTCCCACATTCGCACACAATCAAACATATTTTGTCTAGACCTACGTTGAAACAAACATTGCTCTACAAATTGTATTTTACTTAAATCAAACGACCCGTGTAGAGGCCATTGCAATTCAGGATCGGCCTTGGTGTACTTATGCCATAATTTACTGTACATAATAGGGGGAAGGCCAAATTTTATATACATGTCCCTATTTGGTGTTCCCTCTGGGGGAGCCGGCTGTGCTTCTGCTAATCTAATTGAGGTACCTTCTCCAAGACAACACATTCCTCGGAGTGTGCTGAAAACAGGCATGTTCAAAAAGTATCACGAAAACGTGACACCACACAAAATGGCACTTACAGTTCTTCACACAAGTGTGCCGCTCAGGGGAAAAAAAACAAAGTTAGAGAAACATCTCTACATGCCTGCCTATGTGAAGTGCACTACACATATAAGTTCAAAGATCACGAATTCACAATGTTAGCTAACTCAAATCAAAGACGTAGATCATAGGACTTCGGCAAGCGTCCAAGGACTGCCTTACCGATCACAAATCACAGAATTTCAGTAAGCCTCCGAAAACTACCTTACCGAACACAAATCATAGGACCTCAGTAAGCGTCCGAAGACTACCTTACCGATCACAAAGCTTACCCAAATTCCCAAATGTCCAGATTCCAACTGCCAAGGTCTTGTAAGCCAAATCAGCCAAACGGCACTTTCTCAGCGATGCAGACACTTCGGAAACTCAGTCGGAGACCGGCGCCACCTGGAAGGTCAGATCGGAAGGAAAGGAAAAAACACCGTGGCAGCCAAGACTCGGGTCACTCGTGGCAGCGCGCGTCCATGGCGAGTTTCCAAGCCTTCGTCACGACCTCTCCTTCGGGCATCCGAGTCGCCGATGAGTCCCTTCGTGGTCGCCAATTGAAGTAATTCGGGGTTCCCAAGGCCTACACACTCCAGAGATAACCCACTTACACTCAAGAACTGTTGGCACGGAAACTGTAAAAGGCAAAGAACAAGTTTATTAAGACCCCATGGGGTGGTGGTACACTCAAACAGCACCCTTCGGCAATGCAAGAGGTATCACACCGAACACCGGTGTGACCCCGTTTATATACAGTTTTGGGGCAATAAAAGATAGGCGGCACAAGTTAAGATACATTTAAGGACATATATGGTCATGTTTTGGAATACTGCCAGCTCATTGGAGGGGGCACAACTCCGCTGGTCAGTTTGGTGCACATTCCAGAAGGTTTACGGGTCAGTGGGAACTGCGCATGTGCGATTTGACCAGTACTAAAAATAGCCTGTTGCTGGGCAGATAGGAGTGGTCAGCGGAACGGACAACGGACTAAAGGGCACGCCAGCCACGAGGCCGCTCATGATCTAAGATGGCCGCTGCAACATTCAAAATGGCGTTTTCATATATAGCCAAGTTAAGGAGGACAACGTGTAGGTTCAGCTAATCGCTAATGCGGCCGGGCCAATTACAACACGGGCAAGTGCAGCCGGTGCATCAAGTTTCGCTCTCCCCGGCCGGGAGAACGCGGGGGCGGCAGCGCGCGGCGGAGTGCTGCGGGAAGGTGCTGGAAAGCCGAAACGCTCCTGGAATCATCGGAGGCCCCCTGCTGTGGTGACCCGGCTGACGGTGGGACACTGCTGGAAGGAGGAGCACGCACTCCGGGCGAGTGGGGCCGGAGCCTTCCCATAGCGAGGCCTAGTGACCGGGGCACAGCCGGAAGTTGGAGTTTGGCGCATCCGAAGAGGCGCACCCGGACGGCGGACAACATCAGCAGGTGATCGGGGGCAGGTCGGCCTTCGGGGGTGCCACGGGGGTGTGCACGACCAGCAGTGGGGTTTGCCAGAGGTAGTCGGAGGTCCTGAGGAGGGCTGGTTTTGGCGTAGGTCCACTGTATACCCGAGACCAGGGGCCACGTTGTTGAAACAGTCAGTGCCTTCAGAGGAGTCCCTAAGGCTCACCAAGTGGCAGCAAACTTTTCCTTTTGGCCCGTGGTGCAAGGGCTATTGTGTGGAGAGGCCCAGTGACTGGTGGTGCCACTGAGACCGGGGCCACGCGATATCCGAGTGGACAGCCCATACACCGGACTCGAGGGCAGATCGGCCTTGGTGTGGGCAGCTGTAGTGTGAGTGCTCTGAGCACGAAATAGTGGCCGTGGTCAGTTGCCCGACAGTGCAAGGCCTGGTGAGGGACATTCCTGCAGAGTGAGGCCAGTGCACAGCTCAGATGCACAGTTTACAGGACCTTGGGGGAGCGATAAGGCGACCGGACTGGAGAGGCACCGGGGATCCTAATACACAGTGCCCACCGGCAATATAGGAGGCAAAATCCAGGTATACAGGTGGCTGATCCTGGTGGAGTGTGTCCCGGGCCGCCGAAGACAATGACCAGAGGCGGGAGTGGTGGAGGTTCCACGAAGCAAGGGCCCATGAAGCAAGGGCCCATTGACAAGTACACAGGGCTGAGTGGTGGAGCTGGAGCCACTGGGGGCCGGCACAGCCAGGGACCTGATAACGCGGCGTTGATGGCAGCGATAACCCAGTCAAGGGATATGCTTGACGCGAAAATAGGTGCCGTAGGTGCGGATGTCACTTTACTGCGTCAAGACCTACGGAACGCTGTGGCTTGCATCACTGAAGCTGAAACTAGGATTTCGGGGGTGGAAGATGATGTGGAGACCCTTAAGCGCAAAGTGACTGACATGGAGAGTGTCCAGAAGGGGCTGGCTCTTAGAGTGGAAGATGCGGAAGGACGGGCCCAGTGAAACAACCTTAGATTTGTGGGGCTCCCGGAGGGCTGCGAGAAGGGCAACATGGAGCGCTTCCTGATCCAGTGGCTGGAGAGTTGACTCCCTCCCGAATCCCTATCACGATGCTTCGTGATTGAGCGGGCCCATCGGGCTCTGGTACAGAAGCCGCCAGTAGGGGCCCGCCCCAGGTCTGTGATAGCCAAGCTATTGAATTATCATGATCGCGATACTATTCTACGAGAGGCAAGGGTGAAGGACTCTCTCATGTGTGAGAATCAAAGAATCCTGATATTTCCGGACTGTACTAGGCTTGTCCAGCAGTAGAGGCAGTCGTTTACTGCGGCCAAGGAGCGCCTCAGTGATCTTAAGCTCCCCTATGCCTTGCTTTATCAGGCTCGCCTGCGGGTGGTGTTTCAATCTCGTGCCCACTTCTTTGACACCCCGGAGGAAGTGTTCCATTGGACTGATGAAACGGTAAAGGTGAGGGCACATACGCCACCAGGCCATGACTCAGTCTCCTCCTTGAGCGGATCACAGGCGCAGACCGCCCGGGGCTTGCGGAGTAGGTGGAATTGGAGGTCCAGATCCAGGAGGCATTCCTCTCCGGGGGGCGCAGCGGGCGGTGGAGCGGCTGCCCTGGAGCATCCGATCACAGATCCTTGAACATTCACCCGGCGAGAGATGGAACATTGGTGTGCATATACCCCTGTGGGTGTAAGTGTAAGGGACACTTTGCCGGAGGGGCCACAGGGCCGGGAGGGGTGATTGCAACAACTAAATGACAGTGAATGTGAGGATATGGGGCCCTGGGGGATTGGGTGGGGGGTAGTTAAGGGGCAGACCACTTCCCTGGGCTTCAGGCCTGTTGGGGGGAGAGTTGGGTGAATGGGTAGTTTATTGGGGATCCATTGGTGTGGACGACCTCAGGTCCTGCGTTTGGGATCAGGGGCCGCCCAGGCCGCGACAGGTGCTTCAGCGTTTTTTGAGGTATGGGGTGGGTGGTTTTTTTTTGGGGGGGGGGGAGGGAGGGGGGGAGTTGAGGGGGGGCCTGGACTGATCTGCACGATAAATATGAGGTCTCAATAATTGGTGTGTGTACGTCCTCTAGGCCCGTCTATTGGGCTCTTGACATGCATCCCCTTAGATGGCGGCTGATGGAACCAGCCGATGATTCCCAGGACGTCCATGCGGATTCTTAGCTAGAATGTGCGGGGAGTACTTGATAAGGTGAAGAGAGGGGCAGTTTTGTGGTTGGGGAAAAGGGAAAGTGCGGATATCCTGCTACTGCAAGAAACGCATTTACTAGGCAACAAAAGGTTTATCGTGCTGGGTTTCTAGGGGGTCCAGGGGGGTAGCCATTCTGGTGCATCGCAGGTTGCCCTATGTCCACTCGAAGTAGTGGGTCGACCCGCAAGGCCGGTACATATTTATTAAAGGGATGCTTGGTGAGGAGCCCCTGGTGCTGGGGAGTGTGTATGCCCCGCCCCCACTGCAGTGGTCGCTAGTGGAAAAGTTGTTTGCGTGTGGGCAGGAATTCCTGAGGCAATAGCGGTGATTGGGGGTGATTGGAACGATGTTATGAATGGTCAGATGGATTGCTATAGACCGGGGGTGGACAGGTAGCGGACACGCCCACTAAACTAGGCGACATGGTAAGGGGGATGGGCTGGGTAGACGCTTGGCGATACCTTCATACCCCTGCTCGGGAATATACATATCTTTCCGCAGTTCATAAGTCCTTTTCTAGGTTGGACTATGTGTTCGTCCCCCGCGCAGCAGTCGGTAGAGTGAAATCAGCAGTTATATTACCACGGGGGCTCTCGGACCATTCTCCGGTTGCGGTAGACTTTTGGCTAGACAAAGGGCGACAACCTTTCCGGTGGCGTCTCTCCACGTGGCATCTTCAGCAGGAGGATTATAGAAAACACATGGGGGAGGCCATAGCTACTACTGGGAAGATAATGTGGGGTCGGTTGCAGATGTTGTGACACTCTGGGAGGCCCTGAAACCCACACTGCGTGGGGTGGACATCGCCTGGTGTGCAGCAGCCTGTAAAAAGCGGAGAGGAATTAGTGAAGGCCGCCGCACATATTGAGACTCTAGAGGGGCGATGCAGTGGAGCTAGGGAGGGTAGAGAGGTGGGGCAGTTACTACTGGCACAACAGTCTTATGCGTCCTTGTTACTGGACGAGGCTCGGCAGGTGTGGTTGGCGACGCGTAGCAGAATATATCAGTGGGGAGATAAGTCGGCACTATGCTCCATAGGCTCTGCCAAATACGCTTTAGGTGCAGACGCTGCCGGGGATCACAGATGTGGCCGGGGCCTCAATCACGGACCCCAAAGAGATAGCGGACAGCTTTGTAATATATTATGCAGCACAATATGCTCGGCAGTAATGTCTCCCTGCAGCGGTGGTAGATAAGTTTATTGCGGACCTACCACCACGTGCGGTATCGGAAGAGGTGCGGGAGCGTCTTGAACTCACCCCTAACTGCTGAAGAGCTGGGCATGGCCCCAGGGGAGCTTAATACCGGAAAGGCACCCGGGCCCAATGGGTTCCCGAGTGAATTTTTTAAGAAATACCACCTCCAATTGGGAACGCACTATAGGGCAGCGTTGGAGGTAGCTAGAGAGCAGGGTCGCCTGCCGGCAGACTGGAGACATGCGGAGGTGGTGGTGTTCCACAAGCCTGGTAGGCCTCCGGAACGGCATGAGTCTTACCGACCCATCTCCCTCCTAAATGTCGAAGCAAAGATACTGGACAAGGCGCTAGTGAATCGTCTCCTTCCTTATATAACAGAGCTGGTCCATCCGGATCAGGGTGGGTTTATGCCCCATAGGACAACGAGGCATAAAATCAGACGTGCTCATGTTGCAGTGGAGGCGATTAGAGGCACTGGGAAGCAGGCTGCGCTCCTGTTGGCAGATATAGATAGGGCTTTTGACTCGTTGAGTTGGGTCTACCTGTCTGCTCTCCTGTCTCGTCTTAACCTTGGGCCCCGTTTTTTTTGTACCTGAAACTATTATACACAGACCTGACGGCTTCGGTGAGGGTTGCCGGGGCCACATCTACCAAATTCTCCATAGGGCGAGGTACACGGCAGGGATGCCCCTTGTCGCCGTATTTGTTCGCCCTGGTTATGGAGCCGTTGGCGGCTTGGGTGCGCAAAGATGCACAATTGAAAGGCTTTGAATGGGAGGCCAGACCTTCGGATAGAATCGCGCTGTACGCGGATGATGTTGTGTTTTTTATCAGTAACATTAATAGGTCGGGACCGCGTATTTTAGAGATAATGCAAATCTTTGGTGAAACATCTGGACTCTACTTGAATCCACGTAAATCCACCCTGTGGGTGCTGGGATACCGCACGGGAATTGGACCATGGGCGTCCATGTTGCAGGTGGCGTTGGGGGGCCTTCAGTATTTAGGAGTGTTCCTGTCTGAATCCTCCATAGTCTCCTGGGAACGCAGCATAGTGCCGGTCTGGGACCGGGTTCGAACAGAGATAAAGATGTGGTCCCGTATGCCCCTGACTATATATGGCCGGTCGGCGATCTTTAAGATGGTCGCCCTCCCATGTCTGCTATACCAATTGCAGAACCACCCTTACTCGATTTCACCTCATTGGTTTAGGCAGGTCAATTCAGTGCTGGGGCACTTTCTTTGGGCGGGGGTGCAGTGCGGGTTGCGCTGCGCACCTGCTTTTTATCGACATACTGTGGTGGGCTGGCAACGTTCGATATCCTGTCGTATTATCAGGCCTCCCACCTTTTGATCCTGAACGAATGGTGGTATGGAGACAGAGGGGACCAGGCCTTTGCTCTTGAGCGCTTTCTTATGGGATCCGACACTCGGCACACTATTTTATATTCAGTGCGGTTGAGGAGGCAGTTGCCGCAGGCTACCCAGATAGTCTTTCAGGTCTGGAGGCAGGTGCTGCGCCGCATTGGATGGTGGGGTACGTTAACGGAGGAGACCCCCCTATGGCGTAATGGTTGTCTATGTGCACTGGCGCCCCTGCAGGGCTTTAGGGGCTGGGACTGCATAGGAATTTCAACACTGGGCAATGTTATCTCTGTCACGGCCCTTAAATCATTTCAAGACCTCAGCGAGGAATAGAGCATGCCTCGAACCCAATTCTTCAAATATCTACAGTTCCGACATGCCATTGCACCTAGTCTGGAGGGACTTGACTCCTTACCTGAATTTAGCCCATAGAGGCAAAGGTATTTATGGGGGACTTAGAAAATAAGAAAATATCCCGCATTTACCAGACTCTAGTTACACATTGTTCCTCCTCCTTACACAAATTGAGGGAATCCTGGGAAAGGGTTGTCGGAACGCTGGAAGAGGAAGATTGGCGGGAACCCCTTGATGCCCCCCGTGGTGCAGTCATTGCAATACACTTACGACTCATCCAATTCAAATTTCTTCACAGAGCTTATTACACTGGGGAGAGGCTGTGGCGGGCGGGACTGATTGCGTCTCCAGACTGTTTGAGGTGCGGTTGAGAGATGGGCACCCTACTTCACACGGTGTGGAGCTGTAGTGTCTTGGTTAGATTCTGGAAAGGGGGTGGAACTGTTTGTCTGCGGTGTTGGGATGGGAACTTTTGCTTACCTTTTTAGGTCTTTTGCATGTTCTAGGAGAGGTGGGGGGTAACATATATAAAAGGCATCTGCTGCTGTTGGGCATCACCGTAGCCAAGAGAGATGTGGCCCAAGCTTGGAAAGATACACGGGCACCTCCAGTAGTGGTGTGGAAAAATGGACTGGATTTTTGTATGGGGTTGGAGCATCCTATTTTTGAGGCCCGGGCTGCGCTAGGAAACACTACAAAATATGGAAGAGGTGGGCGGAATATAGGGGTCTATGGTTAGAACCACCGGCAGAACGTGTAGATTGCTCGGAGATAATGAACGGGGCCGAAATTGAGGAACTGTGTCCACTGTTTTACATATGAAACTATTTGAGAATGAGACAGTATCGTGCAGTGGGCTAGTGAGGGATCCGGTTGGGGGGAGTTGGCAGTGGGAGGGAGTTTGGGACAGGGAGGGGGGGAGAGCGCAGCCAAAAGTTGTATAGATTGCCAATCATTTGCTACTGTTGATTTATTTGCAGTTTTCTCCTGAATGTGGGGAGCTGCACCTTGTGTGCAATCGATCAATAAAATTTGTTTTGAAAAAAAAGAAAGTGTGTTGGTTTGCAGTGTGTGTGTTGTGTGTTAATGTTATTATGGTAGAAGGTAGAGGAGGGTGTTTGTTGGACAACTGATGGAAGGATCATTATATGTTTGTTAGTGATAAAAGGTGGTCTGTTAGGTGTAATTACAGCAGGGAGAGTGTGTCTGAATAGGATGTAGTTATGTATGGGGTTGACTGGCGTTATGTTAGTGATGAGTGTACTGATTAGTGGTATAGAATAGAGTTGTGTACTGTTTGTGGGTGATGGTGGATATGTGTGGTAGTTGGGATAGTAGGGTGTGTAGATGTGGTTTGGTTGGGTTTGTAGTGCAGGCTGGAACATTAATCTGTGCATAGTGGTGTGCGTGGTCTACATTTGGTGCAAGTGTGTTGCTCTGTTTGTGAATGTGGATGGTGTGGGCTGGGTATTGCTAAATGAGAAAAAGGGCAGCATTCCTGTCCCTAGTCCCGACCAGTCTCGAACAGGCTCAAACAGGCAACTACCCTTGTCCTCTCTGCCCTTCAAACAGGCAACTGCCCTTGTCCTCTCTGCCCTTCAAACAGGCAACTGCCCTTGTCCTCTCTGCCCTTAGCCTCAACGCCCAGGCTGAGATGCCCTAACCCTGGCCTTTTATAGCCCTAGTAATCAGGTGACCCCTTCGGCCAATGGGAACCCTAGCCCTAACACTATCCAATCACAACACTAGCCCTAAAATCTAGAACCAATAGGAGACCAGGACCTTACAGCCAATCTTAGCCCTAGTCCAAGCACCCAATCAGTTCAAAAACCCTGATCTCTACGTCCAATAAAGGCCCTAGCCCTACCAGTAGTCCCAACCCAAGTCCAAGCAGCCAATGATACAGGTAGCCCTAGTCCCTACTTCCAATAGAAAGCCTAACCCTACTCTTAGTCCCACAACTAGTCCAACAACCAATCACACCAGAAGCCCTAAATAGCTACTTCCAACTAAAGGTCTAACCCTAGCCCTAGTCCCACCCTACTCCCAAAAACCAATAACGTAGGAAGCCCTAGTCTCTACTTCCAATAGAAATCCTAATCCTAGCCCTAGTCCCAACCCTACAATGATTACATCACAGACCCAGAAACAAATCAGAACCCTCAAATGCCCAACCAATGAGGACATCAACCCTAACCCAATAGAAACACCAGATACAACCACCAATCAGTGTACACATGTGCCAACCACTAGCAGACCATATAAGGTCCCAGCGACCTCAGACAAGGTTTGCAGGCCAGGGAGTTGGAAGCTGCTTCCCCTGTTCAGACAAGCTCAATCCACACTTTGAACTTCTGCAGGTAAAGGCTTCACTAACTTGAAATCTAACTACTGTTTGAATAAAACTTTACTCCCCCTGCTGGCCAAAAAGCGAAGGGCACAGGGGGGCTGGCCTCACTGGCTTGTGAACACAAAATGGTGGCTGGGGGTGCACTGTTTTAACACACAGGTCTTAGCACAGAGCAGAGGAGAAAGTTGGAGAGAAAACAGATTTGTCACCAAGGAATGAGAGGGATAAACTACAGAGGTTGGACTGCAAATCCCACAATTCATATACGTTAAATGCAAGCAATCATGGGCAGGAAAAACCACAAGTTTAAAACACAAAACAGGTGATAAAATATGCAATCACAGGCAGGTCAAAACTTCACAATTGACTTGCCTCTTAGTTCACAATTGGCATTGTTGTCAGGATGGAGGGAGGTGTGAGCATTTCTATGCTCATTTTTTAAAACTATCACTTTACAAAAATGTGTTTTAATGCATTGTTATAATCTGATGTACTAAAATAAAATCAACATGTAAATGAAATACACTTTTATGAATTTGTATCACTTTTATGATTTTTAAATAGGCCGTTATCATATTTCTACACGTTTGATGCAAGATATCTTAAAGGTAAATGTTTTACTGAAGTCAGTGGTGCAGGACACATTTGCTTCTTTTCTTTTACTTTATGTAGGTGTAACTAAACACTTAACCGTTTATTTAACATCAAGCAATTACATCAGCCCAGTGCTATCATTCAGCAGGCATGAGTGTGAAGGTTAGGAGGGCCGCATGTGAAGGTCAGAAGGGCCTCCAGCGCCCCCGTTCCCTTCTCTGAGTATGACTGCTCTAAGGCTTAAACATAGAACCCAACATAAATTACTTTTGAACTCCCCCTGCCTCTCCTTAGTTAGCATACTCACTCATTCTGTAAATAAAAGGACTGCAACTTCTTGTTATTAAAAGCTTAAATTTAAAATCCAATGCAAAAGATTTGTGACCTCCCCTGCCTTGTAAATGGCAGTCATAAACACTCATCCTGCAGATGATATACCTGTAAAGCCCCCCTCCACACACACACTTCTCCCTACCCTGCACTTAGTGTAGTAGTCATTGACATTGGTATGCTTAGTAAGTCATTAAGCCCAAATTAAATGAGTTTGGATATAAAAGTGATGCCTGGCATACTAAAGTCAATTGAGAGGTTCTACATAATTTTCCCAGTCATTTACTCCTTTCCATCTGCTTGAACAAAGATGCTTCATCACCAGTGTTTTAAGCGCACCTCTGTTTTTTTTATGCATCAACAAGCAGCGTTAAATGTTTTTAATTAATCTTACCAAAAGGCACTGTAGTGTGTTCTTTAAATATGACCAGACTGGTAGGTGGCTGAACACGTAGTGATCTTGAGATTTGCAAAGCACATAACTGCACCTCTTTTACTGACAGCCTTGGTTCTCGTATGCAAGAATTATAAGTACAAAGTGCATGTGCTGTAGGTAGGTAATGAATATCCAGGCAGCAGAAACTTGTGGTATAAAGATTTATTCCTCTGCATAAGTTAAACGTGTGGAGCCCATCCTTCAGCGTCCTCCGTGTCCGCAGCTTACAAATGACCAATTCAGTAAGGAACCCTGTGGAACACAGAACGGCGCTCGCATGCGTCATACAAATCATAACAACAAGGCACCTGTGAAGGCGCGAGTAGGCCGCATGCTCTAACAGACCGCGAGCTGCATAGCATATAACACATCTCCTCTTTCCCCCCCGAAAAAACCCAAAAAACACAACAAAAAAATGTGAATGTTAATGTTAATGTTAGGTGGTGTTTTATAGAGCACTCGGCTACTCCGGGGAGTGTCCGGGGGCTTTAAATGACATAGTCAAATCCTGTAGATACCAAGGTTTTCTAGACATTCTCCCACTTCTTGGAGTAACACAATCATTAATAAAGCATGCTTCAGTAGAATAATTCATTGCTCCTGGACTCACATGAGAACTAGTACGCTCATAAGCATAATGTTGACTACTTACACCCTGTGCTTGATTCTGAGGAATACAAGACTGAACAGTATCCCCATGAGTGATATATGACTCCACAGTAGGTAAAAACATGGCATTCTCATGAGATTGCTGCAAATGATTCCTAACAATATTGCTTTGAAAATCACTCAAAAGCACTAGGGCCAGATGTATCAAAGGGTTTTGCCAATTCTGGGTCAATGGGGAAATGTGTTGATACATATGGCCCTAAGGGGCCCATTAGTATGTCGGGCGGATCGCCACCGTCCGCATGGAGATGGCGACCTGCCCGACATTTTCACCCGCCCGCATGTCAGTTCCCCAGCCATATTACTATGGTTGGAGGGACCCCGGCGGACGGAAAGACTGTCTGTCAGTTTTACGCCCGGTCGCTGAGTTGACCGGGCGGAAAAACTTCCAATATGGTGGCGGTGTCTGTTAGACACCGCCATCCATATTAGGATGCATGTGGGGATTGCGGCCACGGAAAGGCATGCGGTCTTACAAATTGGGTGCCCGCAGCAGGCCCCCAGGTATTTTGGGAGGCGGGGGTGCACATGGGGGTACCTATGGTACCCCCCTGCATTTGAATGTACAACGTGGCAGGCACCGCGCGCAGTAACTGTCATGCTGTACATTCAAATGCACAACATGAATTTTTGACATTGCGGCGGGCGGTGCTTTCAGCACGGCCTGCCGCAATGTTAGAAATGAGGGATGCGCCCACCACACTGGCGGGCGCATCATGCATTTCTAACCTTGTCCATTTCTAACAAACTCCGCCCGCCATGCTAATGACCCCCTATGTTTTTTATGGCCCACCATCGTCCATCTTTTAATAGTACCGATGAGCGAGCAACCTTGGTCACTTTGACAGGGCCATTGAAGTTGAAATCAACATAAGATCTTCTAGGTTTCATATTCTTCAACATGACCGGTGACCCAACCACAATATGTGCAGTGCCGATATTTTTTTCTTTTCATTAAACATTTTTGTTTTCATTTGATATTTTTGAACTCCACATCCTTAAAATTCACAATCTCATTCAACTTGTGAGGCATTTTTTCTTAAACCAAGTGGGACACACACCTGTGTGAGCCTGTCTACCATGAAACAGAGCAAAAGGGGAAACCCCAGTGCACTATGTGGGGTATTATGGTATGCCCAAATTTTGTTTTGGAGAAACATGGTAACATCTTTATTGCAAGTGAGAGCAGTTTGGATACCCTCCTTAATCAATCTATTTGCTCTCTCAACAGCTCCATTTGAGCAAGGCGAATACATAGGAATGTTGTGATGTTTAATTCCTCTATCCTTTAATAATGATTCCATGGCTTCGGAAACTAGTTGCACACCATTGTCGGTGACAAGTTCCTCAGGATACCCTTCAAAGGCAAACATTTTATTACAAAATCTGATGACTTTTTGTGTGGATGTTTCGTACACAAAGTCATAAATCAATTTTCAAAAATAATCTAGGACTACGATCACATGCTTTTTATCAAAGGGTAAGGACCCCACTGTACCAGCTAAGTCGAGTGCAAGCTTGCGCCAAGGACCTTGGGGTAATGGCTTAGTACCAAAGGGGAACCTTGGCACTTCTAGTGCTTGTTGGATAAAATGCATTCTTGACAATTACCAACAAATGTGCCCACATCAGAAACCATGTAAGGCTACCAAAAGTAGCACCTCGAAGTCTTCTTGGTAGAGGTTGCTCCCAAATTACCTATATGGCTTAATGCAAGAATTTTTGAGAGAAGCTGACTGGGAACCACTATTTTGTCGCCTCTCATAAGGATATTATTTTCAACAGTGAGTTGGTCAGCTAGTTGGAAAAATACAAACAGGTCCCCCTTAAGGTCTTGACATGTGGCCAACCCAGTTGAACAAATTATTTTACTCTATTCAATATAACCTCCTTGGAACACGCAGTAACCCATTCTGTTTCAGAAATGGTCCCTTCGTACAGTTGTGCAACATCTACATTGGCAACGATGCTTTCATTTTTAACTAGGCTTGAACTGAGCAGTACTGTGTCTTCAATATTAATCCCATCCTCGTCGCCAATGTTGAGAGCAGGAATAAAATGAAAACTCCACAAAAGTAAATCCAGGATGGGTTTAATATTGAAGGCACAATACTGCTCAGTTCAGGCCTAGTTACAGAATGCCAATAATAACATTCTAAACAGAATGATGGTAACTAAAGTGCATGTGCCAGAGCACGTGCTATATTTATATAAATACACATACTTAAAGGAGAAAGGAATAATAAAGGAATAATAAAGCACTTAAAGAGGAAACAGAGAAAGGAAACAATGAAGAACTAAAACATTACACATACAATATAACACAAATCAATGTTATAAGTCTCTTCCAAAGGAGCAGGCAACCTAGATAGGCAGTCAGCCCTGGAATTAGTAGCACCAGGTATGTACATGAAATCAAAATTGTATTCTTGAAATTTTGACAAAATTCTAATCAGCCTTGAAGAGGTACAAGATTTTCCTTTGTGTGAAAGTCAATACATAAGAGGCTTCTGATCTGTGCATAGAGTAAAAGTAGTTCCCCAAACATAAGTTTTGAACTTTGTGATAGCCCATGCACAAGCAAGTGCCTCCCTTTCTATGGCACTATACTTCCTTTCTGCTGAGGTCAGGACTCTGGAAGCGAAAGCAATGGTGGTGTCAGATGAGCCAATTCTATGACACATGACAGCACCCAGGCCTACGGCACAAGTAGCCACAGTTATGATACATTTATCACCATTCACATACGACTTGAGAGCGGGAACACTGGACAAAATGTTTATTATCTCCTGTAAAACATTTTGTTCCATAGTACCCCGAGTGAAACTCTCATTCTTCCTTAGCATTCTTTTAAGTGGTTCCATAAGGGTGGCATACCCATTGACAAACTTAGCATAATAATTACCTAATCCTAAAAAAGGATTTTAACTCATACTTATTGGTTGGGGTAGGAACTTCTGTCAAGGTTTTAATTAGATCCTCTTTCAGCTTAATACCCTGCACAGTTATGTGATGACCTGAATACTCCACATTGTCAGTCAGAAATTTGCATTTATCCTTGGACACAGTCATTCCATAGCTGAACAATATTCTCAACACATTGTCTAAGATACAATTGTGTTCACAGATATACTTGGCAAATATGAGAATATCGTCTTGGACCAAGACCCCCTGAACATCCTTGAATTAAGAAAACATCAACTTTTGAAATATTCTTGCTGCTGATGCAAGACAGAACAGCAAGCATAAATATTTAAAAGCACCAAATGGTGTGATGAAAGTGCAAAGAGCTCGGGACTGTTTTTTAAGTCTGACCTGATGGTACGCTGCTCTGAGGTCAATATTACTGAAAATGGTAGCCCCGTCCAAGGTAGAAATCAATTCATTAATTTTAGGAAGGGGGTAGCAATCAATTTAAATATTTTTGTTCAGAGCATGTAAGTCAGCGCATAGAAAAATGTTTCCATCTTTGTTTTTAGTGATGACAACAGCACTGACCCACTCAGCAGAATATACTGCCTCAAGTATCTTTTCTGCACACAACTGATCTATGTGTAATCTCTGATCATGCTTGATTGAAAGAGGAACATCCCTGACTTTATGTTTAGCCGGAATGGCACCTGGTTTCAACACAGTCTCATGCTCAAAATCTTTAACAGTGCCAATAGTGTCAGAAAACACTTGAGGATGTTTTAGAAGAATGTTATCAATATCTGAGGAAACACTTTCGACAAACATAACAGGCATAGTAGTACCTGGTCTTAGGACAATGCCAAGCATGCCTCTGTCAATCCAGCCCTTGACATCCTGTCCATTCACAGCTTCATACACTTTTGTGGTAATAGATCTGCCAGAAAATTGTAAAACATCCAAAAAATACCCCTTAGTAACGATCTCAGATTCACCATATGCTATAGCTTTGATATCAGGGGTTTGAATTACCTTATCACTCCATCGCAATTGAAAGGTTTCTTCTGAATGCATAGTTACGGGTGAACCAGAGTCCACCATTATCTGTAGATTCACAATACTTATGGAAATGTTACAAAATGGACCATTTTTTAGCAATATTTGCAGCATTCTATGTACAGCATACTGTAGACATTGTAACTTCAGACACTTTGGCTTCTAAAGTTAACATTTTGGCATTGTTGACACTTTCATCACCCTCATAGTTAACATACTGACAAACTTCAGGCACGCAATTCACTCTAACTGCACTGGCGGCAGTACTCCTACATACTTTCATAAATTTCCTACACATGTTGCACCTTTTTCCCATAGCAGGACAACAAGTATTGTTACTTAAGTGATTATAGGAGCCACACCTGTACCACACATTGGGTTTGTTAACTTTATTACTTCTAATATTCTTAACTGCCTTAACTTCTGTATTACTTGCACAATTTGTGATAGAGGATGTAGGGGATGCAAATGTCAAAGCTTTAACTGATGAAACAGACCATTTAATGCCTTGAGCAATTTTAACAGTTTGGTCCAAAGTAGAGTTAGTGGAACATAAAAGGTGCCCTTGTACTTTCTTTAAATTGCAATTAAGTACAATCTGATCCCTTAAGTAGTGGTCACTAGCATTTTCAAAACAACAAGTACTGGCTAAAATATGTAAACTAACTACTTATTGTTCACTGCTCTCTTCTGATGATTACTTCCTGGAATAAAATTTAAAACATTCTAATACAACGTTTGGTTCAGCAATAAATAGTTTCTCTAGTCTTTTCTCAGCTCCTGTAAAGACATTCCAAGCATCACCAGCAGCTTCTCCTCCAGGAGCAGGGATCACAGGAAGGTTATCAAAGACTTTTGCCTCTTAGTACCTAAATAACCATATAGAATGACTTGTTTCCTTCTTGGACTGTAATCCACACCATCAATAGCCATAGGATAGTTCTTAAATACTTTGAACCAATGTTTCCACTCTAATTTGGGATTTCCTGGACAGTCAATTTTGGAGGTTGCTGGTGTGAATTACTTCCTCCAGACATTGGTATTAAGTAAGTATAATTAAAAATAAGCTAAATAAAATATGAGACTGGGTGACAATATAGTCAATTGTATGCGTAAGCAAGCACACATGAACGAATAGCAACAGTAACGAATGGAGGCCAGCAGTCACACAGTCATACTTATTACATCACTGGTACTGCAGGTATGGCATCCGACAGGGCAAGAGTTGGGTGTGCACGCGGGTGCACGGTGTCCATCCACTTCTTTCACAGGGTAAACACCGTCCACCTTGCCAAGAATTTGGGCCCCACTGAATAATGTGCTGAACTTGTCCCTGTGTCATTTACAAAAAAATGCCCACTTTCAGCAGCGTCTGCACATTTTCTGCTTTCCTTCTGCAACAAGCAACAATGTGCAGGTGTGGACGGGGCTTTCTTTTTTAAGACTCCTGCTGGGCCCATTACAAATGGAAAAATAACAATTGATGGACAGAATGCAGAACAATGTCATACATTCACCCCAGTACAGACATCTGGGCCTAAATCCATTGTTTTTTTGCTCACAGTGGCATTCCAGTTTGGACCCAGCCATATGCAAATCAGTCTTGACCCTGCGGCCAATGGGAACAGTCCAGCCCGAATTGCCAAGCCAGGTCCTCCCTGGACTAGAAACAAGCCTCCTAGGACCGGTTTCGGGGTTTCAGCTCTCATCAGCCAGGATAGCTTGACTACAGTGGCATGGAGAGCACGGGACCCACATCTGGGCATACCCGTCTGGGAATACCCGTCCCACTTGGGGTGACAAATGCAAAAAGAACAATTGATTGACAGAATGCAGAACAATGTCATACATTCACCCCAGTACAGAAATCTGGGCCTAAATCCATCCTTTATTTGCTCACCATGCCATTCCAGTTTGGACCCAGCCATATGCAAATCAGTCTTGACCCTGCGCCCAATGTGAACAGTCCAGCCCGAACTGCCAAGCCAGGTCCTCCCTGGAAACAAGCATCCTAGGACCTGTTTCGGGCTTTCAGACCTTATGAGCCAGAATAGCTTGACTTCCGTGGCATGGAGAGCACGGAACCCACGTCTTGGCATACCCGACCGACTCGGGGTGCCAAATGCAACAAGAACAATTGATGGACAGAATGCAGAACAATTTCATACATTCACCCGAGTAGAAGGATCTGAGCCTAAATCTATAGTTTTTTTTGCTCACCATGCCATTCCTGTTTGGACTCAGCCATATGCAAATCAGTCTTGACCCTGCGCCCAATGGGAACAGTCCAGCCCGAATGTATCACATTTTTCTGCATTCTTTCCATCAATTGTTGTTTTTGCAATGGGCCCATAACAAAGGCCGAATTTGAGGGGTCATCAGGTCTCCTTTTGTTCGAGTCTCTTGGCTGGAAGCAGTCAGGAGCCTCACACCAGATGCAAATTAAGTGTAGGGAAAACAAAGTCTCACACCTTGTTAGCACTTCACACATACTTAAGAGCAGCAGCTTTTCACTTTGTTCAATCTCTGTTTAGGAGATATGCATGCACTGTAAGAATATCAGACGTGCTGGTCTTTCTCTTCATTTACACAAACCAAATTGCATTTATCTAGAGCTTACTTCCATTGTGGAGTTGTTGAAATAATTTAAGTACCACTATTTTTTCTTGTATAGCCCTACTCATTCTAATGCGGGGTGTCAGAGCGCTTTACATCAACATGTGCATATTACATGTACAATAAATGATATGCTTGTAAATTAATGTACTGGATGTGTTACATAAAAATGGGGAATTGTAAGGTGTATAAGTCGCATATTATCCTGCGTAGCTATTATCCTTGCAATGTGCTCGACCGTACACATGATAGAACTGCTAAACATATATGTGAGGGCTTTAGATCTGATGTCACTTCTTATGATGCCACTTCCTGTAAAGTCGTGGTTTGTGATGCCACTTTCTATGATGTCAATTCCTGTGATGCCATGTGTGATGTCATGCGCAGTAATGTCGTGCGCCGTGATGTCATTTGCTTTGATGTCATGCACGGTGATGTCGCATGCCATAATGTCACTTGCATACTGCCTAACTAGGTTAGTCACCCCAACTTTCTTTTTATAGGACTTGGGCCCTGGCATCTGAAGAGCTAATAGATTAAATGAGGCAATGAACAGTTGTTGAGGAATGTACAGAAGAATGACAAATACACACACCTGAATGCCTGACAAACTCCGTATGTCAGTGCACAGAACACGAATCGAGGAGGCTGAAGAAAAAATGGGCAGCAAATGAAGTAAGGAGAGTAGATGAGCGATGGACATTACCACCAATCCTAGGAATCTCCCAGCTGGTGGAGCAAGAAAAATGGCAGCTGATTCGCACTCGCACTCCTTCCGTGGAATAAACACCCTTCGTGAAGACAGCGATAATGAGTAGACAGTTCCAAATCCTAAAATCCTGTCAGCAAAATGTTGTTGTAGGTAGGTAATGAAGGTATGATGGTATGAAGATTTATTCCTCTGCATAAGTTACACGTGTGGAGGCCATCCACCAGCGTCCTCAGTGTCTGCAACTCTGTTGCTGAATGGCATTACAAATGACCAATTAAGCAACAAACCCTATGGAACACAGAACGGCCATTGCAAAATGCGGCATACAACAGCTGCGGCTGCTGCAGCTGAGAATGGTGGGGCCAGGTGAGGAGGGATTTCGAGAGACGACCACGAGGGGAAATTAAATAAATAATTAATTTTCCCTCTGGGTCGTCTCTCGAAATCCCCCCACCGGGCCCAACTGCCCTACCGCTCTTTCCTACAGCGGCCACGGATGGCATACAATTCATAACAACAAGGCACCTGTGAAGGCGTGAGTATGCAGCACGCTCTAACAGTCCGCATGTTGCATAGCATATAACGTAGAGAGCAATGGGGTAACCCAGTATCAAGTAAACCACAAGGGGGACAATGAGGGCTTGATAAAGGTCCACCGTACTTGCCCTGGGTAACGGGCACCCATCAAGGGGCTCTTTATCGGAGATCTTTTGTTCCTTCCCGTATAGATGCCGTGGGTGTGAGGGGCCTGGTAAGATGTAGATGTGGTGTGTGGGTTAAAACAGGTAAGGGAATCCTCTATAATTTTTTTTATTCTGGAGAGGTCACAACCTGATTAAAAAGTAAAAAGAAGAAGGATGGCGACTATTTTGTTTTAATCTGACAAAAATGACGCTCAACATGTTTCTCGCCTATAAAATGTCTCTAATAGATCAGTTGGCAAGTCATCAGGAGCTAGTGGCTAAATGGAAACTATCTACAGTCTGTGGTATGGTTCAACATACCACTTTTTCTCTTGGTAGGACGTTGCCCCGGAGAAAAGCAGCCAACCTCTTAAGGATTCAAGTGCTGCTTCATCAGACAGCAGCAGAGTATATGGACACTCAACGTAGTATCGCTGCTCCTGCTCAGAGCAGTCGTGCTCACCTACCCGCTTAACAGAGGAGCATAACAGCTTGCTTACGCACCGTTCCAGGTTTTCAAAACCCATCAATAAAAGGCATTGATATTTACAAAATCAAGTCCTATTGCATTGCAAATGCTTGTTAGCTTTAATGTGAGCGCGGGAAACGATGCTTGCTTCTATCATCTTTTAGTTAACCCTTCTTCTACGTCACTTTAGTCATTCCAAATGCACGTCACAGAGGGGAAATGTCGTCTATCACAGTGTTCCCCCTCATAGGGACACATAACACCGACCCCACCATGCCACTTCTTTTCCAATTACGCGCTATACAGAGAAGCATCATTCCACGGTTAAAGTTATAGGTCCCCTATCAGTAGTGCTTTTGAAAAGACCCATTATCATTTAGCAAATGTTTACGCTGACAATCACGCCAGTCCTCGTACTACTACTGCCTTATCGTTGTCACACACAGCTGCTAAAAAGGATGCATCGCTCCGTTGCTAGGCTACAGCCGTTCATTTTCCGGCGCTGTAGTTGAAGGGTCGGAGGTGAAGGGTTGTTAGTTCCGGGGTAAGATGGCGGCGGCGGAGGGGGCCGCGGGGAAGGAGTTCCCGGAGATCAAAAGCCAGTTCAGGACCCGGGAGGGCTTTTATAAGCTACTGGCAGGGGGGCCGGAGGGTGCGCGGCGGGGGGCCGGGAGTGGCACCTCCTCCGGAGCCCCGCCCTCCGCGCCCCCCCTCCCTTCAGGCTCTGCCACCCCTCTGCCGGGAGGAGGGTCAACCGGCGGGGGCTTGGGCTCTGGAGCTTTGCCCCCTGTCCGTCTTTCCCTGGTTCGTCTGTTGCACCCAGAATCCGCCACCGAGGAACAGCCTCCCACCCCGCCCTCTGGACCCGCCCGGGAGGAGCCTGACAGGGCCTGTTTCAACCTCGGCCGAGAGCTTTATTTCTACCAGTGCCGGGGAAGTCGCCGGGTAAGCGGAGTAGAGTTGTATATAATGTCACGTCCTAGCAGTCCAATCGAACTGTCCCTAGTATGCCCAGTCAGGGAACACAGGACCATTGGCACCCAGGAGTAGCATAACGCATACATACAGACGAACCAGAGCACACCCTTCCAAGTGACATCAGAAGACCTGTCTGCATCATATAGAAAGAGAGGTCAATCCCCTAGTTCCATAAAGCAGCATGTGGTCAACAATTTGAAGTTGACCTAGATCGATTATTTTTGATCACCCGAGACGGTGTAAAGCTAACGCACATATGCACCACTATAATATTTCAAAGTACACTTACATGGTCAGAGATATGTTATATTTACATCACTCATATGTAGATCTTTATGTGGGCGGGTCTCACCGGTGCTGATCACCGGCAGTTCTTTAATGGAGGCCTCAAAACGGGTCTCTATCGGGCTCTGTTTTACAGGCGGTCCGTTTTCCGGACTGCAGTGACAGCAAGCACATCGATGTCTCACTTCTCACTATTGGATAAGTTAGGGCATGACTTCCTGCCAGGTGAGCGTTGTAATGGAAGGGCAATCCTTCAAAGATAGTCATTTTCTCTCTGTCTTTCCCTTCTCTTTTTGAAACTCCGGAGCAGCAACATTGTCTTGGTGTGAGCAGGGCTTTAAGTGGAAGCTTCTTCAATATGATATACAAACCATAGTTGCTGCTTATTTATCTTATGCAACTAACAGCCATTGACAAAGTCAGTAGTCCTGACTTGTAGATATAATGTTACTTTTTGTATCATATGTGTGGATGCAATGACAGAAACAGCAAAATACAAGTTTTGGTAGAAAACATTTCATGTTTCACATCAAGGAAGACACGTTATTCACAGATAAAATACCAGGAAAGACATGAAAAATCACTATATGCATTCATACATATGACCCCAAAAGCAAACCATCAAGCAATCACTCTCACCAACCAGGACACACTCGCACAGGCAACACACTCCCACACAGACAACAATCCTATGGAATCTTCTGTTTATTCATGTGACATACACTGATGGTAGTTCTGGAGATTGATTCAATATCAAAATTATGCACTATTGTGTTGTCTTTAGGAGGTTTCCCACATATGCTCAAAATACGGTTCGGTGGATGTGCATTACTACCACCTTCATCAGGCTCTCAGTTGGTAGTTAGCTTTTCAAATGACTGGGTTCTCTTATTATACAAAGATGGGAGTCTTCACTCTTATAGGTACATGTCTGTAACTCGCAGATGGCAGACAATAGTGGTGACACTTTTGTTGAGTGTCATGCTTTGTAAGACAGGCGATTCCTTATTAATCTGAAGTGGAATCAGTTTTATGATGCGTTGGTATCCAGCTCCTCATGCATGCTGTACAGTGATTCTACTCCATCCAGAGACACAACTAGAGCCAAATTTCAGGGGGGGTGGCGGCTACTTAAAAAATGTTTTTTGGGCAGGGGGCTGATTCTTCCAGCAATATGCAGAGTGGAGATGCAGGGGCTCCTAGAAGGGGTGAAAACGCAACAAAGCCTCAATAGCAAGTAAATGGTTTTGTAAAGACCTGTGAAGTGCGGCTGTGTGTGTGCCTGGGAAGCTGTCTCAGCCTGAAGTTGCACGAAGGATGCGGGGGACAGCGGTGAGGGCGAGGCCGGCGGAGCGGAGCTGGCAGCTGGGGGTATAGAAGTGGAGTCTGCTGTTCAGGTAGGCGGGTCCGGCAGGGGTGGGGAATTCATATCGCCCGACGCCCAGGACATATTGTTTGCTGACAGGGACAACAAGTAATTATGTTTTTATTGTCCGTCGGACAAGTAGGCTCCACTTCCTGCAGCAGAAACCTTTCCCAGAAAAGAACTTGCAAAATCCTTCTAACCTGCTTCCAAATGCGTGCTGCGTTTATTGGCATAACTTTCTACGATTTAATAATCCTTTGATTCACTGACAATACCCAGAAGTCCTTCCCTCCTTTCTGCTTACAGCGCAAGGCACGCACTGACATCTCTTTGAACGTTGCAGGTCAGGCCTGCCATACGCTTTTGGAAAAGGAAAAAAAAACTCTCTGCTTACACGGTTTCATTCAGAGTGCAGGCTGTAACTCACAACTGCACGCTGAAAGCATTTATGCCAGTCACCGTTGCTTGTAAGCAGAATGCACAAGTACTTCATTTCACAATAATCCTGTGTTTCCAAGTCTCTGCACTCCCCAAAACCTGCCTCGTGGCCCCATCATTCAGAGGTCATTGCCCTTGTGCCTTTGGTGTAAAGCACACGGCCTATCACCACCAGCTGCCGAGATCACAGCTGCTCCCCAACACTGTGGCTATTACTGTGATCGGAGCTATTATCAGATCATTCTCAGCCCACAAGGTAAGAGGCCGCAAAAGCGTAGTAACATATAAATGATAAAGTTGCATTTGTAAAGTTGAATTTTCTGTAAACTATGACGGGCAACAAAATATTGTGCCCAGCCCCACATCAAAAAAGTGTTGTCACAATCCACTTTTTGATGTAGGGCCTTGCACAATATTCTAACATTAAGTTTATGGAAAATTCATCTTTACAAATGCAACTTAAGCATTTATATTTATATTTTTAACACGCTGTTGCTGCCTCTCTTACCTAGTGGACTGAACTCTGATAAAATACCACTCTAACCCTATTTGTGCGTGTGTTTGTGACCAAGGGTGCATTATTTTATAGGATTTTGACAACACTTTTTAATGTTTTAGTGAATTGTAAGCTCGTGCGGTTCTAAAGCTAAATCTACTGATTAAGGGCCCCCCACCAATAAAACCTGGGGCATAGTGAACCCCTCCCTATAGCAGCTACAGCAGAGGTGAGTTTTTTATGGGCCTCTCATCTACAACTTGGCAGATAAGAGATGATTAACTAAAAGAAAATAGAAGATGGGTTGCTAGAAAAGGGAGAGAAGGATGGAAGAGGGGCAAAGGATAGATGAGTGGGTGAATGTATGGGTGGATGAAAGGATGGATGGACGAGTGGATAAAAGGATGAATGGATGGTTGGGTGAAAGGATGGATGAGTGGGTGAAAGGGTGGATGGGTGTGTGAAACGATGGATGGATCGATCGATCAGTGGATAAAATGATGGCAGAGTAAATAAAAGTTGGAATGGATAAAAGGATTTCTAGTAATATAAAATCTGAAAGGATGGGTGTATAGCAAAGTAAATGAAAATCTGAGAGGATGGATGTATGGCAAAGTAAATTAAAATCTGAGAGGATGGATGAATAAATGAATGGCAAAAGGAACAATTGATGGTTGAAAGGCGTTATTGTTTGAAGGGTAAGTCAAATGATGGATGCATGGGTGGATGGATGCGTGCATAGATAGTGGCTGGGTGCGTGCATAGATAGTGGATGGGTGAACAGATGGGTAGATGTATGGAATGGCTGATGGATTGAATGGGAAGAAAGAATGAATGATAGAATGAATGACTGAATGTAAAGGTGAAATGGTGGACATGAGCAGACAGATGCTTGGATGGAAGTGACAAAGGAGTTTTAAGGAGGTATGAGCTCACTTACATCACTTACTTGGTGCTGTCAGAGCATTGGTCAAAGTGGTGGGTATTTTAACTTTCTGGCTACTCCCTTGAATAAAACCATCAAAGGGCTGTTCCTTTTACTTAGTAGCAGAGTATGACTAAATCGCACACCATAATCTCCTTTTTTTTTAATAAGAACCCCATCTTCGCATCCCTCAGCACGTAGAGGATACTACCTGTCAAAATGGAATAAGCTGTGCAAGCATGGGCTGTGCATACCTTGATTTGTGCACTATACTGAAGATGCTAGGAACAATGGTAATGCAAGGCTCAACTATGTCTTACATGTGATCCACATGGTACCTGAGCTACACTGCATATTATCTTTACAGTGACCTGTGCAGGACATGAGCTGTACAATAGGTATGAACAGTGCTGTGCATCATTCATGTAAGGGTAAGGGATATTGCATGAGGGAATTGTTAAATAGAAGGTGTAAAGTGTATGAGCTGCACTACAGAGGATACAAGTTGTTCTAGAGATGAGGTGTGTCATGCCCGTGGGTTGTGCAGGAGCTATGCAGAACATTAGCTGTGTGGAGTTTGAGCTTTACTTTGCATGAAGTCTGCATGGTATGACTTGGAGAGGCAACTAAGTAAATTGCTGTGGAAGGCATGACCTTTCTTCTTAACATCTTCAATGACAAGTCAGTGCCTGCTGTAACCATAGTACCTTAATATTTTTTCAATGGCCTGTCTTCGGGGTTTTCTAACGGATGCATTTTTCTTGCTGGCTTCCTCAAATCCCCCCATCGACTCTGAAACAAATTGGTAGTTTCTCAGGGAAATAATATAGTGACAAATTTGCATTTGCTTGCTAGATGTATGGTCGCCCACAGTTTATTCGGCTTGTCGGGATGCTAATGTTTAAAACAAAGTTGTGTATCATGTTCATGGGTCAGCATTAAAGTTAGGTCGAGCAGAGAATTCAAGCAAGATATATTCAAACACAGTCAGCAGGAATCTCAGCTTGCATTACTGACAGGGGATCCAATAAAAGCAAGTGTGCATTGTCTGCAACATTTACAAGTTGTGGCTATGTGTATAGCTTCCAGAAGACTGCTTTATAATGTGCAAGTGTATAAAGAAGAATGGAAGCAATATTGGAGATTTTATTTTGAAAACGGACAATGTACCCCAAACAATGTGCTCCTTGAAGAAGGGATTAAGAGAGCAAAATATTTGCAACTTAAAAATGGTTGTAGTGTGCAGAAAGGTACAATGTAGAGTTTGAAAACATTAACTACCATTGCACTAAGGAATCATTTAATACATCAGCTTTGGTGCATGTCAATATTTTAAAAACAAAATAAAGGCAAATCAACGTAAAACTACTTTAAAAAAAGATGAGGGGGCTACTTCCAAGGGACTACTTTGTCAAACAACGTACTTTGCCCTTCTAAAGTATATGTTTTGCTGGTATATACCCTATGTCCATCTGCCTACCCTGACATTTCCAATGCTGTATTGGGTGTTTTGATTGGCACTGTGGTTCCTGAGATTACCCGCCTCAAAGGTTTGGGTTCTCTCTCTTTATTATATTAGTATGGAAGTAAATACATGAAAAAAAAGTTCCATTGGGACAATAGAACACCAAACGCTGATTGCAGTTTTGTGGATATGTTCTTATATTTCCCATGTTAGGGATCGTTGTCTCTAATAATATAGTAAAATGAGCCCTGGCATAATCAGAAAGGCTGCTATCCAAGCTCTTACATGAGAATGCGGTCATACATTGAAACTTCATTGTTTGGTACCAAATGGGACAAGTTGATTTTTTTACAGGACAAGAAGATTTCTTAAACATTTTGTCCTTTGGACAAGAAGATATTTTATAAAATTCCACACCCCTGGTCCGGTATTGTAGAGTGCTTTGTGTGCATGGGTGAGGAGCTTGAAGGTTATCCTCTTGACAATGGGGAGCCAGTGAAGGTCTTTCAGATGGGGGGTGATGTGGCTGTGGCGAAGGATGTTGAGGATCAGTTGGGCGGAGGCGTTTTGAATGCATTGTAGTAGTCTCAGGAGTTTGGCTGGGATTCCTGCGTAAAGTGCGTTGCCGTAGTCCAGCCTGCTTCTGACAAGGGCCTGTGTCCACCGTCTCTCTTGTTTCGATAGGGATCCACTTGTAGATCCTGCAGAGCATGCAGAGGGTGTTGTAGCAGGAGGAGGATATGGTGTTGATCTGTTTAGACATGGAGAGGGAGGAGTCGAGGATGATTCCTTGGTTGCGAGTGTGGTCGGTAGGTGTCGGTGCTGCTCCCAGCGTGGTCAGCCCCCAGGAGTTTTCCCAGGCTGAGGGGGTCGGCCCGAGGATGAGGACCTCCTTCTTGACTGAGTTCAGCTTCAGTGGGCTGCTCCTCATCCATTCGGCGACGGCCTTCATTCCTTTGTGGAGGTTGGTTTTGGCGGTGTGGGGGTCGGGAGAGGATGAGCTGGGTGTAGTCGGCGTAGGAGATGATGTTGAGGTTGTGCTGGCAGGCCACTTGTGCGAGGGGGGCCATGTGTACGTTGAACAATGTCGGGCTGAGGGACGAGCCCTGGGGGACGCCGCAGATGATGTTAGACTCCATCTAATCGAAGCAAATATCCAAGGCCCGTCTTATGAGCTTAGTTGTACCACACTGTAGAGATTTATTAGTTTAGTTTATTCTGTGTAACGGCTATCCGTGCGCCTGGCTCCCAGCTTTTTGACCATAAAGCATATATAGGGGGGACCTTTTTTGAAAACCTTTGCTCCATGTGTAATAAAAACCATGCACACGTATAGAGTACACATGACCTCTGACTTGCCTCTTATATAACTAATAGTAATGCCAGCAGGGCGAGGCCACATTGTTTCTCAATTCATGTTTTAAAAAGAAATCTCACTTTTTGTTACCAAAGCAAGATGTGGTAGCAGATTTTCCATTAAAATGGCTGTACGCTTTCCTACTGACATGTAGTTTTATTGATGAAACTGTATGGCGTCTAAATAATGTATAGAAATTTTCAGCAAATATTTTACTCTTATATCACCAAGTAAAGTGTTCTGATTTGCGTAGACCCTTTTAACATCCTTGTTTCTATCCCACTTGAGAATTACATAAAAAATGCTTTTCTCACTCCTGATACATTTTTGAAATATTTGTACAGTTCATTTACAAGATATTCAAATGTGTGGTAGAAAAATCTGACATCCTACTGCCTTTTATTTCACACTCCCTGTTCTCGACAAGATTGTCTGAAAGTTCACTTTACAAAACTCTCTAACTTAGCAGCCAGATAAAGAAATATAAACACCAGTGTCTAGGATGAAATAAACAGCAATTTGGACGAAGACATAGGCTGACTTTGGACCTTTCCTTGAACGCACAGCAAATGTGACAAGATAAAAGCAAGTTTTAAAGGCGTTGTTATTGCTCATTCACTTTCTGAATGAACAGAACACCTATCCTTTGCCAGTTCGAATTCTCTCGTCAGAAAGAACAGACCCGTGGGCCCTAAAAAATCTCGTTCTGATAAAACCTGAATTTCCAGAGCGAATGTGTGAGTAGATTTTTCAAGGCCCATAATGACTTTGAGCTTAAGTTTGAAATATTCTACTGTGGTCCTGGAAATTGAACTAGTAGTTTTAGCTCCCTTTGGTGATTCTTGAACAAGGTGACATATTATATTGTGAAAGTCTGTCTTCGCTGGCACTCTAAAATAAGAAAAGGTCATTTAATATACCTAATCCAGTCATGGACATTCTTATAATTTCCAAGCAGTTAAGGACCCAAGGCATATGTCTCACAAAATATCCCATCATTACATAGACATACAATGGAGCAAATGATGTCCTCTTGGCGGTACCACACAGTTGTAGAAAAGACTCCCCTCTAAATAGAAATAACCTATTTTTCAACATAATGGATCCTTAATGAGGAATCTCTTTGTATGTCCCAGATAGGATAGGATACAGATATGTCAGAATAAAAATACTACTGAACATGTAAACCATATGTGTGTTTTGACAGAAGAACAAAATCCAGAGTAACTAGGCACAAATCTTTCTCTATTGATGAAGCTCAATATTTCTAATAACATCTCCAGTGCCGCTTAATACGGTCACAGGGACGTCACATTTGGTGTAAGGAATTTGTCCACGTAGTGAGAAGTTTTCTGTTAACTTACCAGAACACCTGAACATTTCCCCATCCTCTAGGTCATGTTAAGGAAACCATAAATGCCTTCTATTGCTGGATACTTCTTTAATTGCAATTTCCCTTCCTCAGTGTCTGTAATATCCTGTTATCATAATTCTGCATATAAGGTTCTGTTTTTTAAAGTTTTTTTAGGTAGATTATTTGGATCACTATGATGTCTTGTACAATTATTTTTGTTGTTCAGCATCTTGGACATTATCCATATCCACGTTTTTAAATCCAAATCTTTTAAAGCTTCCAATATATGTAAAATATTGATGCATGGATTACTAACAGTACGAGTCTTATAGTAAGTAGTGCACTACCAATTTGTGCATGAACTGAAGCAAATTCACTTCAATAATAGGCAGATGAACATTTTTGTGGGTCAAAAACAGTTTATAAGTAGTACATTATATTCTGTTTCTCCGAATGTTCAAGTGGAAGTAATGATATTCTGATCCACACCAGACATATAGTTCGTTGCTTGCATTTGTGGTTTCTCTTTGCATATGTGCGTTCCTGTTCTGGGTTTCATATGTTGGTGTTTTCATGAAGTTTTTCATGATCTTTCCCTGTTAGTCTTTTTGTTTTATCAGTTTTGTTCGTTGATCCTTGTGAGTTCAATCTTCCAAACATCATCCTCATTTTGTCTTAAAACTGGGTATTTTTCTTTTGGGCGGTCTACTACTTCATTGTCAAGAGACCACTTCAGAAGAGCAGGACAAACTATGCTACAATTATATTCAAACCATATAATGCAGCACACCCCCTTTGTGAAAATAAATAAACACAAACCTCATTGGGGCCCTCAATAGTGACAAACCTATTTCTCACAATTGCTCAATGAAATTGGCACCTCTCAACGTATTTAAGTATTCAAATATTGCAGTCATGTTCAGTTATCTCTTTTAGAAATGCTTTACAGTGCACGATTCTCTACATACTACTGGCAGCCCTGTCACACGAAAAATGCATACAGTGTGATCCTTTATCAGAAATAGGGAGGGGGTACTTTGAGAATTATTTGGAGTCTTCCCCTTGCCATACCCCACCCAGTTCCAACCAGGATGAGTGTGACAAAAGATCTTAAAGATAGCCCATTGCAGAATGTCTCACAGCCACTGTGCCTTCCTTCAGTACAAATGCAGCACTGCTTTCAGCATGTTTCACAGTGGCATAATAAATGCTCCTTCTGGCCTGACCCAGGCATCTCCCTGAGAACCATTCTGATTCCTTCAAGGGAGGGCTGTCCCACAGTTTGAAGACTTCTGCTATACTGTGAAGACAGTTTTTGGTCTAAACGTTTCTAATTTCTAGATAATCCTATTTCTTTTGGAAGTGTATCTTCTTTTAGTTCTTGATTTTTTTTGTTTGTTTTTGGGGGGGGGAGGGGGCAGTTATTGACCTTCCATTGTATACTTTTTTATTGGGTATCTTCAATCTTATCATGTTTAGCACGGTATTAGGTAAATGGAGGAATTATTCCTTAAACACCACCTCCCATTTATTTAAATACATCTGAATTCCCTTTTAGCATACTCTGAACCCAGTAGATGGTAGCTGTTACTTTGGATCCATGGAAGAAAAATATAAATAATCACAATGAATTCACTTCTGATGTGGAAGATGGGCAAGGGGGTTGGAGTTGAGCATAGAATATTAGATGACTCATTTTAGATCCAATTAATTACAACGCAAAGCCTAAGTAGAGATGATACACCTGGTTTTGTGCATTCACTTAGAACCCTGATGAAGTCCGTTTAGGACGAAACCCACTGCTGGGCTGAATTCATATTTGCATCTACATTAAAGAATAGAAATAAATCAAGATTTTTTTCATCAAGATCCCGTGACTCCAGTGTATTACTAATGTACATTCCCATGATTACGGGCAAATTTATAGATTTTGTCTATATTAATTATGATGTCTGGGTATTATCGATGATGGAAATGTGAAGCTTAAAAAAAAATAATAATACTATCAATGATAAAATCTGTTTAGATATTAGACGCTCCTGTTCTGTATTTTTGTTTAGTAATTCGTTGGCAGTAGCATCACAAACAGTTGAGTGTATGGGTCTAGCTAATGAACTAACACGAATAAATACTATTGCGACCGTCTTATAGCCTTATTGCCTCTTTGTTTTATAAAATCCCTTTTAGCATAGTTTGGGAACATGAGTTTAAATATAATGTGTTGGTCAATATAGTTAATCGGGGATTCTGCTTCCCTCGATTTACTTCCTCTCAGGAGGTTTTCCAAACAAGTCCACAAAGTTTAAATCACTCTAGGTTATTTAACCCGTTGGCTGCTGCCGTCGGCTATTGGCCGACGGCAGCACTACCTCGCTGGTGCTGCCGTCGGCCAATGGCCGACGTGACCGCGCCCGTTTTTTAAAACGGCCGCACTGCCGCAAAAAAGCGGAAGCAGCCAACGGGTTAACTTAATTTAGTGGCAATGTTTGAGTGGTAATTAAGTGTTCAAATCTCTATTGAACAGTGATACACCTCTTGACTTTCAGGTATCAGTGCTCAGTTCATTAGCCATGTTGGGTAATCTAGTCAAATTCAAAAGCAAGTTCCCAAAATTAATTGAAATGAGGAAATAAATGCACACATGTAAAATGGTTCGACTGACAGACTTTTTCAAAATCAGTTCTTCAGATAAACGACAGCATTTATCTTGGTGAAAAATTGGCCTTTTTAGCACTGTGATGTTTTTCGTAGTTGCTGAGGTTCAAGTCAAGTCAAAAGCATTTGTAACGCGCACATATCACATCCAAAGAGTCTCATGGTGCTTGCAGATGGCTCTGACGAGATGCGGACAACTAGATTACAAAAAGCCAGGTCTTCAGCCTCTTGCGGAAGCAGATGTGTTCTGAGGTCGTGCGCAGGTTCAGGGGCATCTTATTCCAAAGGGAAGGGGCAAGAAATGAAAAAGCACGACCCCCATTTCTGGCAGTTTGTATTCTCAGCGGGGCCAGCAGTGACTCAGTGCTAGATCTGAGTTGCATTCTGGGAACATACCAAGTGAGTTTGTGGGCCCAATATTTGGGGCCGTTACTATACACTTGTTTGTGAACGAGACATAATGTTTTAAACATAATTCGCTTCTTCACAGGGAGCCAGGGAAGGCTTCTGAGGCATGGGGCGGACGGCGATCTTCAGGGAGAGTCTAAGACCAGCCACGCTGCATTGTTCTGAAGAACCTGTAATCTTTTCAGGTGGTGCTCATTTATCGCTAGTAGAAGGGAATTCCCGTAGTCTAACCTATTTAGAATTGGACCCTGCACTAAGGGTTTCCGCACCTCTGCTGGAATCCACTTGAAAACTTTGCGCAAACTGCGCATAAGTCCAAAAGAGGTTCCTACAATATGGTTGGTTTGGGTCTTCATGGATAGTTTATTATCCATGTGGAAGCCCAAGTTCCGCACTGATTCCTTGGGAGTCGGACAGTCGCCAAGCTGTACTGGCCACCAGTCCTGAGCCCAGTGATCAGCAGCTTTGCCAAACCGCATGATCTCTGTTTTATTGCCGTTAAGCTGCAGATGGTTGATACCCATCCAATTCTTAACCTTGATCATACAGTTTTTAAAGCGGAGTTTTGTCTCATCAAGGTCGGGGCCTAAGGTGACCAGAATCTGGGTATCGTCGGCGCTAGGATAGGACCTCAAAGCCGAATGCTCTAATCACTTTGGCCAAAGGTGTCATATATACATTAAAGAGGCTAGGGGTCAAGATGGAGCTTTGCGGAACACCCATCTTGACAGGCCGAGTGCTTGCTGTGTTCCGGCCGACTAGGACGGTAGCTGTACGGTCGGATAGATAGCTGGTAAACCATTCCAGGACCTTCCCTCTGACACCAATCTCCCACAGCCATTGCATAAGAATGCGGTGGGAGATGGTGTCGAAGGCCATAGACAAATCAAGGAAGATTAGGATTATTGATTGATGTTTATCCAGGGCCATCCTGATATTATATGTGACCTCGACCAGTGCTGTCTCGGTGGTGTGAGCAGCACGAAAGCCCGACTGGGAAGGATCTAACAGTCCCTTATTCTCAAGATGGTTCACCAACTGTCCATTAACCAAGGATTCCAGTATCTTTCCGAAGTATGGCAACAGAGAGATTGGTCGGTCATTTAGCAGAATGTTAGGGTCTGCTCCGGGCTTCTTCAGTATTGGCCTAATTCTAGCTGCCTTCCATACTATGGGAAAGTCAGCCTCTAGAAGAGATTTATTAAGGAGGCTGGTTAGGCATTCTACCAGGGCAGGGGCCAGTGTAGTAAACAATTTGGGGGAAACCTGATCTGTAGGGGAGCCTGACTTAATTTTTAACCCAACTAATAGTGTCTTATCCTTAGCCAACATTTCAAATTCGTTTCAGATGTGGGATGAGTCATCAGGGGTGAATGTTGGCCCTTCAGACTTCCTTAGAATTTGAAAAGGAGAAAAGGACTCGTATATGGTAATTATTTTATCCTCAAAAAATTTCGAAAGAGCTTCAGTCCGTTCTCTAGAGTTGGGAGTGGACGATGGATTATTGGGGGTGGTAAATTCTCTTAATATTTGGTACAATTCTTTAGAGGAGTTTTCTGCTTTGTTTATGCGCTCCGTTGGATACGCTCGCTTCGCCGACCTTATATCCCGCATATAGTTGGTATGCACGGTTTTATAAGCATTACGATCTGCTGGATTTTTGTTGGTGCGCCATTTTTTCTCTGGAGTTCTTGTTAGAGATTTAGCGATTTTGAGCTGTTTCGTGAACCATGGGGCATACCTAGTCTTACACTTGACCATGCGCCGAGGGGCAATCTTGTCCAATACATTTTCGGTAGTTACCTCGAGATGCTGGGCAGCGGCACTAACGCTTTTGATAGGGTTTATAGATTCGGACTGGAAATGCTTAGAGAAAGAATAAAGTGTAATTTTTTTTACGAGTCTGTGAAATGTGACTTCCTCTTTAGAGGCTAGTTCAGTAGTAAGAGTGGAGATGATAAATTTAATTAAATAATGGCCCGTTCAGAGCCGTGAGATGGGAGAGCTGGCCACGATATCTTGGGAGTTGGTGAAGAGGAGGTCAAGTGTGTGGCCTGCCTGATGGGTCGGGCCAGCAATCTTCTGACTAAGGATGAGGGTGCACATATTGGAAATTAGTTTTTCAGTCTCGGCATCTGATTGTTCATCTGCATGATAGTTAAAAATCACCAATCAAAAGAAATTTGTCCGAGGTCAGGGCATGAGGGGCAATAATCTCTAGCAAAGAGTTAGCAAACTCTCCCTTCGTACCGGGTGGTCGGTAGAGCACGGTTGACTATTCCATTCTTGTCAACCTTGTCGAGCAGGCCGGCCTCGGAGGTTCTGCTTTGAGTTGGCTAACTTCCTTCATTACTGGGCGCACGCAATCAGTGAGACTGGGGACCTTCACGGCTCCCAGAACCCCGTCCACTTGTGAGGTCCCGCAAGGATCCTCTCTGTCCCCTTTATTGTTTAATTTATATATACTATAAAGTCACCATTTTTAATTATGCGGACGATCTGCAACTTGTCTTCCCTTTAAACTCTGCAGACTCTGTGACTGAATTTCAGAACACTATGGTTCACATCCAGAGGTGGATGAATCTGAACCACCTCAAACTGAACCCGGGCAAGACAGAATTGATCTTGCCCGGGAAAAGTGAACTCAGCTGGGGCATCCACTTTTGGCCACCTTACATGGGGGTTCCGCCCATCAAATCCCTCCCAGTCAAGATCCTAGGGGTGACACTTAATGAAGATCTGTCACTCAAAGGTCCGGTAGGGGTGGTGGTATCCTCAAGTTTCTTTCAACTTAGAAAGATAAAAAAATTGCTCATTTATTGACATACTCTGCTCTTATTCAGGTAATCATTGCCCTTGTTCTGTCCCGACTGGACTTCTCAAATAGTCTTTATTTGGGACACCCAGCGGGTCAGTTTAAAAGATTGCAGCTCATTCAGAACCAGACGGCCAGACTTATTTTTAAACAACCTAAATGGCAGTCTATCAGACCGGCCTACAAACACTACACTGGCTGCCTGTGGCTCAAAGGGTTGTGTTTAAGGCAGGTTGCATTATCTTCAAGGCTCTGCAGAGTAGGGGTCCCAAATTCATTAGGAAAATGGTACTCAAGTATGCCCCCTCACGTAACCTTCGTTCCGCTCACAAAGACCTGTTAGTTGTTCCTCTGTTTAAGAAGAAACGACAGGGCGGGAGCTGTTTCCACTTTCTAGCTGCTACCCTCTGGAACTCTTTATCACTGCCTTAAAGACCGTGTGAAGATCTTCTTACTTTTAGATGTTCTCTCAAGACGTGGTTATTTAGACAGGCTTACCCATAGAGTAGTGTGTTGAGTGACCTATAGAGCATTGTGTTGTGTTTTCCATTCCGATAGCGCCATGAAGACCACGGGCGTTCGAGCGCTTAAGAAATAAATATTAACATAACAGATTAGTTATGGAATCCCTGATGGTGTACTCCAATTCTTACAAGAACTTCCTAGGATAAACTGGCCCCAGGTGAATTTAGATTTTGATGGACCGCTCTCAAAGAGGGTAGATTTATAAGAAATGGTCTGAGGCAGGAGTGTGTCCTGGCCCGACCCCCGTTTTTCTTATTCTTCGCTGACCTATGAAAAATAATCAGCCAATCGAACAGCTTCAGCCCTAAAATAAACATCCCGTATGTGAGCTGTCTCTAATACGCAGATGTCTTAGTAAATTTTGCCTGCACAGAAATCAGCCTTCAGAGAAAACTAGATGTCTTCCCAGACTATTGCAAGAAGAAAAAACTAATAGTTCATATGGAAAAGACCAAAGTACTACCAATAGAAAAGAAGGGGATATGGTTGGTCTGGGCTATAAATTAATAAACTTGAAATTGCCAGTCAAAAAAGAATAAATAAGGGGAGGAGCCACGCTAGCAACCAAGATGGCCGTGTAGGCTCCCGGCTCCGCCGACCTCTGCCTCCCGCCGGAATATCCTGTCATTTATCCTGTCTTTGCGCCCAGCCACAATGTGTATGAACCTGCCGTGAGATTAATGGTGCTATTCCGAGATCTCTACTTGCTCGGCTGACGAAGATATGTCGAGTGGAAGTCTGCGGCCTAGATCTGCCCGGAAGCCGGGGTCTCGAGTACTGGCCCATCCGGGTTTCAGTTAAACAACATCGGCTGTGGTGGTGTGACTGGGTCCGGTCTACCGGAGTGGAACAAAAAATTTTCTTTCACTTTTTCGGATTGATGTGGATGATGGTTTGCTGCCTTGGTGAAAGTCTGAGGAGGGGCGACAGCCTAACGCTTGCAGTTGTGGACGGGGGCCCTGCCCGGTGACCCGGTAACTGGCCCACTGGTGTTCGCTGGGTTGGGATCTCCGCCTGCGGTGACGGCCGCAGGATATCATCGAAACAATATATGTCTCCCTCTGCAGTTGACCGTTCCCTATTTGCCCGTTCCCCTCTGAGAGATCGAGCCTGCTGGGGGAAGCGATCATGATCGATACGGATCGAAGAGTGGTTGAACAGAATGTGAGTGATCCGTCGCTGTGAACTGTGTTGGCGGCCATTAGGTCACTTCAGGTGTACGTTGAAGACGGCATTCAGATGACGATGGAGCGCTTGGCTGAGATGCTATGAATTGGACCGGACCCTACTCCATTACAAGAAACAGCGACAACCGAGACACCCAATAGGGCCACTCTGATGAAGAAAGTAGACCCCCCCCCCCATTGTGTGAGGTATCGGACCCTTTGACCAGTGTTTTGGGAGATGAACACCAGCTCAATGCCACCAATGGATTGTTAAGCCTACGATCGTTGCCGACTATGGAAGGACTAATTGATGTTCCCACTCCAGAAACTTTTGATGAGAATTGTTATCGGAATGAAACTGCGTCACTTCACTATGCATCGGAGCCGCTAAGATGGCGGATGAATCAACGCTGGGAGTTCACAACGGGGAAGGGAGTCTCTGGACCTGACGATGTTCACAGCACTTTCGTTCTACTACTTTGTCTTGCATTGAGTTCTATTATAGTTTCTTCGTACTCGGATTGTCTTGTGGAAGAGGTGGTTTATCAGGAGGGGACTCGTGTGTCTGATCGGAAGGGGCAAGGATGAGATCGAAAGACTGGGTTTGACTCCAGTATCGATGGGCACGGGATTTGCTAAACTTATGCTATAGTAAGGCTGGGCGGTGTTTTAAGATTCCCTTGTTAAGATACATATTTGCTGTCCAATTGATTTCAATTTGGGGATCCTTGGTTCTGGCGGGGGGGGGGGGGGGGGGGGGGCGACCGGGAGCCTGTACAAATATGCCCTCCTCCACTTCTCTTCTCTACTTCGGTAGATTTCTTCTTTTAGAACCTTGTTAGTTGGGGCGACAGGCACGCTGCTACTGGGGGTTAGGCGATAGCTGTTTGCAGGGGTGGGGGGATGGGTTTATTGTTTTCTTTTTGTTATCGTCCATATGGTTTTCTCTCTTTTTAAAAAAAATTTCTCAGTCTTTCCTTTACTCGTAATATTGGCGAAATATCCTGACTTTGATCCTTAACCTCTAGTATCTGGCTGCCATGATTCTCCTGCTGTTTTGATTTTATGTGTGGGAAGGTTTTGAGGATCCGCAACTAAACTGTTAACCGGTTATACTGATGCAAATTTTATTTTGTGCTTAATAGTGCGAGCCTCTCGAATATTTTTGCTGTTCCACGTCCATCCTGTTTTTTTGTACCAACTCACCCTGTCATTATTGGATGTATGTATGGCACGAGATATGTCTGTTTATTTTTTGCTTTAAACAATAAAAAGATTTATGAAGAAAAAAAAAGAATGAATATTTGGGGATGTGGTTTTTAAATTTCTTGCCCTCCTTCTACAATGGTGCAGTCAGAATACAAGCGGGACAGACGGGACGAACCCACCTAGCATATGCAGAGATAATACAATTTCTGATAAGAATAAATAGTGAGGAGATTCCAAAAATCTCATTCTTTTGCAAAAGTGAGATACTACAAAGTCAGTTAACCTGGGCACGACTAGTCAGAAGAAGGATCCTTAACGGTTGTAGGAAATTAAAAATAGGCGATAGTGATCATGTAGGCGTGCGTAAATCTGAGCTTAGAAGATTATCTAAACGAGTATCCAGAGGGGAGTATTTAATGTACCTAAGCAATAAGAATTCTGTATCCCTCTTGTTGAATTCATGGTTGGGGGGGATGAGACATTTCCCTACTTGGAGAAACTTGCAGATGTATTGTTGCAACAATGTCTCTTGAGATTTAGATGTGGGGTAAATCAAGTCTTTATGTTGGATGTTCATGGTATCTTGCTAAAAAATGACAAAATCTGTAAATGTGGTCTGAATCTGTAGGGAGATCTAACACATAATTTTGTCGATTGGCTGTGGTTCTTAGCTCAACTGAAGTTTTGATTAAAACCAGTTTTAAAAAAGTACGACATGAGGATGGGGGCAAGCGATTTAAATTACTTGTGGAGAGGAGTTTCCTGGATGTAATTTGGGCAATGGGGCGATTGTTCTTCCTTTTCTTTTTTATTTTTTATTGTATGTAGATTCATGTCTAAGGGTAAATTGATTATTCTTGTGAAGGAAGAACTGAGGTTTTAATTGGGGGATGTTCTTTTTTTGTCTGTGTATAAAGTTTAAGGATAGATTTGTTTATTATAGGATGAATTATGGTTTTAATGATGTTTTATTGGGGTTGCAATTTTAACCATTGATCTTATGTTGGATACAGACCCTCCGAGATTTTGTGATTTAAAAAAAAAAAAAAAAAAAACAACACTAAATCAGCAGTTTTGTGAAAGGCTGTGCTTTTTACAGAAGTGCCCGCAGAATTTCTTTTCTTGGCCCAATGTTGAATACTGAGCCAAAAAAAGGACTTGATCAGCGAGCTGGCAAGGTGTTTGTTTACTCACCTGCTGCATCGCATCCCTCTGCCTCCTGAAAATGTAATAATGCTAAATAGATACTCCTGTAAATATCTATGACTTAAAATGTACAAATGGGCCAATTCATGATGTTTTGAGAACACACAATGTTTTTTGGAACATTTAGGGCCCCATTAGGATGGCATCGTGTCGGAAATCGGGACCGCCTGCCCTAAGGGCGGGGGTCCCGCACACACCATTAGGATGTGCCCGCCACAGTGGCGGGCACATCCTGTATTTATAGTATTGTGGCGCGCGGAGCTCTCTGCTCCGCCCGCCACAATACTAAAAATGCTTAGCAGCATTTACGTAATCAAAGCGGCAGGCTCCGCGCGGTGCCTGCCGCTTTGATTATGCAAATGCAGTGGGGTACCACAGGTACCACCCGTGTGCCTCCGCACTTTGGCCTTCACTCCGGGGGACCACAGGGGGCTCCCAGAGTGAACACTGCCTGCCTTTCCGTGGCGACATTGCCGCAGCGGAAAGGCATTGCACACTTGCCATTGTAATATGGCTGGCGGTGTCTCATAGACACCGCCACCATATTAATAATTTTCCGCCCCGGCCGCAATGCGACCGGGGCGGAAAAGTGGCGGGCGGTGTTTTGCTCCGCCGTGGTCCCCCCGCCATTCTAATCTGGCGGGGGGGAATACAGGGAAGGATGGCGGGCGGATTGCCCCCGCCAGGCTGGCGGTGGCTACCGCCGGCCTGGCGGGGGCAATCCACCCGCCATCCTAATGGAGCCCTAGATGTCTTTCAATATGTTATGTACTATTTTAACTTTTTGGTCTTGATACTGACCATTAACCTTCAATCGCTTATAGTGACTACTTTTGAGAACCTAATAGGTACTAAGGATCTGGGGCACCACGCGAACCAATCAAAAACCTACATCATGAAGTGTGGGGAGAAAACCACGAAATGTATAGATAAAGTAATAACAGGAAAAAATATAAGGTTCACTGACACTTTCTCGTACTTTTGGGTCCTATTCGACAAAGCCAGTACGTGGAATAATGCAATCGAAAATAGAATCGATTCAGCAAGGCATGTTGGGCTCCCAGACGCTTTGCGATACAATTAGGCTCAAATCCCCCTGAGACTATGCTGAAAATAAAGCGAAGTGCCTCAGCATAACATTATACTGGGCGGGCATATGGGGATATAAGAAAGGCAAAGGTGTACAAGTTGCAGACAACAACTTTATTAAGTACCTCCTGGCGATCCCCAAAAGCCCGTCACTATATGTATCCCACACTGAACTTGGCGCCCCTTTGTCGAAGATATGATTAAGATAGAACCAATACTGTTATGGCATAAAATCTGGAATTCTGACCATACAGAACTCAACAAAGCAATAATTGGCAACTGTTTAAAAGCATCATTTTATTCATGCATCCCATGGCTGGCATATGTCGAACAGTTTTTTAGTAACTACTAAACAGAAGGGGGACCCCCGGCACAATACAGGCAGGTAGGCTGGGGAAATACAATAACATCAAAGGCAAACGGGGTACCTGCCAAGTGATTTCAATGAAGGCCCATTTAGGGGGTCCTTTAACTAATTCAGTACCACCGGAGCAAACCAGTACTGATTCAAATAATCACATCAACAAAATACAAATATATAGGGGTTTTATTATACAGAAAATATTTTCTTCAATTCATAAATGAACATGATCAATATCAAACCACACAATAGTTTAAAAGAAACATATATAAATAAATACAGCCCTACACACCAAGTTCACACATCCCACTCATACCATCATGCATTCCACGATTCAAAATAAATCATAAATCATACAGCAGACACACATAATATCCAAAAGGTACATAGCAGCCACAAGATGATTTGGATGACAAGGTGGAAACAATTCATCAGGGGGGGTGGAGAAAAGATCGGTCCAACTACCCCCAAACAAAAAACGCCAACGCGCGTTTCAGTGTGTGACCCCAGCCGGGGCAACACCTTCATCAGGGCGGAGATGTACAGAAGAGGTGTGGGACAATATATCCGAGTTGAAAAAAACGAGCCAAATACTGAGGGTATTAATCTTCCCCCAGGTTGCCGAATGGATATAGGGGCCCCAGCGCTAAATACTTCACAGAAATGCTCAATGATGATCCTTGCGGTTCCTATATAGGAATAGGCATGGTATCTTCCTCACAGCCACAGGAGGTCAGCTAAAAATGTCAAACGTCTGCAGGTAGGGTGACCTTTAGATCACATTCTCGAGGCCCCCGTCAAATGGATAAGGATTCTTTAGATCAAGAGAATAAAAGGAGTGACTTGGACGGGATGTATCTAGTCAGAAATTTCATACATGCCAGGCGGCCCGCAGGAGAGGCATCGTCGGGACATGGCTCATCTTGAGTATTTTGAGAACCCTGAAACACCACTTGTTAAACACATGTCATTTACTCAATGTCGCCCTGCATATCTGTATATACAATCATTACCAACACTAGAGATGTGTTGTGGAATGACGTTTTTTTTCATGGGCAGTTTTTTACACTAGAAAAAAATAATAACATGAGCAGTCACCATCAAGAACATGACAAATAGAGTTTAAACTAGTCACGTCATTTTTATAATGTATAGCGAAATGCAATAAAATAACTTTCATTTGATTATCGCACTTTATCCACCTTAATTGAAATGAAATCTGAAAACACTGTGACTATATCTAATCGTACCCCTTTTTAGGTCTCGGCCTAAAGATGCGCGAAGCGCGTTCTCAGCAGATAACTATTGTGATCATGTCAGCCGCCAAAGCCGACAAAAGGAGACAAGAGCTGGGCAGGCGCCCAGCAATCCTAATGGGAGAGGGAGCGACAAGTGCTGGCCACGCGCGGATTCAGTCGCGCGCACGCTCACGGCGCCAGCGTCCCCGCCGCGCGCCGATCACTGCTCTCTTTCTTGCCGGCATCCAGAAGTTTCGCAACGCAGTGAGGGCACTGAGAGGTAGATGCTTGTTACAGTTTTCATCCGTTTGGGGTATTTGAACCCGGGATAAATGTAACCGCCCGCGTTTAAGAAGGCTCAGATGAATCGCATTTTGCACTGTCGGCTAACGTGTGTGGGCGTGCAAAAGGGTTAACTTGAATTGACGCTATGGGTGCCTGACCCGTGGATGTGTTCGGGATATCCATTTTAGGAGTCTTCCTGGATAGGATTAGTTCAGATTTCATGATTCTATGGTGACTGTGCCCGGACTTGCACCAGGTCGGCAGGATTTAAGAGGCGGCCAGTAAGGACTCCCGCTGTTCTAGAGGTAAACAGCTTGTGGTATTATTAAGAGGCATTTTTTCTACGTCTTAAATAAACCAGTCACACGAACTTTGGAAACTTGTGCCAAGTCTATACTTATACGGACAAACTGAGTGTGAAACCGAAATACATTTTGTATTATTTCACGCCGTTTACAACTGGTGTGTAAGTGTCGGCCGCTTACTCTTCACAGTGCATTTTATCTGCTCTTGCTGTCGATTCTAGTTAGTGCTTTGTTTATAAAGCCCCAGCGACTGCTAAAGTGCATGGCTTTTAACTCTGGGCAGTGGCTGTGGATGCGTCAAAGGTATTTGTTTTTGGCATTTAGTATTTTCTGAGATATCTGGCCAATTGTCTTGCTTCTCTAGCCAGGTGCCAATATCCACATCTTCAGAAAGCGAGCAAAGTGCTAAAGAAGCGCAGAAAATTCTTGAAAAGGGTTTCCTTGACAGCACAGGCTTATTCTCATTAACCACTGGTTTAACCACTAACCTTGGGTTCCAAAGTATTGTGCTACTCTCGCTGTAAAGTGCTTCAGTGCCTCACCAGGAGTAGTAAGTGTAATATAAATGCAGTTGCAATAACAGTCCAGCACGAACTGTTCGCCTTGGTGCTCTCTAGTTGGCCACTTCCTAAAGTGGCGAGTGGGCAAAAAAAGATGGACTGGATTGGGAACTGAAGTAATATGTGCTGGGCAATGTAATGCTTATGGATATAATGCGCGCACTACACCACCATTATTAAAGATCAGTGCACTGATATTTATACCTTTGAAATAAACTGTGCACCGCATTTCCAATGGAATGGAATGTGTTGCTGTTATCTGTCTCACTGAAACGTGTGGGACACCAGGCCTACACAACAAAATATGTACACTGCGCTGTTTTAGCAATGACATATCTGCACTTGAATTTTTGTATTTATATGGCGCTTACTACCCCTGGCGAGGCGTTGAAATGCCCCATTATCACCAATAAAACGTGCAACGCCCTGACATTAGCACTAAAGAAATGAGTGCAACGAATACCTTATTCCCAAAAAATAAACTGTGTGCTTTGCAACATTACCCACGCCAAGGACGTGTGAAATGACCCACGTTTCCTAAAATGAAATATAATTTTTCACAATGTCCAGCACTCTTTAACAATGTAGGAACGATCTGTTTCTGTACAGTATAATAGCAAAAGACTTTTCCTTTTGATGCACAATATAGAATCACAATATTTCATTTAGTCAGTCCTGGTAAATTATGAGTCTTCAGTGGATGAATATTAAGTTCTTTATTTGATTCAAAAAGCATGGATTCTGTCTTCATAAAAACAATGTTGTAGCCGGTGCCTACGCGTTTCGTCCAAAAGGACTTCTTCAGGGCAGGTAAGTCAATTTCAGGATTAAGTAGGGCTTATCTGTTTCTTCTTCATGAAAGATTATTTGTGATTCACTTCCTTGGTGTGCTTTCGCAACCTTTGTAACGAATATCTTGTAATTTGTCAAATAGCGTCTTTCTACTGGGGGTCACGTGTCTGTAATATGTATCTCACAATGTCTTGAACACTGCTCTCTGATGTGCCGGATTCTTATAGATCCAACATGTTGTGTGTTGACAAATCACTGGCTTCGTGGCGTGTTAACCACAGCAGCTTCCTTAGCACCTAAAAATTTGCAGATATAACTGTGATACTAGTGGATAGGTGCAATATCGTATAGCCTCAAATCCCTGTGCTCGGTGTGTATAACCTAAAATGAAATATGTTAAAATACTTGGTTTACGCTGCTAGTCCTATAAAAGAACTTGTCGCAGTGGGCCTTTCATTCTTATCAATGACGTGCACCAAGCGCTGCAGGCATAAGTGAAGCGTGCAGTGCACGGCTACTACAAAAAATGACATATGTTGAGAAGGCGCCGAGATTACAAAAATATGAAATGTGTGTAGCACACCATCGGGCCTGAAAGTGAGCTGCGCACTGCTGCTAACATCAATAACCTGTGTTCTGTGCACGGTGATTCATAGCCGTGAAATGTTTCCCAGACACTATTTATTGCAATCCGAATTGTGCCGCGCACCACTATGCATAACAATAAAACAGTGTGCTCGGCACTATCCTTTCTAAAACTAAAGTACCTGCAACGCACCACGGTTAACTGCAATGCAATATCTGTCAAGCAACACTTTTAAACTAATAAAAATGTTGAATGCATCACGATTCATAAAAAAGAAAACTGTTTCAGAGCACCCCAGTTGTATTCATTAAATGTGTGCGATGCACCATGAGTCCTCAAATGAAAAGTATCCAATGCACGACCATGTAAAATTAATTGAATGTGATCCTTGCACCCCTATTCCTCCAAATAAAATGTGTTCAATCGACTTAAAATGAAATGTATGCATTGGACTGCTATTTCTAAAACTGGAAGAAGTGTATTATATCACTACTCAAGTAAATCGAATATATCCAGTACACCACGAATACTAAAATAGAAATAGTGCACTACTATTACTAACAAGCATTGGCATAGCCAATAGGTCTCGCTTTTGCGACCTGCTGCATAACCAAATACTTATAAGGTCCCAAAGGCGAGACCTATTGGCTATGCCAATGCTTGTATTTAAAAGGATTCACAGCTCGAGACGCACAGCCACACACACACACAGCCGCACACACACACAGCCGCACACACACACAGCCGCACACACACACAGCCGCACACACACCCACAGAGCCGCACACACCCACACAGCTGCACACAGCCGCGCACACACACACACAGCCGCACACACACAGCCGCACACGCACACACACACAGCCGCACACGCACACACACAGCCGCACACGCACACACAGCCGCACACGCACACACAGCCGCGCACACACAGCCGCGCACACACACAGCCGCGCACACACACAGCCACACACACACACACAGCCACACACACACACACACACAGCCACACACACACACACAGCCACACACACACACACAGCCACACACACACACACAGCCGCACACACACACAGCCACACATACACACAGCCACACACACACAGCCACACACACAGCCAGCCGCACACACACACACAGCCGCACACACACACAGCCACACACTTACACACACAGCCGCACACACACACAGCCGCACACACAGCCGCACACACACACACAGCCGCACACACCCACACAGCCGCACACACATACAGCCGCACACACATACAGCCGCACATACACAGCCGCGCACACACAGCCGCACACACACAGCCGCACACACACAGCCGCACACACACAGCCGCAAACACACACAGCCGCAAACACACACAGCCACACACACACACAGCCGCAAACACACACAGCCGCACACACACACAGCCGCACACACACCCAGCTGCACACACACCCAGCTGCACACACACCCAGCTGCACACACACACAGCCGCAAACACACACAGCCGCAAACACACACAGCCGCACACACACAGCCGCACACACACACAGCCGCACACACACCCAGCCGCACACACACCCAGCCGCACACACACCCAGCCGCACACACACCTAGCCGCACACACACCCAGCCGCACACACACCCAGCCGCACACACACCCAGCCGCGCACACACCCAGCCGCACACACACACACACAGCCGCACACACACACACAGCCGCACACACACACAGCCGCACACACACACAGCCGCACACACACACAGCCGCACACACACACAGCCGCACACACACACAGCCGCACACACACAGCCGCACACACACAGCCACACACACACAGCCGCACACAGCCGCACAGACACACACACACAGCCGCACACACACACAGCCGCACACACACAGCTGCACACACACACAGCCGCACACACACACACAGCCGCACACACAGCCCCACACACACACAGCCACACACACACACAGCCCCACACACACACAGCCCCACACACACACAGCCCCACACACACACAGCCACACACACACACAGCCACACACACACACAGCCACACACACACACAGCCACACACACACAGCCACACACACACACAGCCACACACACACACAGCCACACACACACAGCCACACACACAGCCACACACAGCCACACACACACAGCCACACACACACAGCCACACACACACACACAGCCACACACACAGCCACACACACAGCCACACACACACACACAGCCACACACACAGCCACACACACACGCACACAGCCACATACACACACACACAGCCACACACACACACACACACACACACACAGCCACACACACACACACACACACACAGCCACACACACACACACACACAGCCACACACACACACACACAGCCACACACACACACACACAGCCAGACACACACACTCAACCACACACACACTCAACCACACACACACTCAACCACACACACACACAACCACACACACACACAACCACACACACACACAACCCCACACACACACACAACCCCCCCCCCCACACACACACACACCACCACACACATCACCACACACACACACCACTGTCAGTGCACACTTTCACCAGGCACAGGCACCATCAGTCGTCGGAGCACGCTTTCCTGGGCACAAACACGACCAGCCGTCAGTGCACGCTTTTACCGGGCCCAAACACCACCAGCTGTCAGTGCACGTTTTCATCAGACACACACCACCAGCCGTCAGTGCACACTTTAACCAGGTACACACACCACCAACCGTCAGTACACGCTTCCACCAGGCACACACACCACCAGCCGGCAGTACACACTTCCACCAGGCACACACACCACCAGCCATCAGTGCACAATTTCTACAGGGACACACACCACCAGCCATCAGTGCACACATCAATTGTTAACGCATCCACAAATAACTATTGTAGCAATCGCAGTATGGCTCACTTTACTTTCAAACATATTCATCTAACGCGCAGCATGCCACCACTGCTACAAAAATAAATACACATTTTTTTTGGCCTACAATTTATAGACTTTTGGTGCAATTGGTGTTGCAATATTAAGCAATGCCAATAGCTCAAGCTTAATTAACCCGAGACCTATTGCATTGTAAATGCTTGTTACGTATGTATGGGCATAGACATGCACGCATCTGCAAGCGGCATACCTTACTGTTTCAAATGCAGTGGTTTCCTTTCCATTTGCCATTTCCCCTTCTGCTACTTAGATGTGCATGTGAGAAGTTGGCCCGATATGCAACGTTCGCTATTCTAGCGACCGCTATGTATCGTTCCAACGACCCTTATGGTGTTTGGTTGTAAGTCAACCTATAGACCAGCTATCCTAGTAGCGTGGATACGAGCAGTCTAAGGCTAAAGACTCGAGAGGGCGCGTTAAGCCAGCTGTTTACCACACATGTACCCCTTGAACACCCAGTGAAAGGACACCACACAAGTGTTATGAAAATAAACAGTATATTTATTAAGAATCACAACAGCCCTGTACTCTTTATGAGGACAGGGTACTAAGCACAAACCAAATCTCTTTAGAAAATACTTCAAGTGCACAATTAAAACAAGTGTCCGAGGACACGGAAAGATTAAGGTCTCGGACGGACCCGATAAGGCAAGTCGGAAGCGAGGGACTCAGGACCCTAGAGTAAGGAGGCTATGCAGGCACCGAAATGCCGAGTTACCTAGCCACGAGGGCTGCGGCTGCACAAGTCTTACAGGCGTCGGGGTCTTCGCTGACGAGCCAGGAGCCGGAAGAAAAGGAGTTGCTGGCCGGCGACCAGTGCTGAATAGTTCGTAGAGATCCAAGCCTGGATCGGAGATTGATGAAACCTGAAAGCAGAGGGGACCAAGTTCGTACTACTAGCCAGTAGTCAGAGGGTACCAGGACGGCACCGGTTGGCCGTCACCTCAACCAGGTGAGGGGGCGACGCTAGGCTCTGCAGTCTCACGGACCAGGAGGCGTTGTCGGCGACCACGGCGGAGGTGCGAGCTGTCCCACGAAGGATGATGCTGTTGGCGTCGCTGGGCCCAGGATGGGACGACAAGCCTTGGCAGATCTCAGGGCCACGTGGTGGGCCTAAGATGGCGTCTTGAGTGGACCAGGAGGGTCCGGGGTGCTTCTCGCAAAGATGGAAGCAAGGGCCAGTCTGGAGCAACCAGACCAGCAGTGATGATTCTCGGATGTCGTCACAGAAGGGCACAAGCCAGCGGCTAGTGACCAGACAACGTGCTGAGCAGCGAGCTGAAGGGCCCCACGCAGATCGTGGAGATGCTGGGAGACTGCACTTCGGTGCTGGAGCGGCTCAGGGTCGGGGCTTCTCGGACCCCAGAGTACTCACCAGAGAGTTACCTCGATGGTCGTGCTGGCTTTAAGAGCGTGCCGGTTCTGATGATGGCCGGTCCCTCGAGGTCTCGTCGCACCCACAGATCACAGCTGAGCTGATGACGTGGGTAGAGGTCAGAGGTGCCAGGGAAGCCGGTTCTCGTCGAGCTGGGCCGTCGGATTCCTTGAGGAAGGACTTACAGCAAACCGCAGAGTTCTTAGTTGGTGCCCGCTGATGCAGGGTGACTACTCCTTAGTCACAAGGGAGAAATCTTGAGAAGAGTCTTGAATGTCCTTTCGTAGAAAGTAGTTCTTGAATCAAAGATGATCTAATTTGGAAGGGTCCCCGCTCCGGTCTTTATTCTAAAGAAAGGGGTGGGTACATGACTAGGTCCTGCCCTAAGGGTGGGACCAGGAAGGGGGGTAGTTACACCCCTCTCCCCTGCCGGACTTTCCCCAGGCCAGGGCTGTCGCCCCTGGAACTGGTTCTAACCGGCAGATGCGTAGTGAGCACCGGGGTGCCACTCCGCAGTCACCTTCTCGCAAAAGCCCTACCTACCCAGAATACACAAACCCTGTCTGGGACGGTGCGAACACCGCCCTCAACAGGAAACCCTTTGTCCAAGCTCTCCTCGCTGGAAGGACTCCCAGCAGCAGGAGGTCAGACTCGTGTCTGTGGTGGCAGCATCCATTTTGTGGAGCTGAGGCTTTAGTTAACTTTAACCGGGGTTCACAGTTACGTACATGTCGTGTCCCTCTAGAAGGGCGGAATGCTAACCTCGTCGCCAGAGTTGGGGAGAGGGCAGCATCCCGATTCGCATGACACCTTACTCGACATGTCTTGATAACGCGACACCGAAGTTACCGATATGGTACGCGTTATCATGGAACAGCCATTGGGTCTTGATTCCGCAAGCTGCAACCGGGCTCGGCTCGGGCCAGAGCTTAGTTCACACGAGCCCATGCACTCTGCCTTCAGGATTGTCAAGGCCTGCCATAGGAGTGACTGATAGGAACTCGAGTGTCCATTGTATGGTTAGATATAGTGCTACTATATCTAAAGCAAAGTGTGTGTACACGACTTCGCCCCAGCTGTCACGCAGCCAGTTGTGTCAAATTTAGGAGGCCAGCCAGGGGTGGCATAATACATGCTGCAGCCCCTGGCGGCCCTGGGTACACCTATGCCCTGCGTTACGGGGTCTGATAAGGTGGCCCAGTACCAATTGGAAATGTACCTAAAGTACATGGAATCCATTTTAACGAGAGAGCAGTAGGCCTGGGGTCCTGATTGGCAGGATCCCAGGTCGACTATGTCAAAAACCAGCTAAAACACAGGGCAAAAAGTTGGGGGCAACCATAGTCAGGATGTACCTTCCTACAGTGCACATGTTTGAAAGCAGCCGTCTTTCTGTTGTGAGTTAAAGGTCTGATTGTGGCGTTCTGACGTCGATGCATTCCAACCTTTGCTACGGAAAACGAGCACGCTTTCATAGCAGCCGCCTTACTTACAAATCAGAGGAATCTTCCCGTCTGCGTTTGGTTTCCATGCGCCGCGGGAAGATTTAATTCGGAGAATAGTCATCTTGGGTGGGTTGCTGCCCTATCGTGTCCCTAATGTAATTCGATCACCGCATGATCTTTTATTTCAGTTTTATAATTTTCTTGAGACTCTGGAAGTTGAATTAATTTATCTACACTCCACACATTGGATTTTGAATTTGGTTACAGAACGGTGAGTTTTCCCCTGCTCTGTATAATAGGAGCACCTACTCATGTCTGGTGTGAGATTGGTATTAATGTACACATAAGTCTTTAGTTCATAGGCATTTTTGGAGTATTGTGTATCTTGAGCTGGAGGAGTCAAAGATTTTTCTCCCCTCGTACAGTGGACCTGGACATATAACTGTCCCACTTGGTTGCACACACATTTGCTTGCGCATTGTAAACCATGTAACTCAGGCACTCATGTTTTCAAATCTTATCTCACAGAAAAATACTGTTATTTTAGAATACTTTCTCACATTGGAAGATAATTGTGTGGATACCGGTTGATTCCCCTGCTTTGATCGCCATCCTAGATTGGAGAAGTCCTGCTCCCCAAATAATCTTTACAAAAGGGGATGATGGACTGAGCGTTTGAGCAAATCAAACACTCACCCCCAGTCAACTGATCTGGGTCTAATCCATCACCATTCTTTAGCTCACTCAGCCACCCCAGTTTAGACATGGCCATATGCAAATCAGTCTGACCCTGTGCCTCATGGGAACAGTCCAGCCCGAACTGCCAAGCCATGTCTTCCCTGGACCGGAAACAAGCATCCTGGGACCGTTTTCGGATTCATAATGCTCATCAGCCAGGCTATCTTGAATCCAGTGGCCAAGTGAGCAAGGGACTCATGTCTGAGCATACCCTGTCAACTTAGGGCAGCCCGAGTGGGATGGGTATGCTCGGACGTGAGTCCCATGCACTCAACATCGCTGGATTCAAGCAAGCCGGGCTGAAGACGGCTGGAATGCCAGAAACTGGTCCTCGGAAGACCCGCCGTGATGTGTTAGTGCAGAGCTTTCCAAACTGTGTGTCCCGACACAGTACTGTGTCACCTGAAAATGATGGGCGAGTCGCAGGCACTTAGCAACATAACTGCTGCTAATTAAGAGACGGTCCTAGACACTCTTATCTATGGTCTTTTAAAGACCTGTGAAGTGCTCGGGTGCGGCTGAGTGTGTGCCCGGGAAGCTGGGGTGAGGTGACCGAGGGTGACAGACAGAGGGAGAGGGGCGGAGGGAGACGGAGGGATCGAGACGGAGGGAGGGAGGGAGACAGAGGGAGGGAGACAGAGGGAGGGAGGGAGGGAGAGGGAGACAGGCAAGAGGGAGACAGGCAAGGGGGAGAGAGGGAGACAGGCAAGAGGGAAACAGAAGGAGAGAGAGACGGAGAGACGGAGAGAGGGAGGGAGGGAGGGAGACAGAGGGAGGAGGGCGTCAGACAGAGGGAGGAGGGCGACATGGGGTTGGAGAAGAGGGAGGGAGACCATTTGCTCACTTGTTTTTCAAAATGTTCTTCCGGGGGGAGAATCCCCCTCCCCCTCCCCCTGCCAAAACCCCCTTAGGTGGTTCGGGTTCCCTCGCTCGCTACACTGCCTTACTGTGTCACAAAATGATGCATCTCCAAAAAGTGTGTCACCAACATGAAAAGTTTGAAAAGCTGTGCGTTAGTGGATACACATACAGAAAATATCGAAACGTCGACCACAATCTTATTGGGCCATGTTCTTGGTAAAACATCCTTTAAATTAAATTAATGTTGAGATAGGGTCTGTGTTGAACGAGTATATACAAGAAGGACGTAAAATATTTGTTTCATGTACATTTTTTGTATTGTGTCAAGCACTTTTGCTCTCTTTCACTTTTTTTTTGGTTAAAATCTTTTTATTGGTTTTAACAAAGATACACAACATTTGTAGCTCGGCCGAACTTAGTTTGCATGCCAAGATCATCAGTTATCTAAAGTCAATAAGCAGCTTTTGTACAAGTTCTCAGCATGAGTATTCAGCTTAACTAGGCGCAGAGGTTCCATTATTACAGTGCCTAACATGCATAGTTTACATGTATAATGTTGCATCTGCGCTCTATCCTCGGGAGCTAACAAATTAAACATAACATAAAAACACTAAACATTTCCGTGGTCATGACCCTAACGTGGCTGAGGGAGTGTAGGGCGGGCGTTATCTGGAGCTTGGAGGACCCAAGGGGTCCACCGCTCCAAGCTCTGGGGTGGGGGGTGACTGGGGTCGCCCTTGGAAGAGTCAGTAGAAGGCCTAGCTTTGACTTCTGGGAATTCAAAATTGGGGCCAAATCTGTTCTATCTGAAAGAGGTGGAGGCCCGCAACCTAGACCCATAGGCAAATAGAGGTTACTCCCCCTCCCCCCTCCCCCCCCTCCCGACAGGCAACCCACCAGAGGATCCAAATGTAATCCGAGCTCCTGAGGGAATTTTCAATAACATCTGACATGTTCAAGGGCTAGGGCTCGCCACAAACTGGCATGCCATTGGGTAAGAGAGGAGCCTCCGTTTTCTTCCAAGCTGCTGCTATTGCCATTTTGTGATATAGAACAACAATTGGTCCTAGGACTAGGAATAGATCAAAAAACGTTTTCCAATTTAGTTTGAATGCAAAAACATATTAAACATATAATAGTCCGTGTACAATATAATGCACCTTGCACAAAAAGAGTAGGAAATGTCGATACCCACTGAATTCAAACAAAACTGTCTATTTTATTCATAGTATCGAAAACATAAGTTAGGACATAGTTATACAATTGGTTGGTAGGAACATTGCTCCAGAAAGGAGGAGGGAAGTGAAAAGTGTGCTCTCGTGCGTGATAGCAGTAGGAAAGGACAAGGAATTATAGTAATTCAGATGTAGGGTTTCTTGATTTAACACGAAAAACTGGTTATAACATCAGCACCAGTTATTTATGGCCTGTCCATGTAGGGACATCCTTCCATTTTTTTTTTCAAAAGAAAAGTTTGTGCTGTTGCAGAGAAATCTGTTCAAGGGACTGGGTGGTGGTAACCAATGGCACAGGCCTTTTTAGGGATTAAAGTCAACATTTCAATCCGTCTCGACGCGTGAGGGTACTTTAGAGCCTCCGCAAGCGGGTCTTCCTCAGGACAGGGAGTGGGGCAACCTAAATCAGGTGCCTGGCGATTTTAGACCCTGTTGTCAGCTCCCACGAGTGCAGTATCCGTATGGCACTCGCGGTAGGTAGCAGGAAGGAAGGCAACCACAAATGCAAGAGGTGGTGGGCCGGATTAAATCCTAACAGGAAATGGATCAAATATTCGGTTTTGGGGTAATGCCCAGGTAGGTAATTTCATTGCGTGCACATCGGAAGAGTGAAGTTTCCTTGATCACTGCCATAATTTCTAGGGGTATTGTCAGATTAAGTAAGCAGGGTTTGGAAAGATTAACTTTAAACCCCGCTACTCCTTCAAAATATTGAGTTCGACCTGTATTGCCGGCTGGGAAGCAAGACATCATTCATGAAGTGCAAAATGTTGTGTACATCTGGTCCGAATCTGATGCCGCTAATCTCTAGATTAGATCTTATCCGCGCTGCAAGTGGTTCGATACAGAGGGATAAGAGCACGGGAGGTAGGGGACAGCCCTGCTGCCTTTTGCCTTGTGATAGATTGAAAAAGTCTGAGGCAACTCCATTTACTAGAACTCAGGATCTAGGGGAGCGGTAGTTAGCATTCACCATTCCCAGGAAGCGCTCACCAAATCCAAAGCGGCGCAGGGTGCATATTAAGAAGGGCCAATCGACCCAGTCAAAGGCCTTTTCTGCATCCAATGATAAGAGGGCCGCTGGGATAACTTTCTTCTGAACTTTATCAATTAGGTGCATTATCCTGCGTAATTTATCATGGGTCTGACGTCCCTTGATAAAACCCGATTGGACGGGGTGAAGTAGTGTAGGTAAAATATATTCTAGTCTACTGGCCAATTTCTTGGAGTATAGTTTGGCGTCCAGATTCAGTAGTGCTATGGGCCTGTATGAAGCGCATTAATGGGGATCTTTCCCTGCCTTGGTGACTATAGTGATTAACACTTCCCCCATGGGTGGAGATTCGTGTTGGGTAGTTGCTAGTTCGTTAAGGTGGTATGACAGGTGGGGAGGTAACTCTGCTGCAAATGTTCGTAGAATTGGGCAATCAGCCCATCAGGCCCTGAGGCCTTCCGGTGTTTGAGGCCATCAATTGCCTTCTGGACCTCTTCCCTTGAAATAGGTCTGCTAAGAATGTCATTACTGGTAGGGTAGACCTGTGGGAGCTCTAGTGAGTTTAGGTAAGGAGCTTGGTCTTGTTCTAGGATGTGCTGCATAGAGTGAACCATAAAAGTCACAGAAGGCCCTCGCTTTTCCTCCCTCGCTAAAGTGTGTGGTGCCCTTGTTGTCAACTATTTGCTTAACATATTCTTTTTCTTGTTTCGTTCTAAGCTGTTGTGCTAGTAGAGGGCCTATTTTATCGTTCCCATCGTATCCCAGAGACTGGAGGTGTAGTATGTTTTTTTTTTTGTGTTTTTTTTTCCTGCCCTATTGGTATATATTGCTTGGAGTTTCCCTTTTAGTGCAGTTACTTTCTGTACTGTTTGTACGGATGGGTCATCCTTGTGCGCCCTTTCCGTATTTCATAACTCCCCGTCTGTTTCTTTTACAAAGTGGTAGCTAGCACAATGCATTTTCCCCTTATAACTGCCTTAAAAGTGTCCCAATTATTCAAATGAGAGGTGTCTATGGGGTCGTTGGTAGTGAAATAGTCTTTAATCGACTTCCTCAGTTCATCACGGAGAAGTCCAACTCTACTAAGAATATTAGGAAAGTACCACTTAGCAAGTTTAGAGCATGGGGCCGGCCAGTTGATCAGGATTTCTAGTGGGGCGTGATCCGAGAGACATATCTGGTGCAGTCTCCTGGAGCGCTTGGCTGCCGAAGATATGGCCAATCCTAGAGTAAGATCTGTGTGAGTGAGAGTAAATGGAGTAATCTCCTATTGAAGGCCCTCTGTGTATATATCAGTCCCATGCATTGTGAAGAGGATTTAAGAGACTTACTAAAGATCCCCCCCATTGACCGCTGTGGGTGGGTAGTGTCTATTGTTGGGTCCCAAATGCGATTATAATCTCCTAGTAAGATTAAGTCCCCTCCCCCCCCCGATGCCCAATCCACCCACCCACCCCCAGCAATCCAGTCAAATATGCCATGTTCTAGGTACCACAGTGAAAACAATAAAACAAAACCTAAACAATAACTTTTAGTTAAGTCCCCAAAGCAATAGAAAAGCTTCACTCTTGATGACTGCAGAGGCTGGTCCATTCCCGCTCCTAGAGCCCCGTTTGTATGTATATTTGAACACTAGTTTTCTAGAACAGTTCTTTGTTTGAGCTGGAGTTAGCAGAGGACAAAGAGGGGAAAAAATGAAATCCTATTCTCAGTCTTATGAAATAGCGATACTCCCCTCTATTTTGTCTTATACCCTAAGATCTCCGGGACAGGGAGACTCTTTCACTATGTCGCCTCTCTCTCAGGGTGGTATCTTTGCTTGAACAGCAGGTTAGAGGTAACCGATCATCACTGCCCTGGGTCGTGGGTTGGAGTTCCAACACTTGTTAAAGCTTCGTCATCTTTCCACCCCTCTTGGTCATCTGCCAGGGGCCCGGTTTGCGTTGCTCCATCGCATACTCCACGTGTTCTCTCCCTGAGATTGCTGCCTGTTGTGGTGGCATATTCTCGAAGCTGTTTAGGGCCGCCACTCCCTCCATGTCTGTTAAGTGGTGGTGTTTGTTGCCGAATGGGAAGGCTATGCCAAAAGGGTAAGTCCATCAATATTTAATCTGGCGATCCCGTAGTGCCACTTTAATTGGGTGGAACTGTTGCCTGCATGCCAGTGTGTCTTCTGCCACATCTTGAAAGAGTGAACGCTTCGCGCCCTGAAAGGTGACTGTCGCGCTGCTCCTGGCTTTCCGGAGGACCAGTTCCTTAGTTCTAAGGGAGCTAAATCTGGCCAGAATGTCTCTTGGGCGTCTTATTTTCCCCTTGCAGCCGTGGGCCTACCCTTTTACTCGTTCCAGCTGCACCCCTGGACAGCCGTCTCCCAGGACACTAGAGAAGAGACCCAGCATGAATGTTTCCAGGTCTATCCCTTCGCTTCCTTTTTCCAGGCTCCTCACTCTTATTTTTTCTCTGCCGGAGAGTTTTTCTAAATCTTCGCATTTTTGCAGGGCGGAGTTCAGTTGGGCGTTTAGATTGGTTGTGCCTTCTTCCAGGGGCTTCAATAGACCTTCGAGCTACTTGCATTTTTCCTCTAAGTCCAAGGTGCGGCTACCAACCGAGTCTGTCTGGTTGAAGCACCACTAGTTTTGTTCCCATCTATGCCCTGAAAACGTTGAACGAGGCGTTGATGTCGGCCTTGCTGTCTTCTCTGAGTTCCCTCTTGAAATCCCTCAGTGTCGCCAGCAGATCCTCCTGGGTAAGTGCCATCCTGCCTGCCGAGTGAGCTTCCCCTGCTTTCTCCACCCCGGTCTCAGTTGGAGCAAAATAGCTGGAGACAGTTAGTTTGAGTCTTTCTGTGGCCTATGGATGCGGGCCTCGGTTAGTGCAGGGCCGCCCCCAAACTGTTTGTGCGTTTGACTAGGTCAGTCAGGGTAATCTGGGGCAGGGTGGGCTACTCTCCTTCGGTTCGGGGTTTCTGCCTCGTTGGGCCTCAGATAGCTACTTGCTTTGGCTTAGGTAAGTATATTTCAGAAATCCCCAGCTATCCGCTTGTTTGCTTTTTGCAAGCAGGCATTCGCATACCCTTTTGCAGGCCCTATGTGTCTCAGGAAAGTTTTTTCCCTCTATAGAATGAGCCATTGGTTTGGGTCTCACAATGTATTTTAGACCTGTTGGGTGCCATTTTAAAGTCCAGCATCTTCAGTCTACCTCATGAAGGATCTCTCTAGTGCCTTCTTATCCTAGCTGGGGCCCAGGTTGTAGATAAGGGATATTCCCCGGGAGCTCCACACCCTCCGATGCTTTATTGGTGCGCTCCCACCTGGGTGTGGGGCTACTCGTTGGGCCTTCCTCCGTCACAACCCTGCGGAGCGAGTGATTCTCTGCCCGGCTGGCCAAGGCTCTAATCTAGCCTCCTCTCCGCCTCCGCATCCGTCATTTTGCCGACGATGGGGGAGGAGGGGCGGATTGGGAGGCTTTTCTGCATGCTGAGTCCATCTCAGTGAGTTAGATCAACGCTTGGTGGGCACCACCGCCATTTTGAGTCAGGCCGGCTCGTATCTGACCCTTAAAAGCGCACCTACAGCAACTTGGCTGTCTTCTTCGTGTCCTCTTGTCACATCGCGCCCCACTCGATCATCGCGGGTGGTTTTCGCGATGTTCCGCGTGGACCAAATTCACGGGGCTCTGAGCGGAGTCAATCGGAGTCATGTCCTCGTGGCCATGATGGTTGGTCACACCCCTCTACTCTGTCACTTTTTCACCAAGTCAGGTTGTGTTTTTTATTTGTTTGTGACCGCTGTATGTGAAGAAAATTGAGTATGGTATTTGGATATATGGTTGCGAATATACAAAATAAGTAATGGTTATGTTGTGTGTTGTCGTCTCTTCTTTTCTTCATTGATTTGTAACATGGGGGTGTTCAAAATTGGTCAGATTTAGGACCACACTCTATTTATGTTGTAAATATTGTGAAGTGCAATTGATTTTGCGATATCATATAAAATAACGGTGATCAGAATGGTTGCTTTCAGGAATAATGTATGGAAAGCAATGCTGGTAACATTAGTCGCATGAATTTATTGGGAATTGTTACGATTTTTATCCATTACATCGGGTTGGATTTTTCGATTAGGAGGGTGGCTTCACAATAAACAATGCTGCCTTTAACCATGTATTCATGCAGTTAGAAAAATAGAAATGTCCCTGTAATTTGTATATAGATTGTAAATTATTTGTAATACATTTTTTTAATTGTGGTCACTGGCACTAATATCGCAAATCAGCATTCACTCTGTAAGAAGTCGTCTGTATATATTGTTTTTTCTAATGGAATCTGCATTCAAGCAGTAAAAATAACAATTCTAACACCTTTGTTATACATAGTGCCAGAAGGCTAATATGACTTTTGGTTTTGTACAATGTTAAATGGTTTCGTAAAAGAAGTACATTGTTACAACTTTGATGGCTTTGCTGTTTACGACCAATGTGGGTGATAGTACTTTGTTCATGGCTAGTAATCATGTGACTCACAAAGGAGGTGGAACACTGAAGTAAACAAGCATTTACATTGCAATGGTTTCGCCTTTGGAAAAGTTAGAGCTATTGGCATTGTAAATGACAAAATTTGTATTTATGTGTTGGTTTTAAAAACAGATAAATAAATGGCATTGTCATTTACATTGCCATTAGCTTAATCTCTCGCAAATGTGAGACCTATTGTACCCTACGGACGAGCTCAGCAGACAGCAATTACTACCACCCACACACACACACACACCCAGAGCCACACAGACACACACACCCAGAGCCACACACACCCCCCCAGAGCCACACACACACCCCCTCCAGAGCCACACACACACCCCCTCCAGAGCCACACACACACACACCCAGAGCCACACACACACACACCCAGAGCCACACACACACACACCCAGAGCCACACACACACACACACACACACCCAGAGCCACACACACACACACACCCAGAGCCACACACACACACCCAGAGCCACACACACACACCCAGAGCCACAGCCACACACACACACATACCCAGAGCCACAGCCACACACACACATACCCAGAGCCACAGCCACACACACACACATACCCAGAGCCACAGCCACACACATACCCAGAGCCACAGCCACACACACATACCCAGAGCCACCCCCAACCACCCAGAGCCACACACACACACCCACCCAGAGCTACACACACACACCCACCCAGAGCCACACACACACACCCACCCAGAGCCACACACACACACACACACACCCAGAGCCACACACACACACCCAGAGCCACACACACACACACACACACACACACACCCAGAGCCACACACACACACACACACCCACCCAGAGCCACACACACACACACCCACCCAGAGCCACACACACACACACCCACCCAGAGCCACACACACACCCACCCAGAGCCACACACACACACCCACCCAGAGCCACACACACACACCCACCCAGAGCCACACACACACCCACCCACCCACCCAGAGCCACACACACACCCAGAGCCACACACACCCACCCACAGCCACACACACACCCTCCCACCCAGAGCCACACACACCCACCCACCCAGAGCGCCACACACACCCACCCAGAGCCACACACACACCCACCCAGAGCCACACACACACCCACCCAGAGCCACACACACACCCACCCAGAGCCACACACACACAGGAGAGCAAGCACAGCGAGGGGGCAGGGAACTAAAAGTAAAATACTAAAAATAAAATATTCCATGTCGCAATTAAAGTTACCATCACCCAGTCACTGGTTAATGACTGTAAAAACATCATCATCACCTATGTACCGAAGGGAGGAGTAAAGAACCTCAGGATGCCCTTCAGTGTAAAAGTCTTCATTGGCTTAGGGTGCAGGTGGGTCTTATTTGTGTTTGAGCCAGCAGGCTCTAAAGCAACTATGCCCAGATGTGGGAGTCCCTCCTCAGGGGACTCGGTACCAACCATGCCCAGGTGGAGCCCTTGTGGGCTTTAAATCAGAAATGCCCCTGGGAGCCTCTCAGGCTCTCACTCAATTATGCCCCTTGAGCCTCTCCTTGCTCCGGTCCCACTCCGATAAGGTCACTCTGCTGCCGGCATGCGGGACTCTCTGGCTGCTGGTCTGCTTCCTTCGCCCTCCTCTCGCTGGGGGAGCCTCGGGGAGAGACGCTGGCTACAATCCGGTGGTGGAGGAGCACGGGGTAGGCTCCCGTGGACTTCCTGCCTTTCTCTTGGCCAACAGCTTCCTCCCAGCCGGGAGAAGTGGAAATGGAGCCTGCGAGGCTCTTCTCTATGTCCCGGCCGGCCTCGCCCACCGTCAGGCGCGGCACCGGCTTCAGCTCTTTTCCTCGTCCTTCGTGGCAAGAGGGGCAATCGCAGCACACATTTTTGCATTTACCTAATGACAAAAGATCAGCGAGAAGGCATCGGACTGGGAGGGGGTGGAATGAACGGGGAGAAATGCCACGGCTGCAAGATCAGAGAGAAGGCATCGGACTGGGAGGGGGGTGGAAAGAACGGGGAGAAATGCCACGGCTGTGTCTCCTCGGCTCTGGCAGGGCAGGGAGAGGCTGCAGGAGGTTCCTGACGAGAAAGGAGCATTACGTGAACCCACCCGCTCGCCCTAGCTCCTAGAAAAAAATGCTGGCCGCAAACATCCTGGGGAAAAAAAAAATAAGACAACACCCACCGCCGCAATGAAGGCAACAAAGGGGCGGAGAGGGAAAAAGTCACTGGAACGCCCACGAATCGCCTCGGACAATGACTGACAGATCTCTCTTCCAATGGCTAGCCTCCATTTATGGAGCTAGTCAATGGAAGAGAGAGGCGGGACAAAGCCACATACTGCTTCTCAAAAGATTTCGCCTGACCAGAAAGGAGAAGCACAGTGATGTAAATCTGGAATTAATAATAATAATCTTATTTGGTGAGGGCTACAGGAAATGTGGAACAAACAATAGAAATAAGAAAAAAAATGTGCCATAGCTTACCAAAGCAAAAGAAGAAAAAAAAACTAGATAGTCGTTTTTAAGAAATGCGATAACGCCAGGACACGTGGCTCAGTGATTAAGTTAGATGTAAAAATATATACACAAATTCGTTGCTGACACTAAAACCAAGATTCAGAAGTTTTAGAGCTGGCTTTCCCACTTGTGATCCTGGACAAATCTGTTACCTCCCTGCCACACGCTCCTCATCTAAAAGACACACCGACTGTTTACTCAGACTAGCTGCCACAAAAAATAACCACAAAACAAGAGATTTGCATAGATCTAACAGCTAAAAAAAAATCAATAATTATGAACAAATATGGAGGAGAAAAACCTTGAAGTTTCTGGCTTTAAAGAGAACGTTTCCCCAGGACCACAAATACACCGCACACCCCCTTCCCTACTTCTAACAGGAGCATTCACCCCAGAATCAAAGCACTGGCAGGGACCCACTGCAGCTGCCAAGCAGCAATTACAAGATCATCAGAGGTGTCTGCCGAGCTGCCAATCACATACATCTGATAGTGCAGTCCTCAATCACACTTCAGCTCTTCTCCTCACTTATACCCACTCATGTGTGGAGACAGAAGGGGCCACTAGAGAGTCACTGGGAGACAGACAGCAGAGGGCGAAGGCATGGACACGAGGAACACACACTGGGAGACAGAAGGGAGTCACAGATATAGGGGAAATGGAAACGCAGGAACAGGCAAACACAGGCAGTTACAGACAATGGGAGACACAGACACTAAGACACACATACAGAGGCGGACCACAGAACCTGCTGACACTGGGAGAGAAAGACCATGGGAGATGTGGACACATGGGAGGTAGACACAAGAAATCACAGACACTGGGAGACACAGACACTATGAGACACAGATACAGATGTGGACCACAGAGCCTGCAGACTCTGGGAGAGGCAGACCATGGAAGATGCGAACACATGGGAGATGCACATGGGAGAAACAAGCCCATGGGAGAAACAAGCACATGGAGACACAGAGGTGGGCCACAGAACCCGTAGACACTGGGAGAGACAGACTTTGGGTGATGCAGGCACATAGGAGATGTACACTGGAGACCAGACACATAGGAATCATAACGCAGAGACACAGAATATGGGAGACACATACACTAAGAGCGACACAGATGGACCACAGAACCTGCAAACACTGGAAGAGACAATCCGTGGGAGATGCATATGGGATATGACGGCACGTGGGAGAGAAAGACACATGGGTATCACAGACAATGGGAGACACAGACACTAAGACAGAGACACAGTGATGGACCACAGAACCCGCAGATACTGGGAGAGAGAGTCATATGGGAGAGGCAGATACATGGGTATCACAGACACCGGGAGACACAGAGACTAAGACAGAGAGACACATTGATGGGCCACAGATCGCGCAGACACTGGAAGAGCCAGACATTGGGAGATGCAAATGGTAGATACCAGGACATGGCAGAGAGAGATACATGGAAGAGAGAGACACATGGGAGAGGCAGATACATGGGTATCACCGACACCGGGAGATACAGACACTGTGTCACAGAGAAACATTGATGGACCATCGAACTCGCAGACAGTGGGCGATACAGACCTTGGCAGATGCAACACAGGGAGTATCAGACACATGGGAGAGGCAGACAGAGTGACTCACAGACACTGGGAGACACAAACACCAATAGACAGATGGACGACAGAGCCTGCAGACACCAGAAGAGACAGACTTTGCGAAATGCAACAAGCAATACAGGGAGACTCACACATATGGAAGAGGCAGACAGAGTGACTCAGACACCGAGAGAAAGACACTAAGAAACAGAGAAAAAGAGATGGGCCACAGACACTTGGTGATACAGACTTTGAGATGCAACAAAGGGAGAATCAAACAAATGGGAGACGCAGACGACTCAGACACTGGGAGACACAGACACTAAGAGACAGACGGACAACAGAGCCTGCAGACACTAGAAGAGACACACCTTGGGAGATGGCAACACAGGTAGAAACAGAGGACACAGTCACACAGACAAGAGCTGCACACACAGAGAGACTAAGAGAGACTAAGACACAGAAAGCAGACAAATATATGGACCAGAAAAGCCAGACACTGGGAGAGAGAGACAGAGAAACACCAGCAGCCGTGAACACCGAGACACACGCTGCTGCGCACTTTTTTTTTTGAGACAGAGAAACACCAGCAGCCGTGAACACCGAGACACACGCTGCTGCGCACTTTTTTATTTTTATTTTAGAGTCTTATATAGCACAAACTTGACCCGCATTGGGTATTAGAGTGCTTTACATAGCACCAGTTCAATTACTTGAGGACACATTCATTTTTGATAGGCAAGGGATATTAAGTGATTTGCCCAGAATCAGAGGATGTTCAGCGTCTGCCGAGACTCGAACCCAGTTCCCCAGTTTCAAGGTCGACTACCCTAGCCGTTAGGCCAACTCCTCTCTCCCCTAACACCTTGAGCAACGGATGCTGAGAGACTGAACCATGGACACTAAGACAATGGGGTTCAGAGACATTTGGGCGACGCGAACAATGGAAGACACAGGGAGAGCAATGGACCCCGCGAGATGCAGATAGGATGACAATAGATCGTTACGGACATCGGGGAGATGTGCACACTGAGGGAGGGGGGTAGGGCGAGCTTAATGGAGGAGCAAACATATGGGATGACACCGAAAGATAATGGGGTGTCTGGGATACTGGAAGACAGAACCGGACACAAGGGAGTCTGTGACACAGAGACAGAGCCGGACACAAGGGCGTCTCAGACCCTGGGAGACAGAGGCAGGCACTGGGGAGTCTGGGACACTGGGACAGAGAGCGGGCAGAAGGGAGTCTCAGACACTGGGAAAGGATGAGTCGTCACAGAAAATTACACCCGGGAGTCCTGGTCTCTGGGTGACTCTGGGAAGACACTGACATGAACCCAGAGGCACAGTACCATAAGAAGACGCGCGAAGCCGAGGGCACAGTGTCTAAGCTGAGCGCACACTGCTAACAAACAATCCCCTCATGTAGCAGGTTCTGTTTTGCACACATATAAAAGAAGAGACACAAGTGAATGGCAAAAACGGTTGCTGACCTATCTATCACCAGTTCCTGACCTGTGACCAAGGTTGGGACAGTGAACGAATAAACGAGCACAGCTGCTAACTCCACCTGCTTCTAACAGCTGTACTTGGGTCCGTGAGCGAAAGGGCCAGAACAAAGCCCAAAGTCACACAGTGTGTCAGTGATGAAGCTGCTAACAACTGAAATGCAGGGGGAAGTTTTGAGAAACCTATAGGCAATTTGATTTTGAGCTCCCGCAACGTTAAAATCAAAACTACAAATCCCATAATGCATGTTGTTGGCCGAAAAGCCCGACATGGAACCTCACGTGCTTTGAAGTAAGACACATCCACACACCAACACTCAAGGGGGTGAAGACTGCAGCCAAACACAGATCACACCAGGGGCAGGAAGTTAAAAAAAAAAAGTTTCAAAAGTGGCAGCTGGTAATCTCTCCCTGCGTCCTATCTGTCCGCACTGCTCTCGCCCCCTGCGAGGGGGGCCCAGCACCCCCTGGCCCCTCTTCACTGTGACCGGAAGTGGCCCCCGTAGCCCCGCGCCCCTCAGCACTGCACCGCTGCCTGGAGTCTACCGATAAAGGCTCGGAAGCCGCGGCCCAGCTTTCATACCTTCACCGTCCCCCGCACCCCTCTTCAAACAAGCAACTCTCAGGTCAGAGATCACACAGTGTGACGGTCACAACAGAGACAGCCAGAGGACTCCGTCGACGGCGGCAAGCAGGCGGCAACGCATGTTAACGGGCACCACGTGTGCTCTCTTTAAAGTTTGTAGGGGGACAGGTGCTGTCCGCACACTGGAACCAGCAGGGAGAGTTCGAGCACTGGAAGAATGGCTCCCTGATCGAAAGAGTGCGGGAACAAAAACAAATGCATCAGAGGATGCAGTTTAAGTGGACGGGCACAGGACAGGGGCTAGCACAGGGAGGGAGGGTGGCGGGAACGGGCACAGAACAGGGGGGGGCGGGAAGCGGGAGGGGGGCAGGAATGGACCCGAGCTAACGGGCACCACGTGTGCTCTCTTTAAAGTTTGTAGGGGGACAGGTGCTGTCCGCACACTGGAACCAGCAGGGAGAGTTCGAGCACTGGAAGAATGGCTCCCTGATCGAAAGAGTGCGGGAACAAAAACAAATGCATCAGAGGATGCAGTTTAAGTGGACGGGCACAGGACAGGGGCGAGCACAGGGAGGGAGGGTGGCGGGAACGGGCACAGAACAGGGGGGGGCGGGAAGCGGGAGGGGGGCAGGAATGGACCCGAGCCGAGCTCCAGAAACAAATCCCTTGCACACGGGGAGGGGGGCGGAACGGACACACGGGGAGGGGGGAGGAGGGGGCGGGAAGGCAAGGCGGGAACAAAAACAAATGCATCAGAGGATGCAGTTTAAGTGGACGGGCACAGGACGGGGGCGAGCACAGGGAGGGAGGGTGGCGGGAACGGGCACAGAACAGGGGGGGGCGGGAAGCGGGAGGGGGGCAGGAATGGACCCGAGCCGAGCTCCAGAAACAAATCCCTTGCACACGGGGAGGGGGGCGGAACGGACACACGGGGAGGGGGGAGGAGGGGGCGGGAAGGCAAGATGAGCAACTGCACACGCACTTCCGAGCGGGAGGGGGGAGGGGGGGCGGGAAGCGGGAGGGGGCGGGAATGGACCCGAGCCGAGCTCCAGAAACAAATCCCTTTCACACGGGGAGGGGGCGGAACGGACACACGGGGAGGGGGAGGAGGGGGCGGGAAGGCAAGATTTAACACGCACTCACCAGGGCTTCCTCCGGCGGCCGTGGTCGAAAAACGGGAAACGTGCACAGGACAGCGAGGAGGGGGGCGGGGGGAGGGGGACGGCAGGAGGAGGGACACAGAGTAAGGCAGGACAGCAGCAAGCACGGCCCGGCCGGACCAGACTCGGGGGCGTTCCCGGCGTCGCGTGACGTCGCCAAAGCCAAAGAATCTCGGGAACGCCCCCGTGTCTGGTCCGGTATTGATGGACAGGCCCCTCGTCCAATGGCTAGGCTCCATTTATGGAGCTAGCCAATGGGACGGGGGGCGTGTTCCATAGTGCTTACTATACTCAATAGATTTCTCTGGAGGAGGAGCCTAACGGCTCCGCCCCCCAGCGAAACCTAAAAAAGAGCTGACTCGGTGATCTGTGTGTGAACAAAGCACTTTGATGCTCGAAACTCGTCACCCGTGAAAGGTTTAAATAAGTCTTACCTTGCCTGAAGCCGCGGGGTCCGTCTTTTCATTTCGCCGCTGTGGTGGAGGTTCTGAAGATTTCTGATATATATACACACACGCATTTACAAGCTGTGTGTTTGTGTGTGTCACACATTTACAAGGCTACGCAAATAAGGGACAGGTCAGCTATAGAAGTAAGACTAAAGGCTTTAGTCCTACTTTTATGTCTGGCCTGTCCCTGTTTTTGAGTCTCCAATTCTAGTCACCCTAAACGGAACGTGTATTCCCCCATTACTGATTGCATAAATGCCAGGGCTCGAGTCGGGGAACCACGCGGGTGGACGGCGTCCCCCCACTTATTTTACCAGGAGCTCGATTACTGGAGCAAATGGAGCCACACATTCACTCTTTGGCCTCTCTTGGGCGAGATCGGAGCTCATCGAGACAGCTGCTCACGTGCTGGCTTCTCTGATGCAATCGCATCTAAGGGGTGAGCGAGGGGAGGCAAGGAGTCTGAATCATGCAATCAAGAAACAGGGAACCCTGGGTAGTTCTCAAATTTAGGTGGAAATCGACACAGCAGCGTTACATGAGGAGTAAATTACCAGTGGGCTCAATTCTTTGGTAATTGGAACAAATGCCCCCCTTTGCCCTCTATTGGTATCCACGTGCCCCGCGGTCAGACGTCCACATTCTACTCCCATGCTGAACAATGACGCCATGAGCAAGAGCACCACAACACTCACCCTTTTGGTGCAGAGCAGAGCGATCACCCCGTGAACACGAAATCCTCAGATCTTGACAGTGGCCGAACTCCGATGGCCCAGGCCGGCAAGCATGAAGACCTTGGCATCCCCTCTAGCATGAGCCTCGCCTGGTGCGCCAGGAACTCTTTGTCCGACCTTTTTTGACACCGCCGGCCCCAAAGACAGCAGCGCCAAATGCCCTGCAGAGGTGAGAAAACAGAGACTCTCCCACAGGGACTCCTCCTCGGACTGCTCCTGTAGACGCGTCGCCCCCAGCGGGCGATTCTCCCACCGGACGCCAATTCCGCAAAAGGCACACTTGGAGTAGGAGAAAACAGAAGAAAATTAATTCAAGGGGCAGACCGTGGCGCGCAGGAGTCAAAGAGGCCGTCTCCCGCCCTGCACAGCCTTTTAACCCTTCGCTGGCCAGGCCGGATCTAACCGGCCTGGCCTTTGTTCTCTTCGTGGCCCAGAAGTGACTCGATCACTTCCGGGTCACTAGGGAACCCGGGGCGAGTGGGGGCCGGTGCGACCCGCCATAAGTGCGGAGGGCCGATGTCGGCCCGCCTTTCTAATAGAGCCAGATCTGAACGGTCGCTTTTGCCACTAGAATTTCTGCTAAGTGACAAGTTATTCACCAGCTCAATGCTACTATCTGTACCCTTGCAATATGCCATTGTGCATGCATAGAGAGTAGCAGAGGATTAGAAGTTCAGATATGTATCCTACTGTATGTCATGATAGGAAGGATGCAGCCGTACAAAAGTAGGGCACAGAGACCACAGCCTAGCCGTATGCTGTGACGTCACATGCATCTTGGGCTGGTATTAAGGAGCCTACTCGTGGATCAGAGGAGCCCTGTGAGGTAGGAGGGATGTGTAAATGAAACAGACGCCAGGTAGCCAGTTCAATCTCCTTTTCCACAACCCCTACCACTCGTTGTAAGAAGGCATCCTTCGTGCTCACAGTACTTGGGGGGGCTCCTTTAAGGTGCCACCCGCCACCATTTTACGTTTTCCCATGGCAAGCGATGTCTGGTCTATGGGAATAAATGACCAAATGATCCCAGCAAGTGCCCTTCGGGGTCCTCTGGTATCCCCTCCAATACAAGATAGGCTGCTATGCGGGGAATTACCAACAAGCGTTCACCAATAAGCTGGAAAGATGACTCTTACCTGCACATCACCCAAGTAAGTGTCCATGAGAAACCAGTTAAGAGTCCCAAAGTTCCTTGCCGTTCTATATGAGCCACGCTCCCCCACTAGGTCCAGCAAAAAACTCTAGCAGGAGTGATGTTTGGAGGGCAGGAATATATACAACAAACAATATCCCAACTGGTATTATTTTTAGACAAGTATACAGGATATCTATACAGTATTATCCATCAAAGAACAAGGAAACAATATGATTTTCGTATGTGCTCAAGGCATCATTTTATCAACATTTGTACGTAGAATAGGACCATTATAGTTACAGTTAATATCAGCACTGTAATTAATAAATAGCAAGTGACTGCCCAAAGATGTACAAGGTGCACGAGTGAAGAAAGTGGGTCTTCATGAGAAACCAGTTAAGAGTCCCAAAGTTCCCTTCCGTTCTATATGAGCCACGCTCCCCCACTAGGTCCCGCAAAAAACTCTAGCAGGAGTGATGCTTGGAGGGCAGGAAAGCAGAGACCAGAAAACCAAGAGGGACCTCCGGGCTTGGACGGGCCCGGGCTTTTCCTGGGCGTGTCCTGGGCGCGGCCTGGGCGCATCCCACGCCGCTTGAGACGCAAGGTGCTTTTATGCGCAGCTGGAAGCAGTGATGGCCAGGAATTGCAGTCCTCCTCCCTTTCACCAAGTGAAATGTCAAAAGCGGTTACCCTGCCGTGGGAGACACGAGGTGCTTTTATGCGTGGCTGGAAGTGGTGCTGGTCGGGAATTGCAGTCCTCCTCCTTCCTCACACCACCAAGGATGCAGTGAAAAATGAAATGCTGTGCAAGCTAAAGTGATAGATTATTTTCCTTTGAAAATTGAAAGACTTAACAGATGAGCTGCAATTATAAATAAAAAAGAAAACATGAACTTATATTGATGACGTTAACAAAAAGTTTGAAAAAAGACGTGAACAATGCAAATTAAGAAAATAGAAAAACATACTTGACTATAAATTGGATGTAACATATAACCACTAAAAATATTGTGTCGCAATGAAAGGGTTGTTAGGATTTTGCATTAAGAGATGGAGTATACTTCCAATAAAATGTAAAATATATTTATTTGAGCAGCACAGGCAAAAAAATGCTTAGTTTACGTAATCAGATAATCAATTGAGTTTAAACAATTAAGTAATTAACCCTTAATGACAATCAGTAACGTATTGGGTACAATATACGAGTTATATATAATCAGTGCAAACAAATATGGATATTTGATACAAGATATCTAGAACAATTGCATTAATTACTAAATGTCCTGTTGACTTGAGTGAGCACACAGCTGCATCTGGATAAGGCCTCACATAAGATATCAGTACCTGTTATATACCACTGTAGCAGAAGATATCAGTATCTGTTATATACCACTGTAGCAGAGCATGTGAGGATGCTTTTGGGTATGTGATAGTTTCACCAGGTATGGGAAGGTGCAACTGGCTTGTACAACCCGCCTATGAACTGCCACAGTTGGCTGCTATTGGACACCTAAAAGCATTTTCTAGTCTGCTTTCCTCGATACATAACACCTATCTAGTTCGCCCAGAGGTATCGGAGCGCTTTACATGAGCCCCAGTTACGTTACAGACGGACACATTTTTTTTGTTAGGCACGGGGATATGTCCCGAATCACAGAATGTTGAGTGTCCCTGCCGAGACTCGAACCCGGTTCCCCAGCTCCGAGGTCGACCGCCCAAGCCATTAGACCACATTCTTTGCCCCTCTTGTGTGCACCACACAGCTTTAAAGACAAATTACTATTACAGCTCGGCCAACTCTGCTTCACTCACTTGCACCACACCAGCATACATTTTAGAATCATTAAGTTAAAGTTTTCTTTAACATACCACACCTTAATGCACATAACACATCCTGGCTAATGATGCGGTCTAGAAAAATAATTCTTGGGCAAGTTTATGGACTACTGCCACCTAGCTCAATTAAAAAGCTGAAGTCCTTTGGCTTTGTGCATAGCAAAATATCAGCTAGCAGGCTCAGCTCTTGTTACTTTCACCTTTTGTAACATAAATCATTACAACATAAGATATTTAACAGATCTGTAGTCCCCATACACTACTAATTGATGCTAATTCCAGAACCCTTCAAAAGGCCACCCCGATTACAAAAGGTATATTGTTTTATGCTAATGATATGAGGCACAATCCAACTGCTGATACTAAAAATAAACATTGGCAATGCCTGTAGTTTTAGCTTATGAGTGCACTGTTGAGCAATACCTAAAAATGCTGTAGGTTATGGACTGCCTTCCTTCCATCTCTGCTACTGAAAAACACCATAAATTTTCTGGTTATCGAAGATACTGTAATAGCACTACAGTGCCATTTGTTTGCCCTGAAAGTTCAACCTTAGGCAGCTGGAAAAACAAACAAAAAGATAACCGGTGTGGATCATAAGCACTTTTTAGGTCTCGCCTGGCGTAAGCAGCGGGCATGCGCCCTTCTCTCGCCATTGCGAGTGCCTTTTGCAATTGATTCAGCCAAAGCTCGTCGAATGGACAGAGATGTCCGCTCTCGCCATTCAGCTAAAGGTAAACATGCACCCGTACGTACGGACAGTTGCCAGTCCGACGCTATCTTATTTTGCTTGTGCCATTGTAATGGGGACCGAGTAAACTGACCCACTTAACAGATCCCAAATCACTGCCCCAACATGGAGGAATAATTATGGCGCTCGACTGCAAGTGTGCGCTCCCCACTGCGCTGACCAAAAACTCTTTTCCCCCATGCACGAGTGAGCATCGTGACTGTTACTACTTTACTGTCAGTCCCTGATATGACACTCGACTCCCATTACCTTTGAAAGGGAATCTCCATTGTCGGCGCCGGCCCCGGGCTAAGCTGCTTTCTTCCTTAGCTGCTCCCCGGCTTCAGATACGGTGTTCAGCTGCGACGGGGGGGGGGGGGAGGGCGGAGGCCTGGTTGCCAAGAGACGCCCCTCTCTGCCTCCTCTCCCAGCATTTCTTCGGCCAGACGATCCCTTTCTTTACAAGGCAACGCCCGCGGTTGGGTCCAATCACAGCGTGACTGGCCCCTGACATCAGGGTTCAACAAGGAAGCACTTTGGAGACTCTGTGTGTCCTTGGTGCTGCGGGCTTCTCTGGTCAGGTACCTGCCCTTTCTGCTCCTCCGAAGGATCTGTCCCAGGCAGGGCTCTCTGCCCAGTACACTCTCTTACCAGGGGCTCTCGCTGCTCCGAGTTCGAACGCCATGAAGCTCTCTGCAGCTCTCTGCTCTGATCTCCTGTGTCTCTCTCTGCCCTTGGTCCCTGAATGCCTGCACAGGATGTGTTTCGTCAGTGCCCATCGCAAACTTGACACCAAAGCACCATGGGATCCATGCCTTCCGCCAGGGGCCGGTCGTTTCGAGCAACCCTAGACCCGGACTAGCTCCTGCTGCTCCTAGAAGCCCGCCAGTGGGCGCTAACCGCTGCCATGGTCTCCCTGGACTTCCGAAGCTTCCACACGTCTGAAATTACTGTCTGCAGTTGTCCATTTACCTACTGTTCCTGGGTGCCCTGGTCTTCATGGGCATCGAGGCACGAGGACGCCCTGCGTCAGACAGTCCGAGAGGCCCACCAGTGCTTCCGGCTGAACCACCCCTGAATAGCATCTTCTTTCCTGGACAAGCTTCTGGAAGAGGTGATTATAGTGTATAGTGTCCCCCAGCATAGCCCCCACTATCATGGAACTCATCAATATCTCTCTCTCCCAAGGCACGGTGCCTCCTAACTGGAAGAATGCTGTTGTCAAGGCTCTGCTGAAAAAGCCCCAATTGAACCCTGATGACATGGCCAACTACAGACCCATCTCGCTTCTTCCATGTATCAGCAAGATGGCTGAGAAATTAGTGAATGTGCAATTATCCCAATTCCTTGAGGCGAACAAACTTCTACGTCGGTCCCAAACCGGATTCCGTCCCAGCCATGGCACGGACACCGCTCTCCTCTCCGTCATCGAGGAGGCAAGGTGCATCCTAGACTCAGGAGGATCAGTGGCAGTGATCCTCCTGGACCTTAGTGCTGCCTTTGATACGGTGGACCACCGTGTCCTTTTACATCGCCTGGCCAGGGCAGGAATTGCGGGAACTGCACTCGCATGGATTGACTCCTTCTTATCCGGCCGTTCTTTCCAGGTGTGGGACGGCAACTCACGTTCGGACCCACTACCACTCACTAGTGGTGTTCCCCAGGGGTCATCGCTTAGTCCCACCTTGTTTAATGTTTACATGGCCCCCCTTGAAGATGTCGTGACCCCTTACGGGATAAAAATAGTAAATTACGCAGACGACACTCAACTCGTCGTCTCTCTATCCCATCTGGATAACCACCCAGACAGCCTGCTGAACTGTCTCCAGGATATTCACACCTGGATATGCGAATCCTCCCTGAAGCTCAATGGTGCAAAAACCGAAATCATGCTCATGGGCAATAAATGGACCTCCATCCCATCATCAGTCTGGCCAGACGTTTTTGGTGAAATCCCAACACCAAAAAAAGAAATTAAAACATTAGGAGTATGGCTTGAACCTGACCTCACCATGAAGACTCAGGCAGCCAAAACAGCTGGAACATGTTTTGGCCTCATGCGATCTATTCGCAAGATCCTTCCACTTCTCCCCCCCCCTATCCAGGAAACTACTGGTTCAGGGGCTCATCTTAGCCCGGCTTGACTACAGCAGCGCCGTCTACCTCGGCGCACCGGAGTTCACCTTGGCAAAACTTCAACGCACCCAAAATGCGGCGGCGAGGCTCATTATGAACCTTCCACCCAGAGCCTCAGCCAGGCCTGCTCTTAAGGCTCTGCACTGGCTTCCTGTTCGCCAGAGAGTAGAGTTTAAGGCCTTGTGCACCACCCACAAACTCATCAACGGTGTTGGTCCAGCCGCCTTGAAAGACATGGTCATCCCCTACAAAGCTCCCAGACTCCTTCGCTCTGATAGCGAACATCTGGCCATTGTTCCTAAGTTCAGGAAAGCTCGCACCGGTGGTCGACGTTTCGCGGTCAAAGCTTCCGCAGGATGGAACTCACTTCCACGTAGCATGCGTCTGGAACCCTGTCACGCCCTCTTTCGAAAAAAATTAAAAACCTTCCTTTTCCCCAAATAGTTCCTCACCTCTCCCCCTTTTTTGGTCTCCACAGATATACAGCGCGGGGATGCCTACGGGTCACCAGGCGCTTTACAAATCGCAAAATAAATAAATAAATATAGCAGATAATTACGGTGTCTCGGCGCTTGGTACAGATCGGACATTGAGAACTGGGAGTACACTTCCGCCCTATTCTTCGCGGCCAACATGCTCACTACAACAGGTACGAAGTGCAAGGTAGAGTCATCGGTTTGTAATGGGCCAACATGTCGTCAAGATATCTGTCATAAAAAGCGCCCAACATTTGGGTGAAGTGTGCCCCCTGTTTCACTACTCTAAGCCCCGGTGCACCTGCCACACTGTTTATAGAATCACCCCTGCACGTGTCTTTATATTACTTCATGTGGGAGTGGAGGGAGGCTTCCAACAGGGCTTGCTGAAGATCACGCCCTGTCATCTACTACACAAGACATGCCGCTTGCTTCTGCCTATAAACACTGAGGTGGTAATCACTGTAGCTGCAGCACGTAAAATTCCTGGTGGTAATTTATATTTAGCCTGCAAGTCCAAGTGCCATTCACTGTCACTATACCCTGACTTAGAGTACTGGTTATCACTGTAGTACCGCTTACAAGACTTGGTGCTATGGCATCCGTACACCTAATGTCCAGGTGGTAAATGCTACAGCGCATAAAGTTAAGTGGTAATTACTGTAGCCCCAGCACCTTTGAAAGCCCAGGTCGCAATTTCTTCAGCTCTGAAAACCCAGATGGTATTAAGTGAAAGCCATTTGTTTTGCTATACAATACCATTAGCAAAGCAAATGGCTTTAACTTAATCAAAGGCACGACCTATTGCATTTTCAATGCTTGTTTTTTGGAAGCACACAACTACAGCCCATTAAAAAAAAAAAGTGTATTCAGGTCTTCCGGCAGAGCCAAAACCCCTCTCTAGTGATGATCACATAATTGTCTGGCGACAGCAGCGCTTTCAAGCATAAGCAGACCTATTGGCCAGTTAATGTTTATTTTATGTCATAATAGCCATTTTGTGCTCCGATTGAAAAAAATACCACCTAGTCCGATATGATCTTCTGTTTTTCCAGGAGAATGATAATTTGTTTCCTTATAAAAATATATCAGTTTTCTCATAATTACGTTTTTTTCCCAACTGTTTATCAATCTAATCTTCAGTTCTCACTAGCTTCTGTTTTGACGCATTTTGTACTTTCTCCCACAGGCCATTGACCTCAATAAACCCATTGATAAGCGCATCTATAAAGGCACACAGCCTACCTGTCATGATTTTAATCAGTTCAATGCTTCGACTGAGAGCATCTCATTGTTGGTGGGCTTCTCCGCTGGACAGGTGCAATATCTGGATCTGGTCAAGAAGGAAACCAGCAAGCTCTTTAACGAAGAGGTGAGTTTGTGTATGGAGGCATGCAGCAGGGTGCATTTGCTCATTTTGAAAACTTCATAAAAGGTTATCCAGTGGTTTCTGCTACCCCTAGCATAACCTCTCACCCAAAACTTATAATTACTTGCATCATTACTGTTTTTCAGTAGATTACAGATTTTGCTTTATTTTCACCTATTATGTTCACCTGCACCTCTGAATAGCAGCACAACTTTATCATAATCCTTGTGTATCTGCACCTCTGCCGAAAAAATACAGGGCATTTACTGTAGCTTAAACTTTAAAGGCACTAGTACCTTAATTTTGTGACCCGGGGTGGGTAATGCAACAGTTCTGCCATTAGTGAGTAAGATGGGTGTAGAAATTCTCCCCTCCTCTTGTATGGTGTTCACTGTATTACGTATTTTCAGTACATCTTTAAATGTGATCCATCAGGTGGGTATTGCTGTGTCTGCTTTGTTTGAGTATGGGAATCCAGGATGTCATTCACATTAATTGTGGTGATGGAGGTAAATGTTAGAATAAAAAAGAACCAGGGCGTCCCCACAAGCAAGGACAATGTAGGACGTGTCTCACTTCTATTGGGTGTACTCTAAAATAAGTGTTGTGTTCCAAAAAGCAGCATGCCGACAATGCGGCGGGAAAGGTAAAGTTACAAGGAATTTAAATTTCAATTACTACAAGCGTGTGTTGATTGGAAAAGAGAATTCTGTGTGTTAATATTATTATAATTCTGCAAATGCCAAATCTTAAGAGAAAAGCCTATTTCTTACTATATGGGCAGCTCAAACATTAGCAACCACAATCTACAATATTCTATGAATCACACAAAATATAAGTAATAAAAATGGATGTTTCTAAAAAGTAAAAGATATTTTCCACACCATGAATTACTTAAGTCTCTGTTGTATATTTATTACACTTCAAATTTAAAAATTCATTGTTACACAAAATACAAATGTAAGAAAACATGTTATGCATTTGTATAAAAACATTAAATGGATTTAAAAAAATTTAAAAAAAGACAGTTACTTTTCTACCAATGATAGAAAAGTAACTCTGTCTTTTTAAAAAAAAATTTAAATCCATCCAGAATCAGTCCTGAAGAAGGTAGACAAACAGAATACCGAAACGCCACGTCGACTTGTGATTCTTTGTGTTTTTAATGTTTTTATACAAATGTGGTTGCTAATGTTTGAGCTGACTATATAGTAAGAAATAGGCTTTTCTCTTAAGATTTGGCATTTGCAGAATTATAATAATAACACACAGAATTCTCTTTTCCAATCAACACACGCTTGTAGTAATTGAAATTTAAATTCCTTGTAACTTTACCTTTCCCGCCGCATTGTCGGCATGCTGCTTTTTGGAACACAACACTTATTTTAGAGTACACCCAATAGAAGTGAGACACGTCCTACATTGTCCTTGCTTGTGGGGACGCCCTGGTTCTTTTTTTAATCTGTTATCCCCCCAGTCCCCTATTAGTCTGTGCGGGGTCCTCCTTTGATTTCGTAACGGTAAATGTTAGAACCCTTAGTTCATCTGGTGTATCGCCCTGAGACTTTTTTGTGTCGTTTTAACCGGGTGTCTAAATTGTAACTTCAGCTGTTACCCCCTACTCCTTGCACGTTTCAACTATAGCCAGAGATGCACTGATCTTCCTGAAGTTTACAAGTTTGATACGAGGCAGGGGATATAATGAAAATAGCTTGAACCAATTTATTTTCTATGATTCTAAGTAGGGATCTCTTAAATACCTGCAAAAAGGTTCTTAATTTCTATCAGAAGTCTGCTCCTCTGACATTTTGCAGGTGCATAACAGGCATAGCAGTTCCCTTGCATCAGGCAAGGCATCTTCATATGCTCTAACTGGACTACTGGTTTATCGTGTTCAGTTCGGCACGCAAGCTGCAGAGAGACCACTGTCATTGGCCAACTGGAATGGGTCTCCAGATCAACTCAAGCAAATCTTTGCTGAGCAAACAACTCCGTTTCATGGTACTGTATACCAACCCCTAAAAAGTGGAACACTTCAAACTTTATCCTCAGTCCGCTACAGCCTTGAATTACTGTCAGGGTGTGGTGCCACGATCTGGCAGAGCGGAGCACTAAGCATGTTCTGACAACACAACAAGCAGAAAAGGTTGCTGTGATGCAATGAAAAAACAGAGTGGCTATTGGCCATCCTGCACTGGGAAATCCGAGCCTCTTTTGAATTACCTTCCCTGGCTGGAAGTGGCAATCAATGGAGGGCCTCTAAATGTTTGCCAACCCCTCAACCCAGTTGTAATAAAGTTTCACACAAAGGACATTTTTATGGTGAAATGTCTGCCATTAGCATGTTGCTGATCATTTTATTTGAGTGCATATTTAATTGATAAATGTAAGCTCAAAATGTAAGCTCAAAATGTTCACATGCCAAGTGACCCCATGTCTTGTGAAACCTATCTTCTGCTGGTCCTGGAAAGTCCCCTCTTTGAAGGACACTACATCACAAATCATTGCCCCTCCAGAACCAAGCTACTTCTCCTACCACTCTAGGTATGAGTTATATAAATGCCATATACATATATCCCGATATTTTAGCTTACAGCTCACTGCATTTTATGACATGTAGTTCCAAATGTAACATTGTTGTTATGGGCTCAAATCTCAGCATACAAGGTGCTTTTTGCTAAATACTGAAGATGTTGCATATGACAAAGGGCCAACTTTCAGCTGGGTTTGATCCATTGAAAAAATAGAAGGCAAGAATGAACATACAGGTTTATTAAAACATTTCTTGGATGCTCTTGAAAGTCATTCACATATTTTGGCTCTTTAGCTAGCAAAATATTTTACATTTCACATGGATTTATTGTAAGAAAAAATTAACACAATGATTTGCACTAATCTTTCAAAATGCTTAATTTCTTGACAATAATCGCACTCCTAATAATGCTGACACCACTCTGCATTAGTTTATTTATTTAAATAACATTCCCCAGTCAGCCAAAATACCAATTATCTTGTCTGGCTCCCCGGTTGACTCTGACCCCCTAAAGATTTCTAGTCCTTTAAAGATGTTTTTGGCTCAATTGTGTTAAAGATCTGAAATTCATTTCCTTGTACCGGTATTGTGTCTGCTGTACGGAAACATGCAATTGTGAAACCTCTACCCGAAAAAACCTAGGGGGTCATTAGGATAGCGGGCGGATCGCTCGCTTAAAACCACCGCCACATTACCATGTTGGGGGGACCCCGGCGGATGGAAAGACCGTCCGCCGGTTTTCCTCCCGTCGAAGAGTCGACCGGACAGAAAAGCTGTTAACATGGTGGCGGTGTCTGGGAAACACTGCCATCCATATTAGCATATCAGCAGGACATGGCTTTTGCCGCAACGGAAAGGCAGGCAGTTTTCACCATTTGGGGGGCCGTAGCGGGCCCCCAGGGATTCTGGGGGGTGGGGGGGGTGCACATGGGGGGGGTATCTATGGTACCCCCCCTGTAGTTCTATGCACAACATACCAGGCACCGCGCGGTGCCTGCCACGTTGTGCATGGAACTGCACGACATGCCTGCTTCGCATTGCGGCGGGCGGTGCTGAGAGCACCGCCCGCAGCAATGTCAAGAATGCAGGATGCGCCCAACAGTGTGGCGGGCCCATCATAATGTCACCAACGGGACCCCCGCACCAATGGCAGGCGGTCCCATTCCACGAAAGGATGGCGGGCAAAGTCCGCCCGCCATCCTAATGATGCCCCTAGTTTCTATCCACAGATTCTCCTAATTTTCGAATAAATTCATTGATTATTTACTAAAATTACAGAATTCCCTGTAAACATCTCTGCTTTTACTAAAAAATTATGGACATTCAGATGAAGCACTGGTTAGAATCGGGTCCAGTCATGGAACTAGAATCATTGTGCTGGGTGCACTTGATGAACTTTTGGAGTTTTATTGACAGAGGTGTGAATCAGGGGTTATTGTACTTCTTGACTACTTGGCCACATCCAATACAGTCTCTCACCTCCAGCTCCAGCAATGTCTCCAGTAGGTAGGGATGAGAAGCATAGCGTTAGGCTGGTTCTCTTGTGTCCTTCAAAAGACTTCTTGAGTTGGAAAACTTCTACTGCCTCAGTCTTCTTTCCATCCATAGGTTCTGCTCAGAGCCCACTCTATTTAATCTTTAGCTAGACCCACTTGTACGTCTGATTAGCAATAGGCATCTGTTGCTATGCTGATAATACACATCTGTTCTTTTCCTTTAGTACAGTCTCTGACTCGGCTCCCCTTTGAAATCACCTAAGCTAATGCCTGGTGACATTAATTGTTGAATGGAAAGCAATCAACTAAAACTAAATGCTGATAAAACGAAGGTCATTACTTAGGTACTGCAGTTCCCAGTATTGATACTTGGTTGCCATCTGCATGAACAGTGCTCCCACTCCTGTTAGTCAGTACTGCAATCCAGGCGTCTGACAAATTTGTCAACAAATTTCTAACTTCTTGTTCCTGTTTTCTGCTCCTCCATGTTTTAAAAAAGGCACTCTCCAGTCCTAACCTGCAAGAAACCAGTAGTTTTGACTCTTATCTCCTCTAGAATGGACTAATCGAATGCTCTGTACTCCGGACTCCCCAATTATCTGACAAATTCACTACAGCAGATGCAAGATGCAGCAACATGCTTCATCTTTGATATTCCTTTATCTGAACACACTTATTACTATTTACATCTTCACTGGCACCCCATAGGCACACACATTCTTTATAAAACGTATGCATTTGCCATAAGGTGTTTCCCCACAACTGACCTTTCTTTATTCCTAAGAGCTTGGTAATGTACAATCAAATATTCTCCTCAGGCGCCAATATGGTGGTTATACTGCACATTAAAAGATCACAGGGTGGTGAAAGATCCTTCAGTTTCTTAGATTCCAAAAGATGAAGTTCTCTACCACTTTCTGTTGGAAACGTGATTGAAGGTGGGTAACTTGTTTGTCTCTTCCATGAGCTAACGACTTCTGGTGGATCCTTCTAACCACAGATTCCTCACCTTTATAATATCCCCAGCTACCTGACTGGGTCCAGAAGCTTTCAACACCATTGCTCATGCACTCTGGTAGGTGGCCTCATGGGACTCCGTGTTTACTTTGTTCGAATCTGTGTGTGACAAACCGAGCCGCCTTGAAGTGCCACCCCTGTTCGCGAGCTTCAGTTTACTTATTTCCACACATTTGTATGTGGTGCTGGAGCTCTGTTCCTGCTTTATCTCGTCTATTAGCAAGTGTCTTTTTCTTCAAAAAATATGTTCAAGCAAAGCTACCTATGTACCCTCCAAAGACTGCAGGGTTAAAACCTTGTCGGAACTGTTGCAAACAATTGCATGTGCACACCCACATGAGGTATGTCTTTGGTGGTTGGGTATGGGGCATGACTCCAAGGTGCGAGGAGAGCACCCTTATGAACTCAAAGGAGTTCTGGGATCGTGACGCTTAGCTGTACATCTGATCATCATCAGAAGAAGCCACAAAAGTCGTTTTCAAGAGTCGTTTTCAAGAGCCGTTTTCAAAGCGGAAGCACAAGAAGGCTAATCAGGACTTCTCCCCATGCCGCCACCACTCTTTCAGAGAAGTCATCAGTGTGTCCAGATGCCACTTGGTCTCACTACGAAACTCCTTCCAAGGAGCAAATTCTGCAATTGTTCCTGAAGCACCCAGAGTTCCTCATGTAGTCAGCAAAGGTGCAACATATTGGGGCTGTTAAAAAGGCTATGCTGCAAATCTTTGCCACTCTTCCGACTCCCTCTGGCGTGCCTTTGGGTTTTAAGGATCCATGGAGGCCTGCAGTCTGGTTACTGCTGGCAGATCTGTCTTCAGTATGGTCTGTGCTCCCCAAACCTGTCGCTGGTAACGCACTGACTTCGGAGCAGACTTCGACTCCAGTGCCAAAATCGACACAATGTAAATGTAGTATACTTGTAAAGCGCACAGCTGCCCCAGCAACGGGGCGTCCCGGCGCTGTATAACTCTGTGGAACCCTTCTTGGCTCTCCCTGTGAGATGCCCCTCCTGAGCAACCCCAAGGTGAAGCCAGGCATCCCAGTGTTGTTGGGGCCGTTGTGGAGATTAAGCAAGCTATTGCCCAGAGTTGCAGCGTGGGACCCATGATTAGAGTAGGCACCGAGGCGAGAATTATCGAGTCCGCGGACATTGAGCCCAAGACCGTGCTGCGTCGGGATTTGAACCCTGGTCCCGGGCCTGATCTCTGCTTAAGAGTCTGCTGCTTTAACCAGTGAGCCACACTTCTCCACATTCCTTTGCCCAACCCCAGTCCTGATGGTTCTGGTTGGAGAAATCTTTACCTATTCCGATGTGACTCCGAGCTGAACTTGTCCTGGCATCAACCGAGGTTGCCGTCAAAGTCAGCCAGCCTTTGAAGATGACCATGGGATGATGTGAACTATTTACTTAGATGAAAAAGAGAGAGATGACCCCACTAGTTCCAGGGATCAGGGTGCTTTAGACAACATGAGCCTATAGAGAAATCCCTGGAAACAAACTATGTATGTCATCACATCATCCGTTCATTCAAAATGTTCACCAATCACACATTCACAGCCCCTATAGAGCCAACCTGCATCCCAAGTATATTCTCAAACAAAAATGTGATGCTTACACTATTTAATTTATGTAAATTATTTTGTCTCAAAATTTAAAATTTCGGAAAAAATCCCGAAAATACATTAAAAACTTTAGCACAATTTATACATTCCACTCCACGTGGTCATGAAATAATACACAAACATATTAATAAAAAGCATGAAACATGATTTTAGACAACACATAAAATATCAAACACCACTTTAAACACAATTATAATAGTCTGCTTAAGCTTCAATCTGATCCAATAGCCCTATGTATCTTAAAAGGAACACTTTGTACAGGAATTCCCTTGTATCTCAAGGTCCCTTGGCTTTTTTTGGATTCCTCGTTTTAACACAGGCGTCCACGCGTTTTGGTGGTTGAAACCAATAGATATGGGGCCACCTTCTTCAGGACAACATTTCATATGGGGTCACTTCTTTGGAAAAAGTTATATCTTAAAAGTGCCTGGTAGTTACGTTATTGGACATGACTACTATAGTCTTGTTGGTTGATGCTCCAAATTTAAAATTCCATTTTTTTACATTGACCAATGAGGTATATGTTTTTCGTTTACTTTTCCTTCTTAATAGGAGGTAGCTTTTTTCCACAAATTCATAACTAGATAATGTGTTAATATCCACATCGGTATATATGTTTTGTTAAAACTGTTCACCCCCGTGTAGGATATCGGGAAGCCGAAAAATCCCTGTGTTATTTCTGCCGGGTTGACTCTTGATTTGTCTTTCCCCGGACGATTGGAGGTTTGAGATCTGTATATCGCGGTCTGCCTCGCTGCACTCCTTATTTCGGTGATGAAATAAGGAGTGGAGAGAGGCAGACCGCGATATACAGATTCAGAGGTTTTGCAGCATGGACAGGCTTCCTCTGAACCTTTACTACTGTCTAATGAGGCCCTATCCAACACCTTAATGGGTACCTGGTTAAAGTTTTATGCTTGGCCACTGGTGAACAGGCAGGTAGCCAGATTTCAAATGCCAGCTCCAGACAGCTCAGATTTGATTTGATGCAGTATCCTACACGCGAAACTCTGGTGGTATAAGCTTCCACTTCATCCAATTAATTCCCTACAACCCTCCTCTGGCCCCAGACCAGATCAAACAGAATTGAGGCATTCGGGAAACAGATGTTCTTAGCCATCCCATGGTGGGTCAAAGCCAGCTGCCTGCTTGGGTGATATACACACGCTCTTTGGGAAGATCTTACAGACAATCCCTGGAGAATCCAAGATGTGGCCAAATTCTTGATTTGATCTGACCTGGATACCACCGATTGCTTGGGCTGAGTATTTGGCAATAATGTGCTTCATTACCGTGCATGGTTGAAACCTGGAGAATTTCTGTGGACGTGCATGCATCCTACATGGGGATGCCTTTCGATGATTTCGCCTATTTGGTGAAAAGGCGGATACTGGCCTGGCATTCTTCTAAGAGTGCCCAGCCATGGTGTGTTTCTTTGGCCTCTCAACCTCGGCTAGAGTTTTCCGAGTAGTTTTGTTCCAAGGTTTGGTGTACAGGCAACGCTGCCCCAGGAGGCACCCCTAGTTATTTCGGGGTTAGGGACGAGAATAAGCAGACGTCCTACAGACCATGAAGAGCAACTACATTCCCAGTGCCTTACCCCTGTGACGTCAGCCTTAAAACGGCTTTAGTTTTCCCGTAGTGGTGCACTGCCACCGTATAGGAGGCAGGAGCAGACCTTTTTTCAAGGGTGTATAACATCTGGAAAATGGATCCTTTAGATCTTGCAATGATGCTATTTCTTGCGATTCTTTTTTTAAACATTTCTTTTTTGCTATTTCTTTTTTAATGCACTAAAGTGTAATAACGTACAAAGTACCCCACAATGTACCTTGTAAACACTATAATAAATCAGATCCCAATATGGAAAAATAAGTAAACAAATAAATGAGGGTTAGAAGAGCCATCACAGGCTGCCCTGGGGAGGTGGTGGTTCCCGGGCCTGAGAACAACATTTTTAAAATAGCACCTGGGAAGTGGTGGTCCTTGGGCCCCAGGGGTATTTGGCTGCTGTAATCACATGGCGAGCTTGCTGATGCCTTAGAAAGCAAGCTATAATTTGTCGTGAGGTATTCGGTCATGTGGCACCTCTATCTTGTATCCAATGTGCCCTTTGGAATTACAATGGAGGTGTAAAAGCCAGTCCAGTAAGCTCTGGAAGGAAAACAAAAAGAAATCTTTCCAAGTCTTTAGCCTCCACATCTTCTGGCACTCAAAAAAAGAGCAAATATTAGATCTGCCATCTTCAACTACTGTTAACTTTTTGCGGAGATACTACACCTCACTCTTCATGTGAGGACTAATTTTCAGGATGGACAAGCGCCCATCCAAATCTTCAAGCATGTGATCCTTCTCATCGAGTCGCTTATGCAAAGATCTGATCTCAGGGATTTAAGATTATCCACTGTGGAGTTTGTATCTGCATGCATTTGATCCATTGTTGCCTTTATGCTTGTAAGTTCTCTCATAGTTGATACCTGCCATGTTCAGAGCATCAGGCTTCGACGTGCCTGCTGCAATGTCTCTGAGAAAAGCTGACTAATAGTCTTGCCCTTGGATATCAAGTCAGTTATCACACATCCAAGGATAACAATTGGATTACTATGTGTCTGGAGCAGTAATATTATGTAATCCAGCTGCTGTATTCAACATTTAAGGCTAAATCACTTGACTATTAACCACAACAAGGTTTCAAATGACCTGTTGTAGATCAAGTCTAAGCATGCACCTTTACTTCAATCCATGTCGGAATGCCAGTTTCAATGGTGTAATAAGTTGGGAGAGATCACATGGAACCTCCAGCATCACATCATGAATCTGAGGGACCTAGTGGTCACAGTACCTTAAAAAAAATGTAGAGCCAACTATCCACTTTTCTTCTGTTGCGTGGAATGAGCCTAATACAAAAGTGCAGATGTTTAAGGAGTGCTCCAGTCCTACGTCTTCATTAACCAGCCACTCCAAGCCAGCTCCAATACAAATATGAATATATATTGCAAGCAGTTACTGTTCCCCAAAATAGCTGTGGTGGGCCTTTGTACATAAAGCTGTCTCCCTGTTCAGTTGCTCACTGCAGGAAAACATCCAGCCCCAATGGTTCCGTGACCTCAAAAGTCATCATCTTGAACATTTGACATCATCGTTAAATTCGCATGGATGCTATCAAAAGACAACAGGAATGACCAAGAGAAGCCTTCAACTACTGCACCAGATCCAGTTAATGCAGGTCGTCAGTACAGCTTAGCATGGTCAATTCAGGTGAGAAGCACACAGGGCTGCTACGTTTTCTAAAAGGGATTGCCAGGCTTCAGCGGGATACAGCCATTGCGCTGTTGTATCAACAATGCCACTTGATGCTCCTTCTGCGAAATGACCGTTGCTGTACTCATGCAACTATGTCCATGTCTAGCCCCTATATCCTCCCCCGGATTCTTTCTCAGAGGCTGTCTTTCATTGGAACCATCTTGGATATGGTGTTGATCAGTGCCTTCACTCCCTAGCAATGAGTCTGGGACATGATCCTGATTTTTTCAGCCTCTGTCCTGGGTCGCGATTTAGATTGACTTTAAGGCTTGTTGGCCTCCAGCATCCTACTAGTTGACTATACACAGGCAGTAGAACCTAAAGTCTCAGTAGGCCTAGCACCATGGGAACCTGTACGATCTCATCTAGATGTCGGTGGAGACTGCAAGAGATCTGCAGTAATGGCTACTCAAACACAATTGGACCAGCAGCAGATGCTTTCCCTCCCCCACCCAGTGCTGCCTGTAGTGCATGATGCATCATTGCTGGGCCTGTGATCTGGGAGCGGCTGAGAACTGAGGTCTCTGTTCTTCGGTAGAAACCAGACTCCACATCAGTTTGTTGGAGTTGTGGCCCATTGGCCCCAAGTGTTGAAGGCCTTCCTACCATGATCCAGCCAGCAAGATCTTTAAATGCCAAGGTGGACGTGCTTCACATGTGGTGCCTGGCAGATCCCAAATGGTAACGGAGATTCTCACGGACAGCACCACTGCTATGATACTGCTGCAAGCAGGGCATAGTAGATCTTGGGTCCTGTACCAAAATTCTCTGTCTCTAGAGTTTGCTGAAGCGGCAAATCATCTTAATTATGACCCACTTGGCAGCATCTTTAAATGCCAAGGTGGATGAGCTCAGCCTGCGATGCCTGGCAGATCACAAATAGTGACTACACCCAGAGAGCATCTTCCATTATTGAACAGAGCCCTGGATAGCTCTTTTCCCCACTGTTGGAAACTCTCGATGTCAAAACGTTTATGTGTCGGAGTTTCCAAGAAGGTTATTTTTGGAGCCCCATTCTGGCTACAGTGGAGCACGGGACTCCTCTACGCCTTTCCAGCTCTGCCTCTCCTGTCCAGAGTTCTAAAGAAGTTCAGTAATGAATTGTCCCAGCCCATCCTAGTGGCTCCGAATTGGGTCAGGGGAATGGTACTGAGTATGAGCATCTGTCCTTTTCCATCTGGCTACATCCTTTGTAACATTCTTCTATTGCAGCAGCAGACCAGTTTTCCAAAGCTCCACAGTCTACACCTGCTTGCATGGAGATTGAGTGGAACCAGCTTAATTGTTTTTTTATGCTGACAGATGTTGTGGCTATGATCTTGGCAGCTCGATGCCCTGTCATTAAGTTCACCAATGCTAAGTTAGTGGCCTGGTGTGCGGGCTGATGCATAAAACCTCTTCAGGTTATGTTATGTTAGGTAGTTTTATAGAGCGCACAGCTGCCCTAGCAAAGGGGCGTCCCAGCGCTAATAGAAACAAAAAGGCAACAGATGCCAGAAGAGAGCCTCTAGTAACGGCAGGAGGAGAGTCTAATAACGTATTGAAAAGCAAAAGTGGCAGACAGAAAGGAGGTGAACAGCAAGAAGGTGCCTATAATGAGGGAAAGAGGTGAGTCTTGATAGCCTAACGGAAAGCAAGATAGTTATCTATGCTCCGAATGTGTACAGGGAGTGAGTTCCAGAGTTTAGCTGCCAGTGAGCGGAAGGAACGCCCACAGGCGCGTACCCTCCTTTCCCGGGGAACAACCGACAGGTGATGGCCCATCGAACAGAGATGGCGGGTGAGGATGTAAGATGAGAGCAGTCTGGCCAAGATGCCAGGAGAGGAAAAAATCAAGATCCCGAAAGCAATGCAGAAGGACTTAAACTCCACTAGCTGGCGAATAGCACTGGTGGCGGAGCAGAATCTAGGGAGGCCAAGAAGAGTTCTGGCAGCTGCATTTTGGATCCTGTGCAGTCCATAATCTGTCTTGTTAACCCCCAAGTAGAGCGAGCTGGCGTAGTCCAGTCTCGACAGAATGGAGGACTGGACGATCACCTGCCTGATGGATGGATCGAAAAAACACAAAAGCGGTTGAAGCCTGCGTAGTATACCAAAACACTTCTATGCCACCTTCTTAGTTTGGGTCTGAAAGTTAGGAGCCGAATCGACCCGGACACCAAAAGTTTTCACCACCTGTTTGGGGGCGGGTGCACAACCCAAGGTAGCAGCCCACCCACATTCACTCCACAGCTCAAGATCTTTCCCTATCAGCTAGACCTCAGTCTTGCTGGCATTGAGCTGGAGGTAGTTGGCAGTCATCCACTCCACGGCATCAGCAAGACCTCTCCGGAACTTAAGAGTGTCATGCAAACAGTCATCGGAGAGTGCAACTACCAACTGCATATCATCTGCGCATGATACCATTGTCAGTCGTCTGCTCTTGGCCGCCGCAGCTAAAGGCTGAACATACAGATTGAAGAGCGTTGGACTCAAAGCTGAGCCCTGCGGCACTCCCAGCTTGTTAGTGCGAACCATGGAGTTGAAAGGGGGGCCCACACCTGGAAGGTCCTTTCCGAAAAAAAGGAAGTGAACCAATCAAGTGCAGGACCCACAATGCAAGCCTCCTCCAACCTCCACAGCAAGATCTGGTGAGAGACCGTATCAAATGCGGCACTGAGAACCAATAGGATCAGTGCCGAAGTACGTCCCTCATCCAGTGCAGCCCTCAGATGTTCGGTCACCGCGAAGAGGGCGGACTCTGTGCTGAAACCAGGATGGATGCCGCACTGGGAGGGATCAAGTATATTGTTCTCTTCCAGAAAGCCTGACAAGATTTAGTTTATATAGGCTTCATAGATCTTTGAGGCCCATGGCAGGAGAGAAGTAGGATAGAAGTTCTCTGGTTTAGCTTTATCAAGGGTTGTTTTTTTAAGTAATTGAACCACCCTGGCCTGCTCCTGGTCCTAGGGACAATTGCCGTAGACAAGGACATGTTACTAACTTGGCCCAGAGGTGTGAGCACTGGCAACAGTATCATGATTCGATCAGGCTTCATGGTATCAGCAGGGTAGCCGGATTTAACCTTGCTGCAAAGTGAACGCAGAGCATCCTCCGAGATCGGCGGGAAGGCGGCAAGAGTGTGGGTGGGGGAGGTGTACCCCAAATCCCATGGCCCATATCCACCTTAGAAAAGGTCATGTAGATGTTTTCCACCTTGTTGACACAGAAGGTGGCGAGAACCTCACAATGCTCATCTGAAGTGTTAGAGGACATAGGAGGTACCCCAGCTGTTTTGAGATCTTTAAGTATGGAAAAAATGCTCTTGGTGGGGTTGTTGCTGTTCCTTATCTCGTCTGCGAAATAGGCTGCCCGTTCATTCTGAACAGCCCTATGGTATTTCTTAGTGGCTGCCTGATAACCTCCTTTCAGGATAAGGTAAAAATCTCGTCCCAACGCCCACTCCACCCTCTTACAAGCTTTACGCATATTAGCAAGCTTGTCATTGTACCAAGGATTAGATTTGGTACTACAACACTTAGCTCGTTTGACAGGCATAAGTGCATCCAAAGGGCGAAGTATCCAATCAGATCTAGCATTGTCCGTAGCATCCGGATCATCCGACAGGCTGGGTAGACTATACTAGAGGAGGAGATGTTGTTAATATGGGCAAAAGTTAATTTTTACTAGGGGCGTCGGAGCGAGAATTTCTGAGGCAACCTTCAAGAAGGCTCTACTCCCGAGAGTGTCTTGGGGATAAGAAAATGGTCAGACCAGCACACCGGAATGGGGGTAGAGACTAAGATATGAAATGTTGAAGAAGACTGGATCAAGTAAATGGTCAGCAGACTGGGTACGGCCTTGAACCAGTTGAAGCAACTGACAAGCCGCTAGATCAGGTGAGAAGTTGCCCACTTCTGAGTCGTTGGGGTTGTCAAGATGCAGATTCAAGTCGCCAATGTCGGTGAAGTTGGCATACCTCATGACCAAAGAGCTAACTGTGTTGATCAGGTCAGCCCTGAACTCCTTCGAGGGACGTGGGGGACGATATACTAATAAGCCAGACATGGTATAACTGGTATTAAAAGAGATCCCAAAACGTCCACACTCGCAATCCACCAGGATTTCTTTGACAAGGGTGCAGGTATAGCAGGATTTAAAAACAAACTGCGATACTGTCCCCTCTACCCTCTCGATTGAGTGTTAAAATACTAAAGCCCGGGGGAAGTGCCAGGCCAGGCTCAGCCACCATGTCCACTGACAACCATGTCTCCATCAGGAAGAGAACATCAGGGGATTGATTGTGTAGCAGATCATACACATCAGGGGGGTGGTGCTTGGCTAGGGAGCGACAGTTAAGGCTTAACAGTTTAATGTTCTGTCTGGGACAGGGAAGGTGAGTAAGGAGGGATTACGTGGTAGTCCAGGGGTTGAAACCACAGTTCCTGCAGCAAAACGGGCCCTCCAACAGGTTGCGAGGAGGATGACTGCAGGGGCTTCTTATTTGCCTGATGGCAAGAAGTTTATCACTGGAATAGGAGAGCTTATTGCTGCTACAACCGGCCGCATGTCTGGCGTCTGTCAACGTCCAGGGTCGGCGGGCGCAGGCGGGCTTGCCTTAGGCGCACCAGTGGAACGTCTGCGATCTGTTCATGCCAAATACCAGGAAGCATGAACAGTACCGCCCTCGGAGGTACTTCACCTAATACGGGTGAAAGATTAAAGTAACCGCCCTCCACGCAAACGGCGAGCTGATGTGGTGGACCGGAACGGGAAAAGAGGCACCAACGGTTACACAGCGTAGGCATAGGTATCAATAGTTTGTCTTGGTCCAGGCATGGCCTTGCCTTGACCAAGACACTGTTAAGGTTTACCTATTGTTTTCCTGGGATTCCTCCTTGTTCAAAGAACCTAGTGGGATGCATGTTTTGAATGGTCTTACTTATGTTTTATCCTGTGCCCTATTTTATGCCACTGTGTGAGACTTTAGTTTTCGATATGCACACGATTGGAGTCCATACACAGTTGCTCCTGTAGGGTGTTAACGCTTGAAACTGTCATTTTTGTCGAACTCACTTGTGCACAACATGTCGGTGAGCTGCAAACATAATGTGTGCAGCCGCCTTACACCATATTCTTCCCTCCTAATTTGAATTTTCAGACTCTTGTGTTCTTTGTCTCAAAAGTTGTGTTGCCCATCTATTTTGGGCAGTCTATTGAACTCCCCATGCTCTTCTTTTTTGCCACATACCTCTAAGGAGAAGGAGAGGTGCCTCTAGTTGAATTCCAAGTGGATCCTAAGTTTTTACATTAATAGGTCAAGGGAACACTGGGTGATTAGCTTTTTGTTGTCTAAGCTGGGGCAAAGAAAGGAATGGCAACCCAGAAGAGGACACAGTTGAGATGTATTGTCCTCCGTATCAAGATTTGCCCATCTTTGCCCAGAAAAGAGCCTCCTAAGGACCTTTTGGGCTGTCAAGGGTACCACTACAACCCTGGCAAGAGATGTTCCGGTGTTAGACATCTGCTAGGCTGCTACATTGGTGTCTGTCCACATTTTCACCAGGCACTAATGCCTTGAATATGGGGTCCATTGGGAGATGTAGTTTAACTACTTGATCCTGTGGGTCTTCCTGTTTTAAAGTACACTTCACATACCCTCGCGCTTTTTTGGAGGTACTGCATCGATTCACATGGTGATGATTCTGTGGTTAGAGGTCTCATTCAGAAGAACAAGTTACTTACCTACAATAACACTGTTTCTGTTGGATAATCTTGCGGAACTTTGTGGACCCACCTGGATTTCTCAGTTTTAAAGCCCACTTCTTGTGGAACCCGCTCCGCGGGTTCCCCTGCGCCAGGAGTGCTGCCTGCTGTTTTCACCGAGGGAACATCGAGGGAAGTCTAATTACCGGGGCTGCGAGCGAGTGCGCGCGCTCTACTGGGACTGCATATCCCAGGAGCGCCCGCCTGCCAGATTAGCCACACTTGGGCCGCTCTCCCCGACCCCTCCCACCCCTCCACCGAGCCTTCATTAACTGTGCTTGCAGAGCTTGCGAGCGGGACGCCTTGCGGAACTTTGTGGACCCACCTGGATTTCTCAGTTTTAAAGCCCACTTCTTGTGGAACCCGCTCCGCGGGTTCCCCTGCGCCAGGAGTGCTGCCTGCTGTTTTCACCGAGGGAACATCGAGGGAAGTCTAATTACCGGGGCTGCGAGCGAGTGCGCGCGCTCTACTGGGACTGCATATCCCAGGAGCGCCCGCCTGCCAGATTAGCCACACTTGGGCCGCTCTCCCCGACCCCTCCCACCACTCCACCTACTTGCCCTACACTATATTAAGCTCCCAGAACCCCCGCTGCGCGGGAGCGCGCGGGAGCGCCGGGAGAAGCCCGGGACAAGGGCGGGACCGTCCAAGGCCGTCACAGGCTGGAATAGGCTGGGCTGGGCTTATTCTCTTGGTTTTGTTAGACTGTGCAGGCAACTCTTGGAACTATTGAACTATAATTGTGTTTTACTTGCTCTGTGAGGCATATTAGACCACTTCTGAGTAAAATTATGCCTTCCCCAGTTAGGGAGAGTACCCCTCAGAAACAGGGAGGAGCGAAAACTGGGACACTTGAAAACTATTTCTCAAGGGCAGTGGGGGAGGCTGACAAAGAGGGAAATTTGTCCAGACTAAGGGCGGAACGGAGACGCTCAGTAGATAATCTGAAAAATACCCCCATGGGAGAACAATCTATTACATTCAGGGAGGAGCTGACACGAATTGAGGATGTCCCACTCCTGTTAAGGGAGTGTCCCAACACTTCACCAGTTGCAATTAGGAGTCCAGCATTAGTTATTAGCCCCAGCCCCGCTAGGGGGACTATTGATCTAATCTCACAACCGCCCATAGTTCATAATGATAGAAACCCCAATTCGAAAGCAGTGAACACACAAGTAATTCTGGGACCCCCTCCAAAAAAGCGTAGGAGAAGGGCAAAGGGAGCGCAGGGCAGTAGTAAACCCAAGATTTTGCACTTGGATTTTGGCAAATCCTTAAAAAAGCCCGTACCTCTAGTAAAAGTACCGGCAGAGCCACTCCCTAAATCTATTGTTCAGGAGAACTCAGTGCCTGCCCTGACCGAAAACGCAGGGACCAGTATTGTTAATGTCCCACTCTCTGTTGTGCCGCTGGGAAATGTGGAATTCCTGCTAAGGTCGCTGCTACTCCCAATCAGCGAAAGTATAAAAAAGATAGAGATCAGACTAACCATATTGGAGGCCACATTGGGAAGTCTGAAAACGCGTGCTGGTCGACAGGGAAGTGACCCAGAATCTAGTACCACCATTATGGTCCCACAAGGGTCGGCACACATAGTTGTAAACCCAGCTCCACCACAAGCTGTAATGGGGGTAGTCCCTCAACAATCCCTAAACCCAAAACCTGTAACTACCAATCCACTCTGTGCAAATACACCTAATCCCTCTCTTGTACCAGTAGCTTCAGCACACCCGGCTGATAATAATATTATACCAGACCACCAAATGAAGCCCCCTGCAAAACCCCGTCGTCCCAATTTACCACCAGAGGCTAATGACCTTACTGTGGTCATGGCAGGGGTCCCGCAACTTGATGAAGGAGAAGTAGAGGACTTCTGTGCCCTAAAAACCAGGGTAATTAAGTGGTTAAACAGAAACAGACCCCTCCCGAGACATCTTAATAATGAAATTTTAATGGTAAGAAGGGTCCCATGGGTGGGGAGAACTCAAAAATCTATACCTGGGGACTGTTTATTGGTGAGTTTTAGGGACAAGGGTACGGTGTCGCATATATGTCAAGGGGAAAACATATCAAGGGAATCCACCATACAAACCCTCCGTGTGTCCTTCTTCTTTCCCATCGCCCCTGGCCCATTTTACCCACCCCCAAATTATGATAGATGGAAGAGGGTCGGGAGAGGGGGGAGTCACTGGGCCTCTCAACCTAGGCCATTATTTGGCAGACCAGTACCTCCTCTGCCTACTTATAATCGGTTTAATTGCCTGAATGGCCTAGAGGGGGTGGATTGACAAACAGAGAAGGCCCCAAAGGAGAACATAGAAAAGGGTGCTCAAGTATTAATATCGGAGGAGCAAGGACACCTGGCCCCGCACATTCAAACCACCAGGGCGGAGGAACTTATGTTCTTTGATGACAAGGGTATGGCTGTAGATGGTTTAGGGGGAGGAGGCGGGGGGGACGCCCAAGGGGAGCTGCAGGAGATGGGACTAGGGAGTCAGGGGGGTGCAGCATTGGGTGGAGAGGATGTGAGGATTATTTCTTGGAATGTAGCAGGCTTAGCTGGTATATTCAATAACAAGGAGTGGGTTGATTATGTCAGGAAATTTAATGTTATTTGCTTACAGGAGACATGGGCTGTGGTGAATAATTACCACCTCCAGGGTTACAAGTGCTTTTTTGTTCCCGCTCGAAAATCTAGTTCTGGGAGAGCAATGGGTGGCTTAGCGGTTTACGTAGATCTATCCCTCCCAGGTATCTGGTCGTCTCTTGACTGGAATTCGTACGGAATACAGGCAGTTCGGTTTTCTGGTAAGGGGTTGAAATTGTCTGTCTTTAATTTTTATAACAGTGAGACATCAAACACCAATTCCTCCCTATTGGCCGAACTTGACAAGAGGTTGGGTCAAGAAATCATATCTCAGAACAAAGGGCCGTCTCATGGCGTGCTTTTGGCAGGAGATTTTAACTGTCACCTCTGTCCGGCACTGATAAAGGCAAACACAGATTGGGCACAATGCCCGATTGAAAAGGGGCCGCATTTTGTACACACGCCGACTGGGGTTGCCCTTGGGTTGCTTCGGGTTAAGTACGACCTAGAGCACACCATTAACATGATGGACCCACAGTTGGACGGTATGCTCCCACCAACTTTTAAGGGCAGGGGCTGTGCGTCCATTATAGATTACATCTTGGTCTCGAGATCGTTGATCAACAAAATAACTAGTGTAGGGATAGAGTGGAGCGGTTTTAGTGATCATAATCCGCTCACCTTAACGTTCCTTTACAAGGCGGGCATTGGAATTAAAGCTCGTTGTTTAATTGAGGAGAGGGCCACTGATCAAGGCAGGAGATTGAAGTGGTCCAAAATTGATGGGGCACAGTTTTATAAAACTTTGGGCGATAAGGGTCTAGTGGCCATTAATGATTGTTTAGATCTGGAAATACAGGGTCCAAGGGTCCTGGAAGCGTTTGTCCAAATTGCTAACCTAATTGACGAATTATTGAGGTCTAGTGGGCCCACACGCAACCAGGCTAGTCCTCGCTGGTTTGATAGAGATTGCTCTAAAGCACTGAGGGAACTGAAATGTTCCCTCAAGATGAAACCACGAGATTCACAGATTATTAGGGTTAACAGAGAAAGGTATAAAAAAGAGATTAAAAGGAGGAAACTTGCCCTACAGGCAGAAGCATGGGCAGATCTAAGAGAAGCTGGGGAAAGAAAAGATCTAGCGGGGTTCTGGAGAATCATAAACAAACCGACCTTTTTAGAAAATGATTCTCCTGAGATAGGGGCTAATATTCTGCCGGAGCAATGGGTAACCCACTTTAGGGGTTTATATAACTATGAGTTGGGGACCCATGGGGAACCACCGGAAATTTTAAGACAGGCCCCACCAGTCACATTCTCTCTTAAGGAGATTGTGACAGGGATGGAGGGCCTAACTAAAAATAAAGCCCCGGGCCCGGACGGAATACCGCCTGACCTGTTCCTTAGTAACATAGATCTATGGGCTCCCTTGATGACCAGGGTCTTAAACACCGCCATTACCTGCGGTCTCCCACCTTCTTGGTCTAAGGCGATCATTGTACCAATTTTTAAGAAGGGCAATAGGGATGACCCGAAGTGTTATCGGCCCATTTCCCTGATTGACGTATCGGCCAAACTTTTGGGAAGGGCAATCCTGAATAGACTGACCGAATGGACAGAAGAGAATAACATCTTCTCGGATACCCAGTATGGGTTCAGGACAGGGAGGTCCACTAGTGACCAGTGCCTGAACCTATACATGCTGACTGCCAAGTATACCCTGGCCAGCGATGAACCCATGTATATGGGATTCATGGACTTGGCAGCAGCATTCGATCACGTCAACAGAGGAAAGTTGTGGGACATGATGTCAGGCATGGGGATAGAAAGGGGCCTAATCACCATATTGAGAGAACTGCATAGTGACACCACGGCCAAGGTGAGATTCAACAGGGAGGGAGGACTGTCTGACTCCTTTCCATGTAGGAGTGGAGTCAGACAAGGTTGTATACTTGCTCCTTTTCTGTTCTCTCTTTATATCAATAACCTGGAGCAGTTCCTTCTGGGTTTAAAGACAGACTGCCCAAGGGTTGGGCTGCGGCATATCCCTGTCCTGCTTTATGCAGATGACGCGGTCTTATTAGCAAGAACACCACGTAGCCTACAAACCCTGATAGAGGGGTTTGTGGAATTTATGAGTAACCTAGACCTATCTGTTAACCTAGGGAAATCGTATGTGCTCCTAGCTGGCAAAAAACCTTCCTCCAAATTCGTTTACACAATTGGCTCACATAGTTTGGAGCAGGTCAAGACGTTTTCCTACCTTGGGGTAACTTTTGACGGCGCCCTGCAATTTACCCCTCTGGTGGCGGAACGTTGCACTAAAATGATTGCTTCTAATGGGGCGATAGCTGGATATGGTAGGAGGGTGGGCAGATGGAGTCCGGAACAGGTGATGAATTTGTACGGCTCCATAACATGCTCCAAAGTAATTTATGGGGCAGAAGTCTGGGGGTTTGTGAATACATCTAGTATTCAACAGGAAGAAAATAGGTACTTGAAAGCAATCCTGAGGGTGCCACCCAGCACGGCTGGTCTCATAGCCCACAGGGAGTTAGGGAGGCCATACTTGGAAGATTTAGTAAAACTCAGACCAATAGTGGCTTGGTTAAAAATATGGTTAAACCCAGATGCGCATTTAAGCAGAGAAATTTTATTGGACTGCCTAGGTAGGACCCATTCAATGCGCATCCCCTGGCTCAAATACGTGAAAAATACCCTGGAGGAGATAGGGTTGGGGAATCTCTTCATGAACCCAGCCACTATTTTAGCACAGCATAAGAAGCGAGTAGGGGAACTATTTCTGGGGCAAGAAACCCAACGGCGAGCTGATGCAGAAGGAGTGAAAAAGACTGTAAGGGCCCATGGTTTGGTAAAAAGTGTGGAGGGTATGGAGCCTTACTTATTTCTTCTGCATAATGCACAGGATAGATTTTTAATGTGCCGTCTCAGATTGAATCTGCTCCCCTTTATGTTGGCTATACCTGCCGGGTTTACTTCATCTATTGAGCAGAAGGGTCCCTGCGGCTGCGACAATCGGTCTCCGCAGGATACCCTTCATTTTGTTTTGCTTTGCCCCTATTTTTCCATGCCCAGGCGTAGATTCCTTGTAAATATTTTAAAAAAGGCGCGATTGGAACACGCCAGGGATGCCCTAGTATTTCTGTTAAAAGCCTCTGACCCATTAACTCTATGTAGCATTCTGAATTTCATCAAAGTCGCTATTCGTTTGAGACAGACAAGCGGAGATGAATGAAAAATTGTGATCTGTATTTTGGGCCCTTAAGTTGGCAATCTTTTTATTGTATTAATTATGTACAAGGATCTTAAATCAGTATTTAATAATGTTTTATTGTTGTCTGTATATATACATGTGCTTTTATGGTGTTTTTTATTCACCGAATAAAGATTCTTGATGATGATGACTGCAGATTCCTTATGTTCTCCCATCTCACCTTTTTGTGGAGTGGATGTTTCATGTTAAAAAGGTGCCATGTTACATTGTGCACACTGTCTATTCTAATTTGTCCGTTCCTTCTTGTCTGAGGGTGCAAAAGATATAGTGATAACCTGACATGAGCATGCAGGACACAGAGTTTGATGTTGGCTCATGCTGTTATACGGGAGCTATTACATGTTTCTGGATGGATTTGTTTACTCTTCTACACCTACTAAAAATTGTCAAATCAGGCAAATCCTAGTCCTCCCTGTTCAGCGTATTCTCTAGTTCCTCCACGGAGAAAGATATTGATCAAGATGGCTCATAGTTCAAAAGCCATCTTTACAGGTGGGAATACTGCAAAATAAACTTAAAATCGAAGTGGATGTTTCCCTTTAAAAAAAAATATTGATCCCACACCATATCAGGGAGCCTGTGTTCGTTTGCTAACCTCCTCTTGGATAATATCATTGAAATTGAGGTTTCAGTATCACTTATACTCGTTCAAAGTTTAAAAAACATTTAAACCAACTTTGCTTGCTTCCTGGATGGCATTCTGATACTGTGAACAAATGCAGCTCTTCTACTTTTGACTTTCACCCCACTTGACATTTCCATATTACTAAAGCAGCCACAATCGAGGCACAGTTGTGATGCAGTACCTTAAATGCCCTTTTCCTTCCTAGAGAATATATTGTAATTAAAAAGAAAATTTGAAATACTTTAATCTCCATATGAGCCAAATCTCCTTTGTAATAACACGGGGCACAAACCTCTGCATACTACTCTTGAAAATATACCTTAAGACCTTGAACTGCAGTCTCCATAAATGAATGCTCCAAAAATACATCTATGCTGTTGATAAACAAGTCACCACTGTTGACTGTTAAAGTAGAGTGCCACTAAGAAAGTGATGAATGGAGGCTACTGAACTTCCTCAAAGTTATCTGCCAGAAAACCAAAAGCATAGCTCTTGCTCTCGAAGGCATCCCTTGTGTCTAGTGTCCAGTATTCCTGTACATACTGCCCTGAAGATATTACAAGCCAGCAGCCGCTACAGGTAAGAAAGGTGGGGCCAGGTGAGTTTTTTTTGGAGAGACGACCACGAGATAAAATTGTTTATTTCATTTTCCCTCGTGGTCGTCTCTAGAAATCCCCCCCTCACCTGGCCTCACCGCTCTTAGCTGCAGCTGCCACGGCTGCACGCTAGCCATTTTGATTTCCTATATACCCTCTCCTGAAACAGCGCACTGAAAGTGCTGAGGCCACCGTGGACCTCTTTCTCCATTTCCAAGTAACAAAAACCCTGCAGTTCAATATGTAAGAGCAGTTTGCACAAAATGCAGCTAATCTGCAAATACCAGAATTAAAAAGGTATCCAGATTCAGACACCAGGATGCTGCAAGTTTCAGCCCAAATCTTTTCAGTCAATTATTGCATCTACTAACATCATCCTCGAAGCGTGTTCCAAGCTTAAAGGAGAAATTCAACATTTTTTCCATCACTTCAAATCCAACATTTCTTCCATCCCTTCTCATCCAGCATTTCTTCCATCCCTTCTCATAACCTACCTTCATTTTTCTCATAACCTACCTTCATTTTAAAAATAACCATTCACAAACCACCAACATTTCTTTTTGCTCAAGAAGCAAATTCTCACTCTAATCAACAAGCTCTTATAAGCAGTATGTCTTCTTCAACAACCCTGTAGGCTTTCAGGAACGTGCTGATCAGTAAAGTGCTAAGTTTACTTACATTCTCTGACTGTTCATTGCAAGTCTATCCTTTCCACTTTTAGGCAAGTTTTGTGAGACTCAATTACCCGGTTTGTAGAGTTGCTTAGATACCTTAATTTATTAAATCATTTATTCGCCACTGATAAAATAATTTCCATCATCACCATCTTTGCACAGTTTTGAAATTCCACAGGATGTAAATGTTTGACTGATAATGGTAAATCGATCAATATTCCTGCCATTGCCTCACTGTTGTCTTTTTGGAATTAGGCTACAGTGTTCTTACTACACTCACTTCGGTGTGATAATGATTTGATCCCCCCCCCCCCCCCCTTTCCTCTTTTTTTTTTTTTTTGTTGTGTTCATTGAAGAAGAGGGTTTATGTTAGAGCCATATCTTCCCAGAAAAGACTCTTTGTGCTAGGAGTTACCTGCCTACACCCACAGTTGCACGTAATCAACGTATTATTCAGATGTACCGACTTCTTCTTATAGAAGCATATGTTAATAGCTGCAAGAAAATGTTGAACTCTTTTTTTCGGGTCAAAGACCCCTGCATCGCCTCATACGCTCATGACTTGTGTCTGAATTTTCTTCACAAATGAATGTATTCAAATGTCCTTAGGCTCTTAGCAGCCCTGATGCATGTTATTTGATAACCTTCCCGTTCGTCTTTATTATTGACTTTTTTTACTGTTCTCTTTTTTCTTTTTTTTCTTTTATATTTTATTCAGAGGCTCATTGATAAAACAAAGCTAACTTGCGTGAAGTGGATCCCAGAGTCGGAGAGCCTGTTTCTCGCCTCGCATGCCAGCGGCCACCTCTACCTCTACAATGTTGATCATCCTTGCAGCTCTGCTTCCCCACAGTACACTCTCTTAAAGCAAGGGGAGGGCTTTGCAGTGCACACTTGCAAAAGCAAAAACGCCCGCAACCCACTGGTAAAATGGGCCGTTGGTGAAGGGGCTTTGAATGAGTTTTCCTTTTCACCAGATGGTCGATACCTAGCCTGTGTGAGCCAGGATGGATGTCTGCGGGTCTTCCACTTTGATTCCATGGAGTTGCATGGCATGATGAAGAGCTACTTTGGAGGACTGCTTTGTGTCTGTTGGAGTCCCGACGGGCGGTATGTTGTCACTGGTGGTGAGGATGATCTTGTGACTGTGTGGTCCTTTAGCGAGGGACGTGTCATTGCCAGAGGCCATGGTCATAAGTCCTGGGTCAATGCAGTGGCGTTTGACCCATACACTAGCAATGTGGAAGACTGCGATGAACCTGAAGAATTCAGCGGAAGTGATGATGACCTAAATGATGCCACACACTTTAGCAGAGTGAGGACTAGCAGTACACTGTCTCGTCTTTCAAAGCACAGCGCCAAAAGCAGCCCCTCTGTGACGTATCGATTTGGCTCTGCCGGTCAGGACACCCAATTCTGTCTCTGGGACCTTACAGAGGATGTACTGTACCCGCACCCACCTCTTTCCAGGGCACGCACTCTCACAAACACCTTCAGTGCCGGCATCCCACCATCAGTGAGTGGGGGTAGCAATCTGGCTAATGAAGTGACAGCCACTGTTCCACTTATTCCTCGTTCCCTATCCCGCTCCAACAGCTTGCCGCACCCTGCTGTTGCAAGCGCCAACAAGAGCCATGTGACTGATGGTGCCATTCCGTTCAGCATTGGGAGATTTGCTACACTGACCCTGCAGGATAGGAAGGACAAAAATGCTGACAAGGAGCACAAACGCTATCACAGCCTTGGCAATATTAGCAAGAGTAATGATAAGATCAACATGGCACCAAGGAACAAGTTGGACACTACCAAAATCCTGGGTACAGGGCTATGCCCACGTATAAATGAGGTGCCACTCCTGGAGCCACTGATATGCAAGAAGATTGCCCATGAGAGACTGACTGTCCTTCTTTTCTTGGAAGATTGCATCATCACTGCATGCCAGGAGGGGTCACTGTGCACTTGGGCCAGGCCGGGAAAAGCAGTGAGTAATGCTTGCTACCTCTGCATTGTCTTATTTTAATACGTGTTTCATACTTTAAAGAGTTGTTAGGCTCCAACGTCTCCTTGGAGTGGACTCAGAATATCAGAAACTGCGAGACAAAAGTAAACAATAATGGGGTTATCGGATGAATATGACAGTTTTGATATGATTTCTGGTTTAACAGAAAAGGCAGAACAATTAGACTTAACTTGGCACCGAATCAATGTAATAATTTAAAGAAAAGAGAGGAGTTAGAGTGGTGAGATTGAGGCCTACTGCAGTTTGTACTTATTGTTCGACCCCTGCTACATACAGGAAAGGCCTAGATGGGTTTATCTAAGTAGTTGGGCATGGTGTGAATTTTTTTTATGATTATAGGGCAGTGGTTCCTAACCTTTTGTCTTCTGTGTACCCCCAATTAATAATTACTGGAAACCGGGGATATCTGTTGAATCATAATTGGAACCTGAGGACCCCCCACTGAGTCATTACTGAAAGCCCTGGGGGCCCAGCCTAAGCATTTTTTTTATATTTGAACCGCAAAGCAATACACAAGAGATACAGGAACACGCATTCATCAAATAAATACACAATGTATGAAATATCTTATTTAATTCACACACAATTGAAAACTTACATTTTAATGCGAAGGTTGGAGTTTTTCTAAATTCAATTGAGTCCACTCTTTGTCCATACTTTATTCTGTTTGACGGGCTTGCATTACTCCCATGGTCAATCTGAGGATACTAACTTAAGTTGTAGGCTCTAATTTCAAATGCCTTCACATTTCCAGCACTTCGAAAAATGTTCATTGTTACATTTTGGTTCTTTATTTATATACACGTTATTAATCTGTTAATATTGTAAAATTTTCTAAGCAGTCACTAACACCCCCCCCCCCTACCCCTCCAACCTCCACCCCCCTGGCTTTGTGGCCCCCAGGGGTCCCCCGGACCTCAGGTTTAAAACGACTGATCTAGGGGATTAACTAGAGCAGGAACTGTTCATACTGCTGCTACTTGTCTCAGTATCATCTGTACTCAGTCACCTTAATTCTCCCCTTCTCCCTCCATCTTGCCTGGCCACGCCCCCTTCTCCCTCAACCTTATTCTAACCTGATCACTTCCGTCTCCTCTCTTCCCCCCCCCCCCCCCCCCCTCCCCCTCCATTTTCTCCTTTTTCTTCAATGGCTCTTCCTTGTTTCTCCCTTACGAATTCTCTGCTTTGCTATGGACTCTCTCCCTTCCTGCCCCCATTTTAGCTCTTTTCCAATGCCCTCGCATGCAAACATCCTCTTTGCTGTTTCCTATCACTCTACAGCTGTTGCTCTTAGCATTTGTTCACACTAGCCTTTATTAGGGCAGACGGTCTGAATGACGTGAATGCAACACACATGTTTATTCTTTCCTCCGTTTCCCCAGACAGCAAACATGCAGTGAGAACTAATGCAAGAACCCGAAGTGGATGGTTCCTTAATTAACAATTACATTTTACCCATTGCTGCTTTACATTTGATTGTATTAAACAGAAGTGCATATTTAATTGTGTCTGCGTTTGCCAAAGGTTTTGTCTTAAATCGAAAAAAATGCAATGGGTTGCTCTTATAAAGGAAGGAGCTGTTTCTGCCCCTCACACCAATAGACTGTGTTTATCGAAGCAGATTTTAATGTTTTATTGGGTAATTTCAGGCCCGATGCACTTAGGTGAATTTTAACGCTGCTGTTCTCTGCATACTGCTCGTTTTTAAACAACCCCACTTAATTTTTTGCTCCAACTACTGTAAATGTTGGCATCGAAATATGTAAATTTGTTGTGAGTTGCATGAGCTCCTGCCTCGTTATTATTTGAGGGGAAGAGTTCTTTTGTGAGGCCCTTTGAATGTGTGAGATGGGCAGCGGGCTCCTTTCTTGATTCTGCATTCACTGAATACCTTCATGTCCTTCTTAAATAGGCCCATGTCTTTTTACTTGTCAAGGCGACTTTAAGAAATATGTTTGCATATAGTCGTATTGGCGGAGGGTTTGGGAGGGATCTGCAGTGTTTTCTGGACCACTGTCTGCTACCTCATGCCTGCTCCCTCACTGCCAAACCCACACATCCACAAGCTTGGAAGTGTTCACACAGGGGCGGCTTCCACTTTTACATGTAAACCATACTCTTTAGGGAGTCAATTAGTATTCGATGCAGTTCCTGATATACAATAAAACACTAAACGACCATACCTCCGATGAAACGCACTGAAAAGGCCAAACTTTTCCCATTTGTTTCTCATGTCCAGCAATAGCATTTACCATGATTTTACAAAGTGTGTTCAAATTATTCAATTGCTAATTCTCATCCACTAAACCAATATGTATACCCCTCCAATACCCTTCCTTTTTAGGTTTCGCCTGGCGTAGCACTGCGCAGCAGTGCTCGCGCAGGCGAAATCTTATGTTTACCAGTATGAGGCTTTTTCCCACCTCTCTCTTCCATTGGCTAGCTCCATAAATGGAGGCTAGCTATTGGACAGAGATCTGTTCGTTATTGTCGGAGCAGATTCATGGGCGTTCCGGCGATTTTTTTTCGCTCTCCGCCCCTTTGTGAACGTCATTGCGGCGGTTAATAATTATTTTTTTTTAAGGTTTGTTTTGGTCATTTCTCCGAAGATGGCGGCCGGGCAGTAGCTTACTAGAGAAGCTCCGCAGTGCCGTCTTGAACCAGTGTGTGCCAGTTCCCGCCCCCCTCCCGCTGTCAGTGTGCCCGTTCCCGCTCCCCTCCCGCTGTCGGTGTGCCCGTTCCCGCCCCCCTCCCGCTGTCGGTGTGCCCGTTCCCGCCCCCCTCCCGCTGTCGGTGTGCCCATTCCCGCCCCCCCTCCCGCTGTCCGTGTGCCCGTTCCCGTCCCCCCTCCTGTATTAGATACATCGCGTTTCATCCCCAACCCCCTTTCAGCACCGCACGCTTCCTGGTAAAAATCAACAAGGTCAGCCAGAAACAACACGCTTTCTGGCAGAAACGCATAATACATGGGCGAGGAATCGTGAACAGTGATTCACGGCACCTCGGCTTGCTGAGCTCGGGCTTGCAGAACAGAAACGTATGCCAAACCACAATAGAGCCTTTTCCGTTAAATTCCTGTGCTAAGGGACTTGTGTCGGCTCACAAAGCTGGAAAACATTCTGCAGGCTGAAAACCAAAATACCTATAGGCAGAAATAAATGAGTCCTCGCAAGGCATCCTGCGATAGACTGCCATAATTCTGTTACGGAAGCCTGCAGGGGAGGGAAGGGCGGGCCCAGGCTCCTTGAAGCCTCACCTCCCTGCGCAAGTACGAGCACCCGAGCGTCAAGAATAGCACGCTGTGCCCGCCCGCCTCGCAGTTCTGCCGGATGAACACACCGGGCTCACTGAAGGGCTGAGACAAAGAGGTTGCAGTGAGCCGGCATGTAAGTAGCCCATTCACGGCGTTGACTTCGCCTCTTCCCGGGCAGAAAGCGGTGCTCGTCTGAGTGGGCTTATGAGCTGCTGTAGCGACTCCGATACCCCTAAATCCTCAAACGCCCACTCCCTTACCAGCATGGACAGACTTATAGCGCCTTGGTCCATTTTTGTCGTGGTTTCCGGGACCCTCACACTTTTCACAGCTATCCATATACTTCCAGTGCTGAAGTTCACGAGTCTGCCGAATACCCGACCCTCTAAGAAGCTCTCGCGATCTAAAATGGGTACTTTGATATGTAGTGAATTATTCTGTAGCGCTAACTACGGTCAGAATGGTAATAATTGCTTGGCGCTACATCTCAGAACTTTCCAACTAACATGTTCTTTTCCCCTTTACTGTTTCAGGCCTGAAACCAAACCTGTCAGGGGCTAGCCCTATTTTAAGCCCACGTTGTTCCTATTTTTAACGTTTAAACTGTAGAAAGGCGTATGTTGTACTCTTTTAATATATGTATTTATGTGGGGAGGTAAGGCTAGATTCACAGCAGTGGCCCTGGAGACCAGCACAAACAAGGCAGCCCTGTGTTTAAATATATTCGCAATGACACTGGAGTCCTTCGGGGAAGGTCTGAACCGGAGACAGCATTTTCAGCCGACCCCGGAGAAGCGAGGATGAGGTGGACAGCTGCCCGAGCCCCCAGCCATGTGCTCGGCTCCCCGCTTCGTTTCCACTGAAAAGGGGGCTGCTTCAACCCCCCTCCCTGCCCTGCTCACATGTCTCTTCCTCATCCCACTAGAGTGTTTGTGGGGGATGGAGAGCCATGCGCCTTAATCCGAACACCTGCGCTATGGTGTGTGTGTGGCTCTGTGTGTGTGGCTTTGTGTGTGTGGCTCTGTGTGTGTGGCTCTGTGTGTGTGTGTGGCTCTGTGTGTGTGGCTCTGTGTGTGTGGCTCTGTGTGTGTGTGGCTCTGTGTGTGTGTGTGGCTCTGTGTGTGTGTGGCTCTGTGTGTGTGTGTGGCTCTGTGTGTATGTGTGGCTCTGTGTGTGTGGCTCTGTGTGTGTGTGTGGCTCTGTGTGTGGCTCTGTGTGTGTGGCTCTGTGTGTGTGTGGCTCTGTGTGTGTGTGTCTGTGTGTGTGTGGGGGGCTCTGTGTGTGTGGGGGGGGGCTCTGTGTGTGTGTGTGTGTGTGTGCGTGTGGCGGGGCTCTCTGTGTGTGTGTGTGTGTGGCGGGGCTCTCTGTGTGTGTGTGGGGGGGCTCTGTGTGTGTGTGTGTGGGGGGGGCTCTGTGTGTGTGTGTGTGGCTCTGTGTGTGTGTGGCTCTGTGTGTGTGTGGCTCTGTGTGTGTGTGGCTCTGTGTGTGTGTGGCTCTGTGTGTGTGTGGCTCTGTGTGTGTGTGGCTCTGTGTGTGTGTGTGGCTCTGTGTGTGTGTGGCTCTGTGTGTGTGTGGCTCTGTGTGTGTGTGTGGCTCTGTGTGTGTGTGGCTCTGTGTGTGTGTGTGGCTCTGTGTGTGTGTGGCTCTCTGTGTGTGTGGCTCTCTGTGTGTGTGGCTCTCTGTGTGTGTGGCTCTCTGTGTGTGTGGCTCTCTGTGTGTGTGGCTCTCTGTGTGTGTGGCTCTCTGTGTGTGTGGCTCTGTGTGTGTGGCTCTCTGTGTGTGTGGCTCTCTCTATGTGTGTGGCTCTGTGTGTGTGTGTGTGTGGCTCTGTGTGTATGTGGCTCTGTGGCTCTGTGTGTGTGTGTGTGCGGCTCTGTGGCTCTGTGTGTGTGTGTCTGTGTGTGTGTGGGGGGCTCTGTGTGTGTGGGGGGGGGGGCTCTGTGTGTGTGTGTGGGGGGGGGGCTCTCTGTGTGTGTGTGTGTGTGTGGAGGGGCTCTGTGTGTGTGTGTGTGTGTGTGTGGAGGGGCTCTCTGTGTGTGTGTATGGAGGGGCTCTCTGTGTGTGTGTGTGGAGGGGCTCTCTGTGTGTGTGTGTGTGTGTGTGTGGAGGGGCTCTCTCTGTGTGTGTGTGTGGAGGGGCTCTCTGTGTGTGTGTGTGTGTGGGGGGGGGGGCTCTGTGTGTGTGTGTGGGGGGGCTCTGTGTGTGTGTGTGGCTCTGTGTGTGGCTCTGTGTGTGTGGCTCTGTGTGTGTGTGTGGCTCTGTGTGTGTGTGGCTTTGTGTGTGGCTGTGTGTGTGTGTGGCTCTGTGCGTGGCTCTGTGTGGCTCTCTGTGTGGCTCTGTGTGTGTGTGTGGCTCTGTGTGTGTGTGGCTCTGTGTGTGTGTGTGGCTCTGTGTGTGTGTGGCTCTGTGTGTGTGGCTCTGTGTGTGGCTCTGTGTGTGTGTGGCTCTGTGTGTGTGTGGCTCTGTGTGTGTGTGGCTCTGTGTGTGTGTGGCTCTGTGTGTGTGTGGCTCTGTGGCTCTGTGTGTGTGGCTCTGTGTGGGGGGGGCTCTGTGTGTGTGGGGCAGGGCTCTGTGTGTGTGTGTGTGGGGCAGGGCTCTGTGTGTGTGTGTGTGTGTGTGTGTGGCGGGGCTCTCTGTGTGTGTGTGTGTGTGTGTGTGTGTGTGGCGGGGCTCTGTGTGTGTGTGTGGGGGGGGGGGGGCTGTCTGTGTGTGTGTGGGGGGGGGCTCTGTGTGTGTGTGTGGCTCTCTGTGTGTGTGGCTCTGTGTGTGTGTGGCTCTGTGTGTGTGTGTGGCTCTGTGTGTGTGTGGCTCTGTGTGTGTGTGGCTCTGTGTGTGTGTGGCTCTGTGTGTGTGTGGCTTTGTGTGTGGCTGTGTGTGTGTGTGGCTCTGTGTGTGGCTCTGTGTGTGGCTCTGTGTGGCTCTGTGTGTGTGTGTGGCTCTGTGTGTGTGTGTGGCTCTGTGTGTGTGTGTGGCTCTGTGTGTGTGTGTGGCTCTGTGTGTGTGTGGCTCTGTGTGTGTGTGGCTCTGTGTGTGTGTGGCTCTGTGTGTGTGTGGCTCTGTGTGTGTGTGTGTGTGTGGCTCTCTGTGTGTGTGTGTGGCTCTCTGTGTGTGTGTGTGTGGCTCTGTGTCTGTGTGTGGCTCTGTGTCTGTGTGTGTGTGTGGCTCTGTGTCTGTGTGTGTGTGTCTGTGTGTGTGGGGGGGCTCTGTGTGTGTGGGGGGGGCTCTGTGTGTGTGGGGGGCTCTGTGTGTGTGGGGGGCTCTCTGTGTGTGTGTGTGTGTGTGTGTGGGGGGGCTCTGTGTGTGTGTGGGGGGGGGGGCTCTGTGTGTGTGTGTGGGGGGGGCTCTCTGTGTGTGTGTGTGGCTCTGTGTGTGTGTGTGTGTGGCTCTGTGTGTGTGTGGCTCTGTGTGTGTGTGGCTTTGTGTGTGGCTCTGTGTGTGGCTCTGTGTGTGGCTCTGTGTGTGGCTCTCTGTGTGTGTGGCTCTGAGTGTGTGTGTGTGTGGCTCTGTGTGTGTGTGTGGCTCTGTGTGTGTGTGGCTCTGTGTGTGTGTGGCTCTGTGTGTGTGTGGCTCTGTGTGTGTGTGGCTCTGTGGCTCTGTGTGTGTGGCTCTGTGTGGGGGGGGCTCTGTGTGTGTGCGGCAGGGCTCTGTGTGTGTGTGTGTGTGTGTGTGGCGGGGCTCTGTGTGTGTGTGTGTGGCGGGGCTCTCTGTGTGTGTGTGTGTGGGGGGGGGCTCTCTGTGTGTGTGTGTGTGTGGGGGGGCTCTGTGTGTGTGTGTGGGGGGGGGCTCTGTGTGTGTGTGTGGCTCTCTGTGTGTGTGTGTGTGTGTGTGTGTGGCTCTGTGTGTGTGTGGCTCTGTGTGTGTGTGGCTCTGTGTGTGTGTGGCTCTGTGTGTGTGTGGCTCTGTGTGTGTGTGGCTGTGTGTGTGTGTGGCTCTGTGTGTGGCTCTGTGTGTGGCTCTGTGTGGCTCTCTGTGTGGCTCTGTGTGTGTGTGTGGCTCTGTGTGTGTGTGTGGCTCTGTGTGTGTGTGTGGCTCTGTGTGTGTGTGTGGCTGTGTGTGTGTGTGGCTGTGTGTGTGTGTGTGTGTGTGTGTGTGTGGCTGTGTGTGTGTGTGTGTGGCTCTGTGTGTGTGTGTGGCTCTGTGTGTGTGTGTGGCTCTGTGTGTGTGTGTGGCTCTGTGTGTGTGGCTCTGTGTGTGTGTGGCTCTGTGTGTGTGTGGCTCTGTGTGTGTGTGGCTCTGTGTGTGTGTGGCTCTGTGTGTGTGTGGCTCTGTGTGTGTGTGGCTCTCTGTGTGTGTGGCTCTCTGTGTGTGTGTGTGTGTGGCTCTCTGTGTGTGTGTGTGTGTGGCTCTGTGTGTGTGTGTGGCTCTGTGTCTGTGTGTGTGTGTGGCTCTGTGTCTGTGTGTGTGTGTGTGTGGCTCTGTGTCTGTGTGTGTGTGTCTGTGTGTGTGGGGGGGCTCTGTGTGTGTGGGGGGGCTCTGTGTGTGTGGGGGGGGCTCTGTGTGTGTGGGGGGCTCTGTGTGTGGGGGGGGCTCTGTGTGTGTGTGTGGGGGGGGCTCTCTGTGTGTGTGTGGCTCTGTGTGTGTGTGTGTGTGTGTGTGGCTCTGTGTGTGTGTGGCTTTGTGTGTGGCTGTGTGTGTGTGTGGCTCTGTGTGTGGCTCTGTGTGTGGCTCTGTGTGTGGCTCTGTGTGTGGCTCTGTGTGGCTCTCTGTGTGTGTGGCTCTGAGTGTGTGTGTGTGTGGCTCTGTGTGTGTGTGTGGCTCTGTGTGTGTGTGTGGCTCTGTGTGTGTGTGGCTCTTTGTGTGTGTGGCTCTGTGTGTGTGTGGCTCTGTGTGTGTGTGGCTCTGTGTGTGTGTGGCTCTGTGTGTGTGTGGCTCTGTGTGTGTGTGGCTCTGTGTGTGTGTGGCTCTGTGTGTGTGTGTGGCTTTGTGTGTGTGTGGCTTTGTGTGTGTGTGTGTGGCTTTGTGTGTGTGTGTGTGGCTTTGTGTGTGTGTGTGGCTCTGTGTGTGTGTGTGGCTCTCTGTGTCTGTGTGTGGCTCTGTGTGTGCATGTGACTCTGTGAGTGTGTGACTCTGTGTGTGTGACTCTGTGTGTGTGTGTGACTCTGTGTGTGTGTGGCTCTGTGTGTGCGTGTGACTCTGTGTGTGTGTGTGTGTGTGTGTGACTGTGTGTGTGTGTGTGTGTGGCTCTGTGTGGCTCTGTGTGTGTGTGGCTCTGTGTGGCTCTGTGTGTGTGTGGCTCTGTGTGGCTCTGTGTGTGTGTGTGTGTGGCTCTGTGTGTGTGTGTGTGTGACTCTGTGTGTGTGTGTGTGGCTCTGTGTGTGTGTGGGGGGCTCTGTGTGTGTGTGTGGGGGGGGGCTCTGTGTGTGTGTGTGGGGGGCTCTGTATATGTGTGTGGCTCTCTGTGTGTGGGTGTGGGTGCAAATACAATCGAGATTAAGCTATTGGGATTGTAAATGACAATGCCATTCTTTATCTCTTTTCAAAACCAACACATAAATAAAGTTTGTCATTTACAATGCCAATAGCTCTAACTTTTTCGAAGGCGAAACCGTTGCATTGTAAATGCTTGTTCTCTTTACCAGATAATATTTGCGATTTTGCTGCAGGGATCACACAGCTAGTTTTTAAGTCTCACCTAAGACAGCGCATGTGCTGTCGCTTGCAAGGTAAAGCTTGGAGACAACCCCCTACTTGCCATTGGTTGACTTGTCACTCATTATTTTGTTTTCATTGGTCAGCAGCTGTTTTTATTTTTCTGGGAGGAGTTGGGTATCACCTTGATTAGATTGCCAGCTAATATCACTCCAATTCCAGCAAAAGTTGGGGTTAACTTGTACTCTGGTAAGTTTCAAGCTAAGTAGTTATAACCACTAACTATAGTTTTGCTGAGCTGGAAGATTCTTCAGCCTTTCGGATGGAAGAAATTATACTCCCTCCAAGCCCCTACTGTCTCACTCCACTCTTCAGGCTTTCAGTCTTTGTTTACTTGGCACGATGTGTATACTAAGGCAGGCACCAGCTGCAGTTGCTTCTACTCAAATACAGAGCCTCTGCTGTAGTTTCAGTTTACTTCCGGGCAAGGAATCCACACACTTTTAACAAGCATTGGCAAAACCAATAGAGCTCGCCTATGCAAGATCTTACGGTTTTGTCAAGTATTTTTTTGCAATGTGCACAGCAGCACAGCTGTGCAACATGGCAGTGTGGCTAAATAAAATCGACAAAGCCAGTGGACCTGTTAGCTTTGCCAATGCTTGTTCTCCATGCTTTGAAAATTTCATTTGCTGTACTATAATCTGCATATTCTGTATTTTTACATAAAGCAAGAGCATCCCTTCTGTTGGAGATAACTTACTCCAATAAACTGGCTTGAAACATTGTTTCCTGGGATTTTCATAAAACGGCAAAGAAAAAAAATACACTTTGTGTTTAATTTAGGAGAGAGAGAACATTGGGGTAAGGTAGTTTGTCCCAGCTCCCATTTAACAGTACAACATCGCAAACACTGAATACCTCAGCGACACTTTAAGTAAGGGGACCGCCAATGCAGGGAGAACATTAACGTGATGTAACCTTCTATTTATTTCTATTTAATTTCTATTTAAAATTATTTGTACAGCGCACGTACACCAGCGGTTTCATGGCGCTTCTGAACTTACTTTTAAGGATTTACATATTCATGCCCTTCCTATTGTTTCCAAATTGATGTATCTATGTTTCTGTAATTAACATAATACCAAGGCATCTTTGTGTGTCTGCCTTTTTCTCCATATAAGAAAATGCCTTTTGGCCATTTAGATAAACAACTCTAAATGCTTCATTTTGGAGCTGCAAGCAAAAAATCTGCTTATTGAAGTCTTGGTTGCTTTTGTGCCATGTTGACTTTGTCTATTGCTCAGATGAACCACCGTTTTTACACAGGTTGTGTTGACATTGGTGTGTCATTATGTTTTTTCGAGCAGTCACCTTTTGATAATTAATGAATTCAGGTTTTTAGAGTATGTAGAGATAATGGGTTCAGTATTCTTATTATTTTTTCACACTAGCTTTTCAGTCAAAAAGGTCTTTATTTCGATTTACATCATAAAAGACATACTATATATAACAGCACAATCTGTAAATAAAATGTCATAATATAGGCAATAAAATCCATAAATACAATACTTGCTAAAAACCAGAAGTAAAAAGTTATTAAATATATATACAAAGACTCACGACTGATAAAATCAATAAATCATCTGAACAAAAAACAGTATTCATATAAAATAGTCAGAATTGCTAAAGCCACCAACTACATCATATACACTATTATATTAAGGACTCAAGTTCCGGATCCAAATTAACCAGGCTCAACTAACAAATTTAGTTACACCTATAACAATATCTTTTGAAGTGTCAGATTTCAAGATTCTACTAGCGGCCTTTGCGGATCTGGTTCCCAGTAAACGGCATACGGGGCTTAGCCATATTCGTCTAGGTTGTGTATACATTGGACAGCAAAAGAGGAAATGGTCAACGGTTTCTACCTCTTCCACACAAAAGGGACATTTATCATTGCCAAATAGATTCCAGGTGCTCGTTATCCCTCGAAGCGGAAGTGATCCTACTCTTAACTGATGATACAGTTTGCGATCTAGTGGCTTTGTTATAATGTCCCAGTATTCTTCATAAATGGGGGCATCCTTGATAACGAGGAATGATGCTGTCATAGAACTACCCAGAACAGATGCTAATCTCTTTGCCTTAATCCTGCTGCAATAGGCTTCCTTAAAAGACTTCTTTGAGGGGAAAACAGCAGTGCAGGGTCGGCCCATAAGGACCCCATCCCCATATCAGAGAGGCTTTTATTTTGGATAACCATGGAATCCTGGACGAGCCCCAACCCTTTTACTTTCAGTAGGGCCTCGGCATACATGGACAGTTCCAGTGTCGTCTACAGACGCCACCAAAACGCCAGTGGCCTATACCGTACCATATCCTCAACGGGGTGACAACCTAGGTCATATAATAGGGGAATACGAGGTGTTGATTGAGGTAACCCTATTGCTGACCTAAGGAATTTATTCTGTGCAACCTTAAGTTGCGACATGTCGCTAAAACCCCACAGTTCCGCTCCATACATGATAGCTGGAAGAATTTTAGAACCATAGATTTTAATCAAGGGAGCCAATGGTTTCGTTAAAGAGTTTCTATGTTCCTTTAACATAGCTCCACCATGTTGAGCATGCTTAAAGGTGAGGAGGTCTATCTGGGGTTTCCAACTCAAATTATCACTGAAGGTGACTCCCAGATAAGTAAAAACAGCTGTCTGGTCGAGGATAACCCCACCCATTTTAACCCTTGCTTTGACAGATCTTGCTCCACGAAGGACCATAAATGTAGTCTTCCCTACGTTGACTTCCAGCTCATGTTCATGGCAGAAAAGCTCAAAGCGAGACAGAGCAAGCTGTAAACCCTGTCTCGTCTTAGCTTTTATTAAGGAAGATGGTCTGAATGAGGTGAATGCAACGCACAACATGTTGCTTCTTTCCTCCGTTTACCTAGACATCAAATATGCAGTTAGAACTAATGGCAAAAAACCGAAGTGTATGGTTCCTTAACTCACATTTACATTTTACCCATTGTTGCTTTACATTTGATTGTATTAAACAAACAGAAGTGAATATTTATTTTTGTCTGCGTTTGCCAAATGTTTTGTCTTTAAACACCATAAAATGCAATAGGTTGCTCTTCCCTGTAAAGGAATGAGCTAGAACCAACCAAGGGAAGACCCAAGTATTTCTGAACGCTTTCTCTTAATTTGCGTTTGCTTTTTAAAACAAGAAAACTGATCGTTTTTTTCATGGCTAGCTTGTTCTCCTCCCTGTTTTTTGTAAAACATTGAACTACTTGGTTTAATTCACATCAATCAAAATACTTTGTCATTTCTGTTCTACATAGTTTTTTTATTAATGCAGTTATTCTCATCTTTAACGCCCTCAAATTCGCAAAGGGCATGAGCAGTTTTATCCACGGCTACATCGATTATTTATTTTTTTCTACAGGTTTTTCTTTCCAGGTTAAAGTTTTAATTACTCTTTAGCACTACACCTTTGGAGCCTAGGAAAATACAGATGATGCATATGAACACAGAGAATCCAAACGAAGCATGCTTAAGAGAATTGTGCCAAGAAAAAAAATTGTAGGAATAAAAAGGAAATATGCTGTATTGTAGGCCAAAATAAATAAAAACGAAAGTCGCACACTTGTATACATACTCCTGTGATAAGCTATTCACATAGCAAGTTGGGAAATGGGTTTGGAAGAAAGAAACTTAAATTGTGCAGAATTAACTTTGCTTGTGTTTAAATTTACTATTGAGGAAAATAACACATTTAATGGAGTTTAAAAATAACATTTTAACTAACGATCTTGTCAAAAAGGCAGTGGCTGAACATTTTTGATGGTCCTCCTCTTAGTCCACTGGTCTATAATGAGCCTGCTGCTCGAACGTGTCTTGGGAAACCATGCTCTCGCTGCATATGTAAAATTGAGTCCGTTTCCTTTCCTGCATTTTGTTAATGCACTCCGTCGTGGCATTGCATTCACTTCTGATATCTTGTCTCCTCAGAATCGCGGGGCCAACCCAGTCCTGTAGCCAAGCTAGGCTTTTCTTTTTCCTCAGGACCTCCTACAGTTTATAGTTAGATACTCTCTGAACACCCTAAAAGATACGTTTATAATCTTAGAACAGAATTCTATTTTTTTCATTCTGATTCACGGGCAGCATGGTTTACCTCTCCACTCTTTTAGTTGTGGATGGTTTGAAAGCAACGGTCTTTGGATTGAGCTGGAGGCACGTTGTGCAAGAGAGTCTATTGAACATTTGAATAGTGAAGCCAGGGGTTTGCCTACATTCTTTTTTTCGGCTAATAAGTGTGCAAGACTGGTTTCCTAGTCTGTAATATGTAACAGTGGTTGCAGTCGAAGCTAACTTTTCTGTGACTGTCAGCACAGTTTCTGCTGGGCAACGTTATTGTACTTTTATGTTTCCTTTTCATCCAAGCCTCTTTGCTTTGGAAGCTCACTCTTTAGCTACTCATTTTTTTTAGCACTCATAATCGAAATAACATCATCTCTTCACACACTCACCACTTCGAGAGTTGTCTGCATAAGGGCACTCATTCACAGTGGTCCAACAGCGAATTGTAGTAGCTCTCTCGGTTTCCAACCCCTGTCTATCGGTATCCAAAATTGCTTGAATGAGAATTTGCCTAGCCTTGGTGCTGGTAAGTTCCAATTCTATTAAGGACTCGGAGGCGACGATTATGCCTTACTTTCTTCACTTTATTTCTCACTACTTTTCCCATGAACATCAGGGAAAAAACAGGAAACTGAACAGTAAGTCCTTTCTCAGTCTCTATGCACCGGCAGCAACCATCATGCCTTGCAACCACTCCTTCTTCTTTTTTCTTCGCGCGAAGCACTCTGTCCGTCAACTTCACGCATCCTGTTTCGGTCCATCAGTCCCTGGAAAAAAATATCGGAGTCAGGACTCAATTTCGGAACATCAGGAACATAATACAATTCAGATAGGAACAGTACCAGTAACAACTGCATGAAAACCACGTAAATAGATTACTTACGGTCCATACGGGGAGGGGTCACTTCCAGGAAGTCCCAGGGAGGGATAATCCTCGCCTCCGAGTCCTTAATAGAATTGGAACTTACCAGCACCAAGGCTAGGCAAATTCTCATTCTATGTCAGGACCGGAGGCTTCGGATTATGCCAGTTCAAAGCTTATCGACCACAAGCCGAGCCACTTCTATTACTGGCTTAAAATAAAACCTCTTGAAGGTGGAGTCCGAGGACCAGTCCGCGGCCCTCATCAGGTCCTCCAACCGAGCCCCCAGCGCAAAGGCTTTCGGGGCCATGGCTCCCCTAGCTGAATGAGCACCAAACAGTTTTGTGTCAATCCCCGCCTCCTGCATCACCCAACGCACCCATCTGGCGATTGTCGGGGAAGAAACAGCCTTGTACGGTTTCCGTAGGGCAATCAGTAATTGTCGCTCACCCGGAGGGCGAGTATCCTCCGTCATATCCTCATATGCACGGAGGCACTGCACAACACACAGCTTTGGGGAATCCGGGAAGGCCGGATATGAAATAACCCTCGTAAGGGTCTTGGTCCTCCTGCTGACCGTAAAGGACACCCCTTCAGGGGAGAAAATCCGTTCCGAAACATCAAGCGCCCGCACGTCAGAGACTCTTCTGCAGGAAATCAGGCATAAAAGCATTGCCAGTTTAGCAGAAAGCTCTTTGCGGGACAAAAACCTATTCGGTTGCCAGGATAGAAACAAATTCAAAACCCTGTTGACGTCCCAGAGGACTGAATATCTCGGTTCGGGGGGCAACGAGAGGCGAACCCCTCTCAATAATCTACAAACCAGCGGGTGCTCCCCAATCGGGGAACCCTGAACCAGGTCATGCCCCGCCGAAATGGCCGAGCGGAAGGTATTGAGGGACCTATAGGCCAAGCCCTCATCCACCAGGTCGGCTAGGAAATTCAGGACATAGACTACATCCCCCCCCACGGGATCGAGACCCCGTCGCACACACCAGCGACGCCACCTGTGCCAGGCAGACCGGTATCTCTTGGTGGTGCTGTCCGCCCATGCCTTCGAGAGCAGATCCTCTGCCTTTCCCGAAAGGCCTGGGAGAGACCAGCGACGCCGGAGATCCGCCATGCCATCAGCCTCAGAGAACCCTCCTGAACCAACCTGTGGGGATTCCCGTCCGGGTTCAGGAGAATGCAAGGAGAGTGGGGGAGTAGGATTGGAAAATCCCAAGAAAGTTCCAGAAGAACCGGAAACCAGACTTGAGACCTCCAACAAGGCGTGATCATCACCACCTGCACTGACTGACGGCGCAACAACGCCAACACCCTCGTGATCATGGAGAACGGGGGAAACGCATAACCCTGTTCGCTCGACCAGTCCTGGAGGAACGCATCCGTCGCCTCCGCCGACGGGTCTGGGCGCCAGCTGAAATATCTCGGCAGTTGATGGTCCAGCCGCGAGGCGAACAGATCCACCGAGAACGGGCCCCACCGGGCCATCAGTAGGGAAAATACCTCCGGGTCCAGCTTCCAAACGCTGGCATCCAGGAGATGGCGGGAGTGCCAATCTGCCACCTCGTTCTGGCGGCCCGGCAAATACTCCGCCGTGACCGAGACCTGATGGTCCAGGCAGAAGTGCCAGAAGTCCCGCGCTAGATCCGCTAGCATCTTGGATCTGGTGCCACCCAGATGGTTGATATATCGGACTGCAGACACGTTGTCCATCCGCAGAAGAACACACGACTGCACCCGCTCCTTGGTCCAGCACTGGACCGCAAAGGAGCCTGCCAGCAATTCTAAACAGTTGATGTGTAAAGACTGCTCGTGGGGAGACCAGGCACCGCCGGTAGAGAACTCTCCGCACCGGGCCCCCCAACCTGCTCGACTGGCGTCCGACTCTATTACAATGTCGGGAGCCTACCCAAATATGGCACGACCATTCCAGGCCTCCATGTGCGTCAGCCACCAGCGCATTTCGTCCCTCACCTCCGCAGACAGTGGGATCCGCTGCGAGTACGTGAGGCCCTGCCTGAGGTGATGCGCCTTCAGCCGTTGCATCGCCCGGTAATGGAGCGGCCCCGGGAAGATGGCCTGAATCGAAGACGACAACAGGCCCACAATCCGTGCTAGATGCCGCAACGAGACCATTGATTTCGCCAGAGTCTGGCGCAACTCGTGGCGAATCTTGCACATTTTCCGTGTGGGGAGACTCAAGGTAGCCGAAACTGAGTCTATGCTGAAACCAAGGAAGGTTGCGCACTGAGCTGGGACCAGGAGGGATTTTTTCTCGTTTACCACAAACCCTAGACCCTGCAACAGGTCCACTGCAAACTGCAATTGGGCCCTCAAGCGCTTTGGGCACTGGTCCATGAAAAGCATATCGTCTAGATACACTATCATCCTGACACCGCGAGCCCGCAAGGCTTCTACCGCAGGGTGGAGTACCTTTGTGAAACACCACGGCGCGGAAGAGAGCCCGAAAGGGCAGCGTGGTGAACTCGTACACCTGTCCGTCCCACTTGAATTGGAGGAAACGGCGGTGAGGAGGGAAAATCGGGACCGCCAGGTAGGCGTCCTTCAAATCGAGACGGACCATCCAATCGGCCGGCCGCAGCACGTCCCGCAGGAGGTGGATTCCCTCCATCTTGAAATGACGGTAAATCAGCCACTCGTTGAACTCTTTGAGATTGATAACCGGACGGCGGCCTCCATCTACTTTGTCGACTAAGAAGAGATTGCTGAGGAAGCCGTCCGGGTGTTCGCATGCGCGGCAAATCGCCCCTTTGTGAAGGAGGGCGGAAACCTCGTCTCGCACCAAAGCCGCATCGCGCTGCGAAAAGGTAATGGGGCGCGGACGCTGGGGCTGCTGGGGACGGCCATGGAATTCCAGCTGAAACCCCTGAACCGTCTGAAGTACCCAGGCGTCCTTGGTAAGGGAAAGCCATGCAGGGAAGAACTGCGCCAGTTGGCCTCCCACCCGTAAAGTAGCAGAAGGCAGAACACTCACCTCGTCCACCCTGTTGCTGGCCACGATAGACACCACGTCCTTTGAACTTCTGACCCCTGGTGGGGTAAAAGTTATTGAACTTGGAGCCATGGTCCTGTCCGTGTCCACGTCCGGAGCCTTGACCCCTGTCGGAGGGAGCACCCCGGCCGAACGAGCGGCCCCTGCCTCGTCCGGCCCCCTTGAAAACCCGAGGGGCAAACACCTTTTTTATGTTGGACTGGGCCCGGTCCAAAGACGTAAATGTCGCAACGAACTTGCCCAACTCCTTAATAAAAGGATCGCCGAATAAACCGCCCTGCGCCACGGCGCCCGCCTCCGAAGAAGCGAGGTCACCCAGTTTGGGGTCGATTTTGATTAGCAGCGACCTCCTCCTCTCAGTAGAGTGCGCAGTTAGCATTTCCAATGAACACTATGGCCCGCTGCGCCCAATTTGAGAGCACCTCTGGGGAAATGGCGTCCCCCGACACCTTAGCCTCCTCCGCCATGTCTAGGATTTTGGTCAAGGGGCCCACTGCGTCAAGCAGCTTGTCCTGGCACGTGCGCCAGGACCGGTCGATGCCCTTTCGGGGGTCTTTCACAAATTTCGCCAGAAAAGTGGCCATCTTGGGATCTATATCAGGGGTCATGGCCACTTTCCCCTCTAGGGAAGGTCTGGGACACTCCGCCCTAAGACGGCTGCGAGCGTCCTTGTCCACCGGCTTACGGAGACGGTTCGCCACATACGCAGCCACCTTGTCACCCGGCACCCAGTCGGAGGAGCGCGGGTGAACGATTTCGTCCGGGTCCAACATGTCTGAGGGGGCCGCGGACGTAGAAGGCTGCTGGGAAGGCAGCCACGACCTAGAAGAGCAGGCCTCCTCCTCATCCGAATCCGGGGACTCGTCATCCTGCCTTGGCTCTGGGGACATGGTACGGGGAGTAACCGGAGCGACAATCGCCGGTTGAGCGGGAACCGGTATCGGTTCCTCAAGCACCTTGAAGGCGTGCCGGACCTTGTCAAAGGCGACCGGATCAATCCCCTCAACGCAAGCCTTTTTAGGCGGGGGGGAAGCGCTGACTGGGAAGGATCCGAGCCCGGAGTCGGCGCCGGAATGAGGGCCGCAATTTTCGCGTACGCCTCGTCCAAACGTGCCGTTAGGCGTTGCTCTAGCGGTTCCATTGCCTGATCCACCGCCTTATAAATGGAATCGTCCACCGCCTGGTAGAAATCCTCATCCCAGGTGGCATAAGAGAGAGGGTCCTCCTCATGGTACCGGCCTGACTCTCCCTCCATGATGAGTTAAATTAGGCTCCACAGGAGAGCGGTACAGCACAGCCAATAACAAGGCCCCAAAGGGCACAATATGGATCTGGGCAACCCAGAGGATGTGGCGGCCCAAAGGCACAAATTACGGGACTAGCCCAGGGAACGCACAGCCCTCTGCTTCCTAGGGCGCTACCCAGCAAGCGTTCCCAAGCGCTGCGCACCAGCGCCAATTACGACCCGGTGAGGGTGTTCAATAAACCAAATACAACCCACTCAGGGCGTCAGAATCAAAAGGAAACCTAATTTCGACCCCGGAGGGTGTCAACACTGGGTAGCCAGGGACAGCGCCAAATCTGCAGAAAAACGCGAAGTAAAGCGCGCCTGATGCAGAGAAAGCGCTGCCCCCTAGCGGCGCTCCTAGCGCACCGCACTCTACTGGGGCTGCCAATCGCGTAAGGAGCGCAGGAGCGTCCCGCGATGCCAAAGGGGACCTGTAGGGGTCGCAAAAACCAGCGTCAACAACAAACCATGCTTCGCCCACAGAATCCCACAACAACCCAGGAGAAGAGAGAAAAAGCCACTTAACTTGCTGCTGAGCAGCGAAGAAAGAGGAAGGAGTGGTTGCAAGGCATGATGGTTGCTGCCGGTGCATAGAGACTGAGAAAGGACTTACTGTTCAGTTTCCTGTTTTTTCCCTGATGTTCATGGGAAAAGTAGTGAGAAATAAAGTTAAGAAAGTAAGGCATAATCCGAAGCCTCCGGTCCGGACATAGAATTCACGGTACACATGTTTTTTTTTTTTGAGGTTTCAGTGAAGAAGTGGGAGCTGAAAGTCCCACTCATTCAGCACAGCAATACAACCCTCCCCCTCTGTCACATTTCAGATTTATAACAGATTTGTCTGAAGAGGGCTGCCGTGAAATTTGAGGTTACATGGCAATTGTGAAAGCAGTACAGCTAAATCTGCTGCTTCACTAGGTCACTGAAAGCAGTGTAACCTGGTTTTCCAAAATGGTTTTTCAAGGTAATTGCATTACACAATTAATTTCCCTACATTTTGGTGAATTAGTACTTGGTTTAAGTATGCCATCTAAAGCTTCTATTTATAGATGAAGTTAAAGATTCATCCCAACATGTTAGGCATTGCATATGCAGCTTTTCAAATGTAAAGTCTTAAGTGTACCACAAACAGTTGTTTTAAATCCTAATCTAATATATATGTGCATTTGAGTTAGACAATCCTGTAGACGATTTCAGTATGGATTTTATTTTGACAATTCTCACTAAGACTAGCTCTGAGATCATTTTGAAGTAAGCTAATTTGCAGGCAAGGCTCTGGGGGAATACATCAAAATTAGTGGTGTCAAAAACTGATGAAAGAAGATTGTCTGTATGAGAGACCATAATATTTAGCCATGGTGTATTTGCAGGGAGTCCAAAAGTGTGTTGACCTTTTAAAAATGGTTAGAAAGTCCACTAACAAATGAAATGCTTTTATTTTTGATGTTTAGAACATTCATATGAAAACATTAAATGCCCCAATTAAATAGAAAATCCCCTTTCCTCAAGTGTTAAAAAAATAAACGTTTTGTCTCACTTGAACAGATAGCTCATTTGAGAGAATGTATTGTTTCTGAGGCACAATGACCTCCCGGACTATTAGCCACGGTATTGTAAGTATATTCCTTTTGCCTGACAATTGACTTTGCCCTTATTTATTATTTAGCCTGCAGACATCTACTGGACCTGACACATGAATCTATTTTACATGCAACCATCCTAAAAAAATAAAACGCTGATCCTGCTATCTGAAAGAGACAATTATTTACAGATTCCTTACCTTAGAATTACCCCCAGGAGTCAGACTGGATCCAGGGAATTTTTTTTGTGGCAGTACCCCTGCGTGTTGGTAGGTGGCGTCGGTAAACTCCGTGTGTGTCGTGATCGCCGGAATGATGTTTTGGTATCTACTTAGACGCCGCCCTCGTGCGCTGACGTCGGTTCTTTCTTTTTCCGTGCCAGCCAGTGCAGATCTGGCGAGAGCTGTACCTCTAGTCACTTTTTGACTTCTTTTTTTTCAACTTTTGTCGACTTCTTTTTGAGTTGTTCGACTCCTGGTGCACACAGGAATGTCTCTTTGCTCAAACTAGCTTCAAGGCTTGCGACTCGTGTTGTAAATTGATGTTGGTTATGGACCAGCACCTTGTGTGCCTTTGGTGTTTGGAGTGCTACTACTCTTTTAGGCCGTTTTTCTCACTCCATGTGGGATACAGTTGCGCAGGTGCTGCCACAGTGCCCGTAGGAGGCCCTAGCCACTCTCTCCCGCTCAGTCGCCGAGGGTGGAAATGCAGCAAAGTTCGCCATTAGGTGTGGGCTGGACACCACCGACTCGCTAGGCAGAACAATTTCAACGCCTGTAGCCCTACGGCGATAGGCCTGGCTGAGATCCACTGGCGTTTTGGGTGAAGTCCAATTGGCTCTTTAGGACATGCCCTTTGAAGGCGGTCGCTTGTTTGGTCACAAAGCAGACAACGCGCTCGAGCTAGTTAAGGATTCTAGGGCTACGGCCAGATCCTTGGGCCTTGCTACCCCGTCTGGCCCCGCGCTGTCTGATTTTCGCCCCTTTCATGGCTACGGAAGTGATGCCCCACCATGTTCTGCCCAGACCCACGGCCCTGCGCAAACTGTTCAGCCCCGGCACGGCCTGTGTCCTATCTTGGATCTCAGGGACATCAACCGCTTCCCGCAAAGAAGTTCAAAATGTTGACGGTTCCGGTCTTGACTCCCTCGACCCTGGAAAATGGATGGTAGCGTTGGACTTGCAGGATGCCTATTTTCACATCACCCTCCTGCCGGCCCACCAGCATTACCTACGGTTCAGAGTAGGCCACGAGGACTTTCAGTTTACTATGCTCCCCTTCGGCCTTACCAGCGCCCCTTGAGTGTTCACAAAAGTGAGGACGGTGATCGCAGCTCATCTGCACAGATCGGGGGGGGTTCCAGTCTTCCCTGATCTCGACGACTGGCTGTTGAAGGCAGGCTCGCTCCAGGCTGTAGTTGCCCACCTCCAGACTAGGCCTCCTTTCCTGCCCGTTCATCCGGACAAGGTTGTCCTTAGGACTAGTCTTTCTTTCCCAAAGTGGGTACCTCTTTTCCCATTGGACAGACCATCACTTATGCCTCTTTATTTCCGCCCACATCCTTCAACTGAGGAGGAGGGGGCTCCACCATCTGGATCAAAAACGTGCGCTATCTTTCTATCTGGCTCCCACAAAACAATTCCGGGTGGATGACCAGCTTTTTGTTGGCTATATATGGGCACCAAGAAAGGCCGGGCCATGCAAATGCGGAACATTTCTCTGTGGGTCGTCTTAGCATAAAAGTTTGTTATTCCTTGTCAAAGAAGGAACCTCTGGTAGGACTGTGCGCCCTTTCCACCAGGGCGATGGCCGCCACTACTGCTTTGAGACGTGGTGTTACCCTTCAAGACATCTGTCAGGCAGCCACATGGGCTTCATTGCACACGTTTACCAAACATTTCTGCCGGGACGGCAGGAGAGATGGCTTCTTTGGCCATTCAGTTCTCCAGGACTTTCTGGTGTAAACTTAGTTCCCAGACCTACCTCTGGGGTTGGTATTGCTGGGGTAACTATTCTAACCTAAGGAATCCATAACTAATTGTTTCTTTCAGATGAACAAGTTGCTTACCTTCGGTAACTATATATCTGTAAGAGCCACATATTAGTTAGGGATTCCTTACCGGCCCACCCATCCGCCCCGTTCTTCAAACTAACTTCTAGGGTAAGGTACCTCTTTCAGGGCCATAGTTTTTGTGCACCATTGGTCCGTGTTTTACATGGCTCTGCGCTTCTGGCGTGCAATATTGCGAAAAGAACTGACGTTTACGCTCGAGGGCGACTTCTGCGTGGATACTGCAACTTCATCCCAGAGATCACAATGCCAACGACTAACACTGAGTCGACAAACTGCACCTACTGACGCGCTGGGGTAGTTCTACAAAAAATATTCTCTGGATCCAGTGTGACGCCTGGGGGTAGTTCTGAGGTAAGGAATCCATAACTAATATATGTCTCTTACAGATATATCGTTACCGAAGGTAAGTAACTTGTCCCTGTACGGAGAGGTATATAACATTACATCTTTATTCCTTAAACTTTGTACAAAACAAATGTGGGTGTTGCTGTATGTGGATGCCATGTTCATCTTAGGCCCCACCAGCTTTTAAAGATATTTTCCGGCTTTCATAGATAGAGAGAGCTAATAAACTCATTCTAAACTGCTTCCGTCATTAGAATATGGCTTCTATCATAAGTATATGGCGTGTAACTCTACACAGGTAAATTAACAAGTTGGCTTGGTCTTGCTCAGTTAAGTGTTTTTGGCTTCCAAAGACAACAGTACAGGTTCTGAGTTGCCTCATGTTTAAGCTATTTTGGTTAAAGTTCTGTTTTAGGATACTTTTGGGACACCTCCTGATTCTATGAAAAGTTTAATTTGGGTGGATATACATGCAGGAACACGCAATCTTTAAAACCCATGTCAAGCTATCTAGTGAAGTGATTGAATGATTTGGAAGAGGTTGAAGCTTACCCTGGCAAGTTTCATATTTGCCACTAAAGGAGGAACTAATGCAAATGATTAACCATGAATCTTTATAAGCGGAGTTACCGAAGTTGTTTCTAACAATCACTCGTAGTTTATAGTAAATTCATATTCTTTAAGCAATGCTCAAAGCTATTTATAACTCATTCTATGTCAGGACCGGAGACGAGGATTATGCTATCCTGGCTCCACTTTATTGAATAGCAGACACCTTTTTTTTTTAACCAAACTTAAACTACAATTCCCATGAGACCTCTGGAATGTTAACAAAAACAATAGAGTCCAACAGGATGACAGTCCCTCCTTCCAACCAATCAGGTGTCTCCAACATAGGCCATAGTTCATCATCTCTTGCCACGCGTCCTCTTACCTTCGCTGCTCACAGCCAAAGAGAAGGGGGGTGTTGCTCTCAACTTTACAATGTTGATAATGTTATGTTGATCCTCTATCCTCTAGTGCATGCTAATTTGCCAACCGGGTTCAGCGGTACTGTTTTATGCCAGTTTTGTTTCTGTTGTTTACCATATTTCTGTATGTAACCGCTGGGCGGGTGGTAGCTTAAGCAAGCCTTTGCTGCCGCTTGCATCTAGACTCCGCAGTGCAGTCTTCCCACAGATAGAGGTTGCCTATTTGCCACACCGGCAGACAAGGGCCATAGGGACACATGAGATGATGCAGGCCCCTTCTGACCCGGACTCCCCTCTTCTCAGCTCCTGGCAAACATCCCACCCCTCAGCACTATGATTCTTCACAAAGTTCCTCAGGCCGGTAGTGGAACACCTGTAGTCGATAGAGATGAGAATTATTGTCTATCTCAACGACATCCTGATAATGGCTCAGTGCCCTAACCAGCTGGCGCTACAACTTTGAACGGCGGTTGACCTTCAGAATCTGGGATTCGTAATCAAGTCCAAATCCCTGCTAGTTCCATCTCAGAAGGTGATTTTTCTGTGTTTCTTGATCGACTCAGTCGAGACTTCACTCAGCCTTCCTTCCCGGAAAGTGACAAATTGCACCAGGCACTGACCAAGCCTCAAATCTCTCTGATGCAGGTAGCACGCCTGGTGGGCCTGCTCTCTTCCTCCATTCAGGCCATCTTTCCAGGGCCTCTTCATTACCATGCCATCCTACGCTTGAAGGCCGCTCACCTGCACAAGGGGCCCTCAAACTCTTAACAGGTGGCTCTCTCCATGGAGTTCAGGGAAGAGATCAGCCGGTGGTTGGCCAACATGGAAGTATGGAATGGTCTGGCAATATCCGGTTCCGTTCCAGATATCGTCATAGAGTCCGGCGCCAGCAAGTTAGGCTGGGGTGCCAGATGTGGCGAGTTTTCCACAGGAGGTTTGTGATCTCCTCTTGAAAAACATTTACATATCAACTGCTTGGTGCTCCTCACGCTGTCCTTTGCGATCCTATGTTGGGCCAAAGACACAATCCAACCTTGTGTTCTCCTCAGGATGGACAACGTGTCGGTGGCTCGTTACATCAACCACCTAGGGGGCACTCACTCAAAGGCCCTCTCCGACCTCGCTTCTGGCAAAATTGCTTGGATCGTCAGATCTGTTATGGCAGAATACCTTCTGGGTCAGGATAACCAGGTAGCAGACTTTCAGTCCTGCAACTTCCAGGATGTGAGCCTGTGGAAGCTTTATGTAGGGGTATTCTCAGATCTCTGGGACAAATGGGGTCCTTTTTCGGTAGATCTATTTTCCTCCCGCCTGGACCATCAATTGCCTAGGTTCTTCAGCTGGAGATTGGATACCCAGGCGGTGGCCATGGATGTGTTTCTCCAGGATTGGAGGGAGTTGAAGGGTTATGCCTTTTCCCCTGTTCACCTTGATCACAAGTGTCGCGGCCCAAATCGGGAAGCAGTTGTTGGACTTGTTGATTGTTACTCTGATTTGGAAGTCACAAGTCTGGTTTCCAGTTCTTCTGGAACCGAGATTCTCCAATCTCTCTCCCTCTGTTTCCAGTGCTGTTACTCAATCCAGCACAGCAACCCCACCGGCTCATTCTGCAGTGCTGTCACTCATAGCATGGCGGATTACCGGGGATCAATCAATCAATCACAGAACTTGTAATGCGCGCTACTTATCCGTGAGGGTCTCAAGGCGCTACAAAGGGGGGGGGGGGGGTGTCTGCTGCTACTGCTCGAAGAGACGGGTCTTGAGAAGCTTCCTGAAGGTGAGCAGGTCCTGGGTCTGCCACAGGTGGGTGGAGAGGGTGTTCCAGGTCTTGGCAGCGAGGAAGGAGAAGGATCTGCCTCCGGAGGTGGTACGCTGGATTCGTGGGATGTCGGCGAGGGCAAGGCTGGCGGAGCGGAGCTGGCGGGGGTATAGAAGTTGAGTCTGTTGTTCAGGTAGGCTGGTCCGGAGTTGTGGAGTGCTTTGTGAGCGTGGGTGAGGAGCTTGAAGGTGATCCTCTTGTTGATGGCAAGCCAGTGAAGGTCTCTGAGGTGGGGGGTGATGTGGCTGTGTCGGGGGAGGTTGAGGATCAGACGGGCTGAGGCGTTCTGGATGCGTTGTAGTCTCTGTAGGTGTTTGGTCGGGATTCCCGCGTAGAGTGTGTTGCCGTAGTCCAGCCGGCTGCTGACGAGGGCTTGCGTCACCGTTCTTCAGGTTTCGATCGGTAGCCACTTGTAGATCCTGCGAAGCATGCGGAGGGTGTTGTAGCAGGAGGAGGAGACGGCGCTGACCTGCTTGGACATGGAAAGGGAGGAGTCGAGGGTGGCTTCTAAGTTGCGTACATTGTCCGTGGGCGTTGGTGCTGTTCCTAGCGTTGTCGGCCACCAGAAGTCGTCCCAGGCAGACTGGGTGTGACTGACGATGAGGATGATGGTAGATCCCAGGCCTTTCGGGCACAGCTGAGAAGTTCATGTCTAAGGCCCTGGCAGACCGCACAATCAAGCGCTATAAGTCTACCTGGAGAAGATGGTCCTGTTGGTGTCCGCGATTTGATCTCAATCCCAATGGCAGTGGATGAGACCCATGCCTTGAATTTCCTGGCCTCTTTAGCCGAGGAGGGTTTGGCCTACAGGACTATTTATACCTTCCGGTCTGCTATCTTGGTGGGACATGCAGTGTTTGATGGGTCATCGGCGGGGGAGCACCCATTTGTTTGTAGTCTTGTGGGGATCAGACTATTACTCAATCCAGTGCAGCAACCCCACCCACTCACCCTGCAGGAGTCACTGTTACTCATGGTGTGGCGGATTACCTGGGACGATGGGTGATCCAGGCCTTCCGGGCACTGCTGAGAAATTGATGTCCAAGGCCTGCGCAGAAAGCACAAGCTCTATAGGCCTACCTGGAGAAGATGGTCCTGTTGCGGGGATCAGAATTTCCCTTCTCCTGGAGCCTAGGTACTCAGCACTCTGGGATGTGAACCAGGTCCTGAACCGTTTTTCGCTCTTGGCTGCTGAATAGATTCCTATCCAGAAAAGAACTTTCGGCAAAGCTGGCCATGCTACTCCGCCTGATCTTGCATCTGGGTGTCTACTGTTAGAGCTCTGGCCATCACCGACCGGATTTGCTCCCCTTTGGGGTAACTTTCATGATCCTTAGACAGAACAAATGTGGGAGGAAGTCTATCTCCTGACTCTCCATAATAGTGCATGGTGTCTTGTCCTAAAGCCTATGAAGAGATGTCAGAGGAATTGCAGATTCCCCTCGCCACCCCGGGGAACGGCAACTCCTTATGGCTCTGCAGAAGAGCGATCTCCTCTGCAACGCTCGACCGTTGCATGAGGTGGGTGCTGCAAGAAGTGGGCATTGCCTTGTGGTTGTTTGGAGTGCATTCCTCACGTGGAGCGATGGCTTCAAAGGCCTTTGCATTATGTGCTCGGTTGGAGGATATACTTAACACCACAGATTGGTCTTTGGACTCTACGTTCGAATGGTTTTACTTCAGACCAATACTGGAGTTGGCCCTCTTGGTGGTAAATAAGTTTTAAACTTGCATAATCCTCGCCTACGGTCCTGACATAGAATGAAACATTTTCTAGCTATCGTAACAGAGTTTCAATTCTATTAATGACTCGGAGGCGAGGGTTATCTCACCCAGAGAACACAGAGTTTTGGAACCCTCCCTATACTTTGTAAGTAACAAGGTTTGAGTTTTCTCACTATGCTAATTTGCATTGATTTTATTGTTTTATCTGCGGGTCTGTGGTCTTTGCCTTTACTTTTTGAGGCTTAAACCTTCGTCATGAACGGGTTTTAAAAATGTCCTTTGATAGTAGGAATGGATGCGAATAAACGGAAAAACATGAGTTGAAGGCTGAGGCTGATCTTGCGTGATGAAAGAGGACGAGTGGCAAGAGATGATGGACTATGACCCTTGTTGGAGACACCTGATTGGTTGGAAAGAGGGACTGTCATCCTGTTGAACTCTATTGTTTTTAACATTCCCAAGATCCCATGGGAGTTGTAGTTCTTTAGGTTTGAATAAAAAAATGTCTGCTGAGGGCGTGGCCAAGATGGCGACGGAGTAAGACGTGCCTGCGAGCTCCTCCGGCACCCCGAGCCCTTCATAGCTTTGTTTAGCGGTACCGGGGCGATTAAAACCCCGGCTTTGATTCTCCTGGGTCTCCTGAGGCGCCCTGCATTGGTTTGTCCCTTCTCCCGTCGAGCTACGACACGGGACGGCGGACTTGGCCGAGGTGTTACTTTGGTGACGCACTTGCTCCGGAGCGGCCTACGGGGCTTTGTCTGGGCGGCTTCGACCCTTGCGAGAGGGGACTCGAGACTTTGGCTGGCGACCGAGTGAAGCTCTTCTGTGCGTGTCCCCTACATTGGCGCTGTGACGAGCCCGCCTGTGGTTCCAGTGGCCCAGCTGGCGATTATCGCAGTACAGAGGTGACAAGGAGGCGCCGTCCTGTCTGGGGCCTTGCTGGACAGTGTCATCGGCGACCGATCGGAGAAGTGGTGCCATCTTGCCTCCTATCTTCGGCATTGGGACGTCGCACCATGTCGACGAGGAATCGCCTGAATAAACCGGGGAAGGAAGGTCCCGGGAAGGGGGCGTCTGGTTCGCCCCCAGGCCCTAGCAAGTCGCCGACCAAGGACGACGCTGACGGCCCGGTCACGAAGGCCTTCCTGATCGAGCTTTTTTCCTCCATCAAGGAGGATATCACGGAACTGAAAGCGCAACTGGCCTCCGACCTCCGTGAAGTCCGTCGTGATGTAGACGGCATTGGCGAGCGTGTAGCTACCCTGGAGGACCATGACTTGGGCCTCAGTGGGGATGTCCATCAGCTACAGCAGGACCTGCTCCAGCTTCGTGAGCAGAATCTGGATCTCCAGACCCACTGCGAGGATCTGGAAAACAGGTCCCGTCGCAATAACATTCGAATTAGAGCGGTGCCCTCAGATGGAGACGGTGGAAATCTGCGGGAATATGTGGAGGCTCTCTTTCTACACATCTTGGCGGAGGACGATCGCGATGAAGTCAAGCTGGACAGGGTACATCGGGTGGGTCTGCCGCGTGGCGCGCGCTCGCCGCCCCCTGACATCTTGGCTTGTGTCCACGACTTTCAGCTGAAGGAGATGATCCTGCGGAAGGCGAGGGACACTAACAATTTGCTTTTTCGCGGACACAGCCCCCAACTTTTTCAGGACCTGGCGGCCACCACCCTGCAGAAGCAACGGGACTTTCGCCCAGTCACGGCTTTCCTGAGGGAACACGGGGTGTCCTACTCCTGGGGTCACCCCTTTCGGCTAATCTTCCGATGGCAAAATAGACTGGTGCAAGTGCGGACTGTGGCGGCCGCCAGGGACTTGCTGGGAATGGAGGAAACATCTGCTTCGGCGGACGCTACTGCCTCACCAAGAAGACGTCGCCGCTCCCGATCCCCGCCTTGGCAGAGAGCGGGCCGACAGCGCACAACGGAGGGGCCTTCCCCGTCCGCGAGCCAGACTGAGAGGGGAGATGCTTTGGCCTCGGTGGCCCAGGTGACTGAATCGAGCCGAGTGGACAGCTCCTCGGCGGCTTAGGCCCCATCAGCAGCGGCTAGTGGGAGCCGGAGGGCTCTACCACCTCAGGTACTCTGTGGGACTTTTCTCCAATGGAGGGTCACCCCGGCCCTGGAATCGGGGGGAGGGGGGGGGCATTACCTGGGTCTTCTACCCCCGACCCTTACGGTCATGTCTGACTTTCATTGTTCTTTCTCTACTTTTCGTTTTCCTCTTTCTATGGTTTGTTTTTGAGACTCCTGAGGGCTCCGGTGGGCTTGTTGGGGATGGACCCCAGTGGTGGTGGATTGGAACCTGGTGTGGCTGTGGTGTGTCTGGTGTGTCTTTAGATTTGGGCTGCATTAATGGAAGCGCTGGGTGTGGAGGTTGGTTTCGATGTTGCCTGTTACGATAGGCTCTTGGAACGTTAAAGGCCTTAACTCGCCTCAGAAGCGTCAAAAGATTTGGAAATATATTCTGGATCATCAACTGGATGTGGTGGGCCTGCAGGAGACTCATTTGGCTCGCAAAGATGAATCCAGGCTCAAGCACAGGCAGTATCCCCTGATTTATAAATCATCTGCCACTACTAAGCACCGTGGGGTGGCACTTTTGTTCCGATCTGCCCTTCAGTTTCAACCTGTGTGGGTGCGGGGGGACAAAGAAGGGAGGTGGTTGATGGTGAAGGGGATGCTCATGGGTAAACTTTGCACATGGGTGGTGGTCTATGCTCCAAATACGGGGCAGCATGGGTTCCTTGAGTCTCTCTTTAATGTGATTGGGGACTTTGAGGAGGGAGCGTTGATTGTGCTGGGGGATTTCAACTTGGTTTGGGATAAAGATTTAGATTTTTCGCATCAACAGAGAACTGAGACGGGTCTCTTTTCCCCGGAGCTGCGTGATACTTTGTTAAGTTTGTGCCTTATTGATAGCTGGCGCTCCCTCCACCCCCGCACTAGGGACTACACGTTCTATTCACATGTTCGCCACACATACTCCCGTCTCGACCATATCTTTGTGCATCAATCTTTACAGGGTGACCTGCGTGATAGCAAAATTTTTCCACTTTCAGTTTCGGATCATAGCCTTTTGGCGACATGCTTGAACTGGGCCCCTGATTCGTCCCCTCATCGCAAATGGTATTTCCCGGCATCCCTCACACGTGATGAGGAATCCTGCAAGAAGCTTCGGGCGGCCATTAGGGAGTTCTTTGAGCTGAATAAGACTGGCGACACCTCGATCTTTACCCAATGGGACGCCTTCAAGGCGTCGACACGTGGTACATGCATTGCTCTGAACTCCGCCCTGAATAGGCTTCGGCGGGAAGAGAGGGAGGCGTTGGAGGCGGAACTGACCATGTTGGAAACTGCACATAAGCAGAATCCTTCTAGAAGGACGCCTCGCTCTCTAGCGGCGGTACGAGGGAAGCTCAGGGCGCATTATAATAACCGAGCAGAATATACTCTACTACGCTTACGGCGCCTCTCCTACGCTCAGGGCAACAAAGTGGGGAAGCACTTAGCACGGCAGCTCCGTGATAAACGTGAAAGAGAATATGTGGGTGGTATTCGGAATCCCTTCGGGGTAGTGGAACACAAGGACGTGGATAAGGCTGCGCTCTTTGGTGACTTCTATGCTGCTCTGTACTCGGCGGATCGCTTGGTGCCGTCCGCTCAACGAGCATATCTGGAGAACCTGGCGCTACTGCAGGTCTCCAAAGAGTGGAATGACCTTCTGGAGGCCCCGATTACTAGGGAGGAGGTACTCTCTGCCATTCGGTCTCTCAAGCCGCATAAAGCACCGGGCCCGGACGGCTATACAGCCTCCTTTTATCAGACGTTCGCGTCCGAGTTGGGGGACCGTTTGGTGCTCCTCTTCAACACCATGAGGGATGAGGGCCACACCTCGGGTTCCATGGCGGAGGCTATGATTTCGATAATTCCCAAGACGGGGAAGGACCCCTCCAGGTGTGAATCCTATCGACCCATTGCCCTCCTGAATATTGATGCCAAGTTGTATTCTTCTATCTTGGCCGCTCGCCTTAAGGACCTTATGCCCGCTCTCATTCATCCGGATCAATCAGGCTTTATAAAGGGTCGCCAGACCCACGATAACACTAGACGCCTAGTTCACCTGATTGAGAAGGCCGAACGCTTTCGGATCCCAGCTGTCTTGCTCGGCATTGACGCCGAAAAGGCATTCGACCGGGTGGACTGGAACTTTCTCTTTAGCACTCTACAGGCATCTGGCTTTTCCCCCACGTTTATATCTATGCTTCGGGCCAACTATCACGACCCGCGCTCGAGGGTCATGGTGAACGGCCATGTCTCTCCATTTTTTGCTCATTCACGAGGCAGGGCTGCCCCCTATCCCCCTTACTTTTTGCACTTAGCATAGAGCCTCTTGCTATTAGGGTTCGTGAGGATCCGGATATTGTGGGCCTCCCCTTTTCCGGGGAACAGCATAAAATCTCTTTGTTTGCTGGCGATGTCCTTCTGTCGCTAACTGACCCCGGGACCTCCCTCCCGCGGGTGCAGGACGTGCTGTCCCAATTCGAAGCGGTGGCAGGGTTTCGTGTGAACCCCGGCAAGTCATACATACTTAATCTCACGCTTCCGCCCTCTGAAGTAGAGCGCATCCGACCGCTCACTCCCCTGGCATGGGCGGGCTCCTCCATTCAATATCTTGGGGTCCAGCTGACCTCTTCCGTCGCCACCCTATATGCAGCTAACTTCCCTCCTCTGCTGTCTCAGATACAGGCTGAGCTGACTCGCTGGAAGCCTATGTTTATTTCTTGGCTTGGGCGTGTAAATGCCGTCAAGATGACGCTGCTCCCCAAGCTTCTGTACTTGTTCCAAGCCCTCCCCATTCCCTTGGACGGGGGTTTCTTTCGGCGACTGAAAACTATGATTCTGCGCTACGTCTGGCAAGGGGGCCGAGCCAGACTTTCCTTCCTTGCGCTTCGCCGACCTCAGAGGAAGGGTGGGGCTGGCCTGCCGGACATGCTCCTTTACTATAAAGCGGCACAACTCCGGGTGTTGGCTGAATGGACTCAAATGGAGTCGGAGAAGCATTGGTTGCACATGGACAGGAGTGTGGCGGGGCGCTCTATTTGGGACCTGGTTTGGAAGGCGAAAGGGAATCGGCCTCGCATCGCATACATTAGCACCCCTACTAGCACCACTCTGAAGGTTTGGGACTCGGTCTCTCATGACGAGCGGTGGACTTCCTTTCCTTCCCCCTTCACACCTATTCACTTTAATCCTGCATTCCCGCCGGTGCTAGTTGAGGGGCCCTTTGATAGATGGAAGGCGGGAGGTTGCCATGCACTTACACACTTGTTTCATGGCTATGAGCCGCTCACCTTCCACAACTGCATGCGCGATTATGGTGTGCCACCTACTGAACGCTACCGACATGCCCAGCTGCTGCATTGGGCACTGTCTCCTGAGGTGAGGGACGCTGCGACGAGGCCTCCCACAGCTTTTGAGTCCTACATTACTCGCACATCCTCCATGAAGGGGGTGATTTCCTTTCTCTACGATTTGCTGTTAACCACGGCTGTTTCACCTCGCCCTAGATACATGGGGTTGTGGGAAGGGCACCTGGGAAGAGACATCTCTGACGCAGAATGGTCGCATCTTTGGCGCGACCTACACACATTTAATCATTCGATCGATCTCAGGGAAGCACATATGAAAACCATGTTAGATTGGTATCTATATCCGACCCGATTGAAAAGGATTTTTCCTTCAGCTTCTGACAGATGTTGGCGGGGCTGTGGACTTTTGGGGGACTTCCGCCATATCTGGTGGGACTGCCCCATCATACGCCCCTACTTGGAGGAGATACTGTCTCATATTAGGGAGATCCTGGGCTACCCGGTCCCAGATTCCATTGGCTTTGTGCTCCTTGGCCTTCGGGACCCGCTTCTGGAGCACCGGACCAGGGCCGACAAGCACATCCTTTGGCTCTGCCTGGGAGTTGCTAAACTCACTCTGGCTGCCTCATGGAAAAAGAAGGAGGCCCCGGCTCTTTCCCTTTGGTTTGCTAGACTTTGGAGGCTGCTGAGTGTGGAACTGATGGCAGATATCTTTAGGAACAACTTTAAGAATTTTGCTTTCAGATGGGGCCCACTGGTCCGCTTTCTTTCTCGTGGGTTGCCGTCCGCGGTATGCCCACCCACTATACGTGCTTTACATCTGTTTCAAGTGTGATCCGTGCCTGTGTGAACGGTTGTTGTCTGGCCGCCACCATCGGGGGGGGGTGGGCGCACTGGGGAGGTTGGAGTCTCTGGGGAGGGTTTTTTTTTCCTTTTTCTGGGTTTGCTTTTCTTTTCTGCCAGGGGATGTGGACGATTTGCTTTCATGGTATTGCACAGTATGCTGATTTTCTTGAGGCCGCACTGCGAGGAGGCGTGCACGGACCTGGTCGGCCTAGCCTCTGGATTGCATTGACTTGCCCGAAGCCATGCAGGCTTTCCCCTCCGGACTTCTCAGGGGGCTTGACAGTCTCCCGAGCTGCGTTTTTGGAACTCTTTCTTTTTTGCACCATTGCGTCCTGCCCTGTGTGTTGACACTGCTCAGCCCTTCATAAACGTTTCCTGCTGCTTGGCCTCTTTGTATTGACCCCTGCGTGGGTACGTCTCTGATTTGCAATTCATGTGTCTTCATCCCCCCTTTCCTTTCTATTGTTTTTGTTTTTCTGTTCCCTTAATAAAAATATCTTTTACAAAAAAAATGTCTGCTATTGAATAAAGCAGAGAAAGGATTGCATAATCCTCGCCTCTGAGTCCTTAATAGATTTTAAACTTTCCGTTACGATAGCTAGGACATTTTTTATTCTCCTCCTTGATTAGCGACAAATGATTTCACTGGAGGTTCTTACTAATACCATCAGGAAAATTTAGAAGGTATTGGAAATAACTATTGCGTGTGTATGTTTTTTTTTTATGTAACTACAGAACACGCACTCTTACATTTTGTGTTCCTGCTCACATTGGAGATTGAATTGAGTTTTTCTGCTCAAGTCCCTGCTCAACAAAGTCTTTGCTTGTGCATGGCTGCCACCTTGTGTTCCATGTATGAGAACAACAGGAGAGGACCCATAAACCACGTTGGGATGGGTGTATCATGTAAGTAAAAACAGTTCCCAACTGGTATTATGCGGAGACAATTTTGAAAATGTATGCAATATGCATTACAAGGAAAGGAAAACCAAGGAGTCAAAGGATTTTCAGAAAGGGTAGTCTTATTTGCATAAATAATAGGAAAAAACTTTCAAGGGTCAATACAGTTAAAGCAGCACTGTACAGAGTGGATCTTGTGACAACCCGGTGACACTTGGTGCAGGTGCTATATACAATCAGTGACAAGTGAGTGTGCAAGTGTTTAAAAACAACAGCAAAGGCGACGCATTAATCAAGATATAAACATCAGATAATGGCCCCAGCAGAGACAAGTAATCATTACTTGAAACACAAATATTAGTATGGGAGCACAAGACGTGAAATGCGTCGTGAAATTCAAGCTGTCTAGTCGACGGCGTTTCGATCCCCGTTGGTCGGGATCCTCATCAGGACGGGGTTGTCGATGAGAACAGTGACTTAAGCTCTGGCAGGAAGACGTGGTTGAAATCCTGGTTATAGACTCGATCGTCCAAGGCTGAATGATTCGTCCGTCTGGGCAGCGGGTAGTACTGGCGAGGCCTGACTGAATCAGGGCTGTGGGCCGTAACCGGGGGTCTGCTGTCACAACGGGTTGCAGGCAGTGAATGCGCTCGAGTCTATAACCAGGATTTCAACCACGTCTTCCTGCCAGAGCTTAAGTCACTGTTCTCATCGACAACCCCGTCCTGATGAGGATCCCGACCAACGGGGATCGAAACGCCGTCGACTAGACAGCTTGAATTTCACGACGCATTTCACGTCTTGTGCTCCCATACTAATAATTGTGTTTCAAGTAATGATTACTTGTCTCTGCTGGGGCCATTATCTGATGTTTATATCTTGATTAATGCGTCACCTTTGCTGTTGTTTTTAAACACTTGCACACTCACTTGTCACTGATTGTATATAGCACCTGCACCAAGTGTCACCGGGTTGTCACAAGATCCACTCTGTACAGTGCTGCTTTAACTGTATTGACCCTTGAAAGTTTTTTCCTATTATTTATGCAAATAAGACTACCCTTTCTGAAAATCCTTTGACTCCTTGGTTTTCCTTTCCTTGTAATGCATATTGCATACATTTTCAAAATTGTCTCCGCATAATACCAGTTGGGAACTGTTTTTACTTACCTTGTGTTCCATGACAGGGTGATGAATTTGTGATTCTGCTAATTCGTGCATGAAATACGCCTCCAAACTAATAACTTAAAGCAAATATTATATGATTGAAGTCTCGGCCATTGTAGCTCATGGTGATTAATCCAACTGATGCTGTTGATGTGATCTCCACATTCACAGCCCAACATTTTGAGTGCTATGGATGTAGAGGTCACATCAAAATACTCTGGCAAAGGCGCTGGCTTCAGCAGGTGTCCGAGCTACAGGACATTGGGAGGTGGGATATTATTGGTATCTCAAAGCTTGGAGATGTCAAATCTGGGGTGGTGATAAAATCATTTGCAGAGCGGTAGGTGGAATATGATCTTCACTGCAGCCAGTCCTTCTGATACCTACAGCTCTGGTATGCACTTACATCATATCTTGCTGACTTGATGGAACTCCCAGAATATCGCCAATTGGAATCTAGGGTCCTGTTGGGGGAGCTTGTGTATCATAAGATTTCCAATATGTATCCATCTCTGGTGGTTAATTCGCCCCAGCTTCCTTTGATAAGTTGAATGAGGCATGGGAAGGAGACCTAGGCCCCTTATGGGGATGTTTTGGAGGGGCCAGGGCTGCTCCACATGTAGCGGCGATAGCAGCACAATTTTGAGCCATACAATTAAAGTATCATCTTAGAGCCTATTTTACTTGCAATAGGTTGTTGAAAACGGGGTAGTGGAGCCACTGTTCTGTCTGTGGTGTGCATCCCTACACTGAAACTTGTTAAGCACTGTATGATGCTGTGAGAATACTCCTGGGGTGCTTGGTTCCCTGAGAGGGGTAATGGTTTCAAGCTTCACCTAGTCCCTAATTTAGCACCTCTACATGTCATAGTAAATATAGACCGTGATTGATACAAAACGGCCTTGCTGTGGCTGGGCCTCTTAGTGGCTGAGAGGGGCATTGCGAAAGCATGGAATGATTTGGACCCTTAGTCATTGGAGAGGTGGGAAACAGGGCTGGACCACTATAAGTCTAGAAAGACCAATTTATGCTGCTAGAGAATGGCCATATAAAGATCAACGGATCTGGAAAGACTGGTGCCAATACAGAGGCATTTTCATAGAACCATGTGGCAGGCAGCCCTGGCCACTTGACAACGATCTCAAACGAGGAGATTTGCATAGGACGGTGGTGTTGGAGGATTTTCACATTATTATGTGGTTACCAATTGTTTAATATGTGCTGCATAGTGGGGATGCACCAAAGGAAAGACTGTGTTGGCAATATTAGCTTGTACTCTCTTGGTTTACCATATATCACAAGTTATTAAATGTTCTGTTAACCCCTTCGATGCTGATGACGAGCTCAGCTCGTCATCAGCCACGGGTGACGTGTGCGGATGACGAGCTGACCTCGTCATATAACGCGGTTATTCGAAAACGGCCGCACAGCGCAAAAATAACCGCAGCAGCGATGCGGTTAAAAAAAGCATTTGGGCAGGAAATCCTTCTGGTACTGCCATCGAAGGCATTTGTTTTTCATTTCTTCAGGTCAGGCTAGCTTCTGATGAGCTTCTTCCGCAGCCCAAGGCATTTCCGCACCCTCTTCCCAGAGTGGATAAGGGAGTTTTACCCATAGTCTTCCTCCCCAGGGTGCAGGGGTGACAAAGCGTACTAAACACCAAAGAAAAAATGGGATGGGGTGGGGGGCTGCCCAGTGTTAAGGCCATGCCCCCACCCTGGGATGAGCCTAACAGTCTCTTTGCCCCTGGGGAGGGTGGACTGGATGTTTTACACGCAGATGTGAGGAGATTGTGATTTTTTTTTTCTTCTCCAAGGTCTGTGGTTTGCAGTTCATTCTGAGTAGGAAAAGTTAATGGAATCAACACAGGTCTCACCACCCCGGCCTGCCCCGAGTGTCTAATTTTCAGAAGAGTCTGGGGTTCTTATGTTTCTCTCGGCAGCGACTGGGCCCAGACCCACACTCCACTGTTACTCACAGTACCAAAAACAGTTTTCATGCCAAAAATCGAACATCTCCACGTCTTATTTTGAGGCTTTTCCATTTGTAGACGCCAGGCACTGCAAAACAAGTGGGGTGCCTTTTTTATCAGTAGAAGTTTGAGAACAACAAGGCACACATTTTGCAAAATACCCTCTGAATCACATGATAGTATGGGTAACTCTAAATACAGATGTATGAAAATCCACTATTCCTTATCTAAGTATCTTGTGCACCTTAAAAATACATAACTTTCTTTCATACCCATTTTTTCATTCACTAGATTTTAATTGCTGTATCAATTAATCATTATAAGCTGCAGCTCAGTTGTTGGCTCTGCTTTTCATGTGTTGTTGGTCATCCGGCAAACACTGTATACCCCTGCAACCAGCGGCGTCTGAAGGACGTAATCATGTATTACTTTTGTAGTTTGGCCTCCACCTTCAGGGCAAAAAATATAGATTAAATCGTTGTCACCAATTGCAATTTTTCCCCATGGTTTAAATATTTTATTTCAATGATTAGTTTCTTTGGTAAAACCATAAGCAATCTACATAAATTGCCCCTTACTAAATTCAGAATTTGTAACATTTTAGATTCACCCTTGGGTTTCACATCTGTTTCCAGTACAACCTGCAAATGAGTATAAACTACAACAAAAAAATAGGAAAATGGACTACTACTTTGAGAAATGTAAAAACTATGGTACAAAATAGTTTTTCTTTTACAACTCTGCTAGCTCCTGAAAGCTGGGAAAATTGTGATGTTGGCACAGCAAACCTTGTGTTTAAGCAATTTAAAAAATAATAATACATACCTTCTTGCTGAACACTTTTCCACATTTCTTAAACAAAAATTGCTTTATTTTGTTTATTTTCTCTGTTACCTCCAGGGGAAACATAAATCCTGGATAATACTGGAATCACAATGTGTGTGTGTGTGTGTGTGTGTGTGTGTGTGTGTGTGCGTGTGTGTGTGTGTGTGTGTGTGTGTGTGTGTGTGTGTGTGTGTTGGGGGCTGGGGAGGGGGGGGGGGGAATACCACAAAGTTTTCGTTGATACCTTTTTGTGGGAAAAGATTATGAAGGCTTAAACACAAAGGGCCCCAAACATAAACAAGCATTGGCATAGCCTATAGGTCTCGCATTTGGGACCTTAGAAGTGGTTAGCCATGCAACAGTTGGTGTTGTTGCACCAAGGATATTCTGCTGCATAACTAAATACTTATAGGGTCCAAAAAGCGAGACCTATTGGCTATGCCAATGCTTGTTTGTTTTTTGTTGCTGTTTTGTTTAAGTTTCCAGATCTACAATAGCTGGACATGATTTTTGTTAACAGTTCTTTGCATCAAATGAACTTGTTTTCATTGCTCTGAATGTTATTTCCATTCTGGTTGTAGGAAGCAATCATTCCCGGGGTGTGGGGGCTGCCTAGCTGTTTGCATGTGCCGAACTTTGCAAATGAGAAAAAGCCTGGTGCAGGCCCAATTTACAAGTGTGGAGTGAGTGAACCCCAGGCAGCATGACTCACTCTCACAGGAGTTCATGCACTGCACCTGCATACTCAGCATGGTTTAAGGAAACTCAACCCACTCCCAGGCATCAAACACATGTTTACCACTGGTGGTGTGTGTGCCTGGTGGAAGTGTGCACTGACGGCTGGTGGTGCGTGTGCCAGGTGAAAGCGTGCACCGACGACTGGTGGTGTGTGTGTGCCTGGTGAAAGCGTGCACTGACGGCTGGTGGTGTGTGCCTGGTGGGAGCGCGCACCGATGGCTGGTAGTGTGTATGCCTGGTGGAAGCTTGCACTGACGGCTGGTGGTGTGTGTGCCTGGTGGAAGCGTGCACTGACGGCTGGTGGTGTGTGTGCCTGGTGGAAGCGTGCACTGACGGCTGGTGGTGTGTGTGCCGGGTGGAAGCGTGCACTGACGGCTAGTGGTGTGTGTGCCTGGTGAAAGTAAGCACTGATGACTGATGGTGTGTGTGCCAGCTGGAAGCAGGAGCATTCAGTGATAGAAGACCCAAATGAAACTGACGAAGAGGAGGGGGAAAAGGGAGGGGGTAGTGCAAGCAGAGGAGCCTGATTACAGCAATGAAAACACCGATGGCAGCTGTGCACGAGCTCGTGAACACAACCTGTAGGCCAACAAAAGCCTCTGGTGGCCCTTTTAAAAGCCACTTACTAAATGTCTCGAAGAGACCGCGCATGTGCTGTCTCAGGCGAGACCTAAAAAATGGCTTTGCATGGGAGCTAGAAAGGGGGAGAGATCAATAGCAGTCAACGGGTTAATGATGCAACACATTTTTGGATAATTCCAATGATGTGGTCAAGGTTCGACTCTTATAACAATATTTGTATGTCTAATACTTGACTATGTTCGCTTGTGAATCATCTTTAATAACTGTACTTTCCAATGTTCTAGATCCTGCTCTTGAGATCTCATTACTGCAACATCAGCTAAAAACGTCCTACGATGCACTAGTCAATTAAATGATGTTTTACAAAACTTAATTTCACCAGTTAAAATGAATTTAGAGTGACAAGATTCTAGCTTACTTCGCTGGAAGAAGTGCTGCCTTCTAATTCAGTACTTTGGCACAAAAAGCCGATTTCTGTTTTTGCTGACCATTTCATGGTGTTTGAGTATCTCAAAATATCATTGTTACGGTCATTAATGGTTTGGATGAATAATTATGCCCAATTATTTTCTTTTCTTTTGGTATGTTAATTGTGAGATCTGTGACTAACATTTTATACTATGTTTGGTAGACCAAATGCGTTTTGATTTTTAGAGATTGTTGATAATTTTTAAAATCGTAACTGTAGAAATAAACTTTACTTATATATTTATGCTTCATATACACAACTCCTAAATTTATTGACCATGTAGATGACACTTCGGGTCCGATTACGATGCAAGTCTGAAAGGTCAAATGCTTTCTGACTTGCATCTTTGGTTTCAATTCCGACAGCCTTATTACGAAGAAGGCTGTCAGATTTGCTACCGGACAGTCTCAGGCTGCTCATAATCCCCTATGTGTAGTGTTTTTGCCGGGGGGATTACGATGTCTGTTTCCGATAGACTTTTTATGCCGGTCTTTTCAGTATTAAAAGCCTGTTGGAAAGCAACTTAGGAGGCCCCTACAGGGTCCCCTTGCCACAGCGGCCTCCAGATTGAAGCCTGGGGCACCTATGATGCATCCCTGTTAATGCCTACCTCATGGTGCATGGATTAACAAAAACATCGGTTTACGGCCACAGCACAAGCTTCCATAGAGAAATGGGAGTGTGCGACCAATCCATGTGCGCTCGCAATCTAATAATGCAGTCTGGACTGCCGACCAGAGGTCAGTAGGGCCAGATTCCTCAACCCGACCGACATTGCAATGAGGGCCTTAGTACCCATCTACAAGTTTTTCCAGGCTCCACTACCAGCAAGAGATTTCTGCATGAAGTCTGTAAAGTCCTTATATGGGAGCCTGTGTTCTTCCCTGACAAAAAGATTGCACTACTTTGTGGGGATCAGTGTCCTCGGTACAACACTGACCAGGCCTGTTTCATTTAACTTTGGTTGAATCTTCCTAAACGTATAGCAGAATCTGAGCTGAATTTCTGCGATTGGTGCCTGAGGCAGTCTATTTTCAGAAACCTTACTCTGATCTGTTGCCATTTAGATAGTGTCCCACCTTTAAAAGTGACTTTGTGAAAGCTTTGGCATCACTGCCTTCCAGTGGTTGCAGAAACACCTTAGAGTCTGAAAGGAAACCCTTGGGCCTACCTAAAAGCCACGGTTAATTAGCCCTCTGTTTATACTTTTATCCACTCCTCTCCAATTCAGAAAGAAGTGCTTGACATTTGTGGTGGTAGTGGGGGCACATTAGCAGCCTGACACCTTAACTTCTCTTGTTATTTGAGATCCACCAAAGGATTTATGTGGTTGAGAATAGTTCCCATTTCTTCTAATCAGTCAATCATGTTTAGTAGGGTTTTCTTTTCTTGCACTCAAGTACAATGCCTTGCATGCTTTTTGTGAATGTTACTCCCAAAACCAGTTTCAAGGATCTGATTTAAAATCTAGTCCTTTGGTAATTTCTATTCTTCTTTCTTTCCCCCTTTAATACTTGTTTTTTTAATCATCACCTGTTGGCATTAGGTCTTTTTATTAGGATGTTTTGTACTACATTATCAAAAAGTGGGAAGTTTAGGCAGAAGTGTCATTTTAATGGCGTGGATGCGCCCTAGCCAGGATGGGAAGAGTGGTTTCCACTTCAGCAGGTCCGCCTGAATGCGTGCGAGTAAAGGGGGAAAATTGGCGCGATAGAGCCCCTGAATGGTCGGAGTAAGGGACACCCCCAAGTATTGAAGCGATTTGGAGACCCAGGCTAACGTTGTCGAGGAGCGGAGGCAAGGCGCTCGTTCCGCCGGGAGAGAGACATTGAGAATAAAGGATTTTCCGTCATTGACCTTGAAGCCGGAGAGCAATTCAAACCGATGGAGTACCGCGTGGAGGATGGGCAGGGAGCTATCAGGGAGAGAAGAATGTCATCGGCAAATTAAGTGATCTTGTGGGTGTCCCCAGTGAACGGGATGCCATGTATATCCGGATTCTGTCTGATGGCGTGGGCTAGGGGCTCAATGCTCAGGGGAAAGAGGAGTGGGGACAGGAGGCATCCTTCCCGAGTCCCACAGGAGTGCCCAAAGGTACCTGAGCGAACTCCGTTGACCACCACTCTAGAGACAGGGGCTCAGTAGTTGGCCTGTATCATAGCAATGAACTCGGACGAGAAACCAAAGGCGGCCAGCGCCTTGAACATGAATGCCCAGTTGACCCTGTCAAAGGCCTTTTCCGCATCCAGTCCCACCAGGATAGCCGGAACGCAAAGTTTGTTAGCCTTTTCGATGAGATGAATAATGCAGCAAGTGTTGTCATGCGTCTGCCTCCCTTTAATAAAACCGGACTTGTCAGGATGTATAAGAAGCGGCATGAGATCATTCAGCCTCGCAGCGATGATGAAAGCATAAAGCTTAGCATCCATGTTAAGCAGCGCTATCGGCCTATAAGAGGCGCAGTGTTGTGGGTCCTTCCCGGGCTTGGGAATAACAGTGATCACCGCCTCCGCCATGGTGGTGGCTGTTCTACTCTCCGAGGCCATCGCGTTGAAAAGGGAGACCAGTCGCGGAGAGAGCTCAGGGGAGAAGGTCTTATAGAAGATAGCTGTATAGCCGTCAGGCCCAGGGGCCTTGTGGGCTTTCAGTGAGGAGATTGCCAAGATAACTTCGGCCAGGGTGATGGAGGCCGTAAGTCGGGCATTCCAGTCGGCAGAGACCTGCGGGAGCGACAAGGAATCAAGGAATGACTGTTGGGCGACATCCTCCAGGGAGTCCCCCTTATAAAGCCTCTCCTAGAAGTCCCCGAACACAGAAGCCTTCCCCTCATCTTCGTGGGTGATCCGGCCAAACAAGTCGAAAAGCCCGCCAATGTACTCCCTTTCCAGTTTGTCCCTCAGCTGGCGCGCCAGGTGCCTACCCACCTTGTTGCCCTGTGATTACGACAGCTGGGAAGCTTAAGGAGGGTGTGCTCTGCTCTATTGGAGTAGATTCCCCGCAGCTTGCCGCGGAGAGCAGTGAGCTGATGTAGCCTCTGACGCGTAGGATCTGTTTTATGGGAGAGTTCCACTAAGGCTAGTTCAGCCTCCAGAGCATCGCGTTCCTGAGCGCGACTTTTGTTGAGCGCGGAGATGAGGGCAATGCACTCGCCCCGAATCACTGCTTTCAAGGTATCCCAGTTAGTGAATTCGGAGGTGTCCTCCGGCGGATTAGACTCAAAGAAGTCGGAGATGGCAGTGCGGAGCTTGATACAGGACTCCTTGTCGCGGACGAGGGAGGGCGTAAGTACCACCTGGGGGCGGAAGGCCGAGGCCCCTGCCACCGCAGGCAAATCAAATAGAGACTATGATCGGAGACCGCAAGGGGGAAGATCTTAGCGTCCTGGAGGACGCCTCGCAGAGACTGACTGATAAAGATGTAGTCTAGGCGGGAGTAAGACCTGTGCACGTTTGAGAAGACTGTAAAGTCTTGGGCGTGTGGGTATAGAGCCCACCAGGTATCCAAAAGCCCCAAGTCCAGAAATCGTTGTTGTGTCTCCCCCGTGAATGTCCCTGCATCTGATCTCTGGGAGTGCGTGCTGTTCAGACCCTTCTGCCATATGAGGTTGAAGTCGCCCAATAGAATGAGGGGGCCCTCTACAAAGTCCGTGATGTTGTCTAAGAGGCTGGCAAAAAAGGGAGTTTGGCCAAAATTGGGAGCATAAAGAGTCACAAAAGTACAAACCCTGCCCTTCAAAATGCCCTTGACCATGACCCAGCGGCCCTCCCTATCACCCCGGACCCCGAGAGGCTGAAATTAAAGTGCAGCGCGGAAGAGCAACGCCACTGTTTGGTGGATGCCGAGGCGCGATAAATGAGTGGATAGAGCTTATGCTTAAGGCGAAGTTCATCCACTCGGGCCAAGTGAGTTTCCTGCAGAGTGACGACATCGAAGTGGTGATCTACAATATATTTCCAGACCTTGAGGCGTTTCTGCGGGGAATTGAAGCCTTTAACATTCCAGGTGGCTAACGTGACCGGAGCCATGATGGTAGTGGGATAACGCTGCACAAAGCCGGGGCTATGAAGGAGACGCGGCTGCTAGGCCCGGCCGTCCCAGAGAAAGGTACACTGCAACAGTCAGGCACCTCAGAGCCAAAACAAACTAAAATCCCTACAGTAGAAAGCCGCCACCATGATCCCCCCCCCCTCCACCATGACCCCCCTACCCCCCACCCCCCTCCCATGACCCCCCACCCCCAACCAAGAGAACTCCGAAACCAACATGAAGAAAGAAATGGCAACAGAAACAGTATGACCCAAAGTCTGGGGAACGTGGTTCCAGTTCGTCCATCTGACAGGCTCTAGTACAGAGTCCAACACTCGTCGAGGACACGTGTAGAGTACCAGTAACTCTCAAGGATCGCTCCCTCCAGCGCCATCTCGAAGGCCCAGAAGTGCCGTGGCTGAGTATGTCCCTCAGGGGTCCCCAGATGCCTCTGTCACCAGCGCCACAGAAGTGACCGCCGCTCCTCGTTCAAGACGGCTCGCGGAGACTTCAGGTTTCGCCGCACTCACCAGCTTACCGATGCGTTGCCATCCCATCGGTTGCTTACGCTCTCTGTCAGGAGAAGCCGTCTCGCCCGGCGGGGCAGTGGGATCCGTCAGGCCCAGAAGGTCCATGGTCGACGTAAGAGAGCGGGCCTGGACCAGCTTCCTGTTGAGTCTGAAAATCAGCCTGAAGGGGTGGACCCAGGAGTAGGGAATATTCTGCTCCTTCAGGTATGTAGTCACAGGTTTGAATCCCTACGTTTGAGCAAAGTGGAGGCCGCCAAGTCCTGGGATGGTGTTCTCTAAATTGGAGGGGATTGAGAGTGCGAGCCTTCCGCAGGATACTCTCTTTCAGCTGGAAATCGTGTACGCACACCAGGATGTCTGGAGGTGGAGCTTTCGGACCTCTCGGGAGGCCCACCCGGTGTACTCTGTCCATTTTAATGTCCACGAGGTCGTCTTCGTTCAGCACTTGTCTGAAAAGGGCCTCCACGTATTCCCGCAAATCGGATCCCTCTCCTAACCGGAGTTTTTCCTGAAACTCTAATCCATGATGGTCCGATTTATATGGCAAGGGGGGGGGGGGGGGGGGGGCAGGGGGCGTGCCCGTTTCTCCTTTTCTCATCTGCGTTGTCCGCGTTCGGACGGGGTGTGGGCTTGCCAGATATCCAAGTGTACTACAAGGCAGCCCAATTGCGAGTACTGGTCGAATGGTCTCAACGAGACTCGGAGAAACACTGGCTCCACATGGATCGCAGCGTGACGGGTCGGACTATTTGAGACTTGGACTGGCGCTCTCGCAGAGATAGACCCCCGAACTCGTATCTAAGCACACTCAAACACTCCACGCTTAAAGTCTGGGACACACTGCCGGCGGACGACAGCTGGACCACCTTCACTCGCCTTACTCCCCGAAACACCATACATACGCTTTTCCCCCTGCTCTTCATGATGGGCCCTTTGACTCCTGTAAACGGGGAGGTTGTTTGGCATTGATTCACCTATTTCGGGATGGCGACCCCCTCTCTTTAGAGGACTGCCAAGCAGAGTTCCACTTACCCGAGACTGAACGCTACCATTACACCCAACTCATGCACTGGGCACTCCACCCCACTATACGGGAGGCGGCTACACAACCCTTTGACTACATTTGAACTCTTCTTGGCCAAATCCTCTTCCATAAAAGGCGTGATCTCCTTTATCTATTCCCTATTGCTCCGCACCGTCCTCTCCCCGAGACCCCGATATATGGATATGTGGAAGGATCTATTGCAACGCCCCATTACTGAGGATGAGTGGTCCCACCTGTGGACCGACACTAACCGTTTTAATCACTCTATTGCGCTCAAAGAGGCGCATCTCAAGACCATGATGGATTGTTACCTTTACCCCTCCAAACTCAAGCGCATTTTCCCTGGCACCTCCGACAGATGCGGGAGGGGATGCGGTCAATTAGGAGATTTCCAACACATTTGGTGGGACTTCCCCTCCATTAGACCATGTTGGGAGGAGATCTTGGCACAGGTTAAAGAAATGTTAGGCTACCCTATCCCGACTGACATGACGGCGGTTCTTTTGGGATTGCACGACCCATCTCTCCTACACCAGACCAAGGCAGACAAAATGATCTTGTGGCTCTGCATAGGGGCAGCCAAGCTAACATTGGCGGCGGCCTGGAAAAAGAAGGAAGCCCCAGCTCTCTCTCTCTGGCATGCTCGCCTTTGGCAACTCCTGAGCCTGGAGAGGATGGCGGACATCTTCAGAGATGACTTCAAAAACTTTGAATTTCAGTGGGGCCCACTGGTCTCATTCCTTTCCCGGGGTCATCCGTCTGCGGTGTGCCCTTTCGCTCAGAGCATTACATCATTTCCAAGTTTGAGCAGCTCACTAACGCAGTCTGTGTCTCACCGTGGCCCCAACCTCCTAATTTCCTTCTCTTAATTGTTAGCATGTGTTTAGTTTTGGCTGCCACCATGAGGGGTGGGGGGTGGGGGGGAGGGGGAAGGGGGCGATGGGGTTTGTTTGCTTATTCATATGCATATCCTGCCTCCTGTTGAGGCCACTTGACGCCTGCCAGCTCTTCTACACCTTCTTCAATGGCGTTTGGGGAGTCACCATGTGGACTTACCAGCCGGTTGGATGTGACACCCCTATCTACTTCTGTTCTTCGTATGGGGGAGTTCCCCCTGGTTTAATTAGCCTGGCTGCTATTCAGGGGACTGGGTAGATAGATAGATAGATAGATAGATAGATAGATAGATAGATAGATAGGGCTTTATTGTACAGTTAATAAAAACCATTACAAATAGCTATCGGCAATAAATAAAAAAAACAGATTATAAAAAGGACAGTTAAAAACAGTACGATCTATCAATTCCTTTCTCCTATATTTTCCTGTGGGGGGCGGGCTGGCCCTCTCCCTAAATAATCGTGTCTCATTGAGGTGATGCTTCAGTGTTCCGGGTCAGTTTAAGTCTTTAGGCCGCCCTGATGTTTAGAGGCTGACTATGTTGAGGGGGTGGTGCCGGTGTGCGTTTGGTCTTTCGATGTTTTGAACCTGGATTCTACCACTCCGAGAGATTTTACCAATCGACAGGTCATTTGCACGTCATCGCCTCTGAAGCAGGCCAATGTTGCTTCTCTGCAGGTCCTGTTACCTTTTTTTAGGTCTCGCCTGTTGCCGATGCGCATGCGCATCGAGCAAAGCGAGACTATTGCGAGTTATCCACACTTTATCTGCACTGCAAGGAATCGTGGCGATTCCTTGCAGTGCCCGTGAGTTTTAAGGTCAATGCGCATGCGCATTAAGCTTATGCGCATGCGCATTGACCTTAAAAGTCACGGGCGCGTGCACGTCCGTCTTTGTTTACCCCTCCGCCCCCTCCCGCCGTGTCGCATTTCTCCTCCCCCTCCCCTCTCTTCCTTCCGTCGTGTCGCACCTCTCCCCTCTCCGCCCCCTCCCCTGCCCGCCCCCTCCCGCCGTGTCGCATTTCTCCTCCCCCTCCCCTCTCTTCCTTCCGTCCTGCCGTGTCGCACCTCGCCTGCACGTTTTCGGCAAGGAACTTTGCCAGCGCTTGTTGTCTGTGCAGTGCCTCAAGATGCAAATGTGTGACGCTGTCTCACCATATGAAGGGTGCTGCTGATGGGCACCTAGTCTGAAGCGTTAGGATTTTAACAATTCACCCTTGCCGCATTAAACTACCTGCTGCCACCCGCTTTTCAGCGCCGCCTGACGGAATCGGCTGCCTCAGGGCGCGCATACACGAGAGATGCCAGTACAGCTGCTGCCTAGCGTGACCTATGTATTTGCACAACTACATAACTCTAAAATGTAAGATGCCTATGGGGGTGGCGCTCTACTTCATCAATTCTGCTATCCGCATTGCAAAGCGTATGTGTGCACATCACCTGCCCGTCTTTAGGGTAAAAATGGTCAAGAGTGTTCGTACCTCAGTCCCTGTCAGCCACTGCGTCCTCGCCGACACTGTCACCCTTTCTCTCCACGCCGGCACTGTCACCCTTCCCCGTCCACGCCTGTCCGGTCAGCCTCCCCCTTCACGCCTGGTCCCAAGTCTGCTCCTGAATGTGGCACAGTGCATGCGCTCGCGCCCGGCCGGGACCAGGGGGCTGCGGCCACCTACCTGCCTCTGCGAAGGTGATGATCTCCGAGGTCTGCTCCAGCAGCTCGCTCCTCTCCGCCCGGCGCCCGACGTCGTCCTCTATCTCCACATAGCCGTCCTGGCCCACCTTGCCCACGTGCAGCTTCTTGATGGCGTTGAGCAGGGCCGCCTTGGGCACGGGCTGGGTGATGTTGGGCCGGCTCCGCATGTGCAGCATGCTCAGGATGTGCTTCTTGACAGCCTCCACCATGTCCGCCTGTGAGGAGGGAGCCGCCTTCTCCAGCCTGCCCAGGGCGCAGGACGGGCAGTCGGTGACCGAGCCCTGCCCCTCAGTCCCCGGGGTGGGGGAAGCCCTCGTCGCAATCCAGCAGAGCCCCAGCAGCAATCCTCTCAGCAGAAGCACGCGCAGCATCCTGGCAGCAGCCTGTGGTGAACCTCTGGCTAAAAAGTGCCTCGCTTTTTGGTGTAACTCCTCGCCCCACAAACACGCACAGGTTTCTCGTTTTCCTTCCTCTCCGGCTAAAGGCGGATTATGATGAAAAGTTTGCAGTGAAGTTTCTGCAGAGCAGGCTCTCTCCCTCTCAGAAAGAAATAAGTGCTCTTCGGATACGTTGCTGTCAGAGGAGTGAGATCTGACTCTGTCTCGGGGACTTCAGAGAGAGGGAGAGAGCGAGGGGACGACTTGGCCTGAAGTGAGTGAGTGAATGGGAGAGGGAAGGAGTTTTGTCTATGAGTAAACCTATGATTAGGGAGGGGGAGGTACAGCCCATATTCTGACAGGCTGCTCTCCTTACTGTCTTCACACACAGACTCGCGCTCTCTCCCCCCACCCCTCCCCGCGTCCCTCCTTTCCCTGCTAACCCCTCGCTCCTTCCCTCCTAATCTTTTACTGAGCACTTTGTTACTAGTTCATACTGACTGCCGCCTTGTCTGTCTGCTCGCCCTGTGCGTGTGCTCACTAATTCCACTTCAGCAACTGAGTAAAACAATTATTCACGTTAGGTCTCTGTACATAGAACGCTTCTGCACTCGGAGTCGCATGCTGCTATCAGTTTAATTTTATTCTTAGTTGAATTATGATGAAACATCTCCCCTTTTACGTATACACGTTGTCTCTGTTTTTTTTCTTTCTCTTTTGCTTCACTCTACATGTATTTCTCCCAATGTCCTCTCTCTTTGGCTTCTCATTCCTCCACCCTCTCTCGCACCTTTTTTTTACGCCTTTCCTTTCTTTTTGCCGTCTCTTTCTCCATCTCTGTTTCACTCCACCTCACTGACTCTTTCTTTACCCCCTCTTCTCTCTATACCCCGTCCTATCCACTCCATTCAGTTTCTGTGCCCCTCCCTCTCAGTCGTCCACTCTCCTTTCGCCTCTCCCTGTTTAACCTTTTCTCTATAGCTTCCTCTTCTTTTATTACTCTCTCTCTTTTCTCTAGATCTTTCACATACTCCTTCCCTCGACATTCCGTCTCTCTAGTTCCATTTGCCTCTTCCCAATGCTCTCCCCTTCTCCCTTTCCCTCTGCCAACTGTCTGCACATCTCTATAAGCGTCCCTCTCTGTGTGTTACACTCTCTTTTTCCTTCTTTTGGTCTCTCTCCTTCCAGCCTAACTCCACCTGAGAAAACTCATTCTTTCATTCTTTCTCCTCCACTCTCTCTCACGCCTCTTTATTATTCATTAACTTGCATCCTCTCATCTCTTAGACCTTCTCCCTGTATTTCTTCCTCCCTAAGTCCCCACTTCCTCTTCTACTCCCTCCTCCTCTCTTTACCTGTTTCTCCTTCCCTTCTCTCTCTGTCACTCTCTTCCCTCCACCTCCAGGTTTCCTAATTTTACTTCCCTCCCCACTGATCTCTCCTTCTTCTACTACTTCCATATCTCCTTATTCCTCTCTAGAGGACATCTCTCTCCAAGCTCTACTTTCCCCTGACGTACCTTTCTCTCTTTTTCCCCTCGTTTGATCTCTCCCCTTCGACCCTCCCTCCTCACTGTCCCTGCTTCTCTATCCAAATCCCCATTTGTTTTATCACTGTCTTCTCCACTATCGGTTTGGTTCACTTTTCTGCACTCTCTTGGTCTCTCTCTCTCTCGCAGCATTACTTCTTCTATATTTCCACACCTCTGTCTCCTATATGGTTTTCTCTCGCTGTTCCTCCTTCCCATATTTTCCTCTTTGCCCCGCCGTTTTCCTTTCTCTCCCTCCTACCCTCTAATGTTATCGTAATTCCGATATTCCGGCATCTTTATATTTGTGTTTCAGTTTATTTGTCATTCATTTGATAACGCCCTCTGTCTTTCTCTCCCTCTCACTCATGTTCTTACTCCCAATTTTTGTCTTTCTGCCTTTCTCATTCCAATATTTATTTGGATGCTTTCCACACACACTGACTGCGCCCCAGCAGCAGTCCAGCTCATGCACCAGGATTTCCGCAACCAGTTTTGCAGTAAGGGGCCACCTTAGAATCGCCAACCCCTCACCCTCAACCCCTCACCCTCACTCACTCACCCTCAACCCCTCACCCTCAAACCCTCACCCTCACTCACCCACCCTCAACCCCTCACCCTCACTCACTCACCCTCAACCCCTCACTCTCACTCACTCACCCTCACTCACCCTCAACCCCTCCCCCTCGACCCCTCCCCCTCACCCACCCTCACTCACCCTCAACCCCTCACTCACCCTCAACCCCTCACCCTCAACCCCTCACTCACCCTCACTCTCACTCATCCTCACTCACCCTCAACCCCTCACCCTCACCCTCACTCACCCTCAACCCCTCACCCTCACTCACTCACCCTCAACCCCTCACTCACCCTCACTCTCACTCAGCCTCAACTACTCCCCCTCACCCTCACTCACCCAAAACCCCTCACTCACCCTCACCCTCACTCACCCTCAACACCTCACTCACCCTCACTCACCCTCAACACCTCACCCCCTCACCCTCACTCACCCTCACTCACCCTCACTCACCCTCACTCACCCTCACTCACCCTCACCCTCAACCCCTCACCCTCACTCACACTCACCCTCACTCACACTCACCCTCACTCACCCTCACTCACCCTCACCCTCACCCTCACACAGTGCAATAGTTCTCAGACCATTTCAGTTAGAGCTTTTAGAAATGTTTATGGCTTTTTTTATTTGTAATACTTTAGCATTGGCTACAGGAAACAAAAATGCTAAACATTTACAAAAAAAACCCATAAACAATTCTAAAAGCACTAACTCTAATGGTGCGAGACCTATTGCATTTCCAATGCTTGTTTATAAATAGGGGTCTCAGTAAGTTCATAGTTGGTGATGAGGTGTGTGATGGTTTCCTCGTGCGTTCCGCACATGCGGCATATTGCTGGTTTTGGGGGCGCAGCCACGGGCCCATGTGATCCGCTGATGGAAGTACTCCCAGTTGTAGTTTTAGAGATGATTCTTGTGTTGTTTTAGAAAACTAGTCCACAAATACACCTGTGGAGTAAGTTTGTTATAAGTTTGTAAAGTCAGCCAGCCATGTGCTCGCTTAGCTAATGAAGCTTTGTCTTGAAGAAGGGATTTTTTCTTAACGGTTTTGTTTACAGTTTTTTTGAAGCCTGCCAGGTTCCCTTGCAGTTCCCATAGCTGCCTTGCCCCCAGTTGGTTGATGGCGTCCTCCAGAAAGAGTCTTGCTGGGCTGTCGTTTTTACTTTGTAGTTCTTTCCAGAAGAGTGCATTAAGGGTGTTTGCATCACCTCTGTTTATTTTATACCAGGTCTTGAGGTATGTTCCCTTGCGTGCAAGCTCTTCTTTAACCAACCCAAGTTCAAGTCGGATCTGCGCCGGAGAGGTGTATTTCAGGAGACTGAACATTATCCGCATTGCTCTTGTGACTACTCCATTCAAAATTCCAGTGTCCCTGCCTCTTATTGCTTCGCTTCCGTATGTGATGGATGGAATCAGTTTTGCTTGGATCACTTGGAGGAGTGGGATGAAGTTTGGACCAGTGATCTTATTTTTGAGGTTCCTTAGAGATACTGCTATCATTAGGCCTCTCCTCTTTATTTCCTCCGCTTGTAATTTGAAACTTCCCCTGTCGTCAATAATCACTCCCAAGTAACAGTATTTATTTGTGATTTCCAGTTTCTTTGTGTCCAAGTACCAACTGAATGATGATTTCTTCTTGCGATGATTGAGACGCATGACTTTTGTTTTGCTGTAATTGATACTCAATTTGTTTGCTTTGGAGTAGTCCGTGGTGATGTCGAAAAGCCGCTGTAGGCCGATCTGAGTCCGGCTGATTAACACCAGATCATCGGCGTAAAATAAGTTGGACAACTGTATGCCCCCTAGTTTGGGGGCATGTGAGTTATTGTTGTTTAATGTAGTTGATAGTTCGGCCAAAAAAAAATTGAATAAAGTTGGTGCTAACACACACCCTTGTTTTACTCCTGTGTGGGTTGGAATTTTCTTGGTTAGGAAGTCTCCAGAACCTAATTTGACCTGGACCCTGGTGTCGGTATGCAGAAGGATAAGTTGATTTAAATAGAGCTATTGGTATTTTCATTCTCTTCAGTTTTTGCCACAGCAGGTTTCTATTCACACGGTTGAATGCGGCGCTGTAGTCTATGAAACCCAGATACAAGGGATGATTTCCCTCAAGCGCTGAGTCGATCAGTAGTGACAGGGCTAGGATGTTGGTGGACGTCCCCATGTTTTTCCTGAAGCCAGTTTGGTTAAACGGGATTACCGAAGTTTCTTCTGCCCACAGTGTCAGTTCCTGAAGTAGGAGGCCCGTGAAGTACTTAGCCTCGTTGTCTAGTAGGGCTATTAGCCGATAGCTTCTTGGATCTTTTCTATCGCCTTTTTTGTATATTGGTGATATTATTGCCCCCCTCCATGACTGTGGGATTGTCAAAGTTTGGCAACTTTTTTCGAAGATTGGTTTAAGAGTGTTCGCCCAGTATTTTGGGTCCTGTTTGAATAATATTGGGGGTATTCCGTTTGGACCGGGTGCTCCCTCTCTTCTCCCTTTCGTGATCCTGTTCATTATTTGTGCGGTCGTAATTGGTATTGCTTCATTAGTGGTCTAAGATTCTTGATATGGGGATGGGTATTCCTTGATCTTTGCGTTAGCTTTGCCTGTTTCTTTCCGTGTTTCGTTGGTGAGACTGAAGTGAGTGCTAAAATGGGTTAACCAGTCCCCTTCTGTCACGTGTGATTCAGTCCCTTGATTTTGATCATTGATCAAGCCATTGATCTTTTGCCAGAACTGAGCACTGCGATTTGTTTTGGCGTCATATAGAAGTTTTACCCATGATGCCTCGTCGGCGTCCTTTTTTAGCTGCCATATTAGTTTCCTACTTTCGCCTTTAAGCTGTCTGAGAGCTTGATAGGAAGAGGGGTCTATTTTTGCTCTTCGTAGGGTCTGATTAATCAGCTTCTTCAATGTTTTTAGCCTGCTGTTATTACGGAAGCTGTGATGCCTCTTCTGTGTCGTCTTACAGTTTTTCCTAAATCGGGGACTGTGCTCTTTTCTTTCGGCTAAGTCTCATTTTTTTTGTGAACGCTTCCCAACATGTTATTGGATTTTGTGTAATAGATTGCGCTTCGATAAGAGAGCGTTTCGCTAGCTCTAGTACATTTTGTGGGTTGGAGACTTTACATTTTACTCTTATTTCATTTGATGTAAAGTCCGAGCCTAAGTTGTTAGGTCTGGGAGGATTTGGTATTGCCGAGATGTTCATCGTTGTTTCCTGGGGCAAGTGGTCACTATCGTCCATTAGGCCAATACAAAAGTCTTTGACTTTGTTGAAAAGACTACGAGAGACAAAGGTAAAGTCAATAGTGGAGCTTGCCTGTGTGCTGTGGTATGTTGCTGATAGTGGTCGGTCTCCTGTGAATCTTCCGTTGAGTGCCCTGAGGCCCAGCTCCTCTAATTTGGCCTACAGGGTCCTTGTGATTTTTGTGCTTCTGCCTCCCAAGGTGCGGCCTTGATGATTGAGTTCCCAGGCGAATGGATCCTCGTCGTATTTAGTATCCGTGTAGTTGAGCATATTTAAATTAAAGTCCCCTGTGATGATTAGATGATTCGTGGACTCAGTTTTCACTAATTTCATGAGTTCTTCCTTCAGTTGTTGTGCTCCCTTCTTTTTCTCCCTGGGATGCAGGTAGAGGTTTATTAGAATGATGTCTTCTTTTGAGTCTTTGGCGCGAAGTGACAGTCGTAATGCTTGTATTGCATTTGGGGCAGCTATGTTATAGTCTAATTGGACTGTCTTTGATATCACTAAAAGCGCGCTGTATGTGGCGAGGCCGCCTTTCATGTGGCCAAACCGAGAGCTCTGAGTAGGCGGTAGGAAGTTCAAGGTGTATCCAGACAGAGCCGGAGGCGAATCAGACCAGGTTTCTTGTAAGGAAATGATAGTACATTTTTTCAGGTAGCTGTCTAGGTCGGTGTCTGTGAACTTATCGCCTGTACCATTGTTATTTCATGAGCATATGCTTAGGATGCTGGTCATGTTGGCTGTTTTTGTTTTTGTTTGTCATTGACTTATCTCTTTTGCATTTAAGGACTTTGCGAGCCAACTCCAGTTGGGTGAGGGCCTCGTGTCGTTGGCCGATCTAGTTTCAGCCTGGACTAAGTTCTTTTGTCGCTCTGGGGTTTTGCTTCGTGCTCCTCTTAAGACAGTTCTTTTGAGAGACGGCTCCTTGGCCTTCTTTTGATGACTGTCATTTAGTAAGGGCTCAGGGTATCTAGAATGCGATAGAATTTGCAGTTTTATTCCCTAAGAGTCGAACTTTGCCTTTTCTTTTATTATTCTCTCTGGGAATTCACCTGTGGACCAAGTTGTTTTTGTTGATTCAACGCCTGGATGCCTCAGAGGTTTAATAAATTCTACGGTTTCCAAGCCTGCCGATGTAATTGTTTTGAGGCTTTCTATTGTTTTCAGTAGCCGCAGGATGTTTCCCCTGTTTAAAATGTCCATTGATTTCTATTTCTATTTCTATTTAAAATTATTTATACAGCGCACGTACACCAGCGGTTTCTTGGCGCTTAAACTGAAAGAGGTCAGAGCAGAAAAACCCGGGGCTAAGAGGAACTAATAAATGAAAAACTAATGTATTAATTAAAAGATTTGGCGAAAAGGTATGCCTTGAGTTGTTTCCGGAATAACAGGTACGAGGTTGAAGCTCTGAGCTCGGAAGGCAACGAGTTCCAGAAGATCGGGGCGAGGGTAGCAAATTTCGAGCCTCCCCATTTCTTTCTTCGGAACCGTGGAACAGTGAGAAGAGATTGGGTAGATGACCTCAGTTCCCTGGATTGATCCTCTTGAGTGGTACTCAGGATGGAATAATATTGTCATTGGTGTGCCATCTGATCTTCTATCGTTTGAATGAGTGTTAACACAGGCGGAGGAGTGGATTTCCCCTTGAGTGGGGGGTGCCATAGGTGCTGCTGTTTTGAGTTGGTTGTTCATAGTGTTGACTGCCCGTGGATCTAGTCCCGGGAAAGTTGGCTTTGTCATTACATTTAACTCGGGGCTTACTGGAATTTGTTTTTCATCCCTATTCTCCGGCGGATTTTTAATGTGGTTTACCTTAATCTTTCGTATTCGTTCTTGTTTATCTCTGTCGGTTGAATGTGAGGTTGTTTGTAAATTGTGCCTCTTGTCTGTGTCGGTATTTTTTTCCGCTTGGGGCGGGCTCGGCATGACTTTCGGACTTTTGGACGAGGTACTGTTGGTAAAACAACTTTGTGGAGCCGGGTCTGTCCCGGGTTTATTCACTTGACCAGTCTTATCACAGGTGGTACTCTCGAAGATATGTACTTCGTTCTTCTTTTCCGTCCTTGCTTGTGGGAAGTTAGCTGCCGGATGATCACTGTTGCAGCCCTGGCACCATGCTATGATGCCTGTCAATTTCCTTTGGTTTCTTCCCTTCCTTTTCCGTTTTCTTCCCACTTTTCCTAGAGGAGGGGGGCACAGTGCTCCGTCTTTTTGGTTGATTTTACCTGGGTGCGCTGTGGCCGCGGTTGCGTTTTGCCCTTGTTCGGGGTGTTGTGTGCTAATGGATAGTATATTCTTCTTGATTGATTTTTCCTTGGCGGGAGTAAGTTAGTTGGTGTCTTTGGGGACTCTAGCTTTATGGGCTGTGAAACATCTTGCTCTGATGATATAGTTTCATGCTGTCTCTCCGATTGATTGTAAGGATCGTTATTTTTAACTGCCATCCTTATGTCAGATAGGAGGTTGTCCAGAGCTGATGGTAACGTTACTAGTTTGTCCACTATAGTGATGCAAGAACAGTTTGGTGCTATCAGCTGCGTCTCTGCTTGTGCCCTTTATATCAGTCCGTTCAGGTCTGCTAGCTTACCGTCTATATTAGAGACGAATATTGCCAAAGAGTTGAGGACGGAGAGTTGCAAGTCCATCTTGTCACATTGGTACTGGATAGCATTAACCGATAGTTGCATTGTCTGCAGGAGGGATGCCCAGATGTCTACATTGTTCTTAGTTCTTTCTTTTCCCAGGCTGTCGTGAATGCTGCCTCTTTGCTTTTCTTGCTCCAGTTCCACTGGGTAAGATGCAGCCAGAATTTCCGATTCTTCCCGAGTCAGGTACGAACTATCAGGGACATTTGGTCTGGGTGTTATAGGTCCTGTGCTGGGTGATGTTTTGGGCGTGGCAGGTTGAGCAGGTTGAGCCCCGTTGTTTGTGCCTGGTGGTGGTGGTGCTTGCTCACCACCATCCTTTTTCGGCTCAATTTTGTTTTGTTTCAAGTGTTCGTGGTCGGTAATATGGGATGAGTTTTGGCCGTTATCCCATTGCTCCTGTTTTGTTTTATCGGATGCTTCCCCGGCCTTGGTGGAATCCACCCCTTTGCTCGGTTCATGCTTATTAACGGGAACAAGAGTTGCTTGTGTCTCCGCTAGCATTTTCCTTGTGTTTTTGCAGGGTGTTGGTTCCTTTTGTGCCTCTTGGGCTTTTTTCATTGAAAGTTTGTTCGTATCAGCCCCAAGAGGATCGTCCGTGGACCCCCATTTTGTTGTACAGTCTAGAGTCATTTCTGGCGTCGTTTCTGGACCACCAAGAGCTTCGGTGGTTCCTGGTGATCCCTGGGTTCTCACCTGGAGTGCTTGGGGCTCGCTGTTAGCGTTGTTGCTCCCTTTGTTTGTTTCTCTTAGTCTTACAGGGCTTGTGAGGGTTGTACGGGGCCTCCCCAACAGTCCTGTTATTACGTGATTTGCAGTCGGGCTCTCCGTTGAGTCCACCATTAGGTCGTCACACGCCAGCAGGAGAGTGTTCGCTGCTGGAGTTAGCCTACCTGGACCTTGACCCTGACCACGGACCGCATTCACTGTTACCCGAAGTCCGGCACACCCGCCCGCCTGTTTGCCCGCCCGCTTTTCCCTGCTGGGAACCAGCTCGCAGGGGGTGTCGGGGGCGAGCAGCGAGCCGCGGGTTCAAGCGTGTCCAGGTCGCTCGCGCTGCTCCACCCCGTCCCGTTCCACCCACCTGGCGACTATCATGCGATCACCGCTGTGGGTCCCTGCACAATTCTAACACCGCCTGTGCAGACTCCGGCGATGGTGGTGCGGGGGGGCCCCGGGGCGAAAAGATAAGAAGAGGTGACAGGCTGAGCGAGCCGCAATAGGAGCTGCAGTGAAGCCGTGGTTAAAAGTGGTAGTGAGAGGCGGCCAATGCGGCACTGAGACAAGCCGAGACAAGCTGAACTGCCGTTCTTGCCAGGTGGGAGCAGGTGGGAGCAGGAGCAGACCGGGGCTGAACGTGAGCCTGCTCTGGAGTCCCGGAGAACCGGAGGTTCGTCGTTCTGAATGACCAGAGAGCTTGAGACCCTGCCCGAAGGCACTGCGAACAAGCGAACTGCACACACCCGACTGAGGTGAGGAACTGCCTTTCCCATAGCCTCCTATTGCCCGTTCGCTGCCACCATATTCAGGGGACTGGGGACTCTCACGTCTCAATGTCTGATACATGCCTCCCTTGATTGCCTCCTCTAATTGCTTTTTCGCGTCCGCTGATTTGCTTACTCCCCTGCGTGGGTTTGCTGGCACTTGACATGATTTTCCCTGCACTGTTTCCGTATGTAAACTTCAATAAAGCTATTTTTGGCGAAAGAGTGGGAAGTTCCAGAAGTCTCCTATCACTCGCTCGACACTCCAGGTGTGGGACGCGATGGCAGTTAGCAGGGGCCTCACCACTTTCCCCTCACCTATTACGCCACTGTTTTACAATTCTGCATTTCCCCCCGGGATGGAGCCACAGGCGTTCAGTCAGTGGAGGAACTCGGAATGCAGGTCCGTGGGACACATGTTTGACTTAGACAGCTTTATTCAGCTTGACGCCCTAAGGGAGATGTATACTCGAACAGCACCGCATCGTTTCCAATATTTCCAGATTAGATATTGGCTAACGCAAAAAGACATACAGCCTCTAGTGGGCCTGCGTCTCACGACTTTTGAGAAATGGCTCATCACGAAAAAGACGGACAGGCAAGCGATTACAGACCTCTATAAAATGATAAGCTCACACCCTTCCATCTCGCGCTCTGCTGGCCAGAAGCGTTGTGAATCTGAGCTCGGGAGGGCCTTTATAGATAGAGTGGCAGGATATCTATCATAAGGCCCATCATACTGCCAGGAACGTGGCAAGTAGGGAGTCTGCTGTTAAGATTGCGTCTTACTGGTACTTGACGCCGGTTCGGCTGCATCAGGGTAATCAGAACCGCAGCCCCACATGATGGAGGGGGTGTGGCCAGTTAGGAACCTTGACCCACCTGCTGTGGTAGTGCGAGGAGGTGACGGACTATAGGAAGGTAGTGCTAGAAGACATCAACACATCCTTCGAGACGGAGATTCCCCGCTTTCCTGCCTACACGCTACTAGGCCATACAAATGCCCTCACTTTTCCACTAAAATTGATTAGGGGGAAACAAATGGGGTTAGCTGTGGGGGCGGCAGCACACCATATTCTCTCGCTCTGGGGCACCACGAGAAGACCTACGCACACATTGTGGCTACACAGACTCTGGTACATACTGGGTATGGAGCGGATTCAGGAAACTCTCACGCAGTCCACAGACTCATTTAACGCCACTTGGCAACCCTTCCTTACTTTGCTGGCCGGGGAATTTAACTAACTTACTTGCCCAAGATACCTTGGACTGCTGCGGCTTACTGACTCGTTCTCCAGGGGGGACACTTCCACCTGTTAGAGACAATGTAGGCAAGCTATCTGTATGACTCCATGGGACGAAGAGGCGACACACAGGAGGGTGGGTGGACGGAGTTGGGGGACGGGGGAATTTGTTCCATTACGTGGTGCTTGTGTGCGCAGTTTGTTGAAGACTACCCACAACTTGCTCTCATGGACACATCATGCCCTCCTGTTTCATGCGCTGATCTACATTTGTTGCCAGGGGAGGTAAAGCAACTGAGGGTGGGTATGCCCTCAGGGACCTTGTTTGCTATATTTTAATATGCCTGATGCACCTAAAAATTTGTAAGACAAATTTAATTTTAAAAAGTTCCGTCAACAAGCACTCCACTAAGAAATAAGTTGTTCTTTCAAGTGACAGCCTCTAGATAGCTTGACAGTTAATACACTCCTTCAAATAATAAACCCATCAATATGAGAAAGTCTTCCTGCCAACTTAGTAGTTGTTTTGGCTGATATTGAGAGGCTGAAAGTTCCAACTGGTTTAGGCTTTGTTAGGAAGTGCGGAAGAGTTGGGAACGACAGGATAATAACAGTTATCTAACTGCACATCTGAATCTCAGGTAAGTAAATGAAGTGTGGTGGATAGTTTTAATAGCTGTTTGATTTGAGATGGAGACACAATGAAATCATCCTTCGGGATGTAATGGAGGTCTGTAATGTTAAGCTCATCATAGGCTCAGGAGGTGGTTTAAGCACTTGTTTTTAAGTCCTAACTAATAACTAACTCATGCTATGTCAAGCTATGTCCCAGGGGGTCTAATGGAAATAGGTACCGACAAAGTCACTGTCTTAGCTTTTTATGGAATGCTCCCTTATCCGCTGCTAAATAATTTAGATTGAAGCAAAATCATTCAGTGTCAGTTCGTCGATTCTGAAAACAATTTGACCTGAACTGTTCTCTGCGACAAAGTTAGGCAACCGGTAAAGCGCCAGTCCAATTATTAAACCAGCATTGGCATAGCCAATAGGTCTCGCCTTTGGGACTTTATAAGTGTTTAGCCAGTACGTTTGCTGCTGAAAAATGCTGCGATCTTTAAGCCACGTCTTAAATCCCTGTAAGGCAGACTGGGCCTTTCATCCTCCCCAGGTCGGTAATCTAGCGCCAAACATTGAATAACAGCTACACTTGTACAGAGCTTAGATATTACATGTGTGAAGTATGAGGCGATATAGCAAATGAAGTTCTTTGTGTGCGTAGGGTTCTTACAAGACATAAACGCGGCTTCCCTACATGGGCTTATGGTGTGATATTGGGCAAAACACATGTTACCTCTTTGTCACAGCCCCCATTTCTCAAAAATGACAGATCTTTGCCATAGCGCAAACACCACTTATACACGCTACACAAAATCTCTTGGCGGTGAAAAGGACAATGTTTTTTACTTTTGTCTTTATTTTCAGTGGAGTAATTATATTTGCATAGCGCAATTACCATTTGTATGACTGTGGCGCTGGAGAACCTGAAAATCTGTTATGAGGGAGGGGAGACTATTTGTTGCCTGGGAAAAAATGGTGACATAATCCTTGTGAAAGCAATCATGTATTGTTAATGCAAGATTAAGTAGAGCATGTGAAATGTAAGCATAAACAACAAGCTATTTACAAGGAACCAATTTACCTCCTTAGATAGTTTCAGAGTATAAAAAAATCACAAGTAAAGCGATCAGGCCACCTTGTGTTCACTGCTGACATGCTGGTTGCAGCACTGGAATAGATTTGAGGGAAATAAAGATGAGAGAGTCAGTGAAAAGAAGATTCAAGAGTGCAGGGGTGGAAGTATAATTCTGTGGTAGGCGATTTGTTTACTCCTTAATTCCAGTGTTGTATTTACCTCATATCTAGCTCCCGCCCTCTTGGTTAACATAGCGTCCATAAGCAGACTAGCCCTGAAGCGGCAGTACTCTCTGCAGACAGGGATGGCAAGTCTATTTGTCTACTCCCCCTTTGATTGCACTCTACCTGCATTGAGCACTTTGCCCCATCAGTTAAATAGCAGTTGTCTAAAACAACAGCTTTGCTCAAGTCTCTCGTTTTTCACCAAGTCACAAGTCCGACACTCCGTGCCAGTTCTGGTGACACAGATAGGTTGATTCAGCAAGAATGTGAAAGCATTTCTTCGCAGATCTGGCAGTGCACATGCTAAAGTACACACACTCAAACTTTTATTTACCTGTAGTGATAGAGCATTTACAAACTGCAAATGCCTACACACGCTACTCTTTTTAAAATACAAATGCTGCAGCTGTGACCGTGTAGGTGCCCATGAGACCTGTACATGGGAGTCTTGGGAGTGAGAGAGGGGTCGGGCAGAGCAGCGAATGGCTGTGGATGGAAATGCTTCTACAAAGGTTATATTTTTAAAAATACAAATGTCGCTGTGAAGCCCGTACCTTGTAGGCGCCCACAGGATCTGTGCATGGGGTTGTTGAGAGCGAGGGAGGAGGTTGGGCAGAGCAGGGGATGGTAACGGGAGGAGGAATGAGGAAGCGCTGCCGCTTGGTTGAGAAAGGATCCATTTGTGCTCAGAGGGTGAGGAAGGTCTCGTAATGCGAAGAAGGGGGGAGCAAAAACAGCTTCAAGGAACATGCTGTGCCGTGCAAAACAAAAGTAAAGCAGCGCAGCTTCAAAAAGTTTGTTTACCAAAGCTTTTGTTGAAAGTGTGCGCCTGTGTTATAGAAAAAGCGCGGTATGTGCTCTGGGTAAAATAACATAGGTATTTTTTAAAAAGTGGGCGCTGTGTTAAAGATAAAGCATGGTGTGCTTTTTTTTAAATAGAATGTTTTAGCTACACGATGGGCTCTCGTGTCATGCCGCTTCTTTTGCATGTTGGAAGCTGTAAAACATGAGGCTGCCAGCTAGTATAAACAAGCAACAAAAGCTGTAAACTCATTAGTGACAGGATACTGGATGCCTGTAGGCGCTGAGGGCATGTACAGCGTTTACCTTGCAGGAGCGAGCACGATAATTGCAAACAGATGGTGCCGCTGCTCGCTCCCGCAAGTTAAACCACACACTTGCACGAGGGCTCATTGGGAACAGGGCAGTATATGCACGAGTTTCCCAAAATGTCCTGAGCGATTCCAAGAAGTCCCTCCTAAGCAGCGCTTGGACGCTGCGTAGGGGAGACCTAAAAAGGTGTTGGTCACTTTAAACCTACCCTCTGTCCCTCTGTAGCTAAAGTACAATAACCTCACCAACATTTAACTGGGTATGCATCTCACCGTGCTTTATTTGGAGGTTCATACAGCACCCTGAAGGGAGGCTTTTCCCAATTTTAGCAGGATTGTACCAAATTGCCAAGCATACTTTGTTGAATGTAATTTAGTGAGTTATTGTTAAAACGAAAACCTAGTTGTTTATTACATGTTCTAGAATTCCACACTGTAAGAAGAAAAATTATACTTTGAATCTTTCATCATATTCTTATTCAGGGTTAAATGTCGTTTTAGGACCAAATCAAGACGTTCTAAATTGGTACCTAACTTGGGAATGTATCCATACTGTATGTAATTATTGTTTTGATTTAGGGGTGACCCACTGGTGGTGAAGCCTTTTCTGTTTCTTTGGCAGCATGTGGAAAACAAAGTCCTTTGCGCCGATCACCCCCAAGAAGGTTGCCACCACATAGTTAACATTGACCTGCAAGCTCCAAATTATCTGATTAAAGTGATATTGAAGCATCCACAGATTGTGATCAGTGCAGTCATTCTGCAGTTCAGTATTTGTGTCATTAGTTTACCAAGAGGACTCTACAGATTTATCAGTTACTATAGTGTGACAAATTCTCTTTGTATTGCTGCAGGTCATTGTTCAGACTCTGTTGCTCAGTGTGCCAGGGCCATTATGATGCGCACATGGTTGGTCTAAATATTTAGTGGCACAGTAACCAAAAAAGACTGGTATACGGCCCAGAATAATTACCAGTAGCTTATTCAAGCATTGAACCTATAACCTAGTTCTTGTGCTTAGATGGCCTTAGCTCAGTATGATTTCTAATGACAATTATACTTTTTCAGAAGTCCCAGGATAATTTCCAGTGACTGACATTAATTCAGTTAAAGAGGTGGGTAACCCAATATACCCTTGAAGGGCTCGGGCAGACAATATGTATTTAAGGGAAAGTACCAGCAAGGGTTTTATTTTGAAGATCGGAGTTTTTCAGTGTAATAGGGTCTGTCTTACTAAGACTCCTCTACTGAACAAATCAGTCACTGTTATAGTTGTTAGTACAGTTTAGAACCTCATGGAAGCTACCACACTAGCCCCGAGGAAATCAAACCGTTATGGAATGTCAATTCTGTTCATCAAATGAAATTCAGAAAGTAAAAAATTAATAATGAGAAGCAACACAGGAAAAATATTTTTAAAGTAACTTATTATTTGTATTTTCAAATCAAATTCAAATTTTTACAAGGGTTGACAGTCAAAATAATTGCAAATAAATCTTAGGTATAGGGAAGCGACAAAATCATTCCATCAATACATAAGAAAATTAATCCAGTCTGTAAATTAAATGAAGAATTGACTCCTTGTTGGAATAAACAGAAAGTCAGATGCAGGATGTAGACATGGATTGGTGTGTCGACGTTTCGGTCTTTTATGTTTTTATCCCAAGACCATCATCAGGACGGAAAATTTTAGTGCAGTATGGATGACCCCTAAAGAATGATATAATCATGAAATTAACAAATGTTCTCTTTGAGTGTTGCTGACATTAATTCAAGCATTCATCCTATCACATTTCTGTTTTGCGTAGTGGGCCTGAGCCAGTGCTACATCAGTTCTGTTCCCAAACTCTAATTTGGCCACATTTTGATCCTCACCCCTCTAGGTTTTGGGGTGCTGTTTATTTGCCAAAATCAGTACAGTGGGCAGAGCATCAAGTTTTGCGTATCTGGTTAACTGTGCCCTACAAAGTCTGAAAAGAAAACTGGGCAATGTTTTCAGTAGAACACTCCATATCCCAAAGAAATAGTCGGGGACCTCAATCGGAAGCATTTACAGCTGGTATAATCTTTCTTTTTTCTGTTTCGATTAGAAACCATGAAAGTACATTAATAGTAAAACAAATAATTAAAAAACATAATATCACGTAAAACAATAAAACCACATGAAATGCAATAAACACACATCATACATCCTGATACATAAAAACAATTGAATTCATCACCGTGCCCATACAATATGACTTATTAAGTGGTAAAGCAGCAAACAATTAAAAATACCCTACAATGATGCCACTCTAATACAAAAATATAGATGTTTCTCAATATTAAAAGCCATGCGACCTGTTCCAATGTCAGTCTGATTCTATAAAGCGCAAAGGCTTAGTAATGCTATTCTTTATCTAAAAATGCCCTCTTATGCAAACTGATATTACACGCAGGGGAACAATAATGTTACAAAATGATCATCTGGATGCCAGCTAATGTCCCTGATGCAGGTGGACTGTTTTTACATCTCACCCGCCAGGCATACAAGTATCTTGACACAGCGAACACTAACTAAGACGTGGTATTGTTCTTAAGAATTCTGACAGCCTCCTTTAGGTGCCTTCGGAATAGAGTACGACTGATTGGGTACAACCAAATTCTTCTGGTAGCTGTGTATTTATGACGAAAAAATCAGGACATTGTCCAGAGATTCAGACTTAGTTGGGCAAAAGAGACCGTTTTGAGAGCTAGTTCTTCCCAACCATCTGCTCCAAATCTCATTCAATGGAAAAATGCCTTATCTGAATGTTAAGTATAAGGATCTTGCCTCTAGTGGTTTGATTCAATTAAGGAAAGCCTCACAGATCATTCTGTCTTTAAAGTCCAGAAAAATCACTGGTTGTTAATATGGTCCGGACATTGCCGCAGGGCTAGTCCATAACTCAGACATCCCCAGGCTATTTAACCATTTCTTGACATGCTTAAGCTAGGGTATTGTCCTTTTTGTATCTTAAGCAAGAATCTCCACAACTGGTTCTCGTAGGGAGAGAGGAGTCATTTGTCCAGAGTCTAACCCTAAAAGCCAAAGGCCTAAATGCAGCCAATTAAGATACATTATTCAAACCAAGGTCTAAATGAATTGGGGTTAGTGGTCATAGCGGGGAAGAGCAAGAACAATTCATATGAAATTGTTCTCCGTGATTTCACTGCCACCTCTGTTGTTCACACCCCACTGCTCAGCACCATACACAGCGTCTGCAATGCCTTTAGCCCTATTAATGTCAATAAACGGTAGTATGGGTCTAAAGTTTGAATTCTACAGCTATTTGGAAAGGGGGTACCACACATGTTGTAGTGTTGCGTGGCTCTTAGATATTTGTGGGGACTAAGCTAACGTATTGCTAAACCTGACCCCTAAATAATCAAATTGTTTCACCTGCTCCAGATATGAATCTCCCACCCTAATCTTCCCTTTAAAGGACCTATGTGGGTTGAATGTTATGAATTTAGTTTTGGCTACATTTACTTCTAACCCAAAATCCCTTCAGGAAAGCGAAAATCGATTCACTAGGTTCCGCAGCCCCATAGAGGATTTAGAAACTAAAATGGTGTAGTCATCAAATAATAGTGACAATATCCTCTGGCCAGCAATCATAGGGAGATCCCAGTACAATCAACCAATGACTCTATCAACCCATTAAAGTATAGGGTAAACAGGGTAGGTGCCAATACCCAACCTTTTTGGACTCACCTGTCCACCCTAATACGTTTGGTCAGTTCATCTTTCTGACCCCCATCTTGTCTGGGCATAAATATTGGTGTGCAGTCTTATTATGGCATGCAGGGACACCCCCATATGTTTCAGGGCAGGGATAAGGTCAAACGCACGCAAACCAACAAATACTACATGAATCTGTTCTTTCTTGATGGTCACATATTTCCAAAGAATTAGGGGAAATTTAGAAATGTGTTCCATAGTACTTGTTTGCTCTAAACCCTGCTAGCAATTCTGGGATATATCAATTAGGCATATTGGCCAGTAATTTGATTGGGCTTGTCAACTTTTAGGTTGAGCATTCAAGACCTCTTTTATATACTTATGTATATACTTATATGTCTATGTACTTTGTGAGCACTGGAGATCAGCCCAAGGACTTGTCTGCTTCTGCTTAGGTACTTTTTTGTCTGTTCAACTGCCTCTATTTAACTTTCTTGATAGAAAACAACCAGTAGAGGTCAGCAAAATACCAGAATTGGTTTCTGCTGAGGGGCTTTCTTTTTTTTGTTTTTCTGGCAACTCCCTCGATTTAACTTTGTAGTAATTAGGTCCAGCAGGCAAGATGTAGTATCAGTAGATTTATTAAGTTCAGTTACAGGATGTTGAGTTCTTGTGAAGCAGCCCCACCAGGAGAAGCCTGCCTGCTGCTCAGCCCATGCTCCAACTGTCACAATTCACCTCACAGGCACCCAAACATTGCATTCAGCATCATCACACCAACATTCCACGGAGCACACAGCACATTCACACTGAGCTGAGCAGGTAGGGAGATAACAGGATATTAACATGAACAAGATACTACAAACTTTCTTGATAGAAAACGACCAGCAGAGGTCCTTAAAATACCAGCATCACTTTTGGTTCTCTAGATTCCAGTCCATTGAAATTTATTTAACCCCTTCGCTGCTCAGGACGAGCTCAGCTCGTCATGAGGCACGGTTGAGCTGTGCTTATGACGAGCTGAGCTCGTCATGAATAAAGGGAACTCTGTGAATCCAGCACCGGGGGGGGGTACCGCTAGCAGCCAAGGTGTTAATATTAAGATCAGAGCTTTGGACTCAACTATTTCCTGCTGAAAGGCAATTTTTCTCTCCATGTGTTCCCATACCTGGCATGTCACACAGTTTGGTGCTTACTATACCTCCATGTTTAAGAACAGTAGATGTTTCAGCACCCAGGCTAATGTGCCGCATAGCTAAATATATATAAGGTCCCAAAGGCGAGGCCGATTGCATTTAAAATGCTTGTTTTAAAAACTGTCACCGCATCCGCACCTAACCAGGTAATTTGGCATCACCCCCGAATTACTGGTTCAGAGAGTTAAAGGTCACTTTGACTTTTGTCCAGGCCTGCGGCCATCCTTGTTTCAGCTAAACTGAAAAGATCTGAGGCAACAAAACATAACTCCCTAGGCAGTCTTTTTCTTCTCAGAGTGTCTCAGATAAGTTTGCGTATAACACACTAAAATCATCATCATCATCATCTCCTACGCCGACGACACCTAGCTGATCCTCTCCCTCACCAACGACCCCGCCACCGCCAGAGCCAGCCTACACGAAGGGATGAAAGACGTCGCCGAGTGGATGAAGAACAGCCGCCTGAAACTGAACTCCGACAAGACGGAAGTCCTCATCCTGGGATCAGCGCCCTCCGCCTGGGATGACTCCTGGTGGCCCCCCGTCCCTGGGCACCACTCCCAAACCAACGGACCACGCACGCAACCTGGGCTTCAGTCTGGACTCCTCCCTCTCGATGACCAGACAAGTGAAAGCCGTCTCCGCATCATGCTTAAACGCCCTGTGCATACTCCGCAAGATCTTCCGATGGATCCCCACCGAAACCAGGAAGACAGTCACCCAAACACTCGTCACCAGCCGACTGGACTACAGGAACACCCTCTACGCCGGAACCACAGCCAAACTTAAAAAAAGACTCCAACGCATCCAGAACGCCTCCGCACGACTCATCCTGGACATCCCCCCACTCAGCCACATCTCCGGCCACCTGAGAGACCTGCGCTGGCTCCCCGTCAGCAAGAGAATTGCGTTCAGGCTCCTCACCCACACACACACAAAGCTCTCCACGACCTGGGCCCCAAGTACCTCGACGACCACCTGACCTTCTACTCGCCCACACGCCAGCTACGATCGACCAGCCACGCCCTCGCCGCCGTACCACGCATCCGCAGAGCCACCGCCAGAGGAAGATCCTTCTCCTACCTAGCAGCCAAGACTTGGAACTCCCTCCCCATCCACCTTCGGCTGACCCAAGACCATCTCTCCTTCAGGAAGCAGCTCAAGACCTGGCTGTTCGAGCAGTGACGTACCCCTCTCCCCCAGCGCCTTGAGACCCTTCCGGGTGAGTAGCGCGCTATACAAATGAGTTGATTGATTGATTAACTCAGAGATGTGGTTAAATGTGAGATGTTACATCCATTATGCTATTCCTGGTTCCCTTGGCTACCATATGCCAAAACTGATTGCCATCTTTTACTTTTGCTGCATAAAGGAGGCCTCGCCAGAAGGCCCCCTCCCAGAAACCTTTGCCCATTTTGTGTGCTTCTTTATATTTTTTTCTGTATTTTACTACAAAATTTCTATTTTCATTTTTGACAGTGGCCATTGACTCCGCTCTAGAAGCCTTGCAATTCTCATCGTATCATTCATTTTTGTTGCTATTAATGAGCCTACCTTTATTCTCCTTATAGAAGAACTTTTTAGTTTCCCCACATAAGTTATTTAAAGAGCTAATTGTATGTTGTGTTACCCCTGGTGTCCAAGAGCTTACTCTTACAGTTGAACACAAAACCTAGCATCAAGTACACCCCTTTAGCATTTGACCCTTAAGTTTGTGAAAGCATGTAGGTAAAGACTTACTAAAGGAGGTAGTGTGGAGTTAGAGGCTCAGAACTAAACAAAGCACTACCCTAAGTTTACTGAATGTCAAACCAGTCTTAACCTTTTAAAAAGAAACAGTACTTTACTGTAAATCACACACCACACAATACTGTACATAAATGGTTCAGTAGCAACGGGCTAAAATGGGTGTCTATATTACCCATCACAGGATTAACACTGAAGGCCGCTTAGGCTACTCTTGTGTGACAACCCCCACAAGGTGCTACCTTTAGCAGTCTCGGGATTCCCCTGATAATGGGGTTGTTTCAGGAGGCCAATGGGGCTGTCCGAACTAGAGTCCTCTCCTTTGCCTAAGAGTTACCCCTCCCCATGCAGGTTCTCTTATAACTCTTAGCACCTTTTATCTTCAGAAGAGTTTTGTCACAGGATGTGCGTGTGTGACTTGGGTCTTTTGTTGATTCTCACAGCTTGGGGAGTGTGCTTCGCTTGGACCTCTATTTTTAGGGAGCAGTGGTCTCATCCCAGCTTAACTGACTGGTGTGCGGTTGGAATTTGTAGCAAGGCTGATAGATCGGGTGAACAGAGGCAGCTTTGAGAAAAGTGGGTTGTCACGCCTTAATGGATCTTGCGGTTGGGGAACCTTCCTCTTACCCAGACACAAACCCACCACCCAAACAGGTTGGTGCGCACCCCAAATGAGTACTACATTTACAATGTTGGCTTCTTGGAAAATGCTCTAAGATTTCTTTTCAGTGTAGAGCACCAACAGCGGGTCTGGTATCTTGAAGCTCCTCAGGTGGCTTCTTGTGGTGGTTGCCAGTTGTAGGGGGTTTCTACAGACGTGCTTTCCCATGTAACTCTTCGTCCACATGATATGCATTTGAGTCATGCTCTAGCAGCACCTCTGGTGTTCTTGGACTCCAACCTCACTGAGAGGCACATATTTCCCACTGACATGCACAGGATTTCTTTTGATTATCCTAAATCAGCTCCTTGATGGCCCTACTTCCTCTGAGCAACTTCTCCCTCCTGCAGGGGCTCCTCATGTCCCTTCTCATAAGTGGGGTCCACTCTCTCCTTCAAGGTAAGGTCCAAACAGCATCTTCTGGCTGTCCAAAGAGAAGTTCCCCACGTTGCTAGACCTGAACCTGGCACAGGAGATAACCGTAACTAACTCCACCCTGGAGCAAAGAGTTTCTATGCACCACTGGTATGGAGACGTCAATCTAGTTGAGAGTTCATGACAAGCTGAGTTCCCCACGTTGCTAGACCTGAACCTGGCAACAGGAGATAACCGTGCATAACTCAACCCTGGAGCAAAGAGTTTCTATGCACCACTGGTATGGAGACGTCAATCTAGTTGAGAGTTCATGACAAGCTGCCTATAACTTTCTGTCTCTTTATTTATATCAACATTGCAAATGGCCATGGTGTATTTCATTTGTCAATTTTGAGTCTGGTTCAGGGCGGCGAGCAGCAGTTCTCTTTTGTTTATTTCATTCAGACTGGTCTAGCTGAAGTATTTGTCCCGAGGTGCGAGCTGGAGGTGGGGTGGGGCTGGGAGTGTCCTAAGGCAACTCAGAAGTCAAAGGCAATGGAGGCTGTCCCCCTTTACCTGTTAAACTGAGGGGGGAGGAGGTAGCCCTTCAGGGAACAATGTGCTAGAAAAGGGCTGAGGGAAACTCCCTACCTTCAAAGGGGCCCACTGTCTCCTCTCCTTAACGTTCTGAGGTAATATAAATTTTATGGTCATGTTGTGTTCCCTAGCGAGTACCCCACCGACTCCATGTACGAGTTAAAAGTGCATGTAACTTCCCTCCTGTACCAGCTATGAAGACGCAAATACACTTGCGTCCAACGTTAACTTGTCCTCTTTCAGACCCACCATGAATGGGTTTGATGGTCCGTTCCTAAGTATGCTATGCCAACGTCTTTCTGAAGTGTACTCCTACGTTTTTCAGCTTGGCTGAAAGTAGGCCCTGAATCTCTGCCATCGAGCCTCTTTTTCTGGCTTCTGACTGCGAGGGCCTCTGCCCAAGCAGCCCCCGTACCCGTGAACTCTGACTTACTTCTAGCGCGGCCCTCCGTGCTCAGCTCAGCCTGCTGCCTGCCAAGATTGACTATAACCTTCGAGTTATCTGTTTTCCTCCCCGAAGATACATTCCAGCCTGCTAGCTTCAGTAAACATCCCTCCCCAGCTACAGGGCTAAAGGGCCGATCTGTCTTTATGCAAGTAATTCATAGCCTCTGTTGCCATGCTTCCATGGAAGGCCCCATGCCCCCACGCTTCTCATACAGACATTCAGGCGCTTATACACGCACTCACAGCAAGTATAGAATAGCTTCTGCTCTAGAGACCTTTCTGCCCAGATAGCTTAGTTCCTAAAACATCAGATATCAGATATGATAGAAGCACAAGTTGATCTGACATGCCAGACTTCTGTCTCTTTCCGTCAGTGTAAATGTCAAGTCCCCTACACCCCGTCTATCACACGTCATGCAGCTGCGCGCGCATCCAAGCTTCCGATTTCTGCTGACATTGCAACATTCTGTTAGCACCACCCCTTGGTGCCACCCACTTGCGTCACCTATCAGTGACGTTTCTAGCACACACGCCTAGTTCACGCCTAGTTTACGCCTCTTGATGATGTACTAGCACCACGTGTATACTGTTATCTTGTCTTCTCTCAGCTGTTACGCCTCTTACATTGAACACTATGATGTAAATCAAGTATATAAGCTATGTATTGTCAATAAACGTTGGCGCGCTCATCATCTATCCCTTCTGACACCCTGTGTGGTGGTCAGAACATGATATCCTGATTCCTTTATGAGGAATAAAACCCTTAGAAACTCTTACACCACGGACTCTGTTTTCCTTCATTCCGATTGAGTTATTATTGATTAAGTACTTACCTGCATAGAAATTAAGAGAGTAAATTAATTATTTACATCATTTTGGCGCCCGAATAGGGACCCCTCCCCCACCTCACGCGCCGGAAGGTGCGTTGCAATCCGTGTCCCCTGCCATCAGTTAGACGGACAACACGTGTACTGGCAGGATTTTCTGCATCCCCCTCTGACACACGGAGGTGACGAAGACTGCGATCAGTGCCCAGACGAGGCGGTGAGGAGTGCGGAGGATCCCGACCAGAGCCCAGCCGAAGGAAGCAAGGTCCGAGGTGTGAAGAGGCCCACCAGTTTTCCGAAGTTTTCCGAAGTTTTCCGAAGCTTTCCGAAGTTTTCCGAAGTTCCGAGTCGAGTCCAGTCGAGTTTTCCGAGGCCTTCTGTTTTCCGTGCTTCCCGGTGAGTACCATCGCTGGGTCGTATCTAGACGGGTTTGGGTACGCAAGTCCGGTCTGCACTGTTTTTAGGCAGTGTATCTGTACTGTTTAGCAGTATATAAAGTATTCCGAATTTCTGCACTGTTACAGCAGTGTATCTGTATCGTTGAGCGGTACATTCAGAGTAAGGGGAAATTAGCTATGTCTTTAAATGTTTCATGTAATTAATGTCGTGGTATGAATGTGATTGTTTTTGTGCATTATTGTGTTTTTGTATAAATAGTTACAGTTGACATTAAGTATCTAGGATCAAGCATTCCAGTATCAAGTAGGCACAATGCCGTTTTTCAACAAATTAAAGCAGATAGGAACCAGGAAAGGGATGTTAGAGGAAGAGATTCCGATCCCCCCTAGGGACACTCCAGGAAATTTTATGTATAATAAGCATGGCATAGACGCCATCCTGTATCTAGAGTTATGGACCGATTATACCAAGCACTTAGAGGAAAGATACCGATGGCCAGTTAACGGAACATGGGATGCCGAGTGCATCATAAAAGTAGAAGAAATATTACGGAAAAAGAAAGCTAGACAATCTCAGAAAGACGCCATAGAATTTTGGCGTAAGGAATCACGTAAGCGTGCTGATAGAACACTCCGTAGAGAAGACAGACTTAAAGAATCAGAAAAGGCCCAAGAAAATGAATTAGTTATTGAGGGAATTCGAGTAAAAGCAGAACAAATAGATCGTATCCTAAATGGCAAAGTGAACAACATGTATCTTTTGGCCGATGGTACCCCTGACGCCATTTCAGAAATACCGAAAAATTTGCCGTCACCACTAGTTCCAACTAAAGTAATACATAAGACTACTAAAGACATATTCCTAAATTCATATCTCGAAGATGTAGCGCCAGCTTACACCAATCTGCCTGTTCGTGCCCTGCCTACTGACAGGGCCGGGGGTGGTACTGCCCCCCAAGATCACTCTCAGCCGACACCGAACAAGACTAGTCCCGTTCCGCCAGCTCCGCCACTTCCCTCACCTAAAACTGATTTACCGAAACCACTTCAATCAGATCCTACTAAAAGACAAATTCAGATACTGACTACACACAGAGATAATGCCCAAGTTTCCGCTTCAGGAGGTGCGACCGCGGGTCTACAGACCCCGCCACCGACTCACAGATTAAATCTCAGAGGTCTGCAGAGTCCTCTTATGCACAGATCCCCCCGTTCTTCTAATTCATCCCGTCTTGATGCACTAAAAGAAAATATGTCAGTTTGTAGATATGATCCAGAACCTGGACAGGACGACTTAATGGTATTAGCGTCTTTACGGTTAAGATCTGCTACTGATAGTTTGTTATGTTATGCAGGAATGAAGGAGCACCTAGATAGAATATATGAGTTCGTTCAAACGGGAAAGGACCCCGACAGTATTAAGGATGCCCTGGAGAAACAGAAAGTTACCATGCAAGCACTGATACTACGATTTTTCATAAATTGTCTAATAAGAGAACGAGACAGGCCCGGAACAGAGCAGAGTGAATTAGATGCATTGAACAAGTGGGGTCAAAATATAGCCGATGGAAAACATGACAGACAAAATTGCATAGAGGCCATGTATAAAAAGATTAAGAAAGCAGTGATAGCAGTACACGAGAAAGAGAAAGAAAAGGCTCCCTCCGAGGAGGAAGAAGAATCTGAAGAACCAGAACCGACTACAAGTACTATAGCATATGTAGGTAGGGGAAACTACCTTAGGAAAGGTGTCCGTCCGGAAAGCAAGAGAGTTTTCTTCTCTGCCTTAACGAATCCGAATTCTGCTGAACATCAGTTCCAGGAAACTGATAAACGGCTTCGAGATCGAGTTGGGTACCATGTACTCAATTCTATGGATGAACAAGAATTAGCCCGATCAGCGGTATCATGGGCCGAAAATGCAGACATATATAATGATGACACCGTAGCACAGACATTTCTGAACCTCTCCCCCGACGAACAGAAATTAGCAGGGGTATATATGATTCAGCACCTTCTCATTAAGTACAGAAAACATTATTCCGATCCAGGTCCCTTACATGAGACACTAGAAGCACTACTGATGGATAGATGGAGAGGCTTAAGCACTAAATTAGTTCAAATAATTCTAGAACAACGACGCAGATATGACACCTTTGTAAGTCCTGAATATGCTCCCGCCCCACCTCCAGAAAGGAAAATGTACCATATGCAGTGCAGGGGTATTGAAAGTCAGAATCCCTTGCGAGAAGTGCACCCTGTTATGGGTGAGGATAAAATTTTGAAACGCGTGTATGTACACACGCCTCTGACTAAATTAGAACTGTTAGAAATGAAGAAATTAGTACCGTGCCATGATAAAGACCCTGCAGGTTTTCATAGAGAGCTCAAAGACATGTTACTGATGGGGGACTACACATATGATGATATCATGAAAATGTTGAAAGTATTATTGCCTACGGGTATATTCGAGAAATTAAAGGAAAAGGACTGGGAGGTGGGAGACGCAAAGATTGCCTGGGCAGAAATAGAGGATGAAGAAAAGAAACGGGTTCCAGGGTTAGGCCTTGGGGACAAAACTAAAGCATTACCAGGTTTGATAGTACAGGTCCTGCCCAGATTATTGACAACTAGAAAGGAGGATTGGGATGCAATCTCGTCCTGTAAACAGAAACATGATGAAGATACTAGCGACTTTTATTCAAGATTCGAGAAATGTTTTATTATCAATAGTGGCCTCCAGCCAAGTAGCGAGTCGTACCCACATCTTTTTGTATCAAAGTTAGTCGAGAATTCCCTACCGTTAGTTAAAAATAGAGTGTATAAAGTCGAGAGTACATGGCAAGCAAATACGCCATCCCAGATGTTACAAATGTTACAATATCACCAGAATAGAATTAGGGAAGAACAAGATCAGGAACAGAAACGCATGAAAGACACGAAAATGAAAATGTTAGTAGCCCAGACGGTCCCATCCGACAGTCACAGGAAAGGTACGACCCAGACAAGTCACGCTGCAGCTCCTGTTAAAGGGACATGCAATTATTGCAAACAGCCAGGTCACTACGTTCACGAATGTGCAGTTCTGAAACATAACATAGCGACAGGTAAAACTAAAGAGAGACCGCATCCGCCTAGACAAGACCATAACCAGCATCAGTCTACCCCAAATACACAGCCCATGCATGCATCCGCACAGACAGCACAGACCGTAGCAGTACCACAGCCACAGCCCATTGCTGCAACTCAGCAAGTCTCACAACAGATGTACCAGTATGCCCAGTCTGCTTACCCCGAATATTCCCGATATACATGAAACAGCCTAGAGAGGGAAGGTGGCTTGCCTCTTATCGAGATTCCTGTAGATCAAGAAGGTCCTTATGTACACAGTCAGGTATTGGGGAAAGATAGAAAGTTTTTAATTGACACAGGGGCAAGTCGCACTACAATAAGTCATGACGAAGTTCCAGGGGCACCCCTCTCAGGCTCACAAAATGTTTCCCTTGGTTTTTCAGGACAACCTATTGTAAATGAAGTATCAGAACCAGTTCCCCTGGCTGTGGGTCCATTATCACGCGTTACAGACCTGTTACTAACAAAATCATGTCCGGAGAATCTGTTAGGAATTAAAACACTGAAGGCTCTAGGAGCTATAATATGCTGTTCCCCGGAGGGAGTTAGACTCTTTCTGCGGGATTTCAAGGGTCATTACGTTCTTCGTGAGTTTGACGCCAGATTGAAAAATGTACCTGATTACTTATGGGCAAAAGGCCCAACTGATGTAGGATGTATGCACATTACACCATACCGCGTTACCCTCAAGGCAGGTGTTGTATTACCCAGAATCAGACAATACAAGTTACCACCCGATGCTGTAGCGGCTTTACTGAAAATAATTGAAGAGCTCATTGCCCAAGGAGTGGTCGTCGAGACCGACTCCAATATCTGTAATTCACCCATCATTCCGATTCTTAAACGTACTGATCCCAATGCACCGCCAGTATATCGGCTGGTGATTGATCTTCGAGAATTGAATAAATGCATTATCCCACAGTATCCTGTGGTCCCCGATATATCATCTCTATTGACTGCTATTGATTCAGAAGCAACGTTCTTTACTGTAATAGATCTCAAGAACGCCTTCTTCAGCGTGCCTATTGATCCCGAGAGCCAATATCTCTTCGGATTCTGTTTAAATGGACGCAGTTTCAAATTTTCGCGCGCACCTCAAGGATTTACAGAAAGCCCCAGCATCTATAGTCAAGCACTGAAAAGACAACTAGATTGTATTCAAATGCCAGTTAACACCGCTTTACTACAATACGTCGATGATCTACTGATCACCGCACGAAGTGAGCCCGAATGTGAAAAAGCATCACTGACAGTTTTACATTTCCTGGCCGACAAGGGACACAAGGTGTCTCCTTCGAAGCTACAATTCTGTGCTCAGCAAGTTGTGTACTTGGGTCACTTACTGTCCAAAGTGGGGAGACAGCTCACTCCCGATCGCATTCAGTTAATTATGAACATGCCGCAACCCAAGACACAAAAGGAAGTGCGGGCCTTCATAGGCCTCACCTCGTACTGCAGACAATGGATTCCCCAGTATGCATTCTTAGCTAAACCACTCATCCAGTTAACGACACAGGAGGCAGCGACTTCGACTGTCCTCCCTTGGACTCAGGAACACACACAAGCTTTTGAAGAATTAAAGAAAGTTTTATGCCAAGCACCAGTTTTAGCGACACCATGTTACAGCAAACCGTTTACACTTTTTGTTACAGAACGTGATGGCACAGCGTTGTCTGTCCTCACTCAAGACCAAGCAGGTTCACATAAGCCGTGTGCTTATTTTTCTAGTACATTGGATTCAGTAGCTCAAGCACTCCCTGCGTGCTTAAAGTCAGTAGCAGCAACAGCGTTAGCAATAAGACAAAGTGATTCAATTGTTTTAGGTCATCAGTTAACAGTTCAAGTACCACATTCTGTAGAGGTTTTGTTAAACAGAACCCAGACTCAACACTTAACTATAGCACGACTGACAGGTTATGAATTAACACTATTCCAGCCACACATAGAAATCAAACGTTGCAGCATCCTGAACCCCGCAACACTGTTACCTACAGTTATGACAGATCCAGCTCCGCATGATTGTATAGAAATAATTAATGCAGTAACTAAGCCTAGACGAGACTTAACAGATGTCCCATTGACAAATCCAGACCTGACACTTTATGTGGACGGTTCATGCATGAGAACAAGTACAGGAGAATTAGTGGCCGCGTACGCCGTGACCACTGAAACTGAAATTAAAGAAACACATCGTATTGACACCCTGTCTGCTCAAGCAGCAGAGCTCATCGCTCTGACCCGAGCTTGTATTCTAGCAAAGAACAGAAATGTTAACATATACACAGATTCCCGCTATGCCTTCGGAGTTGTACACGACTTCGGAGTCCTCTGGCAAGAACGAGGTTTTCTGACTTCTCATGGGGCCAAGATACAACATGGCCCCCTCATTCAAGCACTGTTAGAAGCAATACATTTGCCCTCGGGCATATCAGTCATGAAGTGTAAGGCACATACTAAAGTCACAGATTCTGTTTCCCAGGGTAACGACCTGGCAGACCAGACAGCAAAACATACAGCACTGACTCACACCCAGACTACTGATGTGACAAAGACAATAGTACAAACACAGTGTATGGCAGTTAGAGATCCCGCCCTAGACGTAATTGACATCCAGACACATGCTACTCCAGAGGAAATAAAGAAATGGACTGAACTAGGAGGGATTCAGACAGATCAAGGTTGGGTGACGAAGGGAAAATCTATATGGTTTCTCCCCGACTCAATGGTTCAAGTCATGATAAATACAGCACATAGTCCTGCCCATCTTGGAGAGAAAGCCATGTTAGACAGTTTACAGAATCTCTGGTACAACAAACACTTACGAGCAGCAGCAAAACAGAAAGTGCGTACTTGCATGATCTGTTGTCAGTTCAATCCAGGTAAAAGCGTCCCTGTTGAGCAAGGTGGATTTCATCCTCCCGATCACCCTTTTGAAGTCCTCCAGATGGATTATATCCAGATGAATAGCTGTAGAGGATTTAAGTATGTCCTTGTAATTGTTTGTGCTCTGTCCCGCTGGACCGAAGCATACCCAGTCCCAGACTACACTGCTCCGACCACTGCCAGACAGTTGGTTCGTGAATTCTTCCCACGGTACGGTTTGCCCCGTGTCGTGTACTCAGATAACGGACAGCCGTTCTCGTCCGAGCTGATGAAACAAGTTTCCCTCTTGCTAGGATATCAGTGGAGGTTCCACTGTGTCCGACATCCCGAAGCAGCTGGCCTTGTAGAAAGGCATAATCAGACACTAAAGATCCGTCTTGCCAAGATCTGTCAGGAAAAAGGGGTCGACTGGATAGTCGCCCTGCCCGTGGCACTATTCTACATGAGAATGGTCGCCCACTCGAGATCAGGGCTATCCCCGTACGAAGTGGTCTTTGGCAGACCACCGAATATGTGGGGGACGCCCGTTCCGAAAAAGATCACTGATATTGATTGTAACATGTTGACAGATTACCTTGCCTCCTTGATGTCTGCACTCCAATCATGTCGTTCACAGGTTGCCGCAGCCTTCCCTGACAACACCGATGTAAAGGCGCATGAGGTCCGCCCAGGTGACCTGGTAGTCGTCCGGAATTTCGACCGGAAAAGTCCGCTGGAGCCCCGCTGGAAGTCTCCAAAGACCGTTCTGCTTACCACCAGGACCGCCGTGAAAATCGAGGGGAGAAAGGGGTGGGTCCACACGAGTCACATCAAGCTATGCAATGAACTAAAAAACGGACTGAAACAGGACTCTGACTCGTCCACCCCCACCAAAGACTGTGTTGAAGCACAAGACGTTACTGTGCCTAAAAGAGAAAAGACTCCTCAAGAACTTTACCGAATGAAGCTTCGATCTAGCAAGTCAGACAGTTTAATTGTTTAAGTCCTCCCCTAGGTGAATCGGTTAAATAGTTTCTGACATGTATCCCCTAGATCGAGTTAGAGAGAGAGAGGAAAAGAGAAGAACATATTGCAAATCACTTCGTAGTCACTGCATAGTGACACTAATAATCATGTTTATTCTGAGTCTTCTAATTATTATTGCCAGCATTCTGCTTCCTATGTACTGGCCTATTTTCAGGCGTGAACAATCTGCTTACAATGTCTCTGCTGAACACTCTTTTAGTGAACTTCCTGCACATGAACTCTCTTACAGACTTGCGCTGCGCAACAATACATTCATTAGTATGTTACACCATTCCCATCAGACAAGTAATGCTACAGACTGTTGGATATGTGGTCGACTCCCTCCCTACCAGAATTACAAGGGAGCTCTGCCTCTCTTTCCGTACCCATTCACTCACAATGGCTCCTGTGGAGCATGGTTTAAAATAATTAATTCTTTAGATCCTGATATTGCTGTTTTCGATGGGGGCTGGGTTTGGGGAAACTTGAACTTAGTCCTGCTCAACGTCTGTTATCCTGATAAAGAAGGACTTCCCACTCGAATAGGAACTGATCTAGAAAATGAAGTATATGGATTAGGTAATTACACAATTAGCCTTATGATCCTCACTGTTGAATCTGAAACTGCTCCAGTTTTGCCCCATATGTTAGTGTTACCAGTCACAGGTGAATTATGTGTTAGCAAGAAAGGTTCAGTACACGTAGGTCATAGTAAATGCACTACTGTGATCGAGTTCAGTGACCATGGTAAATCGTCTTTTAAAGCTACCAGTCATTCCTATTTTGTTTGTGGTCATACCGCATACATACGTTTGCCCCCAGATTGGGATGGTACCTGTTACATTGCCTTCCTTCTGCCACCTGTTTTCCTAGCTCCCCCTGATTACCATAGAAATACGAATCTAGCACCGAATAGACACAAAAGAGATATTCCCCTTGTCGACTACACAGAAACGGCATGGGAACAGTACACTGATTTCAATAAAGGATTCTTTTTCTTCCTAGGACCTGTCCAAAACAGTAAATTAATACGCAGATTAACGAGAACACTTGAAGCAGTAGTGAACGAAACTGCCTCCGCTCTAGGTAACTTAACAGAGGAGCAGTCTGCTATACGGACTGTTGTCCTTCAAAACCGTCTTGTGATTGACGTCATCTTGGCAGATAGAGGTGGAGCTTGTAAGGTCATCGGGTCAAGTTGCTGTGTTTTCATTCCACAAAACGCACCATCTGTCTATCAAGCTATCACCCGTTTACATAAAATTGCAAATCAGATACATCAGAATCCAGGCACCTGGACTTGGTCCGGTTGGTTCTGGACTACGTTAACAGCTTGGGGATGGAAGATCTTATCCTTCCTAGGCATTGGCCTTGTTATAGTATTCAGTTGTTGCCTATGCCTGCAGTGTGGGCCAGCGATATGTGGACTGTGTGCCACATCCTGCATTGAGCATTCCAGTTGTCTCTCAAACAGTCAAAGAAAGAAAGACGAACATATAATGTTACAAGAACAAACAGATCGATTTATGAGGATCGATATATCATGAAGGGTCCGTAGGGAACAAGGAGGGAATGAGGTAATATAAATTTTATGGTCATGTTGTGTTCCCTAGCGAGTACCCCACCGACTCCATGTACGAGTTAAAAGTGCATGTAACTTCCCTCCTGTACCAGCTATGAAGACGCAAATACACTTGCGTCCAACGTTAACTTGTCCTCTTTCAGACCCACCATGAATGGGTTTGATGGTCCGTTCCTAAGTATGCTATGCCAACGTCTTTCTGAAGTGTACTCCTACGTTTTTCAGCTTGGCTGAAAGTAGGCCCTGAATCTCTGCCATCGAGCCTCTTTTTCTGGCTTCTGACTGCGAGGGCCTCTGCCCAAGCAGCCCCCGTACCCGTGAACTCTGACTTACTTCTAGCGCGGCCCTCCGTGCTCAGCTCAGCCTGCTGCCTGCCAAGATTGACTATAACCTTCGAGTTATCTGTTTTCCTCCCCGAAGATACATTCCAGCCTGCTAGCTTCAGTAAACATCCCTCCCCAGCTACAGGGCTAAAGGGCCGATCTGTCTTTATGCAAGTAATTCATAGCCTCTGTTGCCATGCTTCCATGGAAGGCCCCATGCCCCCACGCTTCTCATACAGACATTCAGGCGCTTATACACGCACTCACAGCAAGTATAGAATAGCTTCTGCTCTAGAGACCTTTCTGCCCAGATAGCTTAGTTCCTAAAACATCAGATATCAGATATGATAGAAGCACAAGTTGATCTGACATGCCAGACTTCTGTCTCTTTCCGTCAGTGTAAATGTCAAGTCCCCTACACCCCGTCTATCACACGTCATGCAGCTGCGCGCGCATCCAAGCTTCCGATTTCTGCTGACATTGCAACATTCTGTTAGCACCACCCCTTGGTGCCACCCACTTGCGTCACCTATCAGTGACGTTTCTAGCACACACGCCTAGTTCACGCCTAGTTTACGCCTCTTGATGATGTACTAGCACCACGTGTATACTGTTATCTTGTCTTCTCTCAGCTGTTACGCCTCTTACATTGAACACTATGATGTAAATCAAGTATATAAGCTATGTATTGTCAATAAACGTTGGCGCGCTCATCATCTATCCCTTCTGACACCCTGTGTGGTGGTCAGAACATGATATCCTGATTCCTTTATGAGGAATAAAACCCTTAGAAACTCTTACACCACGGACTCTGTTTTCCTTCATTCCGATTGAGTTATTATTGATTAAGTACTTACCTGCATAGAAATTAAGAGAGTAAATTAATTATTTACATCAGTTCCAGAGTCCGACCCACAGCAAAGAATTCCTGAAAGGGTCTGTCTCTCCCCCTTTAGCCCTCCATCTTGGAAATTCAGAAAATAGCACTTAGTGTGTCCACAACCAGAAGCGTCACTCATGCTCCTCAATAAGGCTTTACATATCAAAGTAAGGTACACACACTACATCCAGCTCCCCTATGAATAGGCAAAGGACCGGGTTATAGAGGACTGAGAAACCCTTTTAGAAAACTGAAAGCACGGGAGAAGCCAGAAAACCACCATCCTTAGCAGGTAGTGGGTCAAAAAGCTACCTCTATGGTGAAAGCAAGAGTTGCATGTTGTCGAGAGCCATATGGGGGACATTTTCCTCCATTCCTACATTCCATCGTTTCTCTGTATGGATTACCCTTAACATTTATAAAACTTGCTTCCATTAAGCACAAAGAAAGTCTAGCTGTGCGATCCTAAAGCAAACACTTGGGTAATGCTTTAATTTTACCTGTGCAACTTTATGGTCCATATTGATGCGAGTGTATTGAGCTACTGCATGGTATATTGTAAAAATAGCAGTATCTCGAAATAGGATGGTAGAGGCTAACTGAAGACATTTTCTTCATTAACAATTTTTTAGCACAACAGGACTGCCATTAGGTATTTGAATACTTTTAAGTAAGACCTCAAAGTTCAATAAGTTCCTTTTTTTGCTTTTGTACTCTGGGATCCCACTTCTTGCTAATTGGGTTTTCAGATCGGCCACATTCTTAATGCGGCACCTCCGTACATTGTTTATTTTTGGTCTACCCGTTTCACGAAGTACAATGTACAGATTTAACATACTTATTAGCTATTTATTTATGTTCAAGGCAATGGAGTGACACCTCTACTGAATACATCATTACATGGTTAATTAAAAATAATGCAGTGCAACAGATCGACTTGCTTCGCCTATATTGAAGATTAGCATGACACTTCAACTGTCCAGGGCCAAAAAAATCTTGATGGGAGGAGAATGGCCATGGCAGTGGTGGTCCCTAGGATTGTAAGCTGATTGTGGGTCTTTGCTCCCAAGACATCCTTGAATTTCGGTACAAAAGAAATTACATGCCTTGGGTATTTGATTCTGGAAACCAGTTTCAGAAATATATGTAGACTGATTTTATGATTATCCCACACTTCGGTATGCATCCAGTTTGTGTTTTTCGGTCAGCTCTTCTTCCTCCAACCGACATTCCCAAGCCGGCGTTTCTTTATTTTATTTTCTCCTTTGTGTCTATTTTTCACTCTATAATGTCTTTTCATTTAATGAGTCTCTCCTTTATTCGGTTTGCATATTATTTCAGATCATTCATAAATTTGGCATAGTTATGTTTATACTTATGAAGGTATCTGTTTAATTACTACTTGGGTATTCTATAGTTTTCATATGTATGATTCTTATTTTTGCCCTTATTAAACTAATGTGTTCCTAATATGGTAAAATGTGACATGAATAAATGGAAATTTCCATAGAGAATTTCAGGTTACTAGACCCATTCTCTACCGTGGCAACATCAGATGTGTGGTAATAGATTAAGTGTTCGTATCCAGTGTTGCTCTTCAAAGAGGCCACCTATTAGTGGTCCTTTACCTTTTTATAAACACTGAAAAAATCAATTCATTCTATTTTCTTATTTTTTTTCCCCACTCTCATTGAGTTGTATTTGGACGACATTTGGACGACAATTAATGTAATGTTACTTGCAGGTATCACTAATATTTTTGTTTAATATATATATAATACACTTTGGGCCAGATGTAGGTAAGTAACATTTACCGAATCTTAATTACCGAAAATTACCGAATTTTACCGATTCGGTAATTAAGATTCGGTAAATGTGAGGGGTTGGTATGTAGGGAATCCAGATGTTCCCTTTTACCGAATCGGTAAAATTCGGTATTTACCGATTCGGTAAATACCGAATCGGTAAAGCCTATTGATTCCTATGGGCTTCAAAGCCCATAGGAATCAATAGGCTTTACCGATTCGGTATTTACCGAATCGGTAAATACCGAATTTCACAAGGGTGCAGGGGGTGTCACTTTGACACCCCCTGGCACCCCCTAAACAGGCGTGGGTGCCATGTGGCAGGCATACCTGCCCTAAGGGCAGGTCTGCCTGTCACATGGCATAGGTGTGCATGCACACATGTGCATGCACACCGGAATCGGTATTTTACCATGGATTTGTTTTCCATGGTAAAATACCGATTCTGTAAGCCATGTGCAGGAGGTACATTGCCTACCTACATTGCATTTTCGGTAATTTTACCGAATCGGTAAATATTACCGAATCGGTAATTATTTTACCGATTCGGTACATATTACCGATTCGGTAAATTTACCGATTCGGTAATGATACCGATTCGGTAAAATTACCGAAAATGTGCCCCTACATCTCAATAGCCCTTTACCGATCGGAAACGGCCGAAAATCGGTATTTTCGGCCGATTCCGATCGGTAAAGGGCTACCTACATCTGGCCCCTAGTGTTAAAGAATACTGTATCTTACATGTGCTTGAAGACATTGAATATGTAAGACTTCAAAGAAGATACTTGAAATAGAAAACTGAGGTTACAATTAATCTTTCCCTCTGCCTACTCCTAAATAAATTCATCTGTGGAAATCCTTCCCTGTAGTTCTGAAGGGTTATGGGCATAAGATTAAGTCAATATTACCATAGCAACTCTGGTACTCATGAACCTTCTGTCCTTCACTCATATTACCCTCTACCTTCTGATGGATACATCTTCCTGCAGATTTTTCACCTTTGACATTTTTTTTTGTATCGGTTTATTGATACTTTTATGCACTAACTTTACAGAATAGCAAGGTGTACAACTTATGAGACGCAATACCAGAACAATGACATCATAACACTCCACAATCATGGGGACATAGGAAACCACAAGTAATACACATTGGGTATTCGTAACTGTGCAGGAAAGGATCTTACATCATATCGTATAAGTTCAGTGCTTAATTTGAGCCTGTGGTTTCCCATGCTCCGCACCAGCACTTAATTGTCAACATCGCCGCTTGTGACAGTCTGCCACAAGGTGGTTGTGTCGGGATAATTTAAAGATGACCACAGTAAATTTTTTATTCAGTATACATTAAAATGACTATTCCCTGTCACACAATCCATTTGTATAGCTCTGGGGGCCTATTATAGTCCAAATTGTCACACTTGTAGGAGTGTGATGGTTAGTAGTTGTGTTGTTACTATCAGTGACAGTGCTGGCAGGAACAATGTGTGGTGCAAGCTGCAGTGGCCTCCTGACGAGAGTCCTGACACTTATTTTTTCACAAATTAAGCACTGTGTAAGTTGGACGGGGTATAGTTATTTGTTTAAGAGAAGCGATGTGACACATCAATTCTAAGAGGGGGGCCACATGTGTATCAGAAAAAATAAACCGTTCTTCAAACTTAAACTATAACATTCAACGAAACCCAAAACCTCCCCGCCCTCCCCACCAGCAATCGCCCCAGAGTGGTGAGACATAAACCCCTGTATGCTTACATTGTGTTTCAAATTGAACTTCTGGAATGGTGTGCGTGGGGAGAGTGTTGCACACGTTGTTTTTGGCGTGTAGAGTAACCAGGTCGAACCCCGCCCCAATTGTTTGTTGGGGCATCAGGGGTATCCAGAGCAGTCGTTTGCGGGTCAGTGAGAATAGTCTTCGTGTTGTAGGGCAACACTTTCCACCTGAGCCCACACTATAAGGGTTTTTCATCCAGGCTTCGAAGTTGAGGGCTCAGGCCTAGGAGGCATGTTTCCCATGTATGGAGTGCCGGGCGATCAGTGCAGGTGACCAGAAGGCGCTTGACACCTCACTTGTATAATTACAGGGGGCGAGCACGCCCACATGTGGAGAAAATCAGGATCTATCAAGTGACATTGGAGGTAGGCAGCATCCGTGCGGTGGAATAGTGGTTTATTTTGGCTGGGTGAGATATGCTGTGTGTACAATGTAAAACTGAATAAGGCAGAAGCACAAGTTACTACTTGTGTAACGATATATCTGTAAGAGACATTAGTTAGTGATAGATTCCTTACCTTAGAATATCCCCAGGCGTCAGACTGGATCCGGAAAGTTTTGCGTAGCAGTACCCTTGCGCGTCGGTAGGCGTCGTCTGCGGCTCCGCGTCCGTCGTCGGCGTCGTGGGTGCCGTGATGACGTCGTCGGAGTACTTAGACGCCGCCTCCGCGTGCTGACGTCAGTTCTTAGCCACAGCTTTTCCGCGCCAGAAGCGCAGAGCCATGACAAAAACCGACACTGGTGCCAAGAAACTAGGGCCCTGAAAGGGAATGACCTTAACCCTAGATATCGGTTCGCAGAACGGGGAGGATGGGTGGGTCGGTAAGGAATCTATCACTAACTGATAGCCCTTGATAGTGCCCAGAGCAGAGCCCTGCTGGGCAAGAGAAAGAAGGAAGAGAGGCATTGAGAGGATCCACAGCCTTTGCTGTGCACCATGCCACAAATCTGTTCCACCTGCAGGCGTATACCGTTTTTGTGGAGGGACGCCTGGCTGCCAGAATGATGTTGCAAACTTCAGGAGGCAAGTCAAATGGCCTCAACTGTCGCCGCTCAATCTCCATGCATGGAGGTGGAGACTGGACAGGTTCGGGTGGAGGACCGTCCCCTGCTGCTGCGACAGAAGGTCCTCCTGAAGAGGCAGACGAACCGGGGGATCGACTGACATACTGAGTAGCTCGGGATACCAGTACCTTCGTGCCCAGTCCGGAGCCACAAGGATGACTTGTGCCCGGTCGCGCTTGATCTTCTTCAGCACTCTGGGCAGAAGAGGTATAGGCGGAAAGGCGTACAACAGACCGCAGCTCCACTCGCGACGAAAAGCATCTCCGAGCGAGTGCCGCCTTGGAAATTCCAACGCGCAGAACTGATGACATTGCGCGTTCTCTTCGGTGGCGAATAGATCTAACCAAGGCTCTCCCCAACGCAGAAAGAGGCTTTGCGCCACGTCCGAGTTCAGACGCCATTCATGATCCATCGAGCACCGACGGCTGAGTTTGTCCGCCCTGGCGTTCAGAGAACCTGCCAGGTGTTGAACCACCAGAGTCACGCCCTGATGTTCCAGCCATTGCCAGAGGCGCAGAGCCTCCTGGCAAAGGGTCCACGACCCCACACCGCCCTGTTTGTTGCAGTACCACATGGCGGTGGTGTTGTCCGTGAACACCTGCACTGCACTCCCTCGGACAGACGGGAGGAATGCTTTCAGTGCCAGACGAATCGCCCGCAGCTCCAACAGATTGATATGGAGCCGGGACTCCGCCGGAGACCAGAGTCCTCTGATCTCCGCCTCTCCCAAGTGGCCACCCCAGCCCTGGAGGGACGCGTCCGTCACAACTACGTGCTCCGGTTGGGGAAGGGAGAGGGATCTGCCGTTGACCCAATCGCGGTCCGTGAGCCACCACTGCAGCTGTCTCGCAGTGCCCTCCGAGATCAGGACATGGCCGCAAAGGTTGCCCCGGTGCTGGGCCCACTGAAACTTCAGGTCCCACTGCAGAGCCCGCGTCCGCCACCGTGCGTGATGCACCAGAAGGATGCAGGAGGCCATCAGCCCCAGAAGCCGCAGCCTCAACCTGACCGAAACCCGGGATAACGGCCTGAAGATCGGAACCAGGGCCTGTATATCCCGGACTCGCTGTTCGGGCGGGTAAACCCGAAACTGCGCCGAGTCGAGAACCGCTCCGATGAAAAGGAGCTTCTGAGAGGGGCACAGGTGTGACTTCGGCACATTGATGGAAAATCCCAGCCTGTGCAGGAGATCCGCCGTAGTCTGGAGGTGGGTGACGACTGCCTGGGGCGAGCCCGCCTTCAACAACCAGTCGTCTAGGTAGGGGAAGACTGAAACCCCTAACCTGCGCAGGTGAGCTGCGACCACCGCCATCACCTTCGTGAACACCCGTGGGGCGCTGGTAAGGCCGAAGGGGAGCACGGTAAACAAAGTGCTCGAGGCCTACCGTGAACCGCAGGTAAAGTCGGTGGGCCGGCAGGACGGGGATGTGGAAATACGCATCCTGCAAGTCCAACGCTACCATCCAGTCTCCTGGGTCTAGGGCAGCCAAGACCTGAGCCAGTGTCCGCATTTTGAACTTCTCCTTCCGGAGGAAGCCGTTGACGTTCCTCAGGTCCAAGATAGGGCGTAGGCCCCCTTTGCCCTTCTTGGGTACCAGAAAGTAGTGGGAGTAGCAACCACGTCCTACTTCTGGCCCAGGAACGCGCTCGATGGCCCCCTTGGCCAAGAGGGCCGAAACTTCCTCCTGCAGGAGCCACAAGTGATCCCCCGATACGCGGTGGTGTTGCGGTGGCATGGCTTGAGGGGTCGTCTCGAAGGGGAGGGAGTAGCCCCGTCGGACGATCTGCAGCACCCACCTGTCCGAAGTGACTGTGCGCCAGTGAGAGTGGTGATGGCGAACCCTGCCTCCCACTGGCGTCACATGGGCCAAAAAGCACGGACTAGGAGGGTTTAGAGGCGGATGCTGCGGGAGCAGGTGCGGACTGGTTCCGCCTGTTTCCCCGACCGCCTCCACGGCAGTTTCCACGGCCGCCGCCGCGCTGGACGACAGTTTGCGGCGATTGGCTGGCGGCACGTGTGGGGCGCCCCTTACTTGGCCACGAAAGGGGCGAAAGGCACTCATTTGCTGGCGCGGGGCCGAGAGGCCCAAGGACTTGGCCGTAGCCCTGGAGTCCTTAAAGCGCCCAAGCGCGTGATCTGCCTTGTCGCCAAAGAGGCGACGGCCATCGAACGGCATGTCCATGAGTGTATTTTGGACGTCTGCCGAGAAGTTGGCGGATCTCAGCCAGGCGTGGCGTCGTATCGCCACTGTCGTAGCCATCGCTCTGCCCAGCGAGTCAGTAGTATCCAATCCGCACCTGATGTTATACTTCGCTGCGTCCCGGCCTTCCAGTAGGGCTTGGCCGAGTTTGGCCCGTACCTCCAACGGACACTCTGGCAGCACTTCCGCCACCGTTTCCCACAGAGAGTGGGTGTAACGGCCCAAGAGGCATGCGGTGTTGGAAGACCGCAGTCCCAAGCTAAGGGACGAGAACACCTTTTTGCCATAGGTCTCGTACCTCTTGGATTCCCGATCGGGAGGGGCCGACGGGAAGGCGGTCTGGGAGTTAGAGGCCTGGATAACCAGACTCTCGGGGGTGGGGTGGGTGGACAGGAAACATGTGTCGCCGGGGCTGGGCGGTGGCGTCTGGCCACGTTCCTATCTACAGGCGAACCTGTAGCGGGCCTGGACCAAGTGCCCATGAGAACGTCTGTCAAGGCCTCATTAAACGGCAGCAGAGGCTCCACGGAGCATGACTGCGGCTTAAGGACCTCAGTGAGGAGGTTAGTCTTCACGGCCGCGACGGGGAGCTCAAGGCCCAGGGCCTTAGCAGCCCTCATCAGCACCACACTATAAGTAGCGCCCTCCTCCGAAGCCACGGTAGGAGGAGAGACGAATACAGTGTCTGGAGAGGTGTCCAGGCCACTGGCCTCCCCTAGGTCTCCTGTCCAGTCCATGGAAGACTGACATTCCCTTGTCAGAGGGTCCTCAGACCCCTCCGAATCCTCCTCTTCCCCCATCTCCTGAGATTCAGGGTCATAAGCAAATGAGGTGGGTTCATGGAATTGAAATTCTCCGAACGGCGTCGAGAGCGGTGTCGGTAGACGTCGACCCGACGTCGGAACCCAGTGAGAGGAGGCATCGGGGCCGGCGCCGCCCGAGGACGACGCCAGAGGGGACACCATACGGACCGACCCCGGGGGGGGTCGTAAGGTCCACCATGGACGGTCCATCGCCCGACGAGGGTCCAGCGGCATCCTGCGGCGCCGGGCCCGAAGGCACCGACGACGCCGGGGCCGCCTCATCCTGCGGCGCCGTGCCCGTGGGCACCGGCGGCGTCGGGATCATGGGGCCCTGCGGCGCCGGGCCCGAAGGCGCCGGCGGCGTCGAGGCCGAAGCACCCGACGGCGTCGAGGTCGTAGCCCTCGACCCACTAGGGCCCCCAGACGGGTTCACTGGGCCCAAAGGCGCCGTGGAACCCGTCGGAGAAGAAAGGGACCTCATGGCCATGAGGAAACGCTCGATCTCCTCCGGCGTCGCGTTCAGCCCAGGGTTCGGGGGGTATGGGGCCGGACGCGGCGCCCGCGACTCCCGAGGAGCCGCATGGGCGGTGTCACCCGAACCCCCGGCCGCGTCGTGCGAGCGTCGGGGGGGGGAGTCGGAAGAGCGATGATGTCTCTTCGACTTCTTATGCTTCTTACCTGACGACTTGGACCCGGAGGAGTGGCGCCGACTCCCGGAGCTGTGACGGCTCCGTCCCCGCGACCTGTCCCTCGACCTCCCGTGGGACCGGGACCTCACACGGCGCGGGGCCGACTGGCGGATTTCGAGTCGCCTGCGGGACCGCTCCCGCCTGGCCTTCCTCGAAAGGGCCCGACAGTCGGGGCAGGCCTCGTCGTCATGGTCGACGCCCAAACATAGCAAGCACTGGCGGTGGGGATCCGTAACCGACATGGTACGGTCGCACTCCTCGCAATTCTTGAATCCGGGCATCCCTAACGGCACCGTCGGAGTCGTATAGACTTCGAAAAGGATCAAAAGATCTCAAAAACTTAGTCAAAAATTGACTAGAGTACTGCTCTTTCCAGATCTGCGCTGGCTGGCGCGGAAAAAAGAAGAACTGACGTCAGCACGCGGAGGCGGCGTCTAAGTACTCCGACGTCATCACGGCGCCGACGACGGACGCGGAGCCGCAGACGACGCCTACTGACGCGCAAGGGTACTGCTACGCAAAACTTTCCGGATCCAGTCTGACGCCTGGGGATATTCTAAGGTAAGGAATCTATCACTAACGTGTCTCTTTCAGATACGGGCATTACAGGGAACATGAACCAGGCTTTCCAGCAAAGCTGCCCATTCTTTGTCTGTGCAGGACGAGCCAGAACTTCCTACCTTCTGCAGCGGCGGAGACGTGTAAGGGGTTGTGCTGCGTGGATTCTGAGTGACTCTGCAAACCAATGGCTCAAGTGCCTGCCCGACCCCATCACATGCAGATATTGTAATGTGAGTTGTACCAGACTTTCTCGTGTCATGTTGCCCCATTTGTTCCCTAATGCAGTAACCAAGGAGTTGTATAAAAGAAATTGGCCTGAGGCAGACCCGTATCTTCTGTCAGGGATTTGTATAGGATGAGGCCTCCATCAAGGTTGAGATTACCAAGGGTATGGATGCATACTGCATTCCAGAGGTTTAGTTCTGCCAACGAGGTGGGAATCCAACCTTGAGGAGTGCGAAGCAGAGCCAGTGCTAGAGCGTAGTGGGTCATTGTCCACGTCAGAGGCTCGGGCGAAGACAGTGGCACACCACTGGCAACAGTAAGGGGTCAGGTAGTGGCGCTTGTGTCCAAGTGTGGAACAAATGATAGGCATCCGGCAGACACTAAGCAAATAGTTTTGTGGCGGTGTCTGCAAGTTGCCGGCCTGCCAATCATTTAGCTATCCATTAGAGTTGGGAAGCTAGGTATTAATGTTCGAAGTTAGCCACCGAAAGCCCACCCTGGTTCGTGGGGAGATATAACTTTGACAGGGCAACCCTACAGCTCGAGTTGTTTCATATGATCTCCCTTGTCAGCTGTTCAAGGGGGTTAAAAAAGGAAGTCTGGATGTAGGAAGAGGGGTAGGCTGGCAAAATATTAGATGAGACTGGGAAGGATGACCTTTTTCTGAAAAACCACGCCCTACTACCGATCATGGCAGCGTACGCTAAACTTTCATCTGTGCCTGCAATGACGTTATTGCCTGCGTCCGGTTGCCATCAAATAAATCTGTAGGGGAGTGATACACTTGGATGCCCAAATACAGGAACATGATGGTTTGCCAGATCATGCAGATCCCATTAATTGTGAGATATGTCGGTTCCAGCAGTTCAGGATCAAAGGGAAATGAGTAGGATTTAGCCGAGTTGAACCTGAGGCTGGGGCGGTCAGCAAAACGGTCAAGCGCCAGGGCAGTCACGCTGGTATGTGAATGCACATCTCTGAGGTGAATAAGCAGATCGTCTGCATAAAGTGAGATGGAGTGAAGCCCGTTGCCCAGAGGTATAGCCCAGTTTCCTCCGCTTTCACGAAGCGCAAGGGCCTGTGGTTCTATTACTAGGGAGAAGAGCAAGGAGTGGAGCAGGCAGCCCTGACTGGTGCCCCTGTGTATTTGTATTGACTCCGAAATCAAAAGACCTGTCTTGACTCTAGCCAGTCGACAAATGTATAGGAGCTTGATCAGCAAAAGAACGAGATTTCCAATGCCGTCGAGTGAGAGCGTTTCAAACATGAAAGTCCATTCCATTGAGTCAAAGGACATGGCCAAATCCAGCAACAGACATCTCAACCGGGGCTATTGGCTCGCAGCATACCGCAGGAACACAGAAGAAGCATCGTAAGTTCAGAGATGTTGTGGGCTGGCACAAACCTGTTCTGGTCCGGGTGAGCCAGAGTCGACATGCCAGTATTTTGTAGTCTGTTGAACAGTGCCAACGGCCTGTAAGAATTCAGATCATTGTTGTCTTTGTCTGGCTTAGGAAGAGATCTAAGTAGCACTTCACGTAGGTGAGCAGGAAGACATGAGGACGATTAGGCCTCCTAGCAAACTATCGGCAGGTGGAGAGCCAGAAGCGGGCACAGGTCTTGTAAAAACTCGGTGGGTTGGCCATCCGAGCCAGGGGGTCCTAACAAGAGATCCAATGGCCATTGGTATTTCAAAGTGTCATAGTCATCTAGTTCCACCCGCTGGTCTAGAGTGCTATAGGTAAGGGGTACAGTGGAGAGGAAGGAGGCAATATCTTGTGATGTATTGGTAGTGTGCGATTCTTAGAGCAAGAAATAGTGGCTAGTCAGCTCACGGTGTATGTCACATTGGATATAAAGCAAGTGGCCAGCAGTGGAGCGTAGTGCCACGATGGGGTGTCTTAGTTGGTCAGAGCGTATTAAACACCCCAGTAGTGAGACAGACTTGTTGGCAGTGGCATGAGTTTTGGGGAAGTGCGCCACCTAGTTCAAGCAGTGTAGAAGTTCCAGCAGCGTGATTTGTTCCTGTTGTCCCGCGAACAAGTAGGAGGAGGTTGTTGGGTTTTGCACTGCCTTAGTCTCGAAACGAAAAAGTTTACATTCAAGGTGGGAATAATCTCCCTTTCAAGTTGTTTGCGGACTTCCCAGTTCAGCTCTAAACAGTGTCTTCGAAGAGTCATTCGGAATAAATATTTCCGCTTGACTATTGATGAATGAAGCAATGGGAATTTAATTACATTATGGTGCGCTTTTAATAAAAATGTACTTTTCCGAACAAATTGCACTGATGCTACATGATTTAACTTTGCAGCCTCCTCCCACTATTTCATTTGAAGATATCCCTCATTATTTTCAAAACTCCAAGAGTAAAAACCATTACAAAATAATGTTCCGTGTGCACCTTTACAGAAAACTAATTGTGCAGGGCTTGTGTTTCCGTAAGCCTGCCCTATCCTCTAGTTGTGGCTCCCTAGTGAATAATTCACAAAACAAAGATTGGTAAAGGCTGTATGATCCCAGTTTTCTGGCTTCCTCAGCACCCTACAGCCCAACCCAGCCTAAAAAAAGCAAAACAAGCACTGGTGTTGCCAATAGGTCTCGCAGTAGGAAAGTTGGAGCTATTTCAATTGCAAATAACAATGCCTTTTATTTTTGTTTTCATTTTAAAAACATAAAGGGCTTTGTCATTTACAAAACCAATAGCTCCAACTTTCCTACTGCGAGACCTATTGTGCACTACACAGTGTGGGTGAAAGTGGCACTGCGTGGGTGTGAGTGGCTTTGAGTGAGTGGCGTTGCATGTGGGTGAGTGGCGTTGCATGTGGGTGAGTGGCGTTGCATGTGGGTGAGTGGCGTTGCATGTGGGTGAGTGGCGTTGCGTGGGTGAGTGGCGTTGCGTGGGTGAGTGGGGTTGCGTGTGTGAGTGTCTATGCGTGTGTGAGTGTCTATGCCTGTGTGAGTGTCTATGCGTGTGTGAGTGTCTATGCGTGTGTGAGTGGCGTTGCGTGTGTGAGTGGCGTTGCATGTGTGAGTGGCGTTGCATGTGTGAGTGGCGTTGCATGTGTGAGTGGCGTTGCATGTGTGAGTGGCGTTGCATGTGTGAGTGGCGTTGCGTGTGTGAGTGGCGTTGCGTGTGTGAGTGGGGTTGCCTGTGAGTGGCGTTGCTTTGAGTGAGTGGCGTTGCGTGTGTGAGTGTTGTTGCGTGGGTGAGTGTTGTTGCGTGGGTGAGTGGAGTTGCGTGGGTGAGTGGAGTTGCGTGGGTGAGTGGAGTTGCGTGGGTGAGTGGAGTTGCGTGGGTGAGTGGAGTTGCGTGGGTGAGTGGAGTTGCGTGGGTGAGTGGAGTTGCGTGGGTGAGTGGAGTTGAGTGGCGTTGCGTGGGTGAGTGGCGTTGCGTGTGTGAGTGTGGCGTTGCGTGTGTGAGTGTGGCGTTGCGTGTGTGAGTGTTGTTGCGTGGGTGAGTGGCGTTGCGTGGGTGAGTGGCGTTGCGTGGGTGATAGTGGGCTTGCGTGGGTGTGAGTGGCGTTGCGTGTTAGTGGATGCTCTGATATTGTTGGTGTGACCTTAGAGGAAATGGCATGACATCCAGTACTTGATTTTTCCAATGGATGAATCGTACAATCAACAGCAGCAAAGACGATGGATCCATTGCACAAAGAAGTTGCTCTGACTTACTCTTGCCGTACTTCTGGCTTGGAAGTCAGGTGTAAGCTAGGAGTACTCCAAGAGTGAGTCTCACATACAGCAACAATGTTTGGAATTGTGTTGAATGTATCTGAATTTTGTAAATGTGACTGCGAAAGCCAAAATACATTGCGTCACATACTGAATAATTTTGCAAGTACTGAAAGGACACGGATTTACCCAACCCATAAATGTACAGGGTAATGGTCAATGGAAGCAGGCACTTGAGTGGTGAAGAAAGGGCTCAACTGTCAAATAATGAAAGGGGCATGGTACTCCAGTAGCAAAACTGCATTGCACAGTGCTCTGGGTGACGCACAGTAACTATTCCTGCTAGGCAAAATAAAATAACACTGTAAGGAAACGTGAAGGTGCTGTGGTGGGTAAGGTGGAGCGGGCACAGCACTAGTTGTAACAGAGAGGGGGTATAGTACTGCAGTAGCAAACATTGAAGAGAATCCAGTACTCTGCTAGGAAGGTGATACAGGCACTGAAGAGGGTAATGTGTGAGCCCATCCCTTTGCTAGCAAAAATGAGGAGGTACAGTAGTCTGGGAGAGAAGGTGAAGCTATTGGAGCAAAAGTGAAAATGGCAGACAACGTTGGTGGCAAAGATGGTACAATCGTGATTATCCACATCACTGTATAAGCACAGGTGGTGAGGCAAGGTCCACTGGGAGTTAAGGTGAATAAGGGACAATACTGTGTAAAAAAGGTGATGGGCAGAAGATTCTAGAAGCAAAGACAGGGGTGTCACTGCCAGCGGTGAAGGTGACTGTTTTTGGAAGAAGTGATGAACAGGTCACAGCGCTATGGTATCTAGTTAAACGGGGTACAGTACTAGAGTAAAGAAGGGGGGTGATGCACAGTGCTTGCCTTCATTCAGAAGACATTACACAGTACCTGATGGAACATGCAAAAGCAGTTCAGCTTGACTGAGATGTGATTATATTAGCTCCTTTCCTTAAGTGCTTCAAAATTGGAAATCTTTGTTAATGGCTATAAATGCTGTTTTACTATTAGGATTCCTAATTTTCGTGAATGTTCTAGAAGCAAGTAACTATAGTTTAGAATGGGGCCTTTCATGCACCTAACTCTAAACAGTTGGGGCTCCCTGTGACTCTCTTGTCAAACATTGGGATGGGATGAGATGATATATCCTGATTCTTCAGCACTCTGGTAAGCTGAACACTAAATACTCGACCTGTACACGTTGCAATATTCTGTTCTGAAGACTGCAGGGACTCCGTGCACTTTGACTAGGCCCCCCTCCCCCCGCTGATACCCAGCAGGTAAGGGGTGTAACTTGATCTGCGGAGGGGAAACGAAGACCAACCTTGCGACTTCATTTCCTTTGTGAGTTTCACCAGCTTGTCCCCTGCTGACGCCTGCTGCCTCTTCAGTCTGTGGATCGGTTTCTTGGGTCCGGTTTACAGCCCCCACGACCCTCTCTTTGTCTCCTCCTGATCAGCTTGCCTTTAATTTCTCATGGAAACCTTTCCTCAACAAGTGTGTTTACAATTTAGCTAAAATGCCTGTGCTTTATGTATCCCCAATGACGCCTACGGCAAAATGAGAAACAAAAGAACATTTGCATTGCCTTTTTGCAAGTATTAAGTTTTGTTGTTGTCTTGCATGGTGACCTGAAACAAAGGCACTTCAGGCACATGAGTGTAATGTGTAAAGCATCTTGTGGAGCAACCATGTCACATGAGCAGATCGTGGAGTCTGAGGACTTATGCCATCCCGCTAAGAGTTGTGGCAACAAATGAAATAAATAAATAAAACGCATACACCATGAAGCAGACACAGGGACGTGGACACCGCGCTAAGCCAAGAAGATAAAGAATGGCAGCCGAAGCAAATACAAACAAGCAGCAATTGGCCACGGCCGGCCTGCGAGGCTCAAAGTGTTAGAAGGCAGGTCTTGGGCAGAGGCAGAGTACTGACTTAGGAATGACTGTGAGGCGCATTGGTGTGAAGCACATCAAAGGGCTTCTCCTCCCCCAATTAGGTGTGGAGAAGCCGTTTCGGGAAACTGAAAGTACGGCCGGCCTGTGGCCGTCCATGAATAATTAGGGGAGGAGAAGCCCTTTGATGTGCTGGGCTGGCCCTGAATGCGCGTGCATGTTTAATCACGTGGTGAACTGCACGAAAACCGCGGGGCTGAAAGCCCTTTGGTTTGACGATGTTTTTCTCCACTTGAATTCTCGCTCCGCTCGATGCGCTTGCGCACATCGATAGGTCGCAAGACCTAAAAATGATGCTATTCCTTAGTGACCAATCGGGTTCCCTTGCTCGGACTCAAGGTAATTCTTCGCTCTTAGAGGATTCGGAATCGTTCATTCAATGTTATTTCAGTCTGTATACCTATGCTGTTTATGTCAAACTGTATTCCTTTGAGAGCTTTCTGTTGCGATGGGTCCTTCATTAACAAGCATTTGCAATGCAATAGGTCTCGCATTAGGAAAGTTTGAGCTATTGGTATTTTAAATGACACATTTTTTATTTATGTGTTGGTTTTGAAAATAGCTAAATTAATAGCTTTGTCATTTACAATGCCAATATTTTTAACTTTGGCAAATGTGACACCTATAGCATTTGCAATGCAATATGTGTTGTACTTACGTGACTTAGAAGTATTGAAATTACAAATAACAATGGCTTTTTTTTAAATAATTAATAATTAAATATAAGTTATTGTCATTTATAATGGCAATAGCTTACATTTTTGTAAGTACCTTTTGTGAAGATTATGTTCAGTGTATTTTATTGTGACGAAAATCCAAGAACAGAAGTGAAATATTGGTGCAATGTTATGATGTTAATTATTCATATATACTAGACATATAAAGATGTGTTTTTGATATAATGGTTGACGGCTCAGATGTGCGCAATACGAGCGTATGGTATCGCGCTCCATTGATAGCTGAACATTTTTTCCTTTCAACCCATGGGTTCGGTTTCATTTACAAAGATGGCGGCTGATCGTGCCAGGCCTCTGTCCGTTTTCACTGTTAGTCTCTTTGAAATTATCCCTCACCTCTGCGATTGGCTGAAGCTCATCAACCATTCAAAGGAGTTTTCGTCGGGTCAGGGAGGCCAATCGAGAAAAAAGCATTTCAACTTTTCCTAGAAAAGGGTGTAGTAGGTTGTTTACCTGAACATTTTTAGCAGTATGCTCTGTTGATATTGGATACGTACCTGATATGAAGATCACGTTTACTTTCGAGGGGAATACACACAAGAAAAGGACAACCCTGTCTTTTTATGGAAATTGGAACCCTTGTCGTGTTCAATCCTATATTGACAGAACGTTTAGAACACCGACCTGTGTCAACGAAGTGGGGGACTGGGCACTTTCTCCGTTTTAAGAACGCACTAATAAAACAATTTCCGTTGGGATTAATAATGTACCACGAGTGTGTCAATTACCTAAAAGAAATTCTCTAATTTTAAAAATAATAGTTTCTATTACCATTGCTTTCTAAACGACTCAACCGAACTTAAAAAGCAAGAACGTATTCGTTTTTTTATCGCTACATGTATCATTTGTGGATTGTGCAATCAACAGCCTGTGATTCTAGGCAAATCAATCTCCTACCAAAATAAAATAAATGTGGCCTTGTGTAACATAACTGTTGCTCATGCATAGCGCTCTAACACCTTCGGGTCGAGTTCGCGCTATATAAAACCGCAATAAAATACATAAATGTATTTATTTTAACCGGCAGCGGTCCGGAACTCACTAGTCTGAAGTCAGACGTGTCCCAAAACGTGGCATCCAGCCGGTGCAGGAACGAGATAGCCATAATACAATGTGAAGTGCTGCCTGCAAACTGAGCATCGTCAGCCACATTCCGCACAAAATATGGTTACTTTTATAATTACTTCTAAAAAAAAAAATCAGCAACTCTTAAATGTAGCATTAAATATATACAGTTGCCAGTTAAAATGGGCAAAAAATAACGTGCATTTGAGTATCACCAACAACAGTTGTATTAAACGGAAGATAAAAATTGCATTTACTTTTTCCCCCATGTTGTTACAGGGAATATTCCTATCACTACGGCGGGTACTTGTTTAACGATCAGCTGCTTCGGGCTGGCTCGCGTGCAGCGGGGTGACCTGCGGGTCACGCGCTGTGCTTTCTATTTCCTATTTAGAGGGCCAGGTGCCGCCTCCCGCGCGTTTAACGACGGGGGCGGAGCCGGGCGCGCTGAAGCCCTGCTGATGTCTGCCGGCCGTTGGGCGGGGCGTAAAATGGCGGCGGTGAGTCGCGCCCGTGGGGACCCAGGCACATCCTGCTGTGGCCGGTGACCATGCTGTGCCGCCACTCCATGTGCTTGCTGTGCTTCCAGCGCACCGTGGAGCTGGCTAGCCTGTGCTGCCCGCTTTGCCGCACACGCATTTCCAACTGGGCTCGGCAGCGCAGCCGGGACAAGACCCTGGTGGACCGGGAGCTGCGGGTGCGCCGGAGCTTCCCGGAACGCTGCCGCCAGAGGGAGCAGGAGGAGGAGGGCGGCACCCCGCAGCAGGCAGCGTTAGAAGGTGCAGAGTGCAGCATCTGAAGTCCCGGGTCCCAGGAGGGGGCCCGGGTGAAGACCAGCGCTGCGGAGGAGACACGGAACACACCGAAAGAGTCCGGTGAGTGGAGGGGGGTGTATGCGCGTGTGTCTGTGTGTGTTTGAGTGTGTCTGTGCGTGTTTGAGTGTATCTGTGCATAGGTTAGTTTACAATGGTTAACCACACCCTAATATAAGTAAGGCCACTTCTGCTCAGGCCCCTTGCCCAGTCTGCATATATTAATGGGCTGGCCCAGCAAGAGCCTGGGAATGACACCTCTTCCCTATTGGTAAAAGATAGGCAGTAGAGGCCCATCTTCTTCCGGTAAGGCCTCGCAGGCCTCCAGCAACGTCTGAACAGCACAGAGACAGCCCAAATCGGCCACCACGCTGGCCAAATAGGCAGCCCACTGCTGCAACTCCGATACAGGCCCATTGCCTGAGTGCCCGCCTTACCAATCCAACCCTGACTGCAGACCTGGCATGGGTTTTTAGGTCTCGCGACCTATCGATGCGCGCAAGCGCATCGAGCGTAGCGAGAATTCATGTGGCGAAAACATCTTCAAACCAAAGGGCTTTCAGCCCCGCGGTTTTCATGCAGTGCCCGTGTACATGCACGCGCATCGCATGCAAGCCCAGCCCAGTCCTCCCCTCATTCACGCCCACCCACCAGGCTCTCCCGCCCCCATCAGGCTTCTCTCCCAATCCGCCTGCCTCCCCTCGCGCATTCACGCCTCCCACCAGGCTTTCCCGCCCCCATCCGGCGTTCACGCCTCCCACCAGGCTTTCCCGCCCCCATCCGGCTTCCCTCGTAATCTGCCTGCCTCCCCTCGCTCGCATTCCCGCCCCAGGCTCTCCCGAAACATTATTTATTTAATGCCGGTTCTGTTTTCCTTAGACATCCCTGTAAGTTTAACTTCCTTTTCCTCTCTGTGTGTGACCTACGGTGCATTTCTCTGAAGCAGTCAGTGTTTTTTAATGCCGGTTTTGTTTTCCTTAGACATTCACATTGATGCCATACCTTGAAGTAGTTTCTGCATTGAAGTTTTCCTTGCTACATGTTCTCTGTTTAATGCGACAGGCTTCCCCTACCAGCAGCATCTACTTTTGCACAGCTTTCTTTCGTTTTCCGCTTGTTTTTTTTGATGCCCAGCATGCATCTGCACGGAGCTCTCACGAGTGCTACGCTGTTAGTTTTACATAATCAGCACGGCGCCCGTCATCATGCAATTTTATACACATTAGGTTGTATTTTTGTTATTTATTTTTATATTTGTTTTCGTATGCGTCTTGTATTTAATCAAATTAATGATGCCTGCTCCTTTAAATCCTGGCTTGCGTTCAGCAGCTGCTGTACTTTCACCCCGCCCTCTTCCCCCCTTTCCATGCTGGATTTGTCCAGGCCCCAGAAGCATCAGCTCCTCGTCCTCCCTGCGGCAATTGAACATGTGGGACTCCTGTGACCCTGCACGGAGCTCTCACGAGTGCTACGCTGTTAGTTTTACATAATCAGCACGGCGCCCGTCATCATGCAATTTTATACACATTAGGTTGTATTTTTGTTATTTATTTAATATATTTGTTTTCGTATGCGTCTGGTATTTAATCAAATTAATGATGCCTGCTCCTTTAAATCCTGGCTTGCGTTCAGCAGCTGCTGTACTTTCACCCCGCCCTCTTCCCCCCTTTCCATGCTGGATTTGTCCAGGCCCCAGAAGCATCAGCTCCTCGTCCTCCCTGCGGCAATTGAACATGTGGGACTCCTGTGACCCACATCACTCTTTATTCTTTATCGTATTTTTCATTGTTACTTTCCACTGCAACAGGGGTGCCTTGCTTAATATTTGAGCAGGCGCCTACTACACTTGCTGAGTTTGCCAATGCCTTTTTTCATACCTTTCCTTTAAGGGCAAAACAATGAAGAAATGGGGGAGAATTCATGTGCTCCATTGGATAGTCAAACCACCGCTTTTTTCCGTGGCGTTTTCTTCGAGTGCACGTACAGGCACGCGCATTTGGTCCATACACTTTCATGGCCATCTGTTCCTGTTCCTAATGGCCCTCCCCCCTCCCCCAGCACAGCGTGTACTTCTACCTGTGTTGCTGTCTCCCTCGTGCTTTTCCCCCACCACTCGTGTTGCTCTCTCCCTTGTGAACCCAACCCACCCCCCCCCGCCGCTTGCATTTCCCGTACTTGTTTTTATTTTTGACTAAGAAGTCCACGAGAGTGCATGTGCTTGCCTGATATCTCCCTTGTGTGCATCTCTCCTGTTCCTCCGTATTGCGCTCTCTCGTATGTCTGCGTCTCTGCCCCCATTCTCTCCTTCACAACCAAATGCTTCTCTCCCCTACGCTGTGATGTTCTCTTGACTGTTGCTGTCTGCCATGTCTGAATTTTGCCCACTCCCTGTGTTGCTGGCTCCTTCGTGTACTTCTTCCTGTGTTGCTGGCATTTGGCCCATACACTTTCATGGCCATCTGTTCCTGTTCCTAATGGCCCTCCCCCCTCCCCCAGCACAGCGTGTACTTCTTCCTGTGTTGCTGTCTCCCTCGTGGTTTTCCCCCACCACTCGTATTCTTCTCTCCCTTGTGAACCCAACCCCCCCCCCCCCGCCGCTTGCATTTCCCGTACTTGTCTTTATTTTTGACTAAGAAGTCCACGAGAGTGCATGTGCTTGCCTGATGTCTCCCTTGTGTGCTTCTCTCCTGTTCCTCCGTATTGCGCTCTCTCGTATGTCTGCGTCTCTGCCCCCACTCTGGACTGCGCACTTCGAAGATCCTTTGCAGAGTGTAAACGAAAATACTGCATCGTTTAAATGCATTATTTTCACATCATAGCAATACGGTACAGCACCATTAAAAGCGCATAGCAGGCTGGGATAGCTTGTTTTTTACTTGGGCAGCGTTACTTTCGTTTTGCAGGTTTCAACTTTTAATTTTCTTTTTGTAGTAGTATGTGCGGTGAGCACAGGGAGGAGGGCTCATGGGAGAGTCCTGCAGTGCAGAGACCTGTAATAGAACTTCATTTTCTGTTCGGGGGTTTTCGGCCTCAATATAGACTGCTTTAGCTGTTTAGCAAAACCTTATGTTGGCACATTACACTACACCACACCACACTTGCATACATACAGTAAGAGGCTTTTGGTCAGCCCCCTTCAGCCATTGTCTTGTTTCCGACAGTCCCCTTCAGGCATTGGCTCAATCGGTTTTCATTCATGTTTTGGGTCCGCCCATGGCCTATCACAATGTTCACATCATCCTTTAAATTGATGACGCATGAAAATGCATTGTTTTTTACCTGCCACAACTTAAATGCACTTGTATAAACATCCACACCACTCAGGGACACCACCACAGCACTGAGGGACACCACCACAGCCCTCAGGGACACTACCACAGCCCTCAGGGACACCAACACGGCACTCAGGGACACCAACACAGCACTCAGGGACACCACCACATCACTGATGTACACCACAAAATCAATCAGGGACACCACCACATCACTCAGGGACACCACCACACCACTCAGGGACACCACCACACCACTCAGGGACACCACCACACCACTCAGCACCATAACACCATCACTCAGCACCGTCACACACCAGAAAAGTCACACACCCTCACTCACCCTCACACACCCTAAAAATAACACACCCTAACGCTCCCACCCCCTTACACTCACCCCCTCAACCTCACCCCTCACACCCTCACACTCACTCAACACCCCACCCTCACCCCCCTCACACACCCTCATTCACCCTCATTCACCCTAACACACCCTCACCCTCTCACACACCCTCTCACACACCCCTCACACACCCCATCACTCACGCTCTCACACACATCACACACCCCCTCACTCACCCTCTCACGCACTCCCTCACTGACTCTCTCACACCCGCTCAGCCTCACCCTCACTCTCCCTTACACTCCCTCACCCCCTCAACCTCCCTCACTCTGCCTCCCCTCCCCTCACACTCACCCTCACCCTCAACTCCCTCATACTAACACCCCTCATCCACAACACCCTTAACAATAACACCACTCACCCACACCCTCACCCTCACCCCCCCTCACCCACCCTCAAACTCTCACCCTCACTCACCCTCAAACACTCAGCCTCACTCACCCTCAACCCCTCACCCTCACCCTCCCTCACCCTCACTCACCCTCACTCACCCTCACCCTCACTCACCATCACCCACCCTCAACACCTCACCCTCACCCTCACTCACCCTCAACCCCTCACCCTCAACCCCTCACACTCAACTCCTCACTCACCCTCAACCCCTCACTCACCCTCACTCATCCTCACCCCCTCACCCTCACCCTCACACACCCTCAAACACTCACCCTAACTCACACTCACCCTCACTCACCCTCACTCACCCTCACCCTCACTCACCCTCACTCACCCTCACTCACCCTCACTCACCCTCACTCTCACTCACCCTCAACCCCTCACTCACCCTCACTCACCCTCACACACCCTCACCCTCACTCACCCTCAACCCCTCACCCTCACACAGTGCAATAGGTCTCGGACCATTTGAGTTAGAGCTTTTCGAATTGTTTATGGCTTTTTTATTTGTAATTCTTTAGCATTGGCTACAGAGAACAAAAAAGCTAAAGATTTACAAAAAAAACTCATAAACAATTCTAACAGCACTAACTCTAATGCTGCGAGACATATTGCATTTCCAACGCCACTGTCAACTACGCAACGCTACTACTCAACACAACTACGCAATGCCACGAAAAGACGCAACACTACTCAACTACGCAACGCCACTCAACTACGCAACGCCACTCAACTACACAACGCCCCTCAAGTACGCAACGGCACTCACATACGCAACGCCACTCAACTACGCAACGCTGCCCACTCAACTACGCAACGCCACTCACCTACGCAACAACACTCACCTACGCAACACCACTCACCTACGCAACAACACTCACCTACGCAACACCACTCACCTACGCAACGCCACATACCTACGCAACACCACTCATCGACGCAACGCCACTCATCTACTAAAAGCCACTCAACTACGCAACGCCACTCAACTACGCAATGCCACTCAACTACGCAATGCCACTCAACTACGCAACAACACTCACACATGCAACGCCACTCACACATGCAACGCCACTCACACATGCAACGCCACTCACACATGCAACGCCACTCACACATGCAACGCCACTCACACATGCAACGCCACTCACACATGCAACGCCACTCACACATGCAACGCCACTCACACATGCAACGCCACTCACACATGCAACGCCACTCACACATGCAACGCAACGCCACTCAACTACGCACACATGCAATGCCACTGCCACATGCAACGCCACTCACACATGCAACGCCACTCACACTGCCAACCACACTCACACAGGCAACGCCACTCACACAGGCAACGCCACTCACACAGGCAACACAAATCACACAGCCAACGCCTCACACACAGGCAACACCTCTCACACAGGCAACGCCACTCACACAGGCAACGCCACTCACACAGGCAACGCCACTCACACAGGCAACGCCACTCACACAGGCAACGCCACTCACACAGGCAACGCCACTCACACACGCAACGCCACTCACACACGCAACGCCACTCACACACGCAACGCCACTCACACACACAACGCCACTCACACACGAAAAACACTCACCTTGCCAATAGATCGCGCAGTACGACAGGTGGAACTATTACAATGGCAAATAACAATGCCTTTCACTGTTGTTATCATTTTGAATACATAAAGGGCTTTGTCATTTACACAACCAATAGCTCAAACTTTCCTACTGCGAGACCTATTGGCAACGCCAGTGCTTGTTACCACTCTGTTGACCTCGGAGGGGTCATTCTCCTTTTGTACATCGGACGCTGTATACTTCTCTTGCTGAGAGGCAGGCGGTTGAGAGAACTTACTTCTTGCCAAATGTTTTATGACTTCCAGGCTGCCAGGCCAGTCTTTATAAAGGTTCCTCCTTCCAATAATTATACACAATCTGTAACCATAGCCAGGGTTGGATTGGGAATGAAAATCGACCCGGGCACACACACAAAAAAAAAATCGGCCCACATTTGCATAAACACTCCTCATATCACTGCGTTAGTGAAATCTTATAAAAAAACTTTAAGGGGGGGGGGGGGATAAAAAAATGCACGCGTTAGTTTACACTGGTGAAACAAGTGAGGCCACTTCTACTCAAGCCCCCTGCTCAGTATGATTAATGGGCCGGCCCGAGAGACAAAGGGAGTGATACCTGTGCTAAACGGAAGAAATGGGCGCCCATCCGCCTCTAGAAAGGCCACTCAGACTCCCACTGGGCCGCTGACTGTATCAGAAGAACAGAGACGGCGCCCAAATAGCCCCCCAAACTGCTAAAAAAACAAGCATTGGAAATGCAATGGGTCTCGCATTAGGAAAGTTTGAGCTATTGGTATTCTAAATGACACTTTTTATTTATGTGTTGGTTTTGAAAGTAGCAAAATTAATAGCTTTGTCAGTTACAATGTCAATAGTTTTAACTTTTGCAAATGTGACACCTATAGCATTTGTAATGCAATGTGTGTTGTATTTACGTGACTTAGATGTATTGATATTATAAATAACAATGGCTTTAAATTTTGTAAATAATTAATACTTAAATAAAAGTTATTGTAATTTATAATGGCAATAGCTTAAACGTTTGTAAATAACTTTTGTGAAGATTATGTTCAGCGTGTGACGAAAATCCAAGAACATTGCATTTGCACCTAAACACACACAGAGCCACACACATATAGATGTGGTGGTGGTGGATCTGGGGGATATGGTGGTGGTGGATGTGGTAGTGGATGTGGTGGTGGTGGTGATGGTGGATGTGGTGGTGGATGTGATGGTGGTGGATGTGGCGGTGGATGTCATGGTGGATGTGGAGGTGATGGTGGATGTGGAGGTGATGGTGGATGTGGTGGTGGATGTGGTGGTGGTGGTGGATGTGATGGTGGATGTGATGGTGGATGTGGTGGTGGTGGTGGTGGATGTGGTGGTGGATGTGGTGGTGGTGGTGGTGGATGTGGTGGTGGATGTGGTGGTGGATGCGGTGGTGGATGCGATGGTGGTGGTTGTGGTGGATGGGGTGGTGGTTGTAGTGGATGTGGTGGTGGTTGTAGTGGATGTGGTGGTGGATGTAGTGGTGGTGGGTGTGGTGGTGGTGGTGGATGCGGTGGTGGTGGATGTGGAGGTGATGGTGGATGTGGTGGTGGTGGTGGATGCGGTGGTGGTGGATGTGGAGGTGATGGTGGATGTGGTGGTGGTGGATGTGATAGATGTGGTGGTGGTGGATGTGATGGTGGATGTGGTGGTGATGGTGGATGTGGTGGTGGATGCGGTGGTGGTGGATGCGGTGGATGTGGTGATGGTGGATGCGGTGGTGGTGGTGGATGGGGTGGTGGTGGATGTAGTGGTGGTGGGTGTGGTGGTGGTGGTGGTGGATGCGGTGGTGGTGGATGCGGATGTGGTGGTGGTGGTGGATGCCATGGTGGATGTGGAGGTGATGGTGGATGTGGTGGTGGTTGTGGAGGTGATGGTGGATTTGGTGGTGGTGGTGGATGTGATGGTGGATGTAGTGGTGATGGTGGATGTGGTGGTGGATGCGGTGGTGGTTGATGCGGTGGATGTGGTGGTGGATGCGGTGGTGGTGGATGCGGTGGTGGTGGATGCGGATGTGGTGGATGTGGTGGTGGTGGATGCCATGGTGGATGTGGAGGTGATGGTGAATGTGGTGGTGGTTGTGGAGGTGATGGTGGATTTGGTGGTGGTGGTGGATGTGGTGGTGGATGCGGTGGTGGTGGATGCGGTGGATGTGGTGGTGGATGCGGTGGTGGTGGTGGATGTGGTGGTGGATGTAGTGGTGGATGGGGTGGTGGTTGTGGTGGATGTGGTGGTGGCGGATGTGGTGGTGATGGTGGATGCGGTGGTGGTGGATGTGGTGATGGTGGATGTGGTGGTGGTGGATGCGGTGGTGGATGGGGTGGTGGTGGTGGATGGGGTGGTGGATGCGGTGGTGGATGCGATGGTGGTGGTAGTGGTGGATGGGGTGGTGGTTGTAGTGGATGTGGTGGTGGTGGTTGTAGTGGATGTGGTGGTGGATGCGGTGGTGGTGAATGCGGTGGATGTGGTGGTGGATGTGGTGGTGGATGGGGTGGTGGTTGTGGTGGATGTGGTGGTGGATGTAGTGGTGGATGGGGTGGTGGATGTAGTGGTGGATGGGGTGGTGGTTGTGGTGGTGGTGGAAGTAGTGGTGGTGGGGGTAGTGGTGCTGGGGGTGGTGGATGCGGTGGTGGTGAATGCGGTGGATGGGGTGGTGGATGTGGTGGTGGATGCGGTGGTGGTGGTGGATGGGGTGGTGGTTGTGGTGGTGGATGGGGTGGTGGTTGTGGTGGTGGATGTAGTGGTGGATGTAGTGGTGGATGTAGTGGTGGATGGGGTGGTGGTTGTGGTGGTGGTGGAAGTAGTGGTGGTGGGGGTGGTGGTGCTGGGGGTGGTGGATGCGGTGGTGGTGGATGCGGTGGTGGTGGGGGTGGTGGTGGATGTGGCGGTGGTGGATGTGATGGTGGTGGATGTGGTGGATGTGGTGGTGGATGTGGCGGTGGATGTTGCGGTGGATGTGGCGGTGGATGTGGAGGTGATGGTGAATGTGGTGGTGGTGGTGGTGGATGGGGTGGTGGTGGTGGATGGGGTGGTGGTTGTGGTGGATGTGGTGGTGGATGTAGTGGTGGTGGGTGTGGTGGTGGTGGTGGTGGGTGTGGTGGTGGTGGTGGTGGTGGATGCGGTGGTGGTGGATGTGGCGGTGGATGTCATGGGGATGTGGAGGTGATGGTGGATGTGGTGGTGGTGGATGTGGTGGTGATGGTGGATGTGGTGGTGGATGCGGTGGTGGTGGATGCGGTGGTGGTGGTGGATGGGGTGTTGGTGGATGTGGTGGTGGATGTAGTCGTCGTGGTGGTGGTGGATGTAGTGGTGGTGGTGGTGGTGGATGTAGTGGTGGATGTAGTGGATGTGGTGGTGGTGGATGCGGTGGTGGATGTGGTGGTGGATGCGGTGGTGGATGCGATGGTGGTGGTAGTGGTGGATGGGGTGGTGGTTGTAGTGGATGTGGTGGTGGTTGTAGTGGATGTGGTGGTGGATGTAGTGGTGGTGGGTGTGGTGGTGGTGGTGGATGCGGTGGTGGTGGATGTGGAGGTGATGGTGGATGTGGTGGTGGTGGATGTGATAGATGTGGTGGTGGTGGATGTGATGGTGGATGTGGTGGTGATGGTGGATGTGGTGGTGGATGCGGTGGTGGTGGATGCGGTGGATGTGGTGATGGTGGATGCGGTGGTGGTGGTGGATGCGGTGGTGGTGGATGGGGTGGTGGTGGATGTAGTGGTGGTGGTGGTGGTGGATGCGGTGGTGGTGGATGCGGATGTGGTGGTGGTGGTGGATGCCATGGTGGATGTGGAGGTGATGGTGGATGTGGTGGTGGTTGTGGAGGTGATGGTGGATTTGGTGGTGGTGGATGTGATGGTGGATTTGGTGGTGGTGGTGGATGTGATGGTGGATGTAGTGGTGAAGGTGGATGTGGTGGTGGATGCGGTGGTGGTTGATGCGGTGGATGTGGTGGTGGATGCGGTGGTGGTGGATGCGGTGGTGGTGGATGCGGTGGTGGTGGATGCGGATGTGGTGGATGTGGTGGTGGTGGATGCCATGGTGGATGTGGAGGTGATGGTGAATGTGGTGGTGGTTGTGGAGGTGATGGTGGATTTGGTGGTGGTGGTGGATGTGGTGGTGGATGCGGTGGTGGTGGATGCGGTGGATGTGGTGGTGGATGCGGTGGTGGTGGTGAATGTGGTGGTGGATGTAGTGGTGGATGGGGTGGTGGTTGTGGTGGATGTGGTGGTGGCGGATGTGGTGGTGATGGTGGATGCGGTGGTGGTGGATGTGGTGATGGTGGATGCGGTGGTGGTGGTGGATGCGGTGGTGGTGGTGGATGCGGTGGTGGTGGATGGGGTGGTGGATGGGGTGGTGGATGTAGTGGATGTGGTGGTGGATGTAGTGGTGGTGGGTGTGGTGGTGGTGGATGCGGTGGTGGTGGATGCGGATGTGGTGGTAGTGGATGTGGAGGTGATGGTGGAGGTGATGGTGGATGTGGTGGTGGTGGTGGTGGTGGAGGTGATGGTGGATGTGGTGGTGATGGTGGATGTGGTGGTGGATGCGGTGGTGGTGGATGCGGTGGATGTGGTGGTGGTTGTAGTGGATGTGGTGGTGGTTGTAGTGGATGTGGTGGTGGATGTAGTGGTGGTGGGTGTGGTGGTGGTGGTGGATGCGGTGGTGGATGGGGTGGTGGTGGTGGATGGGGTGGTGGATGCGGTGGTGGATGCGATGGTGGTGGTAGTGGTGGATGGGGTGGTGGTTGTAGTGGATGTGGTGGTGGTGGTTGTAGTGGATGTGGTGGTGGATGCGGTGGTGGTGAATGCGGTGGAGGTGGTGGTGGATGTGGTGGTGGATGGGGTGGTGGTTGTGGTGGATGTGGTGGTGGATGTAGTGGTGGATGGGGTGGTGGATGTAGTGGTGGATGGGGTGGTGGTTGTGGTGGTGGTGGAAGTAGTGGTGGTGGGGGTAGTGGTGCTGGGGGTGGTGGATGCGGTGGTGGTGAATGCGGTGGATGGGGTGGTGGATGTGGTGGTGGATGCGGTGGTGGTGGTGGATGGGGTGGTGGTTGTGGTGGTGGATGTAGTGGTGGATGTAGTGGTGGATGTAGTGGTGGATGGGGTGGTGGTTGTGGTGGTGGTGGAAGTAGTGGTGGTGGGGGTGGTGGTGCTGGGGGTGGTGGATGCGGTGGTGGTGGATGCGGTGGTGGTGGGGGTGGTGGTGGATGTGGCGGTGGTGGATGTGATGGTGGTGGATGTGGTGGATGTGGTGGTGGATGTGGCGGTGGATGTTGCGGTGGATGTGGCGGTGGATGTGGAGGTGATGGTGAATGTGGTGGTGGATGTGGTGGTGGTGGTGGATGGGGTGGTGGTGGTGGATGGGGTGGTGGTTGTGGTGGATGTGGTGGTGGATGTAGTGGTGGTGGGTGTGGTGGTGGTGGTGGGTGTGGTGGTGGTGGATGTGGTGGTGATGGTGGATGTGGTGGTGGATGCGGTGGTGGTGGATGCGGTGGTGGTGGTGGTGGATGGGGTGTTGGTGGATGTGGTGGTGGATGTAGTCGTGGTGGTGGTGGATGTAGTGGTGGTGGTTGTGGTGGATGTGGCGGTGGATGTCATGGGGATGTGGAGGTGATGGTGGATGTGGTGGTGGTGGATGTGGTGGTGATGGTGGATGTGGTGGTGGATGCGGTGGTGGTGGATGCGGTGGTGGTGGTGGATGGGGTGTTGGTGGATGTGGTGGTGGATGTAGTCGTGGTGGATGTAGTGGTGGTGGTGGTGGTGGATGTAGTGGTGGTGGATGTAGTGGTGGATGTAGTGGATGTGGTGGTGGTGGATGCGGTGGTGGTGGATGCGGTGGTGGTGGATGCGGTGGTGGTGGTGGTGGTGGTGGTGGAAGTGGTGGTGGTGGTGGATGCGGTGGTGGTGTAAGCGGTGGTGGATGTGGTGGTGGATGTGGCGGTGGTGGATGTGATGGTGGTGGATGTGGCGGTGGATGTCATGGTGGATGTGGAGGTGATGGTGGATGTGGATGTGGTGGTGGTGGTGGATGTGGTGGGGGTGGATGTGGTGGTGGTGGATGTGGTGGTGGTTGATGTGGTGGTGGTGGTTGATGTGGTGGTGGTGGATGTGGCGGTGGATGTGGTGGATGCGGTGGTGATGGTGGATGTGGCGGTGGATGTGGTGGATGCGGTGGTGGATGCGGTGGTGGTGGTAGTGGTGGATGGGGTGGTGGTGGTAGTGGATGTACTGGTGGTGGGTGTGGTGGTGGTGGTGGTGGTGGTGGTGGATGCGGTGGTGGTGGATGCGGTGGTGGATGTGGTGGTGGTGGATGTCATGGTGGATGTGGAGGTGATGGTCGATGTGATGGTGGAGGATGCGGTGGATGTGGTGATGGTGGATGCGGTGGTGGATGGGGTGGTTGTGTATATTGTCTAGAAGCCTTGTATCAGCAGAGCTGGGCATTAGAATCACTCACTCGTGGGTACAGAAGAGAAGGAGGGCACAGTCAATCTTAACGCAGGCAGACACAATGCAGCAGCGGTCAGTGGTCACACAGGGGGCTGCGTGGCGGTGAGGGGAGCGACCGGCCTGGTAAACAGGATAAGGGTAAAGGATAAGTGTAGGCTAAGGTCTAGGGCTAGACTTGGAGTTCCCCATTTGTAAATCAATGGAAAGACATGTAACAGTACATATTAGAGGTTAGATTTTACACTTTAACGGAAAAACGATAGGGATGCTTACAGGATTAACAAATTGCCAACAAATGTTTTATCACTCATCATAATTCTCATTTAAAGTAGAGAATGAAAGCGGAAAAATTAAAATAGAATTCGGGAAGCAAATTAACCCATTTTCTTGGCCCCCTCTAGTTCACGACGAGCTGAAGAGAGAGAGAGAAACAAGACTGAGGGCATTGCTGTGGGGAGGGGGGAGGAGAAATGCGACACAGCAGCACTTCACACGGCCGGGCGGCCGTGAAACTGAAAGCACGGCTGGCCGGCCGTGAAAGCCTTTGATGCTGCAGGGGGTGGAGCGGCACCAAGCTGGGCAACAGATTGCTGACAATTTGATGCTGTGCACACGCATTTTAGGTCAATGCGCTTGCGCATTGACCTAAAAGCGCACGGGCACAGGACCAAACCGCCAGTCAGTTAAAGTCTGTTTGAAGCCCTATAGTCTCGTGACCTCAATGCTTGCGCATTGATAGGTCACGAGACCTAAAAACAGCCCACAGCAGCCCTCGGACACCGGCCCCGCGGGCATTGCCCAAATGCCCGCGTTACCACTCCAACGCTGACCATAGCGACCCCGGGCAAAATCTTCCTGTTGGAATCCCCACTTGCTCCATCTTGGTCTGAATGGCCATTTGCATATGGATAGAATCTGCTATTCAACCAGCGTGGCTGCGCCATGTTCATTCTAATGATATCATCTAGAGACATTTATATCTTCTCCAGCACCTCTCCACCTTTGGTGACATTTAGTACAGCGCTCCCAAGCCCAGGCTGCTCACGGCTGCTTGGCCGAAAGTTCCTGCGTCGACCTCCCCCGATGTCCAAAGCTGCTTTTTCACAGAACATCGAACCAGCCTCCCTCTGTTACGCATTGAATGAGATGAGTGGTTGCAGACTGGACTTGGGGAAATGCTTGGCGAGATAGTGAGGGAACGCGTTGCTCAGTCACTGAAGGGAATTTCTTACAGCAACAGTGAGCCATGTCTGGAAGAATGAACACGCTATTCACAGACATAGCCCAGCAGAGCTGACCATGTTCTTGCCTATTTTGTTTTCTTTGGGTTACTGTTATCTTGCACTTTTCAAAGGAAATCTTCACTTGTGCATATAACTGGAAACATTTATTTAAACAGACAATTGAAAAGTAATTGAGTCGATTGTAGTAAATAATAATGATGAATCAAGCAGGGAAAATTTGTTAAAGTCAAGTTTATTCGCAGCACAGAATAAACCAGCAGAACACCATCTGGCCAAGCACCAACTGACTGCAAAGGAATTCTAAGTGGAATCAGAACATCAGGAACACACTAAAGTTCCACATAGGAAACAGTGAAAACAGACTAAACATATAAAGCTATTTACAACATATCTCCCTCCCTTATACCCATAAAACAAAATGGAAAACAAAAGAACAACTAATGAACGTAATCATTAAGATAGACAGGTGGACGACTAGATCGTGCACTTCTAAAAGCATTACTACTTGTAGAGACTGCCTCATCTGAAAATGAAGGTGTAGAAGTAGAAGCAGTATCACCTGAGTAAGAGGGTGCAGGAATAGAAACACCATCCCCAGAGTAGGAAGATGTAGAAGCATCACCACTACCCACCTCCCCCCTTACTCTGGATTGGGAACAAGAATTCGAGTCACAATGAGCAGATAACATATAACCATTGCTGGAGGAGACAGAAAAAGGTAGAGTAGCCTTCACAGCCACATCAGAATGACTCTTGTACAAAGCTACCCTTCTGAAATTCCACTTCTCCCCATTGTCAAGAAGAACACAATGAGGAAAAACACGCTTTACACAAAAAGGACCTCTAAATTTCGAGAGACCCTTAGAGAACCTCCCAGGCTTTACCTTGACCAAATCCCCCACAGAAATTGGTAAAGAAACACCATCCAAAGAAGACTTCACAGGAGAAACTTTGTCCTGATTCCTTAACCAAGAAGGTGTTAACTTAGTTACAGGAGGACAGCCACGCATCAACTCAAAAGGAGACTTACACTCATGTTTGTGGGGAGTTGAATGATAGGCCCAAACAAGTTCTTGAACCCTATCATTAGAAAAGCAACCAAACTCAACAGACATCTGAATAATACCCTTAATCAACCTATTGACCCTCTCACACATACCATTGCTCTGTGGTTTATATAGACTGGTCCGATGATGGCGAATTGCACATTCTTTTAAAAATGAAACAATTTTTCCGGATGTTAATTGTATACCATTATCAGTTATTAACACAGAAGCAAAACCTTCATCCAGAAAAACACTTTTCAAAAAGGTGATTGTAGAGTCTGTAGTGATTTCTCTGACAAAACGAACAGTGAGCCACTTCGAAAAACAATCAATGACTGCAATAGCGAAACGTTGATTGAAGGGCAACTCATTTATAGGCCCAATAAAATCTAGACAAATGGTGTGCCAAGGAAAATTCTCAAAAGAAATATTACCTTCATTCTGAGAACCAATCACCTTCAAACGTTTCTCACCCTCCTTACAAAAACTACAACGCACCACACACTCCACAGCGTCAGCATCAATAGATGGCCACCAGAAATTTTCCTTAACCCTTCGTTGAGTGAGAGTCTGGCCTAGATGTCCCTCATGAGCTAGATCAAGTATTTTCTTTCTGAGTGAAAGAGGAGGAATGCACCTGTCAGCTCTCAGTAAAACTTTGCTATCAGAACGGGACAATTCATCCAAAACTCTAATAAAAGGCCTGACAGAGGGCTCAACAGTACTCTCCCTCCTAGAACCCTTAATGATAAGATCCATAACTTGCTTTAATACAACATCGGTCTCCATTCCTTTAGACCACTCCTCAAACGAAAACGACTCAGCACAAAGAAACAAAACATCCTGAGTAAAAGCAATCGCACAATCATCTTGAGTCTCCACCAACGAATTCCCTCAAACTCTGGGCTGAATGGACAAACGGGACAAACAGTCAGCCTGAATATTTTTCCATCCCTGAACAAACTGCACATCAAACTGAAAATCTTGTAGACACGACGCCAATCTGGCCAATCTGAGTGAGCCCGTCCAGTACCACCTGGAGCCAAAATATTTACTAAAGGTTTGTGATCAGAACGCAACACATAACTTGTACCCCATAAGAAAGTCCTGAAATAATAGATACCCCACACAGCAGCAAGAGCTTCACGCTCAATTACAGAATAATTACATTCTGACGCAGTTAAAGGCCTAGAAGCAAAAGCAATGGTTTTTTCTTCGTTCCCATGCCGCTGAAAAAGTACAGCACCCAAACCAACACCACTAGCGTCTACCATTAACATTGAAGAGCGCTTGATGTCAAATGGAGTGAGTACATTGGCAGAAGAGAGTTCAGTTTTAATTAAATTAAAACAAGCCTCCTGTTCATTGGTCCATGAAAATTTCACTCCTTTTTTAAGTAAGCCCCTCAATGGAGCAGTCTTACTAGAAAAGTCCCTCACAAATTTGGGATAAAATTCAATTAAGCCCATAAAGGACCGCAACTGATCGTTATCCACAGGAGAAGGAGCAAGTTCAATTGCCTCCAACAAATTCCTTTTTGGTTTAACGCCATCTGCTGAGAGCGAAAAACCCAAATACTCAATCTCAGTAACTAAAAATGCACACTTCTCCTTTCACAAAGTAAGGCCAGCTTCATCAATTCTGCGCAAAACACATTCAAGGATATTATTATGTTCTTCGATGGAGTCACCAAAGATTAAAATATGGCAACCGTCCAGGATGCAGGTCACGAAGATAAGTGTTACGGAACAGTAACCAAGCAACAGAGGTAACTGATTTGAAACAAAGCTTGTTGATTAGCAAAGTTTCCAAAACACTTCCAAAAATGCTCACCTTTCGGAAATAAAGAGCGAGGTCAGTCCTTCAAGCAAAAAAAGTAAAAATGTCTTTTCTGTTGCACACGGAGTTCTTTTTGTAGTGAACGCCGCGTTTATTCTGTAAATCTTCAAATTCTTATGCCGCTGCGCCGTTGATCATCTGGCCAGATACGAGTTGAAGTCCTTGTCGCCAAAATGTAGTTAATAATAATAATGATGAATCAAGCAGGGAAAACTTGTAAAGGTCAAGTTTATTCGCAGCACAGAATAAACCAGCAGAACACCATCTGGCCAAGCACCAACTGACTGCAAAGGAATTCTAAGTGGAATCATAACATCAGGAACACACTAAAGTTCCACATAGGAAACAGTGAAAACAGACTAAACATATAAAGCTATTTACAACATGGATGCTTGAATTTAAGGATATGCATTTATAATCCCTCCTTTTCTTTCTGTATTCCCGCATGCCCCGGGACCGGCCCACCTGGAGTCTAAACTGTAACAAGCGCGGGAGACCGTGCTTGTTTTTAAAAAAAAATGCGGAGTCTCAAATCACCTGTGATTTTTGGCGAAAATGCCCCACCCCTAAAAATGCTTTTTTTTTTTTTGTCCTTCCAGGGTTCCTCTGGGTCCCCAGCACTAGCTAAGGGGCCAGGGTATTCCTACTGTGCCCCCTTTTCCTCGTTTTCCTTTTTTTTTTTACTTTATTTGAGGGACTTGGCTGAAGCAGACTCCCAAAAGTTAGCAACCAATCTGATCTAAGCACGAGATCTGGAGGTTTAAATAACACAAAAACTACTGAACGGATTTACACCAAATAGGACCAGCATTGGCATAGCCAATAGGTCTCGCTTTTGGGACCTTACAAGTATTTAGTTACGCAGCACAATATCCTTGGTGCAACAACATCAACTGTTGCATGGCTAAAAACTTATAAGGTCCCAAAGGTGAGACCTATTGTCTATGCCAATGCTAATTCGGATAGCACTATGATGCATAATATACACCTATAGATTTTCCTTCTGGTGGACAATACACACAGCTGCTTTTGCGTTTCTAGAGTTCTCTTGGAAATCTGTGGCTGATATAGGTTTTCGGGAGTACCCTGGCAGTCCTTGAGTACAATTCACAAATCTTTTTCTGTGAGTTGTGGCTTATACCATGCATAGGGGTGACATCCTCATAAACTTCCAGGAGTAAAATGGAATTATTCACAGAAAACAGCTTTGTGAGTCAGCGGCTTTGAGCATTTCACACCCCAGGCTGCGCTGGAACACAGCTCCACATACAAATGGTTTTTGAATCAGCCTGGGTGGTCACACGTAACTCACATCGGAGGCAGGAGGAAACTCAACTACTCACAGAAAATGCTTTCTGAGTCAGGCTTTGAAATCCAGGAGTTAGTCACACCTAAGACAGACCAGCGACTCAGAGATTGAAGTTTGTGAATCAGCCCCTTTGTTAACCCAATACAATTTGGACGCCTACCCTGAACCGGGGGGTTTTAAGTTTTCCAACCCTTGATTGGTGAATTGGCTCCAATAATTGGAATCTATTGTAATGGAACACTAATCCCATTGAAGCCGGTTGGGGCCTCTGTTATAGTCAACACCCCCAAAACAGGACTGTGGTTTATCAGAAACATGTAGTGACAGAACAGCTGAAAGTTATTTTAATAGCTGTAATTTATAGCGTAAAGTACTCGCTCCTGAGTGTCTAAGCGCTTTACAAAATATATGAATCTGTATAACAGAAATTCTGTTATTCATAGAGATTAAAAATCTTTTTATTGACGGTAGAACAAGGAAGTCACGAGTCAGCCCGCATGCCAACCTCAGGAACGCGCACAGGTTCCTGCAGCAGGCGCACTAGCCCGGTGCACTATTTTACAGACAGGATAAGTACACTGGTGCCACCACCAGTTGACGCATACATTTCTGCAGCAGGTGCACTAGCCCACTGCACTATTCTACAAGCAGGATGAGTGCACACGTGTCAGCTTCAGGTGTCAGTTCACTATTTGAAGTGGGCACACTGCCATACTCGCTGCTGTGCCCCTGCTCTCCCAATAACATATGCCCGCCTTGTCTCTCTGTCTTGCTGACCGTTGTATTGATGTCTCCCCTGTAGGAGCCATGTACAGCCAGCAGTGCTGACAGACCGTGGGACCATATCTTTGTATGCACCATGTCTGTGTAATCAAAACAGTACCAAAGTGGTTAGAACTGCCTTTAAAGCCCTTTAACGTATTATGCTTGATTTTAATTAAAATGTACCTACAAATCCCAACATTTGCCATATATTTCCCTAAAAGTGCCTTGATGGAGAATACACAACCACCTCGGGTATGATTGCATTTATATTCTATTCAGTTTTTACCTGTTTTGCTGTCCAGAAGTGTTTCAAAACACAATTGGACACGCATTTCCTGCTAATTTCTCAATGTTTCTTCCACCCAGTGCTTTTAAGGGCACCATGTAATACTACCTATTGGGAATAGCTGTCAGAGTTGAATGACTTACACCACCAAACGTCTCCCAACCTTTAAAACCTCACTGCCTCTGGGCCTGTACTTCTTCAAAGATAAATGTTGAATCTGAAACTGAGGTGTCAAGAGGATGTGCAATGCTAATTCAATGTCTGTGATAGAAGTAGGGGTGGGGGCAGAACTCACCGAGTTTCACTCCGTGGAATTCTTTGGAGTTACATCAAAAGTCCACAGAGTTCAGCAAGCTGGTAGAAATCGGTATATTGTGCTGCTCGGGCTGATTTATAGCGCAGGAGCCTGTTCCATGCTGCAAAATCAGCACAAACGGCATCACGTGGCACGTTAGAGTGGCTGAGCAGCAGCTTTCTCACAGCGAACGGTCGCAACCACCCACATTGAGGGTCTCGCTGTGTGCCATTCTAGCGCCCGAAAATCACGCGTGGGGATGCCCATTTTCATTTGCAATTGCGCTTGCCTACAGCGTGTGAGAAAATCCTCCAGCATGCGGCTTTTGGCGTAGCTTTGCCGGGACTCAGTGTTACAAACGTTATGCGGAGTGGCAAAACTCTGCTAAATCTGCCAGCGAGCAGAACTGATCGCCCACCCCTAGATAGAGATTTGAAGGCATGAACATTTAATTTCCATTTTCTAATAAGCAGTTGATCTACAAGTCCCAGAATGCAGTGCTGCAAATGACACTTTGCAGCTTGAGGCCTCCCATGAGGACGTACCAATTCTTGTGGGAATCAGCATTTGGTTTAGGTGACGGGAACCCGATCCCTAGCCCCCGCCAGACACCCGGAAGAGGAAGCCCCAATTTGCGGCAGCACCTGGCAACGGCATCATCAGGCTATACTCGGACTGGCTGCTTCCTGGCGGTTATATTGGCTCAGCTTATTAAATTCCGAGCCATCCATCAAGGCTGCAGACATGATCTTGTCACCAGCACCTGTGTGGCGAGGAGAGGGTGGGCGTGATGAGCGAACGGCAAAGCTTAACAGGAGGTTGGCTCTCTCTGCACTTTCTGCTCCTCCCACGTTAGAGCAGCAGCGTCCTTCATGAACACCTCGTACAGCACAGCACAGTGCACAACTTAAGTGGTGAACTCTTCGCGGTGTGTCTGTCTAGTGCTGAGCACACAGGTTACACTACTAAGCTTTTAAAGGAAACAAAAGGGTTAAGTGGTTAATGTTAACAAATTACCACATTCACCAAGGACTCTGGATTCTAGTCCTGGATTTTCAATTAAGTGCCTAAGGCATTCTGGGAGTGGAAGTACTGGGTCACTGACCCGGTTGAAACGGCACACCTGAAAACAATTGTGTGTATAAGGAAAGCCAGGACTGGTTCATTATGTGCTTGTGGACAGGGGGTCAGGTGGTAACTTTAAAAGGGAAGCAAGGGTCTATTGTATACTGGCAGAACCCAGGCAGTCTCAACGGACCCAGAAGTGTGTGTCCGAGGCACACTTGTGGCACCTTCAGACAGTTGTGGATGTTGACCTGCACTTGAACGCAGGGACTTAAAGGCTGAAACTTGTGTAGGAAATGGGACAGGTCAGGACCCTGCACGCACGAGATACTGCCAGATAACAAGGACAGGGCGAGGCTGTCACGACATGGGGTCGGATCGGCAGCTATGTCAGTGTATGAATAAAACAACATTTGACCTCTGCACCATCACTAACAAAAATATCCCTGGCGGAGAGAGAGAGAAAGGGAAAGCTCCCGACTGCAAACAGGAAGCTCTGGAATGGAACTGCTCACCATCTACAGAGGTAGGTAAGTGACAGTCTGCTTACCAACTGCAGAAGAAAGGGACAGACTGCTCCCCAGCCACACAGAAAAGAAAAAGACTGCTCACCAACTACAGAGGCAAGCTGGATGACATGCTGCTTTCCAACTGGAACAAACATTGGCCGCGTGTCTCTTACTCCAGCCTGCTAAGTGGGGGGATCTGTCTTCCCGACCGGCCTCAGGATCCCTAACACGTCGCCTTGATAGTTTATTGCCACCCATATCTGTCCGGGGTTTTCCAACCACCGGCTCCGGCTGCAAGAACAGCAAGACTGCAATAACACAGAGGCACGAATGGCTCACAGCATCGACTTCACCAGACCCGGCACCGTAAGTAGACCCTTCTGTAAGACCTAGGATGATGTGGATGGTGGACTGCTTCCGTATCCTATAGTGCGAAGAAAACACACTGGCATATTGAAAGCACTTCCAAAGGAAAATCCCACGCCCCATCCTCCCCCTTAGCCTGCTGAATCTTAGCCCCTCTTTATATGTTATGTGCACTGTTCCTACTGCTCAGTGATGCTGAAACACCTCCTCCCCTCACACCCCACGCCTCGTTCTTGTGAAACACATGCGCAGACACAGATGTATGCACAGACCTTCAATCTTTATATCTCCGCCATACATACACCTCATACTTCATTGTGGGAGTTGCTTGGTAGACATACAGTACAACCGTTCTTTTGTGTCTGCCTGATCCGTGCTGAATCATGTTCCAAAGCGTTTCATCTATTTATCTTTGTAAGTTATGTTGTTTTAGTGTCTTGTGCAATAGCTCTCTTGTTCACAGACTGCAGGTCTGTTTGATTATAGTTGCCTATTATTAAAGCACAAGATCTCTTCAAAAGACCATTTTCTGGTGGGAATGTCACTACACAAATTATAGAAAAGAGATACTTGCGTAACTCTGCAACCTTCAATGTCGTTAGTGCAGTAGAGGGAGGGTTCCACGGTATAATACTCTTGATGGAAGATGCTCTTCTTCCTTTTCACACTCTCTCCGACCAGGACCTCCCGGGGAAGAACCCAAGAGGACTAGTGAGAAAGGCTGGAGTGATAGTGATGGACTTTGCCCGGGAGAAAAGGTAGTGATTTTCCATGAAGGACACGATAGGCAAAATGGTGTCAACCTAATGTGCTCAGGTACTGGAAGCTGAAATAAATCGGGTTCAGCAAACACTTTTCACGCTGTCTGCTCCTCCAACATCCGAGTTAGTTGAGTAATCTCAATTAGACTCTGTCTGAATCAGATGCTTTCTCTGAGACTTTAATTTGGAGAGCATCTTCTATATCCTAACTCACCTCAACTGATAATTACTTTGGTTCTGCCCTCGGCCACTAATTATTCCGCTATATTTTGGATTAAGCGTTAAAAGCACTATTCATAAATCTGCCATGAAGCCTGAACTTACGCGCAATGCGCGAGCAGCTGTGTCTGAATTCCTGCAGTTCCACCCGGGGCACAAGCAGGCATTCACTTCTGTCAATAGCTGATCGCAGCAAGAAGACAAAAGTGGATGCCTGCTTGTGCCCCCTGGGGACTGACATAAAAAAACAAGCGTACTGCGCCTCGCGCTGGCAGCAGGGGGGAGGTAGAGAGGATGGGGCCTGCGCCTGCTACCCTTTCGGGAACGAGCGCTGACACCATATGTTTGCAATTCAATTACAAACATATGGTGTCAGCGCTCGAGCCCGCAAGGGAATAGCCACACGTGCACGCGTTGCCATTGAAGGCAATGGAACACGTGCACTGTTGCGGCTTAAAAAGTGGACCGATGGCATTAGGTCTCCTCCTAATCAGCGCATGCGTGCTGCGTAGGCGATACCTAAAAAAAGCACTCTTTGTGGACCAAGAGCTAGCTTTCTGCAAAATGTGGTGTAATTCCGACCAGTGGATCGGGCTGTAGACCTGTTCAAAATCCCTATGGGAATTAACATGGCAAATGCACATTTTTTTGGACTCCCACCCCCCCCCCCAGCCCTGCTTGACGGATCGCCAATAAACCTTTCATACACAACTAGGATCACTGGCGCACTTTTTGTGGAAAATATCCTTAGGATCCGTCAACCAGCGCCTAAGATGTAGGCAATCAAAAAATCCTCGGCCTAAGGAAACATGGTCCGAACCATTATTACCCAGGAGAGGAGGGGGGTTTAATACCTTAGTAATTAATGGATCCAAAATAATAACCTGAAACGGTCTCTAGTACTGAACCTTATGTCTCTCAGGTAATACATTGATTGGTACTTTGCCTGAGCTGTGTTGCATGCCTTTATTTGCTAACTTGCACTACTCCGATCCCACTCCCTCGGACTCCTTCATAAGCTGAAGAATATAGGGGATGAGTCTGCCCACCGAAATGCTGTTACGATGGTATCCAGTCTTTCCTTCTAATAATAATATTGGGCCTAGAAAAGGGGATGCATAGCATCCAGGAGCAGGCTGCTTCAATGGGAAGAGCCTGTGATGCAGCAAAGCTATAAACTCTTAATGATTTGTTCATGACTGTAGGCCTAAAAATTCTGAAGTAATTATGGTGAATAGCTTTAACCTACTTTTTAGGGCTGTCCACAAGGAGAGACTTGTTGGAGAAGCTGAGATCAAGTGGGCTGCACATTCTGGTGCCAGACCAGAATCTGTGTTTGTCACTGCAAACAATAGTGCTACACTAGAGAAAATAATCAAAAACAATGTGCTATGGCAGCATGTGTATAGACATATGACCGAAGCTTACGTAGAACTGCTTACTCTCAGAGCAGTCTGTAACAGCTGTTGAATTTGTGCAATTAATGATCATTGCATATGGGACCCATGTGATTACATGTTTATCCAATTCTAATTTTTAAACTGATTCCGAATTTGCGGAGTTTGCATACCATTAGTGCTGCTGACTTAGTAAGCATTGAGTCTGGAAAAAAGGGATAGATCGATCCTCCCAGTGCATGTTGGCTTCTTGCAGTGGTCAATAGTAATGTACACTTAATAATAAGGAAATGTCCACCTCTATGTATTACGTAGTTCAGACGCACGTATTCGGAAGTTGAAAAAGGGTCTCTAAATTTGTTTTTACTTTCCTAACTGAATATCTGAGCAAAAATAGCTATCCTTTGGTTTGTACTTAAGTTAGGGGAACCTTCTGTACAATGTAACTGCAACATTATTTATCATAAGAAATAGATGCTGTAAATTGATTGCATAATCATGTTGGAAAATAGCTCTGCATGGTGATACTGAATGTATGTTGATAAAAAGGTTATTTTCAGGAGAATAAGTTAATGGGTGGGTCTTTGACTAAAGTCTTTTGTTGTTTTTTTTTTCTTACAGACATTGACGGCACAGAACGGTAACTCACCAAGTGGGACAGTGGTATGAGCCAAATGCTGTGATCTTACCGACTCCCCTATCTGGTCCCTTCAAAACCTAGCTTCTGGCGCCCTAATGCCACCCACTTTCATGTAGCGCACCATGGAACCTCACCAGAAGATCCTTCGCTTTGGTGCCAAGCTGCAACAGTCACCTAACTTAATATTTAAATGTTTAATTTAAGATGTATATACAGAGCTATTAATTGTATTAAAATATTAATGAAGGAGATAATATATAAATATATATATATATATATACACGCACACACACACACATCCCTGTAAATAGTATCAGTTTTTACAAAAAAGAGATCTATCAGTCATTATACAGAACAAATAACGTATTGGCAGATTGAACTTGTTTGAACAAACTAATAGGGAAATACTTTCCCAACAATGCCTCGATCTAAACATTTCATCTTGCCCGTTTTAGCTTACCCATCTTGAATGCATTGTGTTTTTGTTTGGCAGCAATTCTTTCACGTTTCCCACATGTTTACTGTACTCCTGCTCTCCTGAAGTGAATATGTGTCATACTGTTAAGATACCTGTTCCCACTCACCAACCTCTCTTCCCATCTGATTTAAGAATTCGAGCTCTTTTTCTTGTAAGTCGAACCATTGATTAGTTATACTAAAAGCCTCTGTTATATCTTATTGGCTTCCCCTCCGAAGTACTCATCACCCTGTACTGAGAACAGCACAAGGCTATGGTTGTTCACCCTAGTGGCATGACTTTTTGTTCCAGTAATGGAGTTCACATTTGTTCATTTGGGAATCTGTCTTTAAAGTAGCTAGTCTCCTGCTGCATACTGGGTGATATCCCTTCACCTTATCTCCATGGGTATATGTTGCTGATTGGTCATAGTTTGTGCTTTCTTCCTGTATTCCAGCCCATGATGTCATATCTCTTTCCTCTATGTATCATCCAGCTCCATCACAGTCTCTCTCATCTTTGAATATGTCCATATATCCCATTTCAACGATGTGATACTCCTGAAAATATTGAATTTCCTTGTGCTCAGAGCCCTGTCTCACTCCAGTTTCACATGGCCATGCCGTAATGTTCTTCCTGTAGACAAGCTTGGGCCAATATACTCCTCAGTAATGTCCACATGCCTCCAGATGTTTTACTTGTCACTCCTTCCTCTGTGTTCCTTAAATATATCTTAGAACTCTCCTTACGTTGAACCTGGAAACAAAGTTTCAATTCCTTGACCTGTTGAAATTTGAACATGTGAACATGAAAGAAAGACATACACTTGCATGCTCACACTCTCGCGGATATACCCCTATGCCTCCCTAAAAACACCTCTGTGTGTATATACATATGCACACACACAACCCCCGCGCAGCTTTGCTCCAGGCTTATTAATTAAGCACAAAACCTTCGTTTTTGTAAATTTATGTGTAATTCTTGTTCATCGAAACTTCAATCTACGATCCTAATTCTTCCTTTACTTATGTGTAAAGAACAGTGTATAATCTTTTGTTTGTCTTTACTCCCTTTAATTACTCTTCTCATAAACTAAAACTCCCGGATATTGTCCAACACATATGCTCCCAGTTGCAGTGATACCTTCTGCGCCTCCATTGCAATTTTTTGGGCAGCTACGAACTAAAACAATAAATGTTAGTCTATTTTTGCCCTGCACTCTATTCGCCTTCCTCCTCTAGATCACTGTCTTTGAACATAGCATATTTTTTGTTTTGTCAGTGTTTGTGTCTTCGAACATGGCATCTTTTTTGCTTATTCAGTGTTTGGTAAAAAACATTCTGGTTATTTGACTTCATTATTGCTCCTCACTGGTCGTTTCTTTGTTTTTTTAAGTCCCTGCCACTTCCCAATTAGTTTAGATTTTCCATGAGTGGTTCGCCCCAAACCAAGGGATTCCTGTGTCCAAAGAATATACCTTTTCAATGCTTACCAGAATAAAGTTGTTGCCTTATAGTAGGAAAATTTGCTTCCACTGCTTGGGGTTCATCAAAATGCTAACAAACATTTTCCGATCTAGTTGTCTTGCCAGTTTACGGTTGCCTGTTTCAGAGCACTCCTTCAAAGCTACTGTTAGTGATGCGAATGCATACCTTTGATGTGCACACTTGATTTTGCCTGAGCCTGCACCATCTCTTCCATATAATAGTTAAAGTCAAACATGTATATGAATAGTTATTTCGGTACAGTGAATTAAATTATGATAGATGTAGGTTTTTACATAAAGATGCAGCCAAGTCTGAACTTGAAGCAATTCCCCACACTTCCAGACATAAAGTCTCAAACGACCTTGCGTAAATTATGGTGACTAGGACCATAACAGGTTTTTTTTCAATCTCTGTTCGTTCTGATAGTGATAGTAATTTATTTAGGCTGAGGCAGGAGTTTTCTAAACATGAATTGGCTGATTGTATTGACCGCTTAAGTTCATAACCATTCTTACTTGTGCCTATGTAATTAGCTAACATGGTCCAAATTAAATGCCTAGTGAAATGATTCTAAATATTTGTCAGTCATTAGAAGAACTATTTTGCCTCCTGCAGTACATGTTTTACGGTATGTTCGGATCTAGAAAGGCAGGGAAGCTCCGAGATTGACAGATGTACCATGAGGTGCAGAAGAAGCACGCCTTTAATAGCTTTAAAACCAGGTGTCCACTTAAAAAGATTTGCATTAATGATGACAAATGTTACAATGATATTAAGTACTAGAAAAACAGCGCAAAATTAAATTTCCACTGGTTGATTTGTGCAGAAAGGGTATTTCAGCTAAGGAATGTGATAGATATATCTTCATACACTGGTTGGTAGGTATTCAGTTGATTTTTCACTGACCAGAGCGCCTAAAAGCGGAAAAGTGATCTTTAACTATGCCAATTTATGTAACCCAGCCGCAGGACTTTGTTTTGGACTCACTCCCCTCCCTTTCACAAACTATTGTGTGTGTGAAGATGATCATATTTACACATGTTTATTCATTGTGTGCGCTAGTCATTAATCCCCTTTGCACCCGTGGACTAGTACTGCTGGTACTGCCAGCAAACACTGCATCTTCTCTTAACAAAGAAATGAGCCAAACTCCTGTTCAGCTTTGCACTCCAGTTAAGGAGCGTAGACCATGTGGTTTCCAGCCCACAAATCAAATTTGGTACCTGTCCAAAGTGTGCATACATGTGGTGTTGAGGGTCCCATCCTTCAACCACCATTTATCAAAAAGTACACTTGCCAAAGTTGGGGTATTTAATAGAAGGGCATAGCTCAAAATTATTTCCAAACAAATCAGGATATTGCATGTTACAAGTGGTGCGGATTATATGCAGGCACATTGAATAACATACCTAGACAGCGCACACAATGTTGGCATAACACTTCACACATGTTCAATATTTACATTCCTCTTATCGTTGGCCTGCATGGCCGAAACATCTAAATAGGTGATATACAGACAAGACAAGCACATGACCTGCAGCTCAGCAGCATATTTACAGAACCAGTAATCAGGAAGCCGCTTCCTGCACGGTCTCTGATCAGCGCTTCACATGACTGCCATCAATCACACCTTAAAAGATCTTTACGTGTTAAACCCTGAAATAAGGCAAGGCAGCCTGGATCACCAGCAGGTCAGCCCCCTCCAGCCAGCCATGCGCCCAGCGTAAACCCTCTTGAATAGGTTTGAGATAAATCAAATTAAGGTATTGTAGGTCACAAAACGTATATTTTATGGCATAATTACTGCACTTATGCCTAGTAGACCATTAGGATGTGGGTGGAGTAGGTATATGCCCAGCCTTGTGTAGCCACTACCACATTAGCCTGAGGCCAGTGCAGGGTTTTAAACCCCACCCCTCTGGTGCAGCCCCTTTTGCGCTGGGAGTGATGACTCCTCAAAGGTGACCGCCTGAGTCAGGAAGGTCATCAAACCCTTTTTGGAGAGGAACCAAGTGCTCCTTCCTTTAAGAAGCACGACTAATAGTGAACCTTAGTGATAATGTGCAGGGGGCACTTGCGAAGATGGTTCTTAAATTGAGAATGAAAATCAGCAACACAATTTGAAAAAGGAGGTTAGGCTAGAAAATTTCATACAAGATAGTTTTCAGGTAGTAATGATCATGGTTTAAAAATAAATAGTTGTCCAATAGCACTAATCCTGACCTAGGCTAGTGTCTTCCTCTGGCACCACCTGTTGACCCTGATGGGTTTCTAAATTTGATACTTAAGTCTACTATTGTTATTGCAATGAGTAAAACATTCATGATCCATTAAGTAATCTAGAGTTCCATTGATATTCATTGTCTCTATTTTTATAAATTCCTTATGCATACAGCCAAAGGGGCATTACAAATTTCCCCATGTGATTTAGAGCAAATCCAGCCTCCAATGCATTTCAGACCCATGCAGGTCCTTCGTCCCGGGGGGTGGGGGGCTCTTTCAGACAGCGACAGTCTCTTGGCATTCATAAAGTATTGCATATAGCAACCCATCCGGTTCAACAGGGGGTGCTGAAGAGAGACACTATCCTACGTCGGAATTAGTGCTATTGAACATTATAAATGTGCACCTAGGATCTGAAGGTGACACCCTACAATCATACCATTAAATTACAAGAGACACGATTATTGAGAAAGAAAGGAGTGTGGTGTGTCAACAAAATTGTTCTTAAGAATAACTAGATCATGTTGCTAGACTGTAGATTGATTTGGTAAATAAATAAAATCTTTCAAGTTGGTTGCTGTAAATAGAATATATATATATATTTTATACATGTAATGAATTATTTGGAACTAAGATTAACCAAGGGTGGAAATGTACAAGCCAGGCAACAACTGACAGACGTCCTCCAGGAATTGCCACTGCCCAACCGTTTTATGGCTGTCTATACCTAAAAACAAGGTTGGTTTGTTCCTAATTTGTCCTGGCTTGCTCTCGTTCAGGGTAAAGTGAAACACTGCGGACGATACAAAGGTGGCTAAGTAAACCACTCCACTAGATTTTAGGCCTGAACATTATTGTTTAAATGACTGCACACACATACCCTTATGCAACCATTTGACATTAAAAAGATTTGTTAATGTTCTTAAGCACATTTTCACAAAAGGCTCTGGATTGGCAGTTTTTAATATGTTTTGCAAATTTGCCTGATTTGTTGTAACACAAAATCAATGTTATCATCCTTTCTCTTCAAGTAGATTGTTTACTAACCAGTTGGATGGACTCAATAATTGGTTGTCACTATGTGGAATGGAGCCCAAAGTCAATGATACAGAAAAAAGGCTATTGCAAATAAAGTGTAATTATTAAATGGCAACGCTATTTGTAACTGCACATTCCCCATGTGTCAGACTTGATCCAGATTGTTCACTAAACTGCTTCTCCTGTCAGTAGGTGGCACCATCTGACTTCACAGCGGCCTCGTATCGCCTCCGAAAGAGTGGCGCCAGACTCACATGTAGGAGATGCCTCTGCACACTGACATAAATGCGTTTCTTTATGCAACCTTGGATGCGGATCCACAGGTCCGCTCCCAACTTTTGACGTTTCTTCTGACCCCAAAATTTACATAATGTGGCTCCGAAAATGTCTCACCCCAGGACCACAGATTTTAAGCCTTGCTTCAACTGCATTCTGGTTGTGCGGATCCTTGAGTTGACATCTGTAGGAAGCAGATATTGGCCACAATCCGCACTTGTTTGCCTCCCGTATCTAGGTTCTGTTTATGACCCAACATATGCGGGACATGCTTCCTGATGGCCCCGATGGCAATCGGGTAGCGGGAGATGAAACTCTTTCACAGAACACAAAAAGCAGGGCAGATCTCACTCTAAATAGACTTGCTCCGAGTCACAGAGCCATTCTTGTTCCAAGTCATGGACTGGTCCTGCGCCAAGGCCTGGTTACATTCCAAGTCTTTGGATAAGTCAAAGACCAAGTTGCTCCATTACGAGCATGAAGGCCAAGTTAAACTTGTCTTATTCCTGCCCATCTTGTACAGAAGAGTAGCTACAAAGTCAACACACAAAAGATCTGACTCCGCAGGTGTCCTCCAACTTCAAGCACATTCCAAAGTGGGTCCCTGCATGCCATGAGTTTCCATGGCTATCTTGAAGTCTACAGCAAATAGAGGCCAGACTACAAATATTAAAAGTTCTGCCGGCACCCTCTGGTGCACCTTCAGCTCCCATGGAACCATGCCGCCCCCCTTGCTTGGAACCAACCGACCTCATTGGGCCACTTCCTGCCTCTGGTCTCTGAGGCCACGATAGTCATGACAACTCCAGCACCTACACAGATTGTAGCTGCACCCAATCCAGGTCCAGTTCAGACACCCATTTCCGATGTGAAACCAATGTCTTCCTACAACAGGTCCATGTCTCACAATGAGCTAACCAAGGTGCAAATGCTCCAAAATAGTCCACCGGATGAGAACAGCAGTTAGAAGGCTGATAATGTGGCCCCCCTCCCTCATTATACTCATGCTGAACCATAACTAGGTTTACAAACTGCTAGCAGCTTATATATTTCTCTTAAAAAGAGACTTGGAATCCCCACAACCTTCCCCACTGAGGAAATTACATCTTTCACAGTTGCTGTCTGCGATACAGCAGAATTGCTAGACCTCTAACTACTGACTATGTAAACTAAGGCCAGCCTTTTACCAGAAATTTTGTAGCATGTATGTGCTACATTGGAGCTCTATCATTTAATGAGGCCCTAACGGACACTCACATGATATCATGGAGGAAGCCCAGCATTTCTAACTCTGTGCCAAACTCTTGACAGCTTGGTGGTCTAGGCTTCCTAAGTAAAGGCACCCTTCATGCTTTCTTTTTTGCACTGCCAGACATTGAGTAAAAACACATTCATGCATTTGGCAAAAGGGCTATTTTCTGCGAGCTTGGCTTTAAGGTCATTGAAAGCTGTTGGTCTCCTATGCTGATATCCAAATGCCCTTTGGGACTTGTCCAGCAAGAACTTTGTTTGTAACTGACAAAGTCAGAAACACCCTTGCCCAAACAATCCAAGATAGATAGGACGCTGCAAAATGTGACTGCCCTGGACACAACAGACTGTGTGGGCTATGCCATGAGCATCAGTGTCCTGACCAGATGTAATGCCTGGTTGTGTGCAACGGTTTCTCCAGTGATTGAGAATGTTAACAATAACATTACAGGCTGTCTCTCACTGACCCATCAGTTCAACCAACAGTACAAACAATTCCAACGATTCTTGAGGGGCCTAGCTTACCACCAAAGGCATCCGTCTCAGCTCTTACAGCAGTCCCCCTATTTTGTTTTATGCCACAGTGGACATGGTGATAGAGTTTGTCTACACCACCAAGGGCAACAATCTTCATACTTACCTGCCACAACAGTCATCAAGTCATGGCTAAGATGGGCTGGTCGGGGGAAGAATTTTTCTACCCAGTTGGAGAGCTAGAATATAAGCTGAGTGGGTGGTGCAATTTGTTCAGAAGAGTTATGCTGTGCTATTCACATCTCCCTCCCCAGACATCCCACCTGTTTTCACTATTAACTTGAGCAGATCTTGCTGCCATGCTTCCAAAAGATATTCAGTCATCTTTGGACATGGGGCCACAGAAAAGGCCATGGGCATAAAAAGAAAGGGATGTTACACTGACTATTTTTTGGTGGCTAATAAAGGTGGAGCGCTCAAGCTGATTTTGAATCTGTCTTTTTGAATGCCTTCCTGCGGAAGGAAATATTCTATATACTAAGTCTTGCCCAGGTTATTTTCACTTCTGATCGAGGGGGATGGGATTGTGTCCTTGGACATGCAGAATGCATACTTTCATGTGCCTGTACTGCAGTCCCACAGGCGCCACCCTTGATTTGGCGAGAGGTCAGCAGCATTTCCAATTTGCTATTTCACCCTTTGGCCTTACCTGTGCTCATCCGATTTTGATGAAAATAATGACAATGTCCTGGTTCATTTTAGCAGGTCGGGACTATACATATTCTTGTACCTTGACAATTCGTTGCTGAAGGAGAGCTTGTGGCAGTCAGGCACAGGCCAAGTCCAGACGATGATCACCCATCCTTTGTCCTTCTAGTTTTATTTTACCTCCTGTGATTCTTGTGGCTAAGTGCCTTTTGCCAAATGTATTGCTTCAGTTCTGGGGCCTGTCAACTTGATCCTCTACTGGTCAAGTAATCTGATGTTTTGCTGCTCATCCTAACTTTGGCCCAGCTACATTGGTATATTTTCATATGTGCACAAAGCACTACTACCTCTATAGTAAAGTCCATGGAGAGGACCTTTTTTGCCCACTCAGTACTCCAGCATTTCTTGCTGCGAGTCCCCTCCTCAGACACTCCACCGTTTGGCAGCTGTTGCTGCTTGGGTGTCTGTTCAGAAGGTGAGTGCCCTGTGGTTAGAAATATCCGTCAGGAGAACAAGTTATGTTTTTCAGTTACACTTTTTCTGATGGATACTTTAATTACAGATTCCTCACCGCACTCCCTCCTCCCCACTCTGGCGATCATAAAAATGTCTCAAGTTAGATTTGTCCCACTGTCGCCTCCAATATGTCATACTAGAACTGTGTCTGAGGGCGCAGACAAGTTGATGAGGAACTAAGGTCAGTGCTCAGTGTGGTGCCTATCTGCAACTCCACACCATCACGTCCAGAAGTGGAGCAAGGCTGCTGTAGAATCCGATGGTGCTACCTACCAGCATGCTGGAGCAGTTGCTTGAAAAAATACAGATCATATCTGGCATCTGGGGTTTTTAAAAGGCGAGGAATCTGCTGTTAAAGTATCCACCAGAAAATGCATTACTGAAGAATACATAACTTTTTCAGCTCAAAAGTACAGGGAAGCTGCAAACATGAATGGCAACATAAATGAGAGAAATAAAAAACCTACAGGAAAATAACACTACTCATGTTGCCATTTGAATTGCAGCCTAGATATTGTAAGAATTCTGGTTCATTAGAGCTGAACTCTGTCTAGCCCTCAAGCTACGCACGTGCTTCTAGATCTGCAGATGTTCACTGCAACAAGCCTCTTGTCTCTTTGGAAAAAGCTTGTTCAGCCCGGAGGGTACAAAGTGCTGCTGCTGACATGCTAATTCACCGAAAAGCCATGTATTCATTTCCCTTTACAAAAGAAAGATGATTTAGTTCTGATTTTAATTACTGGCCAATTGAGTTGAAAAAAAAACTGATCCTTGTACTCTGAAAGATACTCCCCCTGAACCTGAGAGTAGCAAGCAATTAATTTGAAGCAGAGCAAAGATTCTGCTGTAATGTTTTGTAGTATTTGAAGGAAAAATATTTTAAGTGTGATCGAAATGATGCACATCTCAGATTTGAAGTCATGTCTCGTTCTGCGAAGACAATACATTTGCGAATCTGAACCGAAATTGAGTCAATTTCTTGAGGCCAAAGAGCGTTCATTCATGTGTACACTTATTACGTTGCTATCGGTTTAATGACTTGATGGGACAACTAAGGTAAACCAAATTGCAGAAATTATGGTTGAGCGTATCATTATTGGGATCGTATGGGGAAGAATTATATAGTGTTCTCAAATTATCAAAGCAATATTTGAAAACAGATTAAATCAGTTTGTCTGTGGCAGTTTTGAATCAAACTCAACTCCCTAAATTGCCCAGTGCATCGGCCGAGTGGATAATAGAATTATGGACGCAGGCCATAGTATGCCATCCAAGATGCTGGGATTATGTGGGATAAGTAGAAGCAGGCTTTTGGAAGGATTCATCCTAAAGCCATTTTAATTTATCCATCAGGAGATCAAATCTAACACCTATTGGTAGGTGCAGTTGTCTGCATTACCACAGCGCAGCCGCCCGTCTATTCAAGGCTTTTTTTGTAACCCAATCTCTAATACTTTGTCATCCATTACTGCCATGTAACGGACAACCAGTCATGATCATCAAGGTTGATTTCGCGCAAAGACCATAAAAGCACACAAAAAACAGTTTAAAACCATCAAATCACAATAAAATCATACAAATATCAACTGCCCCCCACATTTAAAAGAAAAGTAAGAATACTTAAAAGAAATATTTAAAAATCCCTGTGAATTACAACATTTCATTATAGTTTTTTGGGCTCACATATAAAAATCCTTACAAAATCGTAACCTTGAGCTAAAGTTCACATCTCAGTTTCAGTGCGTGGGTAATATAATTTAAGACTGAGCAGCATATAGTTTTGGACTCCAAAGTGCTGGAGAAAACACAAATCCCCCTGGTGATTATTAAAAAAACGGAAGTCAATTGTTACCATGAAAAGGAAGCCAAATTAGGGTGTAGAGGGGAAGATCTCTTGGGGTCAGCTACACATTTTATATTTAAGTTTTGATCCCTTTAGTTTAAAAAAACATTTCTTTTTTTCATTAATTGAGATTAACGTGCTCATTTGTTGCATTCATGCTTTTCACTGTTCTGCAGAAAATTATTGGAAACTCTAATTCTGTCAAAGGAGGTATACCTCCCAGTATAATTTCACTTCCATCTTTATTATGCCACTTGAAATTCACTGGACACCTTTTCTGGCAACATTGGAGTAGGTGGATTATAATGCAAGGAAGTCATGTTAGTTGCTTATGACGTAGGTCTTCCTATGCTAGTACTGGAAGGCTTTTAAAGAAATGTTTTACAGAGGTTGCATTTGTTTGGCAGAAATTTCATATACTACCTTTGAGGAAAGAAAGGCAGCCTGTGACGAAATCATTAACCCTAAACCTCCAGCACAGAGGGTTATCGGATTTTAGAGTCCTAGAGACCAAATATGTTTTCCATTAGAATGACGAAGGCCTGTTTTTCTGCCAAATAAGCCAGTTTTTTTTGCAGAGCCATTATCACGGACATTTTGACCTTTGCCACGAATGAACATAACTTGTTCTATACAACAACAATAACTGATAGATTTGTTTTGATGGTGGAAAGTATATGCACTTTTTATTTGAGATATGTCTGAAGTATGAAAAGGAAAGCAGGCTCACAGGCATATATGCCAGATATGTGAGGGTGGTCACAACTGATATATCAGGTACCGTCTTTTAAGAGCAATCTGTAGGTAACCCTGTGTCATGCTGTTAATTGATTTGAAAATTCTGAACACTGAATGCTTATTTCTGAAGGTTGCTATGAAAAGTAACACCTTTGTCGTAAATGCACTAAGTGGGTTCACGGTTTGATGTAATTGTGGGGCACTAAGTTTCAGTTTTATGTCATTTACCGTTAACTATACCATCAACAGTCCTATTGTTATATTGAGTGAGCTGTTCTCTCGCTACCCAAATGTATGTAACACGCAAGTCTTTGTCCTATCCAGTTATTCAATATTGCCTTTGTCTACTGTGCAAATCATGATCAATAGATGTTGATAATGGAGACGGCGATATTGTGAACTACACCTTATTTCTTGTGCTAACCAGTGAGTCGTTTATATTCTGCTGCAGTGGGAGGGTCTAAGGCACTGCTCTGTTATTAGATGGGACTTTATATGTAGAACCCTTGCCCTGTTTGCCATATGCCTACTCAAAAAATGCCATCTGGAAATGCCTGGGCCAGTTTTCTTCCATCTCTACATCTTTTCACTGGTGGTGGAAAATGACACTCTTCTTCGTGACCGTGTAGAACTCAAAATACCACTGAATATTTTCCCAGACTTCTGCGAATAGTTTTTACGTTTTCTTTCCAAAGAAAAAGAGGACCTGCAGGGTAGATGGAGTTTGAAAACTCCTCCTCAAAGTAGCATGGCGTAGTTGCATGATAAACCATGGAGTCTTACATTTCATTGGGATTTCACTGTGCTTTGACTAACCACGGCGGAGGAAGATTACAATTTGGCTTGACTGCCAGCTGCACAAAACTTATTGTGAGGAACTGTTCTTGATGAGTGTCTGTGAACTAACTCCCTGCCACACGAAGAAAGACTACAGGAACCAACCTTGCTGTCCAGAGGACATTGACTCCTCGCCACTTTAACTACCTGCTGTAATTGGATGTTATGAAGTGTTAAATTATGAAACTGGATGTTCTGCAAAAATCCTTATTTATACTAAAGAATTTTCTTTTCTCACTATGTCGTCATTGTTTGATCATTGTTCACTTTTAAATCTTGCTGGCAAGCTTTCACATGGAGGTAAAATCGAGCCTAACACCAATAGATTGACATTGGCAGCTCTGCCAATTACATTTCATTTAAATCTGGTTTCTCTGACAATATACTCCTCTTTACTGCGCCATGAGGCGTTTTCATGCTTGCTTTTCTGTAGTGGATGAGCTTTAAACTATATGTACTTCTGGGTGCTGGGGTTTTGTGAAAATTGACCAGATATTTTACATGGTTGATGTGTATATTAATTATTGAAGGTGTGCTAATTGTTTTCACTGTAGTTATGTATGCCAATATATTTCGACTTTCTGTTAAGAGATACTGGCAGCCCAAAGATTGAAAGGGGGAGAGGGATGAGTTTTGTGATGTATCTGCTGTCCTTTGTGCACTTTTCAGAACTCTCGTTTGCAAGTGACCGATCAAATGGGGCAAAGAGGCTCACAAGGATTTTACGTTTGCTTTGGATCTGGTAAGTTGAGGAAGGGTGCTGAGGTAGCAGTTTTTATTTTGAAATGCTCCTCTATGACCTCTATTTCAGACCCTCCTGCTTCCTCTTCCATCTACATATGCCACAGACCCATAGGGTGGATTCATTCATTCACCTGCTTGCTCATTTACCCATTCATCATATAAAATGCTGCTGTGCCCCCTCCTACAGGGCCCCTGCCATACTGTGGGGCTTATTTACAAGCCCCTTGCGCCACTTTTGCGTCACTTTTCCCATGTTGAAAATGACGCAAAAATGGTGCAAGGGGCTTGTAAATCTGCCCTTCTGTATCTTATGAGACTCTACGGTTTCTCATTCACTCAGTCACTCTCTACCAGTTAAAGATCCTAAAGGAAACATGGCAGGGGTCTGCACCCAGTGCCCTTTAACTCATCACAAATGCCAGTCTATTCCCTTATTGGGCCCAGACCAACTGTAGCCCGGAGCATATGGGCTCCTATACGAGATTCGTCAAGGCAACCTCTTAATGGGACCCTACACATCTAAAGATGCCTGGTCCACTCAAAGATATGCGAGTGTTAGAGCACTCTTCTCCTCATTTTCTTTTTTTTTTAAATCTGATACTTGTGCCATCTCAGAATTTAAGATACCAAGGGAAATGAACAGGAAATGAACTAGCCCCATCATTTAACTCTCTCCAGCTCCATCTTCAGCTTGTTGGTAGCAGAGGTTAGTGTGTAGACTAGGGATATGCAGCGTGAGAGGGTAAAGAGGTGTCATCCTGATACTCCCCATGGATTCTTGTGGCCTAGTATCCCTCTACCCAGCTTTCCTTAAATTTAATTGCATGATAGTTCCAGTGTCTGCCAGCAGACTGCCACTTTCTTTCTCTGTCACACTTGCTCTACTGTGTCTTATTGGTAAGCACCAGCCTACCAAGTGTAAGACAAAAACGTGGAGAATAAGAAAGCCCATTGGTGCTTTACTAATAACGTAACACACATCTACATGGTAACAGACCCAGTAAGACCGGTTGTCTTGAATCCTTTGTTCACTAATTCTTCATGGTGTCCTGTTTCCACTGATAATCTATGGTACTTGCCTGACGTGACAGGCTACACTATATTTGCATAGCAACATGCCTGGAAGACACATCCTACCTAGTCTCTAGATTATTTGCATTGGTATGGGAACATGCACACTTTCCAGCAGTAGATTAGGAACAAAATAAAAAACAAAAATCCAATTAATCGCAAATCTTATTTAAATGACCATCATGGAGCCTCAACGGCACTAGCACATACTTTGAGGAACATGTTAGGCAGAAAAACTCTGTACAAGCAACACAGGACAGACATGCTGTATTGTTTGATGCCCATCTTCTCCTAACAACATGTTCCGTAAAATAACAATGTATATGAACTTACAACACAATCAAGTAGTCGTCACCTCAGACAATTTCAACAATGTACACGAATATAACTTGTATGGATATTAGTGTTTCAGAAAACCCACCCAACACATCCTAGATTCTTCAGTATTGAATCTTTCATAGATTCACATGCTTGAATCTTCCCGTCGCTGTGGGGGGAATCCCACAGTAATTATAACTAGAAGTAAATATCTTCCATTTAAACAGAACACTGCTTCATAGGATTGAGTAGCATTCCACATTGTTTAGTACCCTAAACAAGCAGAGCAGAGCTTGCACCCTTTCCTCCTGTGCAGTGACTTCACACCTCCGATTTCTTACCGTGCGTTGTGTTTAGGGAGTCTCCTGAAGCTCTGCTCAGTTCTTTTTCTTTCGGATCCTGACTTTCTACACTGGTGTTCTCCAGGTGAACTTAGATATTTATGTGACCTATAGTGGATACTCTGAAAGATTCTACCAGCATGTCAGAGTGCCCAAGAAACGAGTTTATTTCGGCCATGTAAGACCCGGGGGAAGATGAGGCTCTTCTCGGAAGATCCTCACAAGGAATGCTTGGTTTCACAGTTGACACCTGTACATCTTCTTGAAATGGGAGTCATAGGAGAAAATGAGGATGCCTATGAAAATAATGGATTTTTGGGGGATGCCAGAAGACCTTCTCCACTCCATGTCAAATATCAAGACTCCGATGATGACGAACCGGAGTCTCAATACATGCAGGGTGAATTTTTGTTTCAGGACAGCCCAAGAAAGAAAACCTATGATGAATGGATTCCTGGAATGAGCCTTATGATGTTGCTTTAGAGGCACAACAATCGCAGGAACCTACAATGGAAACCCCTGTAGCTTTGATTACAGGTCTTCACATGATGTTGCAGGACTATCAGAGGTTCCCCTAAAGGGAACAACACTTTCAGAAACAGGGCATGCTGGGCCAACACAAAGGGAACCTTCTTTGCAGCAGTAATCTCCGACCCCACAGCATACACAGAATTCACAACCAAAGCGATTAGAAACCATTGGCATAAGTGATCTATGTGGACCAAAGAAGCAATGACGAAGAACCAGAAGAGGAAGAAATATAGCAGGACCAAACCACTACTGTGGGTAGTGAATGGGACAACTATGTAACCGCCATATCTGATAGACTACTAGCCGCAGATTCCTTCACGTAGAATTATCCCTAGGTGTGAGACTGGATCCGGAAACTTTTTTGCCACAGCATCCCTGCGCTCCGGGGGCGGGGCAACATCTCGCGACTCCGCCTAGGTGTCGTCCGCACACGTGACATCAGTGAGGTCACATAAGACCCGCCCTGGCGCACCTACGTCAGTTTTTTCCTTTTCCGCATGCAGCTCAAATCCAGTCCTTGCTGCAGGCCTGTTTAGGGCCCTTTTTTACTTCCATTTTTTTTCGGTGGAACAGTGTGCGAATGCCTTCGGGCAATAGCGGGAATAGCCTGGATTTTCAAATTACACTCCAGGAAGCCTTATGGGCTTAATGATTGTCTTGAATTCTCATGCTTTATTTAATATGCCCCTAGCGGGACATATTTGCCTGATGCCTATCTTCCATTAGTGCTGCTTTATGTATATTTTTGCTTAACATTTTTATGTGTATTGTTTATACTGTGCATATAGCTGTGTAGAACGTACTTGTTTGTTTACTTTGCGTTATTTGCGCATGATACTGTTCACGTTTTGTTTTAATTTTCACCTTATTCTCTACTGTTTATCGCCGTTCACCCCCGTTCTAATATGGCCTCTAGAACTGAACACGTCTAGCCCCTCATTTATGTTTATCTTCTCCCGATACTCGCAAGACTACCCTGTTCACCCTGATGGATTATACTCATGCCAAATACTTTGGTGGTTTGATTCACCGGAACAGAATATTGCGGACCCATAGCATCGATTCTTCACTACTTATCTCAGTAAGTTGGCATTTTTGCCACGGTTTCACGGTGTACATTGAACTTTCATGCTCAATATGGATTCCAAGTACAAATACTGTTTGCTTTTACTATACAGAACTTCTATAGACGAGCCTCGAGCTCACCTAGCCGTAAGTGCCCTCATACACTTTACTCATCACTGTAATCACCCCGAGGTGTTTCGGCCGCTTTAGTAATTTATCTGATCACATATCACGCTATCCTCGATCGTGGACGCTTTAGTCACTTTAAACGAATTCGATTACACATCACGTTACCTTTTGATCCGGTCACTTTTCGTCACTTTAGATTTAACACAGCACGCTATCCGTTCTACACTCGGTTTTCTTTTTGGTTTATTATTCACTCACGTTCACTAAGTCACAACAGATCACACATGGTAGTTGAGTTATGTTATCTTTTTTATGAATGTGTTTATAGCTATATTTTCACATTGTAGAGCTCCCAGACGAAGGGCTCATTAGCCCGAAATGCATTGGAGCATTTATGAATATTGACATACTACTGCGAGTGAGATAAACACCATGGAATTAATGTGAAATTGAACATTTATATCATGAAGAAATATTGATGATTAATCAATAAACCTGTAAACCGATATCATGCAAGCAATTACAATTTATTTTTTTAATATATATATATATATTTTTATTTACCCAGGTATGCACACTTTACATTATACAAATTCATCATGATTATTTCATATATTTCATCAATTCATAACCTTTATACGTATACAGTACATATTTATTACATATCAGCCTCAGGGCATTCTCGTGCCAGAAACAGCAACAACAAAAAAAGAAAAAAAAACAGGAAAAAAGGAGGAGAAGAGAGAAAAAGAAAAAAAAACCTTTTCATTACCGAGATATATACATTTGGAAACCCAGTCCCTCCTTCCATCTGTTTACTGGCTCCCAAATTCTCACACCTAGGCTCCTTCCTCTCCTGCCTTTCCGTGCATACATATTCTTCTCCAAATTGTATGCAGCCAACAGATTAGCCAACCAGGTTTGCATTACCGGGGTATTTTATCGAGCCAAGCCCTAGCTATGGTTAATCTATACACTGCCATTGCTACAAACAAGAGTTCCCGCGGTTCATCATCCCCATCTGAACCAACCCCAAGAAGAACCCAGGGTGAAGTGAGCCTTATTTGGATACCCAATGACCTACCCAAAAAGACCTCTATATCCCTCACAAGTGTATGCAGTTGAGGACAGGTGGCAAAAATGTGCACACTATCTGCTTCTAGGGAATTACAACAGGGACAAGAAATACCCAAGGTGCCCCCCCCACTTTGCAATCCTGGCTGGTGTAAAATACAATGAATATAGGGTTTTATAATGTTGAGATTGTAAAGGGGATGAACACAGAACTGTTCGACCTAATTCCAATGATTCCTGGAACCAATCTTGTTCGCCGCCCAATTTCTCCACCCATTTGTTACAATATTTTTCCAAGTCATCAGTTTTCCCTTTTACCAAGCTTGCGTAAAAGGATCGAATCGTACAGTCCCCAGAGAGCTTAATTTTCTCAAAAATCTCGTTCCTACCAAATCCAGCAGGCCCTTCCTGCTTACTGCCTAAGAAACTCCTGATCTGGAGGAACTTAAAAAAGCCTCTATTATCAATACCATACTTGTTTCTTAAGTCACTAAACTGAACCACCCCCTATAAACTAAAAAAAAAATCCCCAATCCCAATCTGTGTAATCCCCCTTGCCTCCCACTCTGCCATTGTTAGGTCTGCAAATACTGCTGGAGGGAATGACCTATTTTTATACAGCCTAATGTATCTGTTGTATCTCCCCAGTCTTGATTTCTTCAAAAAGGCATTCCAAATTTTGACGGCGGCGGCAATCGTCTTGAACCTTGTTCTTTTAAAATATCCGAAATCGATGCAATTTAAAAAGCAGTTTCCCGCTTCTGCCCCTAGAACTACTGAATACACTTCCGTAGAAAAGCTGGTAACTCTTCGGTCCAGATTCGCCCCTCCAATTAGCCGCTGCATATATTGCAAGGAAGCTGCCATATAATAAAGTCTAAAATCTGGGGCTCCCCACCCACCTCTCTCTCTCGGGAGGGAGATAAACCTATAGGCCCTACGAGTCTTAGCCTGCGCACAGATGAATCTATTCAAAATTGCCTCCAATGCGTTAAACCAGCTAACTTAAAAAAATAAAGGGATAGATCTAAAAAGGAAAAGAAACTTTGGGAGAATCAGCATCTTTATTACATTAGTGCAGCCCACTAATGACCGGTGTAAGTTATTCATCCTTTCTAAATCTGCTTTTACCCGTGACATTAGAGGAGCCATATTATTTCCTACCGCAGCATCTAGATTTGCCGATATCGCCACTCCCAGGTATACCGCTGAACCAACAACCCTAGTGTCATTGCATCCAGAGTACCTATTCTCCATAACCTGCGGTTGCGAGCTATTCAGGCTGTATCCCGAAACCTGTCCAAATCTTTGAGCCTCAACTTCCACCTCCCTAATAGCCCCTGCAGGGTTGGGTGTCAGAATGGCCACGTCATCAGCGTAAGCCAACGTTTTTATCAAGCAGCCATTTACACACATTGCCGGAATCTCTGAAGTTCTTTCTAATTTGCGCAGGAACGGATCCAAATAAAGGGCAAACAGAGGAGATGATGGACAACCCTGCCTGGTCCCCCTACTAATCTTAACCACTGCTGAGTGCCCCCTGTTGACCCTAATCTTGGCCATCGGATCTTTATATAAAGTCTGTATGGCCTTTATAAATCCCTCACCTATGCCACTCCACCTCATGACCGACCATAGGTAGCCCCAGGAGACCCTATCAAACGCTTTCTCTGCATCTAAAAACAGTGCTGCCATAGGGTCTCCCAGGGTACTTGCTGCGTCAAACATTGTAACTACTTGCCTGACATGCTGCGTCATACCTTTTCCTGGAATAAATCCATCCTGAGAGGGGCTTACCAAACACTCAACAATCAGTGATAATGTTTTGGCCAGCATTTTAGAATACATTTTCACATCGGCGTTCATTAATGTAATCGGCCGGTATGAGCCTGGGGCCGTTGGAGGTTTACCCTTTTTTGCTATCACAATGATGTCTCCACCTCCCCAGGATTCAGGAACCGAATCCCCCTTCTGTGCCAGCACCATAATGTTAAACATATCTGCTAATAGTACTGTTTGAAATACTTAAAAAAATTCCACCGGGATCTGGTCCGGACCCGCTGCCTTCCCCGAACGGAGGCTACCAAGAGCCGAGACAAATTCCTCCAATTGAAATGTAGCTTCTAGCTCCTCCTTATCATCCATAGAGCGCTCCGGAGGTAGTACATCCCTCAAATATCCTTCTGTCTCCACCAGGCCCCCTATATTATCAGAGGCATAAAGATCTGTATAAAATTGTCTAAAGACTTCCCTCACCTGATCTGCCTCTGTAATAGTTGCCCTGCACATCTATAATCTCCTTAATATCGGATGTAGCTGCTCTCTGCCTAGTCCGAATGGCTAAAATATGGCCCACTCTTTCACTTAATTCGTATGCATTCTCCTTTTTAACCAGATATTTCTCAGCTGTTCTTTTGGCAATTCCTTCGAGGGCTTCTGCTCTAAGTGCAATAACACTAAGCAAGAGCTGGTCCAGCGGGGAGTTCTGGCGTATAGCTACTGCTAGATCTCCTTCCACTTTCAGAAGGTTTTGACGTAATTCTTCTGACTTTAATTTCTCCTTCTTTTGGTTGGACAATACAAAACTCAATGTCTCCCCCCTGACCCCAGCCTTAAAAGAATCCCATACCACCCCCGGAGGTGCTGTCCCTCTATTTATATCCCAAAAATCCTTGATCCATATTGCCATATATGCCCGATATGCCTGATCTTGTAATAGCGCTCTTTCAAAAGTCCAAAGTACATGTTTCCTTTGAACCTGACCCAACCTTAGTGTCAGAACTAACGGACTATGATCTGATATAATCCGGGTTTGTCTTTCAATTTTTGAACCAGTAATTAAACTATTTGAAATTAAAAAATAATCCAATCTAACCATAACTTTGAGGGGCTGAAAAAAATTTACTGCCATCTAGGTGCGGATGCCACTTCATACAGGGGTCTTCCAGGGAGTTATGAAACACCATATCTGAAAGTGCTCTGTACGTCTTCTTTTTCCTCCCTAGATATTGTCTCCCGGGTTGCACAAATGAGCTACATGGGTCATGTAAATTAAGATCTCCGCAGCACACGATTGGTTTGGGCCACTGTGCCAGTTCAACATCCAGATACTGAAAAACATCAGGATCATCCTCTGTAGACCCGTCGATTGTGACCAACGTGATAGTCTCCCCTCTAAAAACCAATTCCAACATTACCTACCTCCCCCATTGATCTTCCTTCTTCCTTTTCAATATTATGTCCCCGTTTCTCCCCAGCACTGCCACCCCTCTAGTTTTGGTCCCTTGCTTGGACTTCGCTAATACTGCAAAACCCAGTTGCTCCAGAAGATATCCTTTTGCACCCTCTATGTGGGTCTCCTGCAGACAGACCAAGTCGAGACGCAGTGTTTTAAGAAATGCAGCCACCCTGAGTCTCTTATTTACTTCATTAAGCCCACACACATTTATAGAAGCGATTCTACATGCCATACGGATACATCACCTGTCCTACAAATAGAGCTACTGGGTCATTAAAGAAAATCTGCAACTGTTGTTGCCATGTATAATCTTTCATGTACTGTATACCTTCTAGTTTATTCCATGCAAAAGTGTCGTGTTAACCAAAGAATACCACTACTTCGTGTACCTATTTCACCCCCTTCCCCCTATGCCCCCCTGACCCCCCCTAGCTCCCCCCTCCCCCCCCCTTACAGGCAAATAGGTCAAGAGACCTATGTGTGACCGCCTTGAATTGTGCTAATCACATCCCTCTCCCGCCTTCCACCAACCTGTGCTGTGCTACCCCATTTTCCTATACCTATAATCAACAAAATATATCCTATACAGACTTCAGAGCGTCTGTAGATCCAGCCCCCTAACCACTTTTCTGCTTTTTAACACCTTGACTGCTAGGTGTTTTCCCCTCCTATGCTGACTTTTCATTATTTCCATTGATTCATGACGAGCTCAGCTCGTCACCAGCACAGCTCAACCGTGCATCATGACGAGCTGAGCTCGTCATGTGCATGGAAAGGGTTAATCTCTTCCAAGAATTGCTGAGCTTTAATCTCTGAAGAGAACATCCACACTTTCCCCTTTAAAACTACCTTGAGCCTAGCCAGGAAGAGGAGGTACGCTTCTGAACCCAGGGCCTGAAAGGGAGAAATCATCTGTCTGAGCTTCCACCTCCTCTCTACAGTGACATGACAAAAATCCGGTCTTGCAAAGAAGGTGGTGCCTTCAAATGACCGCCTGCTGTCTGGTCTTGCCTTGTCAATGATCTCTTCTCTCAGCAGAAATTCCCAATGTTAACTAGAATTGCCCTAGGCAGGATCTCCTGGCCATCACCCCCTGTGCCCCCAGTACCTCTGCCCTTCTTCAGCATAAATGGGAACCTGTGTGCCCTCTGTACCTCCCTTTCCCACTGCCACTGAGATTCCGGAAAGACCCCCTTAGCAGATTTACCACAAACTGCCTAGTGTCCTGCCCTTCTGTCCCTTCTGCCACACCCAGAAGTCTAACATTGTTCCGTCTCTGCCTGTTTTCGAAATCTTCCATCTTCCAGCGCATGTCCTCTGCCAATTTCTCCTGCTCTGATTTGAACATCATCCTCCAGTCTGCCTGTTCATTCCTCGACCTCCGTTACTCTGTCCACAATTTCATCGTACAGCTTATTCACCTTCCTCAGGGTGTTCTGAATTTTTTTGAGGCCTGTCTTGCTCTACGGCTTTCTGACCTTGCCTCCCCTTGCATCTGCTTAAGAGTGCTAAACAATATCTCGAACGAGTCTCGGCGAGGGGAGACCTCAGGTAAGGCACCCCCAGCATTGGTGTCCTCCTGATAAACCTGTGAAGTGGTAGAGTAGTCCCAAACTAACCGCTTCTCGAGGTGAGGGGGAGACCCAGACGTGCGTCTCCTTGATTTTGAGGATCTTTTCTTCTGTGTAGATTCTTTACCTGAGGTGCTAGGCCCTGAATCGGATTCCACCTCCTCCTCCTCTGAGTTCCCATCAGACGAAAGTACAGATTCTGAGTCTTCATTCAGGGAGAAGAAACACTCCCCCTCTATTGAAGCACCATCGCCCTTTTCTGGCGCCACCTCACTCGTACTTTTTGTGGGGATATCTTTATTAGCCAAGCTAACCCTGCTGCCCCAGGTGCTGACTGAATGTCTTGAGGCATTCATTTCCCCCTCCATCAACATTAAGGCCCCCAACATATCCGTGTTTCCCAAGTCTGTGGTTGGGTGTCCCCCACTGCCTCTGCCTTCCATACCTTGCACCAGCTCTCCTCTGGTGTGAGTTAGTCCTGCAGTTTGAGCCTCCGCCGCCGCTAAGCCTGATCCTGAGCCTAGGTTGGGCCGTTGCTGGCAACCAAGCCCCCAGCGCTTACTGCGTCTGTTACGTCCTCGAGAACGTTCTTTCCAGGATCCAGCTGTCCGTCTGTGTCATCGGGCTGCACAGAGAAAACATCTGTTAGGGTAGGTTGCCGCATCCCCAAGTCTTTATTCTTAGGTTTGCCATCACCTTTCCCGGCTTTATCCGTAGTCGAGCTTCGTGGCTCCGCTGGGCCTTCGACAATGCCTCTGGCGGCCGCACTCGCCTTTCCCAGCATCTCCGCTTTTTTCCTTTCTGGCACCTGCACCCACCTTTAATGAGACAGCTGCCCCTGCTTTTGTCGTCAGGAGATCCGACTGATCTTTCACCTTCTCGTGTCCTTTTTCCTGTCTTGTCGGCCGGGGGGGGGGGCATCTTGGGCGCCAAACTCTGCTTCTTCTTAACTCCGACCACGCTCATCAGTCTTGCAACTTTTCTTTTAACCCAGACCCAAGTCGGTCTAATCCAAGGGATTCGCTTCCTGATATTATTATATTCCTGCAGTCCTCCTAGCCACCAGTTTTCAGGGGCCATCAGGGATACACAGCATCCTACTCGTAAGTTAGTCCATTACTAGGCAGGAGAGGGAATAGATGCGACTGCTCAGCACAACTCTACAGAGCCCATCTTGCCTCCTGCAATTACAATTTGTGAGGAGTCTTATTTTCTTCAAGAACCAAAGGTGTGCCCAAATCAGGGATGCATCCTTTGCCTATGGTTGCACTTCCATATGACTATAATTTTGACGTGCCAGGACAGACACGCTACCTGAAGGAGCACCCAACCCTATTAACCTTCGGATTATATTTACGCAAAAAAACCTACAACAATTGAGGTACAAATTAGGTTGTGCACTCCCCATCTACTAGTTTGACAACTATGTAACCGCCATATCTGATCGACTATTAGCCGCAGATTCCTTCACGTAGAATTATCTCTAGGCGTGAGACTGGATCCGGAAACTTTTTTGCCACAGCATCCCTACGCTCCGGGGGCGGGGCAACATCACGCGACTCCGCCCAGGCGTCGTCCGCACACGTGACGTCAGTGAGGTCACATAAGACCCGCCCCAGCGCGCCTACGTCAGTTTTTTCCTTTTCCGCGTGCAGCTCGAATCCAGTCCTTGCTACAGGCCTGTTTAGGGCCCTTTTTTACTTCCATTTTATTTGGTGGAACAGTGTGCGAATGCCTTCGGGCATCAAAACTTGCACGCTTTGTGGGCGTCTTATGTCGGCGACGGACCCTCACCTCAATTGTATGTTGTGTTTGGGGAAGGATCACGGCACCACTGATTGTGTGGCGTGCCAACAGTTGAAGCCGAAGTCGCGGCGGGAGCACCGGATGAAACTTCTCTCTGCGCGTCTCTCCAGGTCGGCGTCCTTCCCTCGGTCTGCTTCGGCGGATGACTTCAGATACGGCCGTCGTCGTCCTCACCCTTCTCCGATGTCACATGAGCATTGCTCCCCGGTGGGTAAGTGTCGCAGTTTGTCCCAGGGGCTGGTTTCCGGCCTGCTAGGGGCGTGGGCACTCCACGGGTGATGTGGCCCCTTGTATCGTCCTATCCATCGTTTCCCGGTGTTGGGGCGTCGAGAGTCCAGATAGAGACATACGCGGCGGCTTTGCAGGCCTTGCTGGTATCTCCTCCTCCTTTCCCTTCCTGGGGCGTTGGCGGATCACTTACCTTGGGTGGGACCCTCCGCGGTGCCAGCGGCAGCTCCGGCCCCAGCGCCAACTGGTTTGGATCCATGCTTGGTGGATGTGGTGCTGTGGGGGTGCGGCTCCTCCGGGGCACCTCCTTCAGGCCACGGCGTCTCTGCCTCGCCGCAAACTCCCACGGGAGTCCCTGTGGTGTCATGGGAGGTCGCCGGGGCTCGGGTTGCATCCCCGAGCCCCTCTCCGTCCTTTGACAAGGTGGTCCTGTCTAAGGCCGAGGTGACGCCACTACGGCGCCGGCAGCAGCTGGACCATGCGGAGCCATAGGGGTTGGGGGACCCTCCTCGTACCGCTCCGGGTCGAGGCCGGGTGGGGACCCCTCGTCCCTCTCCGGGCCCCTCTCGTCCCTCCCCACAGGCGGCTGCCGTGTCAGAGGCTGAAGCGTCTCTGGCACCGCCACATGGGTAGCCGCGCAATCTCCGCCTCATTCTGGGCCGCGGCTGGTGAAGGGCTTCGTGTCACTCCCCGGGTCCATCTTGTTCCCCCACGCAGGTGTCTGCCTCAGCGTCGTTCCGGGCTGGTTCGGCTCCAGCTCAACTCTGGTCTCCACTGCTAGGTGACTTGGAGGATCCTTGTCCGGTGACACCGGATGGTGCCACCGTCTTACCTCAGGCGGCGGACTCTACAGCTCCGCGCAGGGGTCGTACTGAGGATTCGTCTTCGGACCCTCCCTCTTCTCCAGAGGCAAGCTGTATATTGGTGTCGACCTCTCCGGAGACTGGCCGCCGTGTGGTGTCTTTCACTAGCGTCAAAGGACGTCTCCCCGCCCTTCCTGAGGCAGAGGTGATCATCGGAAGAGCGGCAGGTCCCTCATTCTTCGGCTCCCTCTGACTTCCAGGTCTGGCCCTTGCCCGTCCCTCTTGGCCTCCAGGACGGCAGCCTTAGTTTGCAGCCGTTGCCGACGGAGGAGCTGCTTTCTGCGTCGCGTGTCCTAAGGAGCCAGGTGCAGCCTTCGGTCACGCAGTGTCCACAGCTGTGGGCATCCTGTGCATGGGTGACGTGGTGGCTCACTTTCTGGCGGACCATCTCTTGGAGGTCCTACACCAGGGCTCTGGTAGGAGGGAAATCTTTCTTCCCTTTGAAGGTTCTCTCCTTTCTTCCTTGACTGGGGCTTGGGGGCGTCCTGCCTCAGGGGAACCGGTGCCTCAGCATCTTCTGCACCGGCACCTCCCGGCGCTGCGTGACCCGGCGGGTCTTTCCCTTCACCCCTCGGCCTCCTTTTGCGGACTTCTTTTCCCTCCCTGCCGCCACTGTTGACTCCGCTGTCTCAGGAGGCACGCTGGCTGGACTCTTCGGGTCGCAACATGTTCGTCTCGACCAGCGCTGTCCTGCGGGCCCTTAACACCTTGTGTGCTCTGGCTATGGCCTCCTCCTGTTTGTGGGACTCGGCTGAGTCTCTGGGATCCGCAGCGTCCCAGGGGACTGGTCAGGTGGACTTACGGCATCATGCGTTGGATGGCCTGGAGCTTGGGGCGTTGGACATCTCAGAGGTGCTGGGCCGGACCATGGCTTCCTCAGTCGCTCTTCGTCGCCATGCTTGGCTTTGGACGGAGTATTCCATGAGAATATTCGGGAGCGACTCATCGACCTTCGTTTTGATGGCAGCCTGTTTTTCCATGCCCCGGCCGACTCCGCCATCCAAAGGCTCTTGGCGGGGCTCCGTCCTCCTCCTCCGCCTTATCCTCCTCCGTCCCCTCCTCAGTGACTCCTGAGTTGGGCTGATTCTGGGCCTTCTTAGGCCAGTTGTTCTGGCTGTTGAGTGTGTTTTCTGGCCGTTTGCGTCCTTCCTTGGGACTTTGGCATTGTTGGCTGCTGGACTGCCCCTCTTGTTGATTGTGTGTGTGTTCTGCCGGAGTTGTTGCGCAGACTTGGCCCTGAGATTAGGCCTTCTGCTGGCTTGGGTTGCTTGTCAAGCCTTTTGCAGGAGTGTTTTTTTACCCCGTGGCTCTTCTGTTTTTACTCTGCTGTGGAAGTTCTTCCAAACAGGGTTCCCATATTTTGGGACTTAACATACCCTATGTGGGGTAGTGGTAACTGTTATATGGCTTGCGCTCTGCTAGGGGGTTCTGGTCGCCTTCGGGTGCCTGTTCTCCATGGTGTTTATGTAGGTTGCTTTTGCTTCTTGAGGTCGTGTGCGTGGCCACTCGTAGTGGTGTGCCCAGGCATCTCCTCTCCCTGCTCCTGTCCTGAGGTCTGGGATGATCTTGTGTTCTCCCTTGCCTGGCGCCGCCTACTCGGCCTTCCTGGGGCCTCTGGCTGTACTTCTTGCTTCTGGCAGCTTTTGACTGCCGGCGCTGTTCTGGCTTGCAGGTTGCTCTCCATCTGGAGTGGGTTCGCCTTCTTTCCCCTCGCTTCCTTGGGTCCTCTAGGCTTCTTCTTCCTGTCTTGGCATTGGGCGGAAGCTATGTTGCCTTGTGAGGTGCTTCGGCCTCTCCGACCTTGCCCTTGGTTCCTCTGCTGTGAGTGTACGGGCCTCTTCAGCCTTCTTCTCCCGACCACATCCTCTTGGGGTCAGTGGGGTTCTGCTTGTGGGGGTTCCCATTGCCTGGCAGGGACGAGGTTCTACCTGGTCCACAGATCTGGTCCCCTGTGGGGCCCTCTGTTCTGTATTGACTGGTGGGGTCCTTTCGCAGACCCTCCTTCCTAGGGGGTATTGCTAGGGTATCTATTCTACGTGAAGGAATCTGCGGCTAGTAGTCTCTATCAGATGTACGAGTTACTTACCCTCAGTTACTATGTATCAGGTAGAGACGATTCTATCAGCAGATTCCTTCACGGTCCGCCCTTCCTCCCCTATTCTGCGAGGACCCATGGGTTGGTCTTCGGTACTCGCCTCCCGGTGGGGGACTGTGTCTCCTGTGAGTGCCTGCCTTGTTTTTGACGGGTGGCTCCGTCTGGGGGCGGTTCATTCCTCCTTTGGTTCTTTGGAGGATGGGGTTCCGGTGCTCTGGTGCCCTGCTGCTCTGGCTACTCCATGTTTGGGGGGGGGGATTGCTTCTATCCCTGTCTTCCCTTCCTTCCATTGCTATCCTCTGATTAAGGGTCATCTGGCCATGTCTTGCCCTTGTCCGTTGTGGGTGGTTGCCTCTATGTTGGGGTGGCTTGGAGGTTTGTTGTTCTGGTCTGTCTTGGGACTGGTCCCCTTTCTTGCTCCGGATGGGGGTGGTAGGTTACTAGTGTGCCATGGCTTTTACGCATGTTCCTTGCCTCTGGGGCACAGGGGTGTGAGGCTGTCTATGTGCTGGCAGGGTGGCTGCGCAGGGCTCTGCTTGTTCTTTCTTCTTTCCCTGCCTTTGGGTTCTGCGGTGTTGACACTACTCTGTGTGGTGTTGTTAGTCACCGTTTATTTAAAATTTTTCTGCTCTTTGCACACTGTTCCCGTGCTTCCACAGTTTTTTCTGATGGTTCCGCGTTGTGGTGCAGAAAAGTTCTCTGAAGAAAACTGACGTAGGTGCGCCGGGGGGGGGGGGGGTGTCTTATGTGACCTCGCTGATGTCACGTAGGCGGATGACGCCTGGGCAGAGTCGTGTGATGTCGCCCCGCCCCCGGCGCGCAGGGATGCTGTGGCAAAAAAGTTTCCCGATCCAGTCTCACGCCTGGGGATAATTCTACGTGGATCGTAGAATCGCTAGAATCATATCTACCAGATACATCATTACCGAAGGTGAGTAACTCGTACAACACCTCCAGGTGCTAGTTCGCCTCCTGATGACATTGGAGAGTTCCATCTTGAAAGAATGACGAAGTGTTCTGATCTGCAAATACCCGTACAGCAGATGGAGTGCTTCTTGTACAATTTTAAAGAATCAAACAAGAAATCAGTACAATCCATAACCATTGTTGATTACATTTGAAACGATGGCCTCCGGGTCATGTAGAACACAGTCACAGTGGCAGCAGTGATACCGAGATTGGACAAGAAGTACAAGGCTCCAGAGGACTCGCCAGCCTGCTTGATGGGCCATTCGAAACCGGCCTCTGTTGTGATGGAAGTGGCACAAAGAAGATCAAAGAATGCAGCAGCACCATGTTCCCCTCCTCCAGACAAAGAGGGCAGGTGACTTAGGCAATATAGGGAAACAATTGTCATTCGTGACAGTGATCACTATCAGGGTGTCTAATGCTCTAGCCAACCTAGACAGATACGACCAACAGCTGGCGCGCCGAAGGTGCGCCAAAGGCAAGCCCGTCTGCGCCTGGACCGTGCCCAGGCGCCGCCACCCTCCACACACTCAACACCGGCCGGATCCCCGGTTGCTACTGAGCCACCCCGAGACGCACCCAAGGACCCTTTACCTGCCAAGCCTGCAAGTTCACCTGCCTCCGGACCTGCACTGCACCCGCCAAGCCGACCCCCATCAGCAACCACCTCAAGTGCATCCTGCTCAACACCCGCTCCGTCCACAGACACGCCGTGGAACTCTGGAACCTGCTCGACACCACATCTCCAGTCGTCGCCTTCCTCACAGAAACCTGGATGAACGCCTCCTCAGCGCCCGACATCGCCATCGTCATCCCGGATGAATACAAGATCACCCGGAGGGACCGCACCAACCAGACTGGAGGAGGCATCGCCATCGTACACAAGAACACCATCCTCATCATGACCAACAGCCGCCGAACACCTGCACTTCCAGATACACACCGACCCCAAGACCACACTCAGAGGCACCCTCATCTACAGACCCCCGGGGCCTCACACACAATTCAGCGAAGACATTGCAGACTTCATCAGCCCGCACGCCCTCCCCTCCGCTGACTACATCCTCCTAGGGAACTTCAACTTCCACCTGGAGAACAACAATGACAGCAACACCAACACCACCACCACCCTGCTGGACAACCTCGCCAACCTCGGACTCAAGCAACTGGTGAACACCCCCCACCCACTACGCCGGACACACGCTTGACCCAGTCTTCTCCTCCAGCCACTCCACCGGACTCCACTGGACAGCCCACAGCTGCGTCCACTTCAGCTTCAAAAGGACCACGACACACCACCACCCACAACAGGTTCCCCGCAGGAGCTGGAAAAAGATCACCACCGACCAGCTCACCACATCCGAGCCAGAACCCTCCCGCCAGCTCAACGGACCCCAGCCAAGCAGCCAACAACCTCACACAGTGGATCGCCGACTGCGCCGACGACCTCGCACCACTGAAGACCCCGCCCAGCAGACGCGGCAGCCAGAAAACCTATTGGTTTCCCAACGAACCCTCGAGAAAGCCTGGCAAAAAGACCCGACTACAAACAACATGACCGCCCTCAAGCATGCCTCTCGCAAACACCACCAGCTGATCCACACCACCAAGAAGACAGCATTCAAGGAACGACTGGACAACAACGCCCACAACAGCAAGGAACTCTTCAGCATCGTCCAAGAGCTCTCCAACCCCAGCGCCGGAAACAATGACATCACTCCCTCGCAAGACCTCTGCGACTCACTCGCCTCGTTCTTCCACAGCAAGATCGCAGACATACACAACAGCTTCGGCGCACAGACCACGCACCCTACCACCGAACCAAAGCCCCACCACCACCCTCCGTGCCTGGACCCCGGTCAGCACCGAAGACACCATCCGCACGCTGAACACCATCCACTCAGGATCACCAACCGACCCATGCCCCCACCACGTCTTCAACAAGGCCGACTCCGTCATCGCACCCCAACTCCGGGACATCATCAACTACTCCTTCAACACCGCCACCTTCCCGGAGAGCTGGAAGCATGCCAAACTCAGCGCCCTCCTGAAGAAACCATCAGTGGACCCCCATCGCCTCAAAAACTACCGGCCCATCTCGATCCTCCCTTTTCCTGCCAAACTCATCTAGAAGACCGTCAATAGACAGCTGGCCGCCTTCCTCGAGACGAACGGATCCCTCGACCACTCGCAGTACGGCTTCCGAGCCAACCACAGCACCGAGACCGCCCTCATCGCAGCCACTGACGACATCCGAGCCCTGCTCGACAATGGGGAAACAGCGACCCTCATCCTCCTGGACCTCCCCGCAGCGTTCGACACTGTCTGCCACCGCACCCTAGTGCAGAGCCTCAACAACATCAGAATCCAAGAGAATGCACTCGAGTGAATCATCATACCTCAACAACCGCCTGACCTTGTACACTCCCACCCGCCAGCTACGATCAACCAGCCACGCCCTCGACGCCGTTCCACACATCCGAAGAGCCACCACGGGAGGAAGATCCTTCTCCTACCTGGCAGCCAAGACTTGGAACTCCCTCCCCACCCACCTCCGTCTGACCCAAGACCACCTCTCCTTCAGGAAGCAACTCAAGATCTGGCTGTTCGAGCAGTAGCGGACCCCACCCTCCCCCAGCGCCTTGAGACCCTCCGGGTGAGTAGCACGCTATACAAATTTCTTGATTGAGTGATTGTTTGAAATGTGGTTGGACCTCGCTCAGGTCCTAGATTTTCCATCGGAAGAAAATAAACGAGAGCTAGAACTATCCTACAAGAAGGGGAAATCACATCTTCAGAGATGATAGATGTAGCCCTAACATGCTTCAGAGAGATGGCTGGGGCAGCAGTCTTGAGAAGACTGGGTTGGCTCAAGGGAACTTATTTTTGGCCGGAGGTGCAGTCAGAAGTCATACATGTGTATAATGGAGAAGCCTTGTTTGGAAAACACGTTGACGCCCTGCAATCCATCAAGGCTGACGCAGAGACTACTCAATCCTTGGGATCTCTCCAACAGAAAAAATGTCCATCTTCTCTAGGTGGTCGAGGCAGAGGAAAATACTCCTTTTGTGGGGGATAACAACCTTATCAGCACTAACCGTATCATCAACAAGCACAGGGTTACCGTCATCAATTCTACCAACAATATAGGCCACCTCAACCTACTCCAGATAGGGTTGTAAACGACAAGCTGCAGCAAAGCATCAAGAATCCTCCAGAAAACACGGACAAGACAGTGATACCGGTCACCTCAGTGCCTTCACATCCCTTGCATTCCAGAGACACTCTTCTCACAACAATTTGCAATGCAATCGGTCTCGCCTTTGGGACCTTATGTGTATTTAGCTATGCAGCTCATTAGCCTGGGTGCTGAAACATCTACTGTTCTATAACATGGAGGGAAAATAAGCACCAAAATGCGGGGTGCGTGGCTTGGCTGGCGATCATGGCGGTCGCGTAGAGCTTGAGCTCCGACCAGCCTAACCTTATCCTGATTGAATATCCTTGCCCTGGACATCCACTAGGGCTCTCTGTTGGTGAATATTGCCGCGGGACCCATGCACTACACTCGGTAGTGAGAACAGCCGAGTGGAGGCAACGAAAACGACGAAACGACCCGGAAACGCCGCGGGCCTCAGAAGATCCGGCGAGGCCTACAAAGCCGGGGCCTTGATTTTGGCGCCACCCGGATCGGGTGCGGCTGTTGGCAGCGGCGGTGACCGCGGCGGGGTGCCGGAGCTTGGCCGGGGGCCTGGCTGTCCAGGGGGGGCCCCCTCGCCTGGAGGCAGGCACGCCGCTACACATCGGGGCGACGCCCCACTTGGAGCTGTGTGGTGGGCGAGCATTGGAAGAGACACCCTTGAGAGGCAGCCGTCATTTTGGGCCGCCCTGTCTGCCGTGGAGCCGCTTGGCCGGGTGACCGCAGCGGGCAGGGCCCTTGCGGGAGCCGTAGGGGCTCTCGGCTTGCCCTGATCATCAGGAGCTGAGTGACGCTGGTTTGGTCGCCACACGGCTGGGATCCCCAACGCGGAGCAGACAGACCTGGCCTGCCTGATATCGGATGAGAGGCGCTGCGCAGTCCAGCGGAGTCGTTGTGGCGGCGGTGAGTGGGTATTGCCCAGGGACTCTGTGCTTCGGGGGCTAGATCGGGCCCCGGTGGGGAGGACAGGCGGCACCCAGCACAGACTGGGACTACAAGTGGTGAGGCCCCCGGCGTGGCCTTAAAGTAGCAGTTGCTGGCTCTCACCGAGAGCATGCCCTGAACTGTGGTCCAGCAGGCCAAGGACCTTGTGTGATTGAGGACGGGTGCCAGTAACTTTGAGTGTGGCCCCAGAGGTTGGTGATCCGTCGTGGTCATTTACAAGCTATACCCCGGGATTCCGCACCTGGCCCTCGGAGTGCATCCCAGTGCTCGGGGGTTCCACTGTCCGGAACGCCCTGTGATACCAGATCTGCCTGGGCTCCCCGCTGGAGAGGCGAGTGGGACACCGGCTGCTCTAAATAGGAGAAACACCAAGGGGGTGTAGAGGGACCCGGCCGGGTCCAGTGATGTGAGAGACGAGCGGCAGCGACTGGTGGGACCGTCGTGACAGTGGTGAGTTGGGACTGCCTGCTGCAGGGTGACTCCGGGGTCAGGTCGGATCAGGCCCCGGCGAAAGGGATTTGGCGGCGCCTGGGGCCAGTGGAGGCGTTGTGCGCGGTGTCCGGTCAGGCTGCCTGGACATTGTTGGCTGTCGGCCCCCGAGGAGTGCTTTTGCTTGTGGCCCTGTGGCATGTGGGCCCGGCGGGACTAAAAGAAGGACTCTGTGGTGTTGGCTGCAGCCCCTGGGCCTACAAATTGCATTGGAGGACGGCCTGCTTCGCCTCTGGCCTACACGGCTAGCCCAGGACTGTGAGCTTGCCTGCAAGGAGTTCCTATTGCTTGGGACGTGGAGAGATGACGCAGGGTGGGGCCGGGGGTGGCGAGAGCAAGCAGGGGCCGATGGACAAGTTCACCGGGGTGGCAGGCCCTTGGGGATCCCAGGCGCCAGCAGCCGATGTCACCCTCCTCCGCCAAGACCTGCGGAACGCAGTAGATCGAATCACTAGTGCGGAGACCCGTATCACTGAAGTTGAAGATGATGTCTCCATCCTAAAGAAAAAGGTTGCGTCCATGGAACAGATACAGAAGGGGCTGGCCATGAGGGTCGAGGATGCCGAGGGGCGCGCTCGGCGGAATAACCTCCTTTTTGTGGGCTTTCCGGAGGGCTGCGAGGTGGACAAGGTTGAAGACTTCTTGGCGTGATGGTTGGAGGGCTGGATCCCAGCGGACACGTTATCTCGCTGCTTTGTGGCGGAGAGAGCCTATCGGGCGCTCGTGAAGAAACCCCCTGTGGGAGCGCGCCCACGGCCGATCATAGCCAAGTTTTTGAACTACTCAGATAGAGATACCCTCCTGCGGCAAGCCAGACTCAAGGGCGAACTAATGCACAACAACGCAAATATCCTCATCTTTCCGGACTACACAAGGTTGGTGCAGCAGCAGCAGCGTCCGTCGTTTCTTGCGGCTAAGGCCCGCCTTCGTGACCTTAAACTCCATTACGTGTTGCTTTACCCGGCGCGGTTGCGGGTGATCTACAAGTCCCGAACCTTGTTCTTCGACACTCCGGAGGACAGACGAAACCGTGAAAGTTAGGGTCATCACGGCCAGAGACGGGGAGTCAGACTCCTCCTCCAGTGGCACTGCCCGGGGGGGCGGGGGGGCTCAGAAGCCAGAGTCGGCGCCGCGGAAGGTCGAGCTCGAATAGGGGTTTGCGATAGGACTCGGTCACCCGCAGAGACAGCCCCTCACAGGAACAGCAAACTGATGGAACTTGATGGTTGGGGGCCATGAACGTGACTCAATGCATATAGTGGGTGTGGATGCTCAGGTGCACTGTTGCTTTAGGCTGGGAGCCCTTCCCGGTTTGGATGGGTGGGTGGGAGTGACAGTCTAGTTCCCATGGGCTGGCACAAGGGTATCCATTGGAGGACGTGGGGCTGGGTCTCCCGTTGGGGACCAGGCCGCGATCCGACCGAGACAGGTGCTTCCATGTTTGGGAGGTACGGGGAGGCGGGAGGACGGGGGGGTTGGGGTTGGGGGGTGTTTGCGTATGCTTTGCTGCTCGTTATTTGCCATGTACCGCACCGGCTGTGCCATGGGGACACTTGTCCCACATGTGATATACTACTCAAATGTCTGCTGTCGGGGAGGGAGGGTGGGTAGGCCCTGGTTCACTGCGTATCGTGAGCTGGAATGTGCGGGGGATGCTGGACAAAGTTCAGCGGGGGCGATCTTTCAGTGCGTCAAAAGAATGGGAGTGGATATACTGTTGTTGCAAGAGACCCATCTGCTAGGCACGAAGGCCCTATGTCTCCAGCGCTCAGGGTTCACACATGCATACCACGCGGGCTTTTCGAGGGGCTCAAGGGAGTGGTAGTCCTTATACATCGGAGAGTGCCATATATACACAAACGCCTATGGACAGACACACAGGGCAGGTACCTCTTTCTGCAGGGCGAAATTGGAGGGGATAGCGTGATTCTTGGTATCGTGTATGCCCCGCCGCCGCTACAGTGGTCCTTGGTGGAGCGGCTCTTGTCCCTTTGGGGTGCCATGCCGAATGCCCTGTCCATTGTAGGGGGAGATTGGAATGATGTCTTAGATAGGAGCTGTGAAAGATGGCGGAGTGTGGTGGCAGTCCTGGCACCGGAGGGGGAGGGGCCCACCACTAGGCTGCATGCATTGACAGTAGGCCTTGACTGGTTAGACACATGGAGGTATAAACATGGGGCTCGCAGGCACTCCCCGTATTTCTCTGCGGCACGCGATTCCTTCTCCAGATTGGACTACATTTTCATCCCCAGGGCGCTGGCCCACAGGGTGCTGTCAGCGGAGATTCTGCCGCGGGCGCTTTCGGATCACTCACCGGTAGCCATCACGCTCAATGTAGGCGCGGCCAGGCAGCCATATTGATGGCGAATGTCGGCCTGGCACTTGACGCAGGACGAGTACAGAGCGCACATGACTGTCGAGATTGACCGGTACCTGGCCACGAATTTGGGCTCAGTGGACTCCCCGACTGTCCTCTGGGAGGCCATGAAGCCGACAATGCAAGGCGTGGATGTATCCTGGTGCGCTGTGGCCCGGAGAGAGAGGCGTAAGGATCTAGTGCGGCGTGAGGCAGAGCTGGAGGCGTTGGAACGCAGGGGTTGAGAGGAGGATGGAGGCACCGCCAGACGACAACTGGCTCTGGCGCAACAGCAAAATGCCACGGTCCTCATGGACGAGGCGAGGCAGGCCTGGCTGGCCACTCGCAGTCGGATCTATCAGTGGGGTGACAAATCTTGTAAGATGCTACACCGCCTATGTCAGGGCATCATGCATGCTCAGCCGCTGCCTCGGATTGAGACCCCTGAGGGGGAACCCATACTTGAACCCGCAGCGATGGCAGAGAGCTTTGCCGGGTACTACGAGGGGTTGTACATGCCCCGGGAGTGTCTGGAGGCCGAGACTGTACAGCGCTTCATAGACGATCTTCCCCCGAGAGCCGTTTCGGATGAAGTGCGGGAACTCTTAGATCGGCCCCTGACGGATGAGGAGCTGGGTGAGGCCATGGGCGAATTAAATCCGGGTAATGCGCCGGGCCCGAACGGATTTCCAAGCGAATTTTTCTGCCGGTTTTTGGTCCAGCTGGGTCCACACTTCCGGCCGCTACTAGAGGAGGCGTGCGAGAGTGGGGCGCTCCCACTGGACTGGCGATATGCTGAGGTCTTGGTTTTCTTGAAGCCCGGGCAACCCATCAAAAATCATGCGTCCTATCGCCCCATCTCCCTACTAAACACGGAGGCGAAGGCCCTGGCCACAGGCTCAAACCCTATATTACAGACCTGGTTCATCCGGACCAGGCGGGATTCATGCCGCGGAGGGCCACTCAAAACAATATTAGGAGGGCCCAGGTCGCGATATCTGCCTGGAGGTACCTTGAGGAGCCGGCGGCGCTGTTCCTAGCAGACATGGACAGGGCCTTTGACTCCCTGAGCTGGACTTATTTGTTTGCCCTACTGAGGCGCCTTAATCTTGGTCCGAGATTCCTGAAATATGTTCAACTACTATACACCGGCCTTACGGCATACGTCCGCGTTGGAGGGGCGGTCTCCCGATCGTTTCCGGTTCAGCGGGGGACGCGGCAGGGCTGTCCCCTATCCCAGTATATTTGTGCTCACGATGGAGCCTCTCGCGGCGTGGGTGCGCATCGATGCCCAACTTGAAGGGTTCCGGTGGTCTTCAGACCACACTAATAGAATTGCGTTATACGCGGATGATATGTTGTTCTTTCTCACTGACTTGGCCCGTTCTGGGCCGCGACTTTTGCGCATACTTCAAATTTTTGGCGAAACCTCTGGCCTTCACATGAACTCGAGCAAGTCCACGCTCTGGATATTGGGTGGTGAGCGAGTCGTAGGTGACTGGGCGTCAGGCCTCCAGCTGGCGACGGATAGGGTGAAATATCTGGGAGTATACCTAACTGAAGATGCGACGGTGTCCCGCGATCGCAACCGTACCCCGGTTTGGGATCGCACACGCGAGGACTTGAAGGTATGGCCTAAGATGCCGCTGTCTATTCTGGGCAGGTCTGCCATTTTTAAGATGGTGGCGCTGCCATGCCTGGTGTACCAACTGCAAAACCACTCGCATGTGATCCCGCCCCCGCTGGTTCTGACAGTTGAATTCATCGCTTAGTGGCTTTCTGTGGGAGGAGGGTGTTGCGCACGTGGCCCTGAGGATGTGCTTCCTGTCCACATACACTGGGGGATTGGCCACGTCAGATGTACTCTCATACTACCAAGCGGCTCACCTCTTAGTGCTAAACGACTGGTAGTATGGAGACCGAGATGACCCGAGGTGACCCGGCCTATGCGGTGGAGAGGACGCTGATGGGCTCTGCATCTTTATATGCGCTGCTGTACTCGGCGCCACTTCGGAGATCTCTTCCCGCGGCCACGCAAGTGATTTTTCACGTGTGGAGGCAGGCTTTGCGTAGGATGGGGTGGTGGATTGTACTTACCCAGGAAACCCCCGTCTGGCAAAATGGTCGGCTGCCCCAGTTAAATGCGCTCAGGGGCTTTCAGGGATGGGATGCAGTAGGTATTTCTACCCTCGGTGATGTTATGTCAGGGTGTGCCCTCAAATCATTTACAAACCTGCAGGAGGAATTTGGGATGCCCCACACCCTGTTCTTCCGCTACCTTCAGTTTCGTCACGCTTTGGCCCCCCCATCTGGTGGGCCTGGAGCAGCTTCCCGAGTTAAGCCCTCTGGAAGCAAAAATCTTTATTGGGGAGTTGCCGGACAAGGAATTGTCACGCATATACCAAACGCTAATGCGCCACTGTTCATCGGATCTGCTTGGCCTTAGGACTGCGTGGGAACAGGATGTTGGAGAGTTAGATGAGGAGGACTTGGTGGAGGTCCTTGAAAGTCCCAGGGGGGCAGCAATATCCACGCGCCTGATTCAGTTCCGCTATATACACCGCACATACTATATCCGGCAGTGTCTGAGGAGGGTGGGCATGATAGCGTCCTCTGAGTGTCTCTGCTGTGGGTTCGAGGCGGGCACCCTGCTGCACATGGTCTGGGAATGCACAGCGCTGCGAGGGTTCTGGGTTGGGGTACATCGTTGCCTGGCGGAGGTTCTGGCCTGGGAGGTTCAGAGGGACCCCAAGAACACATGGAGAAAAAATATTGCCTTTCTGCCAGAAATGGAATAGTTCAAAGCTCGGTTTTAATAAAAAAACAGGGCTGTCTGTAGTCCTATCACTGAAAATACAAGAATTGAAAAAAATATTATTGTCTACGGGTGCTCGTGGAAGGCAATTTCTATGGACTGGAATCTAGAGAATGCTAAAGTGATTCTGGAATTTTACTGACCTCTACTGGTCGTTTTCTATCAAGACAGTTAAATAGAGGCAGTTGCACGATAAATTAAAAAAAAAGAAAGTCCCTCAGCAGAAAGCAATTCTGGTATTCTACTGACCTCTACCGGTCGTTTTCTATCAAGACAGTTAAATAGTGGAGAAGTGTGGCTCAGGGGTTAGAGGCGGCAGACCCGGAAGCTGAGATCGGCCCTGGACCAGGGTTCAATTCCCCACCTCGGCGGGTATTGGGCTAAAAATTCCACGGACTCGATAATTCTCGCTCCGGTGCCTTCTCGACTCACGGGTTCACACTCTGCGACTCTGGGCAATAGCTTGCTTAATCTCCACAACGGCCCCTCGCGGCGGGATGCCTGGCTTTCACCTTGTGGATACCCTGCTGGGGTTATCTCACAGGGGAATACCAGGACGGGTTCCCTAAGCAAGCGCCGGGACACCCACTGCGGGTAGCTGTGCGCTATATAAGCTCAAATACATTTACATTTACATAGAGGCAGTTGCACAAGCGGAAAGCAATTCTGGTATTTTACTGACCTCTAGTGGTCGTTTTCTATTAAGACAGTTAAATAGAGGCAGTTGAACACTTACTGCTTAACACATAGTATAATCTAAGGTAAACATTTTATTTTACCAGTCCTTTTAATTCACTATCGCATATGAGAGCACCTTCAACTATGTGATCTCAGAATACAAATTGTACAAAAACCCATTGTTAATGAGTTAATAAACTATAATGTTGCTCTATCTATAGAATCTAGGAATACAGGTATCGCATGACAACTTTCTTGCCTTTTAGTTCACTAACGGCACTGTCGCCATGGAGAGGGCGGAGGTAGGAACGGTTCTAAATTCATATTTTAAATCTATCACTTTTAATAAGTACCTCTGTGCAGTGCTAGGTGAGGTATTAACATCAAGGCGGCCACATAAAATCTTTTGACTTTTGAAAAAACTATATCATATTTTAGTGATGTTGGTTGTATGAATTACATGGCATACATTTTCAAGGCTAGGCTCATGCATGGGCTGTAAGAGCCAAGTCATAATTTTGGCTGGGTTCTGGCTTGGCTCGCCCTTATTTTTTGGCTTGACCACTTCTACCTGCAACCCATAACACTTCAACTGTGTGGTGGTCATCATGCTATACATAGAAACACTTCACACATAGGCTCACAGCAAAAGCAACACTCTTTCTAGCACACACCCACACGTGTTGTGAGCTCCAAACATGGACAAGCGCTTCGGCACACCACATAGGGGTAGTAAAACAGAAACTACAATACAATACAACTTTTTCTCACCTGTCATTTCAGCCATATGTTCCTGCGGTATACCCATTACATTGTAGCAGGCTTCAATCTGCTGGGCCACTAGAGGCTTGGTGGGGGCCATAAATACCATCTTGCCAGATGGATACCCCCTGTAGAAGTTGTACAAGACCACAGCTGTGATTAAGGTTTTGCCCAGGCCAAAGGGTAGACAAACCAGGCTGTTCTGCAGCAGGGCTCTGTGGACGATTTTGAATTGATACTCTCTGATCGGCACATTGGTAGGGTAAATCCAGGCACTCACGGCTTCCAGATCGAACCCTGGCAGGGTCTCAGAGCCTGCCTGCGAGGGTCCCTCCCCAGAGCACACTTCAGCCTGTTTTTCCTAAGTCTGGTAACAGGTGGGGGCCAGGGTCTTCACCACCTCATTAACCTCAACTGACGGAGGTCATCATCATCCTCCTCTTGCTCTACTTTTAAGGATGGTGGGGCAGAAAGTAGAGGGCCTGCAAAGCAGTGCCCCCCTTTACCAGTGACTGGCTCGCTATGCCCACCCCTTACGGACTGGGGGTGCGACCCCCAAGTCTGGGAAGGGTCTTTTGCTTTCCACTCATTGCCCTTCGAAATAATGGTGTTTTCAGGCACCGGGTACCCTTCCCCTCCTGCCCCAAGAGGCTGCATAGGTCCAGCCCATCTGATGGGATGGTGGTTATCAACCATCTCAGAAGGACCACTGTGCCTTAGGAAATATGGCTCACATTCTCCGTCTGGAAATGACTCTGCAGTCTGGGCTGTCAGTATGATGCTAACTCTGAAACCTATGATGCTAGCTACACTGTCCTTCGGAATGTCAGAACTTCAGAATATACTTGAATAAGGCACTTCTTTCGTAATGCTTAGAAGAAGAAAACCGGAAGTGAGATCACAGCTCTTGTAGTCCTTTTTTAAAGTGGTGTCATTCACACTACGTTTTACAGGCCGCCATCTTGGAATGGTTTTCTTTTCCGATCATTTTATAATCTGCGACGTCTGGCAGCTTCCATAGTACCTAAAGCAGGTTTGTTATTCATACAGTTTACTTTTGGCTTAAAAGCCGTCTTATATTATACGTAGGCAGAAGAAGTTTATTTTTTATATTTTTGTTGTTGACGTTTTATGTTTTTTTAAAGTGTTATTACCATGATAATGTGTGCTCTATCCATCCGTCAGACTGTCTATCCAGGGGTTTAAGTCGGATGAAACAAGCATTTGCAATGCAATAGGACTTGCATTTACGTGAGACCTATTGCATTGCAAACGGGGTCAGGGGGGCGAGAAGGCATGAACAACGGGAGTGCGAGTGGGTCGAGAAGGCACGGACTGCAAGAGGGTGGGGGAGAAAGCACTGGAAGAAAATAGTGCTCACAATCTAAATTAAACATACCGTGCAACACTCGAAGGAAAGGTGCCAGTAGCCATGGAAGTATACAAATGACGAACTGGCTATAATAAGGAGGGATTAACAAGCCTTATAATCAATCAGACTGCAGCATTTACAAAAGACAATGACAAAAGCCAATTAAAAACATGGGCGGAGAGTGTGCTGAGCTATCACTCCACACTCCATTACTGCATGCCTCGCAAAGAGAGTAGCTCATGTGCGCTGCCGCTATAGGCTCGACCTAAAAAGGAAATGATGAAAATTGGGGAAACATAATAAGAAGGGGACAAATAGAAAGGGTGGGCATTATGAGAGAAAGGAAAGAAAGAAAAAGTAAGGGTGAGAAACAAAAGATGGGTAGATAGAGGAAAGCCAGAATAGAAGGAAAGAAACATGAAATGAAATAAAAGGGGAAAAGTCATCGAAAGGATGGAAATGTTAAAGTAAGGGCAAAGGGAATGGTGAAATGATAGCTGGAAGAGTGAAAGGATCAATAGGTTAAAGGATGAATAAATAGGAGTATATTGAAGGGGTAGATGGAGAAGAGTAAAGGGTGGATTGGTTAAAGAATGGATAGCTGGATGATGGGTGGTTGTGTGAAAGGATGGCTACTTATATGAATGGACAAAAGGATTCATGGATTAATGGATGGAAAGGTGAATATATTTACAGAAGAATGAAATATTTACTAGTTAGAATGTTGAAATGGATGAAAGTAGGATAAGAGTGAAGAGAACATTTCTTGTGAGGGTCAGGTTTGCTTGCCTTGAGTGCTCGGTGTGAGAATAGATGTATGATTCAAGTGGGCAGTATTTTGTTTTTCTGGTTACTCCCTTGCAGGGAAGTATTAATCTTAAAGGCTCTATTTTAGAATTTGAGTCCTACAGAAATCAATTTCACAAAGCCAAAATCAATTAGTCTATAAATCTAAGTGCAAAGCTGAGTTAAGGTACAGAATCAAATAGGAACTCAAAGCTCTAAGCATCAAAATGTAATGTAGAGAATGGGGACGCAACCCGCATGGATTTGCTTCCTAAGAGAAGTGGGAAAGGATCTCCTGTTGCATCAAGAAAACACACACTTTTATAGCGCTCCGGACCATAGCTGCCAAGTTTTCAGTTTGCATATGTGTGATAGTTCCATGGTTTCAGTGTACTCAACAGTGACAGTCTACAGCCAAATTTGTGACACTTTGGAGTTGTTTTTCGTGACACAGACAGACGCATGATATATATGCACTCAGGCTGGGCATCTGGGTCGCAGCGGTCGTGCCTAAGGCAAGTTCGTCTGTGCCCGTCCTCATTCCAGGTGTGCTCAGCACCAACCCCCTGCCGGTTTTGGCCCCCATGACTGCCCCCAAGTCAGCGGGTCAACTTTTCAGCAACATGATGGTCGGTATTACAGCAGAGAAGAATTACTCTCCTGTAATACTGAAACACAGCACTGCTCAGGCCCCCCTATGTCCCTTGGGGCTACACTATTTTTCTATTCTTGCCCAGTTTCTTCTCTTAAGCTCAAGCACCTATCGATACAATTCCCTTGAACAATCCGTGGGCAGCTCACCAAAATGCACGGCAGGATGATTAAATTGCACTTTGCTAAATGCCCGATCCCTTACTAAACATGCAATGGAAATGGCTGACTTCTTAGACCGCGTGATTATTGACATAGCTTTTATAACAGAGACTTGGGCTGATGTCGCATCTGGCCCAGGCCTGGTTAGTGCCACCCCTCCTGGTTACTTGCTAACCAGACTGGACCGTATTGGGTATAGAGGCGGTGGCCTAGCAATTATCTCTAGAGTCAACTTTAAAGTCAGATTTGACCCGATACCTCACCCTGGAGGCGAAGCCTTGAACTTTAAAATCAATCTTACCAGCCACTACTTCTTCAATGGAGTCCTGATTTATCGTCATCCTGGCCCTAAAAAGCTCTTCCTAGATATGGATAGGTCCCCATGAGACATAAAAGCCAACTCTTCCATTTCACTATTCTTGGCAAATTCAACTTTCACCTGGAAAATAAGGACAATCCAGATACTCTAGCTCTTACTGCCTCCTTCTCTCTTCTAGGGCTATAACAACTAGTCCGTGCTCCTACGTATTCCGCAGGCCATACCCTAGACTGCATCCTCTCAAACTGTCCCCTCATTCAGGTAGCCCAGCCTGTACTGTTAACCTGGTCAGACCATAGGGCGGTAATGTTCAATCTGAACTTGAGAGATCACAGTCTGAAGGAGCCCAAGAGCGTACCTAGGACTAGTCATCGACCCTGGCACTTGATCTCTGAAGGCACTTTCTCAGGGGCCCTTAAAGACTCCATCATGCCAATAGCTCCTAACCTGGATCAAGCAACGGTGGACTACCATAAATGGATCAGTGACTCTATTGATAGCTTAGCTCTGGCCAAATGAGGAAACAATAAGAGAACCTCTTCATCCGAACCCTGGTTCAATGAAGAGCTTGGACTGGCCAAACAATTATGCAGAAGACTAGAAAGGAACTGGAGGCTGAATTACTGCAGGGAGTACAAAGACTCCTATAAAGAGAAACTGCAACAGTACAAAAAAACTCCAGACCAAAACTAAATCCAATTTCTTTATAAAATGATTACATCACTCTCAATACTCCTAAAGAGTTATTCTCAACTGTGGTCAAGCTTAGGAACCCTTCCCCAGCCAGTAACCTGAACGCTGATACCTCTTTTTGCAATCAACTTGCCACCTTTTTTAAAACCAAGGTAGAAGTGATTTTTAATTCCTTAACCACAAGTGCGGACTCTGGGGGGGCCATGTACGGCTGATAACCCTCAGGGTTTAACGATCATAAAGGAGGAAAAGCTATTCTAAACCCAGACGTGGTGATACCTTCCCAAACTAACAACCCCACTTTCAAGTTACCAATCTGTTCAGGCAAATTAAGTCAGGATCACCGTTCGACCCATGCCCGCCTAGAATTCTCCAATTGGGATCAAGCATAGTTCCTAGCCATCTTCTAAGGATTTTTAATCAAATGCTTTGATCTGGGTACTTCCCCAAAAGCTGTAAAGTCGCGTCAATTCTCCCTCTTTAAAAAAAAATGATTAATTGGGATGCTGACATTCCTAATAAGTATAGGCCAATATATCGATCCCCCCTTTCCGGACAAACTGATAGAGAAAGCCATAAACACTGAGCTCTCTCTTTACATCCAGGAACACGATCTACTGGACTCCTCCCAGTTTGGTTTCAGAGGCCAACATAGCGCTGAGACAGCTTTGATTGGAGCCGCAGAAAATGTCAGAGCAACTTTAGACAAAGGAGGGAGCGCTGTCCTCATTTTACTTGAACTTTCGCCAGCGTTCGATACTGTAAACCATCAACTCCTGATCAACCTGATGTTCAAGATGGTATTGGAGGTACTGCGCTTAGTCTCCTTAGCTCTTTTCTCTCTGACAGAATGCAGCATGTGGAATGTAATAGCCACAGATCTACTTCTTTCACCCTTCCCTGTGGTGTTCCACAGGCATTTTCACTGAGTCTCACTCTTTTTACCTCTTTCGGTGCTCATGACGAGTTCAGCTCGTCATGAGGCACCGTGGCACTGTGCTCATGATGAGCTGAGCTCGTCATAACTGCTGCGGAACGCCCACGCGGGGATAATTCCCCTGCTGTGCTGAGCGTTCCATTGAGCGGGCGTGGTCATGACGAACTCAGCTTGTCATGAGCACAGCGCCACCGTGCAGCATGACGAGCCGAGCTCGTCACAAGCACTGCGGCGCCGCACGTGGCCCCCCTCCCCCCGCGTCGCGGGGGAATTAGCCCCGCGGCGAAAGGGTTAATCTGTACGTTACACCTCTGGCCTTACTGATCAAAGGCCTTGGCTTCTCGGTTGTCTCCTATGCTGAGAACACCCAGATTGTGGCGTCAGTCACAGAGCATGCCGACAACACAGCTAACTGTTTCCACAACTGTATGCTTCAAATAGGAACATGGATGTCTATCAACTGCTTAAATCTGAACTTCAATAAAACGGAAGTGCTACTGTTTGGCAACAATCCATCATTTTGGGGCCCCAGTTGGTGGCCTCAGGAAATGGGTCCACTCCATACTCCTGTGCCAAAGGTGACAAATCTGGGAATTCCGTTTGATAAAAAACTTTTCTTTGTGGGACATGCCAATGCGATCATCTCATCTTGTTTTTTCATTTTTAAATCTCTCAGGAAGATCTTCCCCTGCATCCCTCTGGACCTGCAGAAAGCGATGAGCACCACTCTAGTCTTTGCTAAAATAGACTATTGCAACGGGCTCTTCCTGACGGCCCACAAGAAAGCCTTAGACAAACTACAATTGGTCCAGAAAGCGGCTGCCAGGCTGCTATAAGGGATTCCAAAATATCGGGATCCAAGTCTCTCCTATTACTTCACTGGCTTAGCCTTTAAAGCCCTCTACTCTGAGGGGCCAGTCTCTATTAGGCAACTCTTTCATCACTATATCCTGGCCAGAAACCTAAGATCGGCCTCCCAGGCTAATCTGGTTGTCCCCAAGTTCAGGAGGGCTAATTGGGGAGAAAAGAGTTTTGCAGTCATGACTGCTAAACGCTGGAATACTATGCCACTTATCCCCAAAACCTCAAACAATCTGCCCACCTTTTGCTAAGCGCTTAAAACCTGGCTTTTTAATAATTGGTTCAAATATGTTTCTTCATGTCTCGGGAGCCTTGCTGCTGTCTGGGGTTTTGCTACTTTTCATCTCTATCCCCCTGGAGTTTGCGCCTAGACACCCGTGGGTATGAGTGCACTTTAGAAATCCTATATTCATTTCATTAATCTGAATCATTCGCCTGTGTGGTGCCAGAGTTCATGTGATCATGTTATGTGACTATGAAGAGCACTGCCACACATGGACCAGAATAAAAAAATTGGCAGACTGAATCTATGTTGCTGACTCGGCCTCTGCTGATTTAGATTTTATTTAATGGTCATAGTGCTTGAAACTGTGTTTTTTTAGGTCTCGCTGAGCCAGCGCATGTGTTGCTCTGCGAGACCTTTAGTAGTGTGCTTTTAAAAGTGCTACCCTAGGCTTCTGCTGGCCTAGCGCAAGCATTCACGCGCGCAGCCGCCAGCTTTCAAAGCCCAATGCTTTGCTTTGCTTTGCTTGCTTGCTAAACACTCCTCCGCCCCTCCTCCGCCGGGTCTCGCGTTAATTCTAAACATATGTGCAAATGCGCTGCTTTCACTTTCGCTCGCGTGCGCACCACTTTCGAAGCCGGGCTTGTTGTAGAAGGTACCTAGCAAAGCTTTTCAGACTTCCCAATGAAGTCTTCAAATGTGTTCATGTTTAGTAAGGCCAGCTGTAGTTAAACAGCAAATGGGAAAGTCCACGTCACCATTTTTTTGTTTTAACTTGAAGTGTTACATCGTTGCTTAAAGTGCGTCGTTGTTGCACATCACTTCACTCGTGGTTCGGGCAGAACACCACAGGAAAACATTTTTCTCGTACTTTTCAACTTGATACTTTGACGCTTACGCATGTGCACTAGTAACATTGGACCCACTGCTGCATCCCAAGGGCATGTTTTGTAATCCGATTTGACTGACTTAATAGGATATCCTTCTTGTTTGTTATGCGTGTGTAGCAGCATCTCATTTCCTGCTTTTCTATTATGCCACCCTCTCTCTGCCTTTACCTGCTTCAATCGTTCTTCGATGCTTCTCTTGTGACCCAAACATTCTTCTGAAGGATTCATGGTGTCACTGGGGACCCTTTCTTGCAGTCCAGAATTATCTTTAGTCCCCTGGAGCCACTACTCCGCTCAACACATTCCAGCTGCTGCAGCTGTTAACATTGGCACTTCCACTTTACGCAAGACTGTGCTGGACGTCAATTCAATCACGGTATGGTACGGTTAGTAGGGGCATATCACTGAATAACGGTCTCGACCATAGAAACAGAAAGAAGCCACACATTCAGCTCGAATTACCTTCACAGGCACGACAACAGATTCTGGCGTTGACAAGGTAGTTAATGCAGCAAGAGCTATTACAAATAGGGAATACAACTTGCTTGGTGTACATTTATACATGTACATACTGATTGATAAACGTGTTAACATACACATATTTGTGTAGGAATACTTATAACTGCCTTATCCAGCATCCAAAATTGTAGAGTTACCACCGTTCCTAGTGAAGAATACCGGCCATCCTTTCATGTTTTAAGATTCTGCTAAGGCCCGGACATGCTTCTTAAGTAAAACTTTAAGTTAAATCGTCCGTATTTGTTTTTTACATTACCTTTCTGTCTTTGCTGTAGAACACATTTTAAAGTATTTTCTTCTAATATTTGCTAGTTAAAGGTTAAAGTATGTACTGATCAGGATAAAAAATGTCTGCTACTGTTTTTCTCATTTTTGTACCAGCTGGCACATTAAAATGATGTAGGCAACAGGGAGGGACTTAAAAAAGGACAATATTTATGGGGGTCCAGTGTACGTGTCCTGTCTTAATCTTGTAACCAAAAGATGTACAAAGTTCCCCAAGCGGGTAGTATTAGTATGGCTAGATGGTCTCTCTCTCTCTCTCTCTGAGTGAATGTGTATCCAAGCGTCAGGGAAAAAGTGTCCCTTGTCGGAACTAGGGATGCCTCACACAACTTACTAGCTTCATGACTGCTGTCATTTTGCCAGGAGGTTGTCTCGTCTCATCATCGGCTTCCTGCTCCAGCGTCAGGCCGGCGCTGCAATGCCTGACGGGTAGCACTGAGTGCTACGCTTTTGTGGAGTTCTTTTGTTCCTGGCCGTAGATCAAGTGTGTGTGAGGGGCCTAAGTAGGTGGAGTAGTGAGCGTGAGGGGGTGTGTGTTAAAAAAGGTTAGTATAGTCCACTAAGACACCTTTATTCATGTGGCTAACTACCTTATTAAAATTGGTGAAGGGAGGGGTACCGGGACTCAAAAACTAAGGAGATTGGTCTTGTTCAACCCTCGCCTATGATCAGGTCGACATGTTTCATGCCCTATCGGCAATTCTTCAGGACCTAGGTTTGTGCTCATAAACTCATATTCAGCCCGGGACGGGCTAGGGAGTGTGTATTATACAACCTGAGGGGTCAAAGACCGAAGCAGGTAGGTGTCCTGCGTAGGAATCCACCCCTCAGTCTCTTAATGCTGGTCCCCACAGTCTGTTCTCGTGGAACCTGCGCTGTGAGATAAGTATCTTAGCAGCACGATGACTCTGCCTCTCGGCACCTAAACCCACATACCAGCGTGTCGCGTGTTCGTGATAAAACCGGCCAGGTGGCAACCTTACATGTTTTTATTGTTATTGCATTTGTATGGCGACCACTAGCCCGGACGAGGCGTTGAAGTTCTTAATGTTGGGCAGTGCTCCGCTCTGAAACCCAAGGTTACTGGCTAATCCAGGGGTTATTGGTTAGTCTTATTTATTATGAATAGTCTGTCATACATGCATCAGCTTCTGCACTGTGTTTGTGGATCGTTTTACTTGCCTGCTCTCTGCTGTATAAAGGTCGCCAGGCAGCTTTGGAAACCCCTTGTGAGGCTGTCTTATACAGGGGCTGGGACTGCGAGACCCAGGTTGCAGCGCAGGATCACCAGAGCGCACCTGGAGTCTCTTCCTGCTCCGCACCGATTGGCTGGCTGACTAGGATTGGCCTGTGATTGGCTGCCTGCCTCCCTAACTGCTCGCGGCCCCCGCTCCGCGGGTGCCGCTCGTAGCATCAGCTTCTGCACTGTGTTTGTGGATCGTTTTACTTGCCTGCTCTCTGCTGTATAAAGGTCGCCAGGCAGCTTTGGAAACCCCTTGTGAGGCTGTCTTATACAGGGGCTGGGACTGCGAGACCCAGGTTGCAGCGCAGGATCACCAGAGCGCACCTGGAGTCTCTTCCCGCCTCTGCTCCGCACCGATTGGCTGGCTGACTAGGATTGGCCTGTGATTGGCTGCCTGCCTCCCTAACTGCTCGCGGCCCCCGCTCCGCGGGGGCCGCTCGTAGCATCAGCTTCTGCACTGTGTTTGTGGATCGTTTTACTTGCCTGCTCTCTGCTGTATAAAGGTCGCCAGGCAGCTTTGGAAACCCCTTGTGAGGCTGTCTTATACAGGGGCTGGGACTGCGAGACCCAGGTTGCAGCGCAGGATCACCAGAGCGCACCTGGAGTCTCTTCCTGCTCCGCACCGATTGGCTGGCTGACTAGGATTGGCCTGTGATTGGCTGCCTGCCTCCCTAACTGCTCGCGGCCCCCGCTCCGCGGGAGCCGCTCGTAGCATCAGCTTCTGCACTGTGTTTGTGGATCGTTTTACTTGCCTGCTCTCTGCTGTATAAAGGTCGCCAGGCAGCTTTGGAAACCCCTTGTGAGGCTGTCTTATACAGGGGCTGGGACTGCGAGACCCAGGTTGCAGCGCAGGATCACCAGAGCGCACCTGGAGTCTCTTCCCGCCCCGATTGGCTGGCTGACTAGGATTGGCCTGTGATTGGCTGCCTGCCTCCCTAACTGCTCGCGGCCCCCGCTCCGCGGGTGCCGCTCGTAGCATCAGCTTCTGCACTGTGTTTGTGGATCGTTTTACTTGCCTGCTCTCTGCTGTATAAAGGTCGCCAGGCAGCTTTGGAAACCCCTTGTGAGGCTGTCTTATACAGGGGCTGGGACTGCGAGACCCAGGTTGCAGCGCAGGATCACCAGAGCGCACCTGGAGTCTCTTCCCGCCCCTGCTCCGCACCGATTGGCTGGCTGACTAGGATTGGCCTGTGATTGGCTGCCTGCCTCCCTAACTGCTCGCGGCCCCCGCTCCGCGGGTGCCGCTCGTAGCATCCGCTTCTGCACTGTGTTTGTGGATCGTTTTACTTGCCTGCTCTCTGCTGTATAAAGGTCGCCAGGCAGCTTTGGAAACCCCTTGTGAGGCTGTCTTATACAGGGGCTGGGACTGCGAGACCCAGGTTGCAGCGCAGGATCACCAGAGCGCACCTGGAATCTCTTTCCGCCCCTTGCTCCTCCTATATATTACGTTCCCCCGACGCTTAGCGGGACGCGTGCGGGACGCCGGGCTAAGCCCGGGCAAAGGGCGGGCCGTCTGGTGCCGTCCGGGGACGATCGAGGACGGGACGGGCCACCCCACCAACAACATCGCCCAAAATTTGCCAGGAAACCACCTGTGAAAAAATAGGTAACATTTTCTTATTTTTAACAGCAGTAATTAGCGTATCGTCCAGACTCTTACACCATTCTTGGAAGAGAATCTTCGAGATTTTATTTCATTTCCAAAGTCACTATAAAGTTGTACTAGGAAAGACAAATGGGTATAAGAAAATTACGTTCGCGCACAAAATTTATGAAGCGCATGGGAACTGAGGAAGCAGTTAGAAAATCTACTGATAATGCGATAAAATCTGGTCGCATTACGTTAACCCCGACTATCAAGGAATATTTTTCTACTCTACCATCAAAAAAGGTACTGGATATAACAACATCTACCACTAATAATAAACCACTTGGGAGTTTACGGGAATTAACGGATTTATCTGCTTCCCCCCAGCTGCTTCATAATGTAAGTGACATGGCGCCCATCAATACGTCCACTCACTCACTGAATGACCAACAACCTAAAAACTGCAACTCTAGCCTCTTGAAATCATCGACACCTGTAAAAGGCTACGAGAGCATAAATCAAACAGAGGACCAAAATATATTCAATCACAATTCAGAACAAAATAGATCGAATTTAATATCATCTCCTACAAAGAACAATGGGAGCCTACAAAAACCAGAAGTCTCAAGTATATTCAAACATAATGTAGAAGAAACAAGCCCCGAAATAAAGCTACTACATATTGAAACAAAAAAAACTTCTGCACAAGAACAAGATTCTTTTTTGGACCCTTTCCTAACCGAAAACAAAAACCCTGATACACCCACAATACCTTTATCTAAGGCTCTTTTTTCACTACAGGCAATATTAGAATCGGTTCTCTCTTTTTTAGGAAACATTCTCGAAAATTCAGATCAAACTTTGGACGTCCAAATCGGCATTTTAAAATTTCTAGTAGAAGAGAAAAGAAAAAAGGAGTCCTCAAAAATAGTAGAAAATCAATCAAAAGATATCACTAAACAAAAGGATAACGATCACAAACAAAGTAATTGTCACTCTTCTACTCAGACATTAGAAGAAGACTTCACAGAAACTTACAAAAGGAAAAAAACGGAATCTTTCAATGAATCTACGCTCTATTCTTTAAAAAGACTTTTTAGAGAAAAATCGAAAGAAAATCAAAAGCAATTTCCTATTTTTAACAAACATAGGAAAAAGGACACATATGACAAAGACTTGGTAAAGGAAAATGAAGACTCTTGTACTAAAACTAAGTCAGAAACTCTAACAGGAGATAAAACCAAGGAAACTGAGGAAAAGGGAAAAAATAAAAGAAGAAAAAAACCCATTAGAAGGATTCACAAAAAGAAAAGCCGTAAGCTCAAATTCCAAAAAAACAATATATCTCAAACAGATTTGCAGGATAAAAACGATGAGAAAAGTAAATCATATATGAGTAAAAAAGGAGAATCTCCCAAAGAAATATGTTTAGATACAAAGCCAACACTGAACCCAAGGGCGGATGAATATCTCCCAATCAGGACAGTTATAGAGACAAGACATGAAAGTATTGATGCCAATAGAAGCAATAAGAATGATAACGACTGTAGCGATAATACACAATCAAAAGCACTACAATTTGAAGAACTTTTTCCTACCGATAATATACCACTTAATAGAGGCAGGATACTCAGCCTCTTGCAAAACATACAGTCTCTTCAATTATTAACTAGTAGTGAAATAGACTTAGTAACTTTCCACAAAAATGGACAAAATAAAATCGCAATGGTTTCCTTTTGGTCTCCTGTAATACCTGGGATTATACTTAAAGAAAAAGAAATAATACATAGATTTGGATATGATGTAATTGAGAAGGCTGAACTCAAAGGAAATAAAAACTATAAAACCGCAAACAACAACATGCAACTAATCTCTAATCCAACTCCAAACAAAGGCCCTAGATCTACTTCGATGTATAAAGACCCAGGGGCTACCTATCTAAGAGATTTGCGACAGGGAGAAGTGATCCTGAAAATTCGTGTGAACAAAGGGGAAAGGGAAGTGTGGCACTTGGAATCAAACGAGAACAAAGCTACTGACATTGATAACGAGAAGTCGTGGACCTGGTTGTCGGGGATGCTGAACTGCAATAAAAGTTCTAGTCAATTGAAGTATCCTGTTTAACCAAGGTCTAAAACTTATATCGTGGAATATCGCAGGGAGAACAACAAATAAAATGAAGGAAGTTCTCAATAACCAGCCTGATATTTTGACCCTACAAGAAACCTGGGCAACAGAACCCTTTTCACAAAAAGGGTATTATGTTTATAATATATCTGCAGAAGCTACAAATCGGGGCCATGCCAAAGGAGGATTGGCTATTTTAATAAGAGAAGAATACACATGGGAACAAGCGATAGTGGAGACCAACAGTGCCAATTTGCAATGTATCAAACTTTCTCTAAATATCAATAATAAGAGCCCACGAAGAGCAATGCTACTTTTTAACATATACGCCCCACCTGGAAGAAAGTACGACACTTTATTTGAAGATACCCTGGAAATCGTCAAACAAATAACAGAAGCCCATATGTTCCCATATTTTATGATCGTGGGTGACTTCAATGGGAAAATCTCTAATCCTGAAATAAAAAAGTGGGGAACAATCTTTGAAGAGGAAAATATGGAATCTTCTACTCCCCAATTCCCCAGAGACATTCGCTCTAATAAAAGAGGGAAAATAATGCTATCTGCACTATATAATATAAATGGGGTAATTCTGAATGGGAACATTGAAGGAGACATCCCGGCATCTTACACAAGACAGGGAAATGGGTGTCCATCGATAATAGACTATATCATTTGTGGCAAGGATCTATATGAAACCATTTCTCATCTTCATTCCAACTTCTCATTAGACAGCGATCATGCTATGATGCAACTACGTACTAATTGGTCGGTTCAGTCGGTAGCAGAAGGTCAGATGATCCTCTACAGAAATGAAACTTTGGTAAATAGTGACCAAAGACGTATCTTTTGGAACCCATCCTCTATGGACAAAATAGCAACACTGGTCAAGCAAACACACTTTTTAAAGAAATACTACTCTGAAGATCCTATAGAAAATTTTGAGAATGTGCTTACCGAACTCAAAGAGGCATTAATAAAAATGAATCTTCAAGGAAATACTGGTAATACAAAGAAGAAAAATTCAAATATAATCCGGAATACTCAGACAAAGAAAAAACTAAATAATTTGATACGAGCTCAATATTTACACTCTTCTCCTACCAAAAAGAAAGAAATAAACAAGCTGAAAAATCAATTGAGAAGAGAAAAAATAAGCAAGAAAAAAACCTATCAAGATCGCAACTGGGTCGATTTACAAATTGCTGCAAAAGAACCGAACCAAAGAACTTACTGGTCATTAATAGCAAAAATAACAGGAACAAAAAAGAAATTACTAGCAGTACCGGTTCCTCCGAAAGAGTGGGAAAGTTATCTGACAGATCTCTATAAAACTAACATGGTCAAACTTGAAGAAAACTGTCTAGATAATGTAAAGGAAAAAATAAAAGCATCAATTCCTAAAACAACAACAATAATGGTAGAAACTCACATTCGCAAGGCAAGAAGCACAGGTGCCTTTGGTCCTGACCAAATCCCTATTAAAGCCCTGCAGATGAATCCCAAGGAATGGAGTTTTTTCTTAACCCCACTATTTAACTACATTCTGACCACTGGAGTAGTACCAAAGTCATGGCAGGGGAGCATCATCATCCCTATTTATAAAAAAGGTTGCAGAACGGAAGCAGGGAACTACCGTCAAATAGCACTAATGGATGCGACCGGAAAATTTTTCGCTGCTGAAGTATTAATGCAATTAAAAAACTGGGCTTTTTCGCTAGGTCTGATACCGATGTTCCAGGCTGGTTTCAGACCAAAGCACTCTGTTACGGACAATATTGCAATAATTCAAGTTATTCTTGATAAATATGTGACACGAAGAAAACAGACGGTCTATATGGCTTTTATAGACTATTCGACCGCATTCGATCGTGTTGATCGACCCACCTTATGGAACAAACTGAAGAGTTTTGGGATCAACGAACATTTGCTACAGGCGATAATAAGCCTCCACTCTACAACGTGGAGCCAAGTCCAAATGGGGGGCGAAAAAGGTCTAACGAAAATAATAAATACAGAAAATGGTCTCAAACAGGGCTGTTTACTAGCTCCTATGTTATTCTCGCTATATCTCAGTGACCTGCCAAAGCAGTTACAGCAAGGCTCAAGCCTGCCTCCAAAAGTAAACAAACAAAGTATTCATTCGTTGCTCTATGCAGACGATATAGTAATGTTTGATTTAACACCATTCGGTTTGCAAAATTCACTTGATATTTTGTTTCAATACTCTAACAAAAATTTCTTAATTCCGAATGTAAAGAAAACAAAAGTTGTTGCTTTCTCTGGGAGGAGAAAAAGTGTTAAATACACCTGGAAGCTTGGAGAGGAAAAAATTGATGAAGAAAAAGAATATACATATCTTGGCAGGATCCTCTCAAAGAATCTAACAAATTTAAAACACATAGATAAATTAACAAAGAAATCTGAGATTCATGCCGGAGCACTCTCCAGACTTTATAGTGCCACGGGGAGCAGACATTTTTCATAATTACTGAAAATTTATAAAGTGAAAATCCCTGCAGTCCTCTCTTATGCCACGGAATATATCCCTATAAAACAATGGGGCTTCATGGATCGCCAGGAGGGAAAAATTCTGAAAAGAATGATGAAGGTTCCAGTTTCAACACCAGTACAGGTTCTAAGGTTAGAATTTGCAATAACAAGTGCCTATGCCACGGCTGTGGCAAACATTATCAGATGGGCCTATAATCTCCTCCATGCAAAGGAGGGAACACTTAGATTTCTGCTCCAAAAGGAAACCTTTGATACAGAAGCAGCTAAGCAAACTTTTTCAGTAAATATGTCAACTGTATTTAAAATGGCTGAGATTACTACTGACATTCTACTCACATGGTCTGTATCGCAACTAAAATTATTTCTTAAATGTTTTACTCCTAGGTTGAGCTTTGATCTGGACTATGCGCATAGCAATAAACTAAAAACATTTAAATCATTTACAGAACTTATAGAGTACAAACACATTCAGCCTTATATCATGTTTTCACTGATTCATAGTGCAAGGAGGGTGATCTTGATGTTACGAATAGGGATCTTACCTGTCCAATCGTATAAATCTAAATGGTCAGTTGTGGAATCTCCCTATCTCTGTTCGTTATGTCAAGGAGGCGAACAGACTGTAGAGCATCTATTATTTGTTTGCCCTAATTCTAAAGTAGTAGAAGCTCGTGCTTCCTTTATTGAGCCTATATATCGAACCTGCAGGTTAACTAAGGAAAAAGAATTACTAACAGTAGGCAAATTGCCTCCGAACGAATTTGTATGTTATAATTTCTACAAATTTTTTAAAACTATGTTGTTTTTATATTAACCTGTGATGTATTTATTTTCCTATTCTCTGTATCTGTAGTTATGTCATTTCTTATTTTATATTTGTGGTCCTCTGTCGAGTACCAAAACAAATAAAACATTTTGACTTGACTTTTTTGACTTTGACTGTCATACATGCTAAGATTTTAGGACAGGGACGTGGGAGATTTAAAGTAAAAAAACTCGAGAGAATGAAATTTCCCCATTGACTTCTATTGTAGAACATGCAATTTCAGGTGGGAGACAGCTAACATAAAGCCATTTTTAACTTGAAAAATCGGTAGTCTCCCGCCTGAATCGGGTCTAATGGCATGTATGGTCTGGTGCTCTCAAGTAGGTCATTCAATGCATTACTCCACTGTCTTTGTGCATACATGTCTTCAGGTTTTTTATGTGTGACATTTCTAGGATTTTAGTGTGCTTGTGGGTAACAATCTACTCCCAAATGTGTGAAAATTTGAGTGACTCTTTCTCATAAGTTAATTAAAACAGTGACCAGTATTTAGTGCTAAAAGTGGAGGAGAATTTACTGGCAGTACTCCATTTACTGTACTATGGCAATGGTCAAGGAAATTCCACTGGTGGATTCCCTCCAGGTTTAGCACTGCCTCCAGAAAACCGAATATTCTCAATTAAAGCCCATCCCGGAATCAAGCCTTTTAGAGTGCTGAATCGCATATGATCGGATTTAGTGCCGCAGTGACGATATCCACGTTTTCCTTATTATTAGAGACCAGGAAACTCCTGACACACTTTCTCGTCTTGTTACCATCCACCTCTTTGCCACTTAAGGTCTGAATTAGGGTTCGGCGGGTGTGTTACTCTGTCACAAACGTGACAGACATTTTGTCTGCCGTATTACAAGTGCATTAAATCCAATGGCACTTGGGATTCAACAGATGGGAAATTTGTCACGTTTGTGACGGAGTAACCAGTCCCCTCTTTCTTTTATCTCTTGCCCTTTTTATGTCTCGGCTGGTGATAGCATTTGATAGCAGCACGCATGCGCTGCTCTTGGTATTTGAGACCTTCGGATTGGATGGGGACTTGAAGCCCCGCCCATATTTTTAATTGGTTAGCGTCATCTTCCATACAAAATGCTGGCTTCTGATGTAAAGGAGGCTTTTTAGTCCCTCCTTGTCTCCTTTTGGCCCTGCCCACCAGGATTGTATCGTTTACCGGCGGCGTGACACTCTCTCCTTCATTAGTCCGTACACACTTTTTCTTCTCACTCGGCTTTGGCAAAGTCAGCTGCGTGTTTATTTTCGCTTTGCGCTTTCATTTAAAGTGAAAGCGGGATGCAAAAATAAACACACGGCTGCCTTTGCGGCACTGCGCTTGTTCTTCTTCCGTCCGTTCTGTTTCAGACCCACTTGCTTCTTACGGTGACAGGGCCCCAGTAGTTTCCCCCAGCAACAATGCGTGTAGATAGTTGCTGTCCTCATGCCCGAGGCCAATCTTTGTGTACGTTCAAAGAGTTTGTCTGCGGACCTGGCAGTGCCTCTGTCTACTGCCTCTGTTCCGTGGATCTCATTATCCTCCCTGTGGATGGCGGAGGAATTCCTTTGAGGATTTTCATCTCTTACTTTTTTGGTAGGGGGGGAGGGAGGGTGGTGCCAGCCCTGTACAAAAGTGTTCTACCGGGGGCTGGGGCACCCGTGAGTGCAAACAGTAGGCGTTTTCAAGTTTCACCCTGTACCACTCACTGTTCCCTTATGTTTGTTCCAGGTCGAGCAAATCTGCTTTATATACAATGACCCTTTCCCTGCTTTCTCTTCACAATTGTATCCTCGATCAAGGCTCCTTTCAAACTAATGTCCTGCTGGGAAGATGCAGAAGGTGTGTCCTACTCTTTCCAAGACAACATGCTCTCGTTATGCTCTAACGTCATCTGATGTCACATTTCAGTCTCGCTCCCTTCTTGTAAGTTTTTCACTTTTTTCTGTTTCTGTATCTCCCCTCTCCTGTCACATTTCTTCCTTTGCCTCTCTTACTTAACTATTTCACCCTTTATCTTTCCTTTTCTTGATTTCTGGCTCAACGCATCTCTCTCTCCAGATACCTGTATCTACCAAATTTTTCACATTAGCCCCACATTTCTTCAGGTCTTTCTTTCTTTTATCCAATTTTCACCCGAATCCATTTCGCCTTTTCTTCTGTTCCCTTTTCCACCCACATTTCCATCCCTCTGTGGGCCCATGGTCCTTCACCCTCCCCCGTCCACATGTGCCTCAGTGACACCACACCCTTCCACTGTACCTCCAACTTCGAATTAAAAAAACAACCGCCCCCAAACAGCCGAACCGTAGTGGATGCCCAATAGCCACGGTCTGGCAGGTGGAGGCGCTGACATTTGAGGCTCTTTGTACCAAACCTGTGGCGAGGAACGCAAGGCCTGCCGCAACACGACCCATGGCAGAGTTGCGTGCATTCCTCTGTGCGCCATCTCCACCCCGTTTCTGCTGTTATCACCTTCAATTCAAACACATTTACCCAGGCAGGGCCATAGACAAAAGATCTAGCGTGCCAAAGCCCACTGGGCTGGAGCAGAGTCACTCTCGCGTCAGATCAGAGCCTCGCTTTCGATTGACCCCAGCCCTGACAGCCCTTCAGACCCTATAGGGCAGAGCAGACTCGACCCATGCTGCTGCTCTGCAAGTTCAGAGATCAAACAAGAACTAGCTGAGAGGGGATATATGGGAGGAGGTAAAAGAGTTCTACAAGACCATATCTTCCGATCAGCAAATCAATCATAAACAATGGAGTTAAAGGGACTCATCACAAGTTGGTTGTTGTATTTTAACCCGTGTGTAAATCCCTATTTACGCAGAGGTACGAATTACCAGTTGACGATAATTTGTCAAACTGGCCGAACTTTATAGGGGGACACGCACACAGTATTCACCCTATTCTGCAGATTTGAGTGTGTAAAACACTAAATCCACATGTTATTCCCTACCAACTCGTAATAGGTGTCATTTTCACACCCAAAACGTACCCTGGGTATTATTATTTATAAGTTGCAATAAATAGCACCTAAACTCATATTCAGGGACAAACTCTCTTATTTATTAAACACGTCATTGGATCTCTTAAGATCCTTATTCGACTTGGGTCAGACCCTTCTAATGGACCAAAAAGATTTTTGAAAAGGATGCTCATAAACGGTACCTGTGGCATTTTTAACCATGGAGTCCTTCATCCAAGGTCATGTGAGGGGGCTTTTGATATTTTTGTCTGAGAGATGATGTAAGAAAATATTAAAACGACCAAGTAGCAAATATTCTTGGGTTCTCCTTAATCAGCATTAGCAAAGCCAATAGCTTTTGCCTTTATGACCTATCTGCTCTGACAATGGTTTTAACCACTCTATGCAGCTTGGCTAAAGTTAACAAGCATTGGAATAGACAATAGGTCTCGCCTTTGGAACCTTATAAGTATTTAGTTTTGCAGCATAATATCCTTGGTGCAACAACATCAACTGTTGCATGGCTAAACACCTATACGGTCCCAAAAGCGAGACCTATTGGCTATGCCACTGCTTGTTAGTTTTATGTAGTGCAAGCTCCATGTTGGAGCCCTTTGCATGAGCGCCACCAGTTTATCTTGACCGTATCTTTATCATGCAGAAGGCCACATTTAGTTTTTTAGCCACAGCAAAATTAAGTCATTTGCCCAGAATCACAGGATGGTGAGGTGACGCCGACACTACAACTCTAACAATTGCTACTGACAGGAACAGCTCCTTGGCCAGCGTGAGGAAGAAAAAAAGAGTGTGTGCATTAGACAAATGTACATTAGGTGTACGAGGGCTTTTGAGGAACCCGTAAAGAAGCATACTTTGCAAAGGTGTTAATAAAAGGAATGCAGTGGTTTCAAACAGACCTGCTCTGCTGTCCTAAGTGCACCATTCATATTTAAGAAACTATCAGGCATTGGTAGCCTGTTCTGGATTAAGCTTGGATTACATTTATATGACACAATAGCTGTGGCATTCTTCATTCAGTTACAACTACAGGTCGCTCACTTATGCCACTTTCTTCTTGTCGATTGTGCCAACCACTACTGCGCTGGTGAACCTTTCACCGCTCTTGTGCTCTAAAGCTCAAGAGGCAAACCAAGGGCAACATAACCAGACCGGGACACTCAGGGGATGTAAGCAGTGGGCGAGAGACAATTGCAGGTGCTGCTGCAGACTGTGCAATGGACAAATAAAGAGACACACGGCAAAAGACTGAAAGCTCCCTTCAGTAAAGTAAACAAGTGAGACAGCCTCCACACAGTGCAATGATTATCAACGCAATCCTTGTTGTAATTGCAGCTCCTTATTGAGTGCGCCTGCATTTTAGTGAGGTGATAAATAAGGACACCAGCACTAAAATGGGTTAGACTAACGCCTGATGTGTGCTGCTTGGCAGGGCTGCTGGACAATGGAGCTGATATATTTACTACATTTGTGCATGGCTCCCATAGCCTAGACCAATCAACATTAAACAAAGAGAAACATTTGCAACTAAATACATTCGACAAAACTACAACATAGGGGTGTCACAGGCACCATCTGCATATTGAACAAAGTGGTTACATCGTGTGTGATTTTCCTTGGGACAGATAGGTTTAAACTTGAATGTGTATAATTTTATTCAGATAAGCTTGTGAGGGTCACTGTCCTTGCCTGTGGAACACAAGCCCTTTTTATTATAGTGAGACATGAAAATACAAGTCTATTAATGTGTTCTAATAAAACTTCATGGATAAAATGGAGTCTGAGGCCTAAATTCCCTAAGCTGCCAGAGTTCAGGTTTCCACTTAAGCAAAAGCAACAAAACTATAAAGAGTCTGCCCTGGTAAATGATGGTTAGTGGCTCACAAAGAGTCCAACGGATTCAAATTAAACAACATTGAGCTCACCAAAGCACACAATCAGGCCACACGATAGATCAAACTACACATAGAAAAATATATATTTTTGTTTTAGTTTTGTGGTGCATCAAAGATTTAAATAACAATACAATTTATAACATTTCATATTTCACAAGGTTTCCTAACATCCCCACCTCACCATCTCAACAATCATTCAATATCATCCTTTCTCTTCACTTATACCTCCTTTCACATTCACACAACTCAACACACGAAACACAGTTCATACAACATCATTGTAATCAATTGACAAGATAATGCATTTAGGGACCCAGAATGGTCTTCTCGGCACAAGGCCGGAGACCCAGATCAAATTAGAAGGATCCGAAGGAACAACACCGACGCGCGTTTCGGTGCTTGGCCAGATCTTATGGCTGCACCTTCATCAGGGCTTGTGCGTCGGTGGGTGGGTTAGAACAGAACAGTAAAACCGGTGGCCAATCTAAGAATGGGCCAGTCTGGGCCAACAGTGGAATATCTCCTATATCGAAGTCCTGGTATCAACTTTAATGAAGACAGATATTACAGTGCATCTCATATACACCTAATTGAATGTTCATTTCCAGACAAAGGCTCGATCTCAAAAGGCTAGTTCCAGATATATATATAACACTCCGGGGCCTTTAACCAGATAAATCCCCACGTGGTCGTCAAGGGCATGTGGGTGCCCAAAAGGTGTCAAACGATCGCATGGATTCGTCGCAGAAATTCATAGGCCAATCTCCAGGGCAAGATCCGCCAGGGCACAGTTACTCAGTTTCAATCAGAGGTCACGCACTGCGTATAAGCAGCTGACCAGAGGTCGCGTGGTCACAAGGGCTCGTTACAAGGGCTCGTCCGCAAAATTCAGGGGCAGTAATCGCAAGTTCAAGGACATTCAGTTTTAAATTTCACGGTTCTTATGTAGATGCTGATATGCCGAATACAGGGTCGAAGTACGGCCGTATTCCGAGCCTCGTAACGTCAGGAGTGTTCCACTTAAGCAAAGTGTTAAATGTCAGGAAGACAGCAATAGCCCTGAACATCTTAGCACAAAATCGGGAATCTGATCAATTCCTCTTTGTGTGTCTTTTTAGTCTACTCTGCTGCATTTGATATGTTACATTGTACAATACTCTGGCTAAAGCTCGCTGATTTACTAAATGCTTACTCCCTCCTAAAGCTATCCAAATGCTATACTGGAAAACCTGGGTGTGTGTCAAGGTCGGCGATGATTACAGTCACTAAGAGGATCTCAACCAGGCCTTACACAGGGGCACAATATTAGTCCCTTTAGTGCCCATTTTATACACCGTCTGGATTTGAATCGTCAGGGCTTAACACATTTCCTACCAAAAATAGGCGATTGGCGCGTCCCTCTCCAACTGTATAAGGATGGTATAATTATTTTAGATCATATTCCGGTTGGACTACCAAGATCATTATGTGCTATTCACGTCTATTAACGTACAAATAGCTAATGTGGTAAAATAGTATGAAAAGAAATGTTCGCGCCAAGGCTGGGAAACGTCGTTCAATTAACATACTCAGGGGCCTATTCTCAAGAACGTGTGATAATCCTCGCAAAATTAGCTTAAAGTCTGTTAATGTATTCACAACACGGCGGTACCATGCGATAGTCCCACGCTAACATGTCAAATGACCGCATACAAATTAACGTGATGCCCCAAAAATGCGAAATGCAAAGCACGAACGCGAAAATAGTAGCAATGATGCAAATCAAGATACAAAAATCAGCGAAAACCAGCCACAGGCCTGCAATTCCCACGCGTCATGCCGGAAAATGCACTATAAAAGTAGAAAAAAAACATACAAACAAAAGTCAAACAACAGCGAAGCACAATGGAGGTAGCCAGAGTAAGTACAGAGGACAACCAGAACCCGACAAGCCCCCCTGGGGACCAGCCTGCGACTTCTGGGTCAGGGAAAGGCAAGAACAAGAAGAAGAGGAAGACGTGGTTCAGTCCGCAGGTAATCAGGATCCGTATAACGGAGGTGGTCGAACACCATCAACTACTGTTTGTCACCGCCACTGTGTCATTGGCAAAAAAAATGGAATATGGCAGACCATCGTGGACAAGGTGAATGCAGTCGGAGTGCTGAAGAGGACAATGGAATGGAATGGAAGAGTCGCTGGAATGATGTGAAGTGCAAAACCAAGCAGAAACTCACAAACAACTGGAAGGCAGTAATGCAGACTGGAGGTGGGAGTCCAGCGCCACAGGAGGAGCTGGACCAGATGGAGGCAATGATGTCCACAGTCATCAGTGGGGAAGACGGTTGCAGGAGTTGAGGGCCCGGACACTACTCAACATGACTGGACACAACAGCAACAGAGTGAGTAACAACCAGGGAGTGGGGGGGACGGGGGGAGATGGGCACAGTGTCACACATGCACAATTAAGTATAGCACATCTGCGGACAAACCATGCCCCAGACCCCCAACTCCCACCAAGAGACCAATGCACCCAAGTATGCAACATCTCAGCACTGTATAAGCACAGACGTCAGAGGCTCACCGCATGTAAGGGATAAGGGGCAGCTAAATCAGAGCTGATTGGTCGACTCACCCAAAATGCGGCACACACACATAACATGCCGAGCACATCAACATTGACAATGATGTGGTAAATACCGCAGCACGTCCACAACAGAACAGAGAACACAACTGGTGCCGCTTGTGTGTAGAAACTGGCCAATTACATTTGGCATTGCAGGGAAATGTGAGTTGACAATGTACAAGTACAAACACACATCTGTGATGTCTGATTGTCCACTGTCCCGCATCAAATAGGCAGCTCCTCCAAAACAGTCACGATGTACACTGTCATGCAGTCTGAATGTAAACATGTACAATGCGTCAACATACATGTGAACACAATGTTAAACTGCATCTCCCCTTCACATTGCAGGGGGAAATCCAACACCTCCTGCAGAGCAGGCTGAACCTCTCTTCTCTGATGACGAAGAGGACCACCACACCTTTGACTCTGACGCATTCCAACAGCTCGTGGAGAGCCTCTGCATCCCACTTCCAGGAGCAGGATAGCCCAGCTGCTATCAGGAGAACCCACCCCCTACACAGAACACATAGCAGGCAGCAACCACCACCGCAGCTGCCTCCCAGGATCCCTACGAGGAACACATGGTCTTCCAACGTGTGTTGGGGTGCCAGGAGAAGCTGGCTGAACAGGTGCAGGTGGGGTTCGACCGCATGGCAGCCAAACTAAATGCCACACGTGGGTGTCTAAGTCCCATCAGGGACCACTCACAGTCCCTAATGGACACCCACAGTCCGCTCCATGCTCTTCAATGAGCCATGGCTGACATCGCCAGAGGCCTGACTCCGAGACAAAAATGACTGTCTAGTCAGAGTGGATCCAGCGATCTCACCTGGGAGTTGGGGCACATGCCGAGAATCATGGAGAACATGGAGCAGTCGCAGGCGGAAAGAGCGGCTGCCACGGTTGCACACACGCGAGAGGTAGCTGGGTTCTTCAGTGCCCTAAAGAACCTCCTCATGGTATTGCTGCCACAAGGCCTGGCGCAGATGCATGAGGCTGCTACAACTCCGGTACAAAAGGGGGTGGTAATGGACGGAGCATCTGAACCAATCAAACACTCACACCCAATCAAGAGATCTGGGTTTAATCCATCACCGTTCTTTAGCCCACTCTGCCACCTCAGTTCAGACATGGCTATATGCAAATCAGTCTGACCCTGTGCCTCATGGGAACAGTCCAGCCCGAACTGCCAGCCATGCCTTCCCCGGACCGGAAACAAGCTTCCGAGGACCGGTTTCTGGCATTCCAGCCGTCTTCAGCCCGGCTTGCTTGAATCCAGTGGCAAAGTGAGCAAGGGACTCGCGTCTGAGCATACCCTGCCACACTTATGGCGGCCAAAAGTGGTACAAAAGGGGGTGGTAATGGACAGAGCATCTGAACCAATCAAACACTCACACCCAGTCAAGAGATCTGGGTTTAATCCATCACCGTTCTTTAGCCCACTCTGACACCCCAGCTCAGACATGGCTATATGCAAATCAGTCTGACCCTGTGCCTCATGGGAACAGTCCAGCCCGAACTGCCAAGCCATGCCTTCCCTGGACCGGAAATATGCTTCTGAGGACCGGTTTCTGGCATTCCAGCCGTCTTCAGCCCGGCTTGCTTGAATCCAGTGGCAAAGTGAGCAAGGGACTCACGTCTGATTATACCCTGTCACACTTATGGCGGCCAAAAGCGGTACAAAAGGGGTGGTAATGGACGGAGCATCTGAACCAATCAAACACTCACACCCAGTCAAGAGATCTGGGTTTAATCCATCACCGTTCTTTAGCCCACTCTGCCACACTAGTTCAGATATGGCTATATGCAAATCAGTCTGACCCTGTGCCTCATGGGAACAGTCCAGCCCGAACTGCCAAGCCATGCCTTCCCTGGACCGGAAACAAGCTTCCGAGGACCGGTTTCTGGCATCCCAGCCGTCTTCAGCCTGGCTTGCTTGAATCCAGTGGCAAAGTGAGCAAGGGACTCACATCTGAGCATACCCTACCACACTTATGGAGGCCAAAAGCGGTACAAAAGGGGGTGGTAATGGACGGAGCATCTGAACCAATCAAACACTCACACCCAGTCAAGAGATCAGGGTTTAATCCATCACCGTTCTTTAGCCCACTCTGCCACCCCAGTTCAGACATGGCTATATGCAAATCAGTCTGACCCTGTGCCTCATGGGAACAGTCCAGCCCGAACTGCCAAGCCATGCCTTCCCTGGACCGGAAACAAGCTTCTGAGGACCGGTTTCTGGCATTCCAGCCGTCTTCAGCCCGGCTTGCTTGAATCCAGTGGCAAAGTGAGCAAGGGACTCACGTCTGAGCATACCCTGCCACACTTTTGGAGGCCAAAAGCGGTACAAAAGGGGGTGGTAATGGACGGAGCATCTGAACCAATCAAACACTCACACCCAGTCCAGAGATCTGAGTTTAATCCATCACCGTTCTTTAGCCCACTCTGCCACCCCAGTTCAGACATGGCTATATGCAAATCAGTCTGACCCTGTGCCTCATGGGAACAGTCCAGCCCGAACTGCCAACCCATGCCTTCCCTGGACCGGAAACAAGCTTCCGAGGACTGGTTTCTGGCATTCCAGCCGTCTTCAGCCCGGCTTCCTTGAATCCAGTGGCAAACTGAGCAAGGGACTCACATCTGAGCATACCCTGCCACACTTATGGTGGCCAAAAGCGGTACAAAAGGGGGTGGTAAAGGACGGAGCATCTGAACCAATCAAACACTCACACCCAGTCAAGAGATCTGGGTTTAATCCATCACCGTTCTTTAGCCCACTCTGCCACCCAAGTTCAGACATGGCTATATGCAAATCAGTCTGACCCTGTGCCTCATGGGAACAGTCCAGCCCGAACTGCCAAGCCTGCCTTTCCTGGACCGGAAACAAGCTTCCGAGGACCGGTTTCTGGCATTCCAGCCGTCTTCAGCCCGGCTTGCTTGAATCCAGTGGCAAAGTGAGCAAGGGGCTCACGTCTGAGCATACCTTGACACACTTATGGCGGCCAAAAGCGGTACAAAAGGGGGTGGTAATGGACGGAGCATCTTAACCAATCAAAAACTCACACCCAGTCAACAGATCTGGGTTTAATCCATCACCGTTCTTTAGCCCACTCTGCCACCCCAGTTCAGACATGCCTATATGCAAATCAGTCTGACCCTGTGTCTCATGGGAACAGTCCAGCCCGAACTGCCAAGCCATGCCTTCCCTGGACCGGAAACAAGCTTCCAAGGACTGGTTTCTGGCATTCCAGCCGTCTTCAGCCCGGCTTGCTTGAATCCAGTGGCAAAGTGAGCAAGGGACTCACGTCTGAGCATACCCTGCCACACTTATGGCGGCCAAAAGTGGTACAAAAGGGGGTGGTAATGGACGGAGCATCTGAACCAATCAAACACTCACACCCAGTCAAGAGATCTGGGTTTAATCCATCACCGTTCTTTAGCCCACTCTGCCAGCCCAGTTCAGACATGGCTATATGCAAATCAGTCTGACCCTGTGCCTCATGGGAACAGTCCAGCCCGAACTGCCAAGCCATGCCTTCCCTGGACCGGAAACAAGCTTCCGTGGACCGGTTTCTGGCATTCCAGCCGTCTTCAGCCCGGCTTGCTTGAATCCAGTGGCAAGGTGAGCAAGGGACTCACGTCTGAGCATACCCTGCCACACTTATGGCGGCCAAAAGCGGTACAAAAGGGGGTGGTAATGGACGGAGCATCTGAACCAATCAAACACTCACACCCAGTCAAGAGATCTGGGTTTAATCTATCACCGTTCTTTAGCCCACTCTGCCACCCCAGTTCAGACATGGCTATATGCAAATCAGTCTGACCCTGTGCCTCATGGGAACAGTCCAGCCCGAACTGCCAAGCCATGCCTTCCCTGGACCGGAAACAGGCTTCCGAGGACCGGTTTCTGGCATTCCAGCTGTCTTCAGCCCGGCTTGCTTGAATCCAGTGGCAAAGTGAGCAAAGTACTCCCGTCTGAGCATACCCTGCCACACTTATGGCGGCCAAAAAAGGTACAAAAAGGGGTGGTAATAGACGGAGCATCTGAACCAATCAAACACTCACACCCAGTCAAGAGATCTGGGTTTAATCCATCACCGTTCTTTAGCCCACTCTGCCACCCCAGTTCAGACATGGCTATATGCAAATCAGTCTGACCCTGTGCCTCATGGGAACAGTCCAGCCCGAACTGCCAAGCCATGCCTTCCCTGGACCGGAAACAAGCTTCAGAGGACCGGTTTCTGGCATTCCAGCCGGCTTGCTTGAAATCAGTGGCAAAGTGAGCAAGGGACTCACGTCTGAGCATACCCTGCCACACTTATGGCAGCCAAAAGCGGTACAAAAGGGGGTGGTAATGGACGGAGCATCTGAACCAATCAAACACTCACACCCAGTCAAGAGATCTGGGTTTAATCCATCACCATTCTTTAGCCCACTCTGCCACCCCATTTCAGACATGGCTTTATGCAAATCAGTCCGACCCTGTGCCACATGGGAACAGTCCAGCCCGAACTGCCAAGCCATGCCTTCCCTGGACCGGAAACAAGCTTCCGAGGACCGGTTTCTGGCATTCCAGCCATCTTCAGCCTGGCTTGTTTGAATCCAGTGGCAAAGTGAGCAAGGGACTCCCGTCTGAGCATACCCTGCCACACTTATGGCGGCCAAAAGCGGTACAAAAGGGGGTGGTAATGGACGGAGCATCCGAACCAATCAAACACTCACACCCAGTCAAGAGATCTGGGTTTAATCCATCACCGTTCTTTAGTCCACTCTGCCACCCCAGTTCAGACATGGCTATAAGCAAATCAGTCTGACCCTGTGCCTCATGGGAACAGTCCAGCCCGAACTGCCAAGCCATGCCTTCCCTGGACCGGAATCAAGCTTCCGAGGACCGGTTTCTGGCATTTCAGCCATCTTCAGCCGGTTTGCTTGAATCCAGTGGGTGCATGGGTGTTGTTGCCATATTGGGGCTCCGGGCTGCATGATCAGCTGCTCCATAGTATCTGTTGTTCTTCAGGTGTGGCTCTGGGCTGTGCTCCCTTTTCTGGTGCCGGTTGTCGTCCGACTTTACACCAGGTAAGAGCAGGTGTTAAAACCCTGCAGCTAACGCGCCTTATCGCAGGTTTTGTGATCTTATCGCCGATTGGACTGGTCGTTGAGAATTGTGCGGCGTGGTGTTGCAGCTTTTTGCTCGGGAACGCCTACTCTGCGTATCATTAGCGTTAGTTGCCGGGGTCATCTGTGGCGATGTTTTTTACAGCTGCTATCACAGGTAAACTGGTGATATGGGCTGTTACCACCTGCTTATGAATGGGGCGAGGAATTTATCGCAACTTTGGCTATGATAAAGTGCCGATAACTCTTGAGAATATGCCCCTGAGTTGATTTCTCTACTAGTCTAAAAAGTGCTAATCTATGGCAGTGTTTTACCATGTCACAACCCAAATTAAACAAATAATTCAAATGAAGATATGTATTTGAATAGAAGGAAGCTAAGTGAATAACGACCTTCAATAGACCTGACTAATGGCGGTTATTTTCTGCGACTTTTTGGACAGCTTGCAAGAGTATATGAATTTTGGTTTGCATGAGTATTATTTTTATACTGCCTAGGAAGGTTTTAATAATCTAAAGTAAAGCATGTTGATATAAGTAGTACTTGAAATGAAAGTTAATGTACGTAAAGCACAGTACAACACTCCTTTGAATGCCCCCTCCTGTATAGAATTGGTAACACACCCTAAATCACTTCCGGGTCAGTAAAGTAAGCTCTGCGGTTCATTTCCTGGTCCCACTTATATATCAGGATCACATACTTGAATTCCTGACCTGGTTTTGTACCACAACCTCACCCCTCTTTTTTGTCAGTGACAGCCAGCTATTGTTGCATGGGAGAATGCCGTGAAATACAGTTCCTTGCATGCTTTAACGCGACCCACAATAACCGCACCACTGTAATTTACTTCGACCATCCAAAGTTACTTTCCGCTTCATAGGGGGTACTTTTCTGTACTTTGTACCCCTTCTTGTTATCCCACCTTCTTTAACTGGAAAAGATCCAACCTGAATGAATATCTGAAAGTTGAATCCCAATTGGGAGTAAAAAAATGTCAGAACAATAAAATCATTATACAAAGAATCGCTCCTCTAAAATCGACAAGAAGTCTAGTGAAAGGTCGTGGTGTCAAAAAATGAACAAAGCTGTTCAAAAAAAAAAATGTAAATCGCAGGACAGTTACATTAGTACGCTTTACAATGGCTACATCAAAATGTTTCCCAGCAGGCAAGGTGAAAACGGCAAAGGAGGGGATGAAGGAACAAGCATTTGCAAACCAATAGAACTCGCATTTACACGAAACCTATTGCATTGCAAACAGGAGTGCAGGCGGGTGGGGTGCAAGGGGCGAGCAGGCAAAAACAATGGTAGGGGGAGGGATGAGAGAAGGCACAGACAGCGGGAGAGGGATAGGGAGAGAAGTCACAGAAAGAAAGCGTGCTCATGCAACACTCGAAGTAAAGGGGCCAATAGCCACAGAAGGATACAAATGACGACATGGCATGATAAGGTGGGGCTAACAAGCCATCTTTATCAATCAGAAGACAGAAATTACGAAGGACGAACACAAAAGCCAATGAAAAATATGGGAGGATAGTGAGGAAAGCTTGCCTTCCCATACTGGACTACTGCATGCCTCGCAGAGCGAGCAGCGCATGCACGCTGCCACTAAAGCTTGACCTGAAAATTGGACTTGCATCTCCTCAGACAGGTGGTTGTTGGACATAATAAAGTATGTCACACCCAGAAGTTTGTCCAGAATCAACCTTATCATTCTCCTGTCAGATGATAGTACAAGCATCTTCAGCTGTTAAGAGAGGAAATCAACTCTCTGATGTTCAAGGGAGCAGTAGGAGAAGTCCCACAAAACTGCAGGCACGCATGTTTCTACTCCAACTTCTTTCTCCTGAGGAAGAAGAATGACAAATGGCGAAAGGTGTTGGATCTCCGACAGGTCAACATATCTATTAAAAAACAGTCATTCAGAATTATTACGCTACAGGATATAATTTCTTTCTTAAACAAGGGAGATCACATGACATTGTTGGATCTTCTAGACACAATTTCATATTCCCATACATGTGAGCCACAGAAGATCTCTCCTATTCGAGGTGGCCAAATGTCACTACCTATTCAGAGTTCTAAAATCAGCCCAGAGAAATTTCACCAAGTGCATGCCACAAGTAGCAGCTTATCTCAGATGACAAGGACACCAGGTATTTCCGTACCTGGACGATTGGCTGATAAAAGCAAATTCTTGCAAGGCTGCAAGGAAATCTACAAGCACAAGCTTGCTCCTCTACCAGAACCTGGGCCTCCATCTAAAAAGGGAAAAATCTTGTATTATTCCACAAACCGCAGTCACTTTTCTGGGAGCTGTGATTGACACAAATATGCAAGGTATACCCGACAGAAGAGAGGGTCACAAAGATTGTGACACTGGGATCTTTCATTTCAAGAAAAGGAACCACTTTAGTAAGACAATTTAAATAATTCCTAGGAACAATATTGTCATGCATCCTACTCATCCCAAACTGTTGGTTGTACACGAGACCATTGCAAGAACAATTGGACAAGCAATGGGTGCAGGACTCTGGCTCATTCGATGACCCAGCATTTTAGTGATAACACCAGAATTGGCGCGTGTGATGCAGTGGTGGAAGAGCAAAGAAAACATTGCAGTGAGGGTCAACATTATTTATAACTACTCCAGGTCTCATTATGAAAACGGATGCTTCAATGGAAGGATGGGGACACATTTCCAAGAGGTGGAAGTCCACGGAAAATGGTGAAAGAAAGGAAAGAAGAAACACATCCTAATACTGGAACTGAAGGCAGTAGAGTTAGGGCTCAAAACCTTCTTGCATAGACTACAGTGGTCAGAAGCATTAGTTCAAACAGACATGACCACGATGTTTTACTTAAACATTGTGTAAAAAGATCACATCCTCTAACCCAGGAAGCACAGGACATTTGGAACTGGTGTCTAAGAAACAAAACCTCCATGAAGACAGAACACGTTAGAGGCACAGCCAGCCAGTGGGTGGACAAATGAGTTAAGCAGGTCCCTGAAAGAATGCTTGTTTCCAGTCCAGGGAGGACCTGGCTTGGCAGTTCGGGCTGGACTGTTCCCATGGGGCACAGGATCAAGACTGATTTGCATATGGCTGGGTTCAAACTGGAATGGCATGGTGAGCAAAAAAACGATGGATGTAGGCACAGATCTCTGTACTAGGGTGAATGTATGACATTGTTCTGCATTCTGTCCATCAACTGTTGTTTTTTGCGTAAGTACAGTAAGGCGGGTTTGACCTGTATAAAACCTTTCCTGACGAAGTCACTGAACATAGTAAAACGAATTGTGTCCTGAATCGAAAAATTGTCACAGGTACAGGGACCTAAATCGCACATCCTGCTCCGGCCTTGCTAATTACCCTGAAAAAAATGAATTAAATTAAGACGAAATCTGGTTAAAAGCAGTCGGTGGAATGGCTTCATGACAATCCTCAAAGAAGGTTCAATCTCGGGGGAGATTTTTAAAATGAAATGGGCCTTAACAGAGAGTTCAATTAACTTGATCTCCTCTCGCTCTACCGACTTCAAATTCAAAAAGTGTATTTTTACCCACGCCAAGTCATCTTTTCTTATTTTATCAGGGAAATAAAATAAGTCCACGATGAGTTCAAATGTTCCTAACATAATTTAGCCACGGAATATTGTTAACTGTCCATGGTGACATAATCTCTAATGATCTTATGATTCAGAGTTAGTTGGGGGTTGAGCCAAGTTTTAAGCCAACAGAGCACCAGGGCCAGCCTCAGCCTGTCTGCCACATAACCAACACCTAACTCTTGATGAATTACAAAAGTAGGAGTGGATTGGGGGACAGACAGGAGGGTGCGTAGGAATTTATTTTCAACTGTCTGTATCCCCTCCATTGACTTGTAACCCCAAATGACCAAGCCATATAGTGAAATGGCTAATCATTTGGCCCTGTAAATATTGAGCACGGTCTCTTGGTTTAGCCCCCAGTGGCTGTGCAAATTCATTCAAAAAGTACTCCTAGATAGGTAAAGGAGGTCACCCTAGTCATTTCAGACCCTTCACAGAAGAATGTTTTAGTTTTTTTATGTTACGGCCCATGGTCATTATGTGTGATTTGGCTATGTTAACCACTAGATCCAAAGATTTCATATAGGATCCAAAGGAATCTAAAAGCCTCTGGAGTCCTACAGCTGCTAATAAGACGGCATCGTCCACGCATAGGAGCATAGGAATGGACCTGTCCCCTACCCGCGGTACATCCAGACTAGTCATTTCTAAAAACTTGCCTAGGTTATTAATATATAAAGTAAAAAGTAGTGGTGCTAGAATGCAACCTTGGTGAACACCTCTACCAGATGTAAAGTGCCTAGTGCATTTTCCGTCTTGGTTGACCCTCATCCTTGCGGTGAGATCTCTGTGTAGATCAGCAAGAAAGTAAACTAAATTTGAATCGATGCCCATGTCTAGCAGTATATGCCAGAGTTTGGATCTATTTACCAGGTCGAAAGCCGACGAAAGATCCATAAATGCCAGCTGTAGCGTACCCTCCTTAGCTATAGTATATTTGCCTTCTAATTTATATAAATGTAGGCACTGATCCAAAGTACCCCTACCACTTCTAAAACCATATTATAAATGAGTTAAAACCTCATTTTCCTCCAACCAATCCATTACTTAGTTAAAATCGTTCTCCCTAAAACTTTAACTGCAGAATGTATTAGTGAAATCGGCCTATAACAGCGTGGGTCCCCCTCTGACCTTTTTTAAAAACCGGAATGATGATAGAAGATGCCCACGATGACGGGACACCCTGACAACTTGACACATTAAAAACAATTGTCAGGATTTTGTCCCAGAAGGATGGATTTTGTTTATATAAATCCGCCGGGACACCATCAGGGCCTTATTACTAGTCATTTGTATAATTGCTGATTCTACTTCACCTTCATTAAAAACTATTGTGGGGGAGGCCCTCCTGAGTTCGCAACTAGTTGGTGCTTCCGGGCTATCGGTGGCCTTATATATGGCTTCAAAATGAGAAAGCCATTGCACTTCTGTGATATTGCATTCAATGGGGCATTTCCTGCCCCAGTGAAAAAAGGTTTATTAACAATGGCTCGGAAGTTAGAGCTATCTTTTATAACCTCTACTGAAAGTAGAGCATTCCAAGCTTCTTCTTTGCTTTCCTTTTTCCCTAGAGATAGGGCTAGCTTGTACTCCTTTCGTAACCTAGCTATGTAATTTCGGTCTCGTGGGGGCCTTTTCAGTTCTGCGATCAATTTTCGATGTGCTTCAGAGCAGTTACTGTCAAACCATTTCTCTCCTATGGTGTGCCTAAATCTTGTTGGTAGGGTGAGGTTTTACGCTACCTGCGCACAGATGCCTTCAAAGGCTAAAAGGACCCCAGACCCCTGTTTGGAGTTATCGAGACAGGTTACAATCCTATCCCCAGCCTTCTCGCAAATGTCCTGGAAAAAGAGGTCCGGGAGTACGTAGGCCCATTTTAGCCTCCGTCCTTGATCAGTTGTTTTCAGGCAGGTTTCACCCCCTAGCTTTTCCGATTTCCCCTTTAGGCGGCAGCCTCTGTCCAACACAGGAATTACCAGATTATGGTTGTTAAAATGAAACCACTTGACATTATAGAAGGTTACTTGAGATAGATGAGTAGATGAAATAAAATCGAAATCTATAATAGTATCCCTCCCTGTGCTTTAAAAGTAGGAATCCTCTCCTCAGTGTCAATGGAGCTCGGTTCAAAAAGATCTATAGCAGACAAGAGCTCTTCCAAACATTCCCCATGTTGTTTATGCTCAAAATGTGGCGTTGGCAGATTTGCGGGCCCTAAAAAATGTTTTCCCTGACAGTTCAAATTACATACGTGAATATTAAAATCGCCCATAATTATTATTGAATAATACATGGCATGCTTCAATCGATACATTTCTAAAATACATTTCAATTTAAATAAATGTTTGTTTAAAAGCTACTTTCATGTGAATTATAAAAAATGACAAACAGCACTTTGAACGAGTTGTGAGCAGTGAATTCAGTTGCCTGACAATTGTAAGAACCCACATCGACGATCATATGGGACCCTAACAGTTTGAGTGAAAAAACCATTCAAAGGCCCCTCTTGCTGTGCCTTACTGGGATGGTTGCGCGGGGACACAATAAGATTCGTACCCATCCACCCAAAAATTGTTGTCCATGTCCCAGGTCTCCTGTAGCTCAACTATATTGTGCTCTTTTAACAAGTTTAGCCACCTGGGATCCTCTTTTTTGCTTCGCAGACCCGCAATATTCCACCTGACAATATTGCAGTTAGTAATGTTAGTGTCCTCTGAGTCCTGCCCTTTAATGTATTCACAGATGTTACTCTGATGACAGCCAAACGATACCAGTCAATCATTTTCATCTAAAGAGGACAAGGGGAGGAATCTGTTTTGACAAAATAAACTATTTTCTACTGCTGTCCTCTCTAGAAGCCCAATTGGCAACCCTGGGTCACTTGCTAGACTCCAGTGAGACTTGGCAGGACAAGACTCCTCCCTGGTGTTTGAACAGTGAGCATGGCGATTTTGGCTGTCCAAATGAGGCCAAAGCCCCTGGGAAGTACTACCCAGTGACTGAACCCCCTTAGGCGGTGGGAAGAAAAAACCCATTGGGAACACCCTAATGCCCCCCTGACCCCACTTGGGACCATACCTGAATAACTCCCACAATAACTGCACTGTCAAAATTAACGACAATGCAATAACCATTAATCTGTTTAGGTTTGGGGCCGACCCACCCCACTCGTCTGGCCATTATAATGTGTGAGAAAACATTGATCCCAGTGTTGGAGTGTTTGTCGCACCAATGTTTAGTTTTACGTAACAACTTCATAGTGGATTGCAGACTATGCTCTCTCAGTGGCGGAACCCCTGTAAGTATGGCAACTAGGGGAGTAGCTTCTGGGGGCAGATGGACTCTACTGATGTTAATCCCGCTTTTAGCCCCATCAGTCCTTTGGCTCCTGCTCTGAGCCAGAACCATTGCATTTGGCATTGGCTCAGTATTACGAGAAATATTTTCCCCTGCCTGACTCCCTGTGGGTGCACCTATAATCATTACAGGGTTACCTTCAGAGTTATTATTAGGTAGGTTTTGATTTTGGTTTTGGTTTTGGTTTCCCACCACCCTGCTAACACCTGTGGGCTGTGTTTGTGCCCGAGGGATGGGGTTGTAATTAGAGATATCACATGCCATTTTTGAGGCCCCTAATTGGGTCTCAAGGTGTTGCAGTTTAGCCTCAATCCCTTCTACGGCATCATGGCAATGTCTTTAACAATGTTTGAAAGAATAGGCTCTAACCGTAAGTTGAAAATGTCCGCCAACACTTTCTGCACTGCTGCCTCAGCACGCGAGTCCAAATCTCCAGCCCGGTTCTGGGTCGCATCCACAGATAATTGTTCAGGTTTGCTTGGCCTTTTTTCCCCTTCTTCTTCCCTAGATTGGATGGTGGGACCTTCTGCCTATATCGAGCACCTCTCCGGGCCTCTTCATTCGCCACCCGGTCCCCCTTGCTGATCTATCACAGGGTAGAGTGCGCTCCCCCCTGTCCCCTGCTCGATTATCAGTACTCTCGGCTCAATATGAACAGGATTTTTCGGTGTGCTGTCTGATGCGTTTGCATTTGCACTCCCAGGCGTGTCGAGACTTAAACCCAGCTCAACCTCAGCATTATGAATTTCCTTGTTCAGGGCACCCACCGCGGAGGTCAGGTAAGATATAATGGATGCAGAGTTCCTAGGCATCTTCACTCTTGCGCTCCCTTGATCCTGACTACAAGGATGTTTGCGCGTACCCATAAGATCTGTTGGAGGTAACTATGTTAAGGGGGTGGCCCAGCCCAGCCTCGTCCAGGCGCTGCGGGAGCCCCTGTGAGGTTTTAAAGGCACCTCCTGGCGCTAAACAAACGTTGGCGGCTGTGCTGAAAGCCGGAGAGGACGTTGGGGAGTGTAGTCCTACACTACCCCTGCTCCCAGTCCGCTTTCAGGCCCCTTTTGGCCTCCTCCGGTCTCTGGCTCCCAACGGAGTACAAGCAAGCAACAAGGAATGGCTATAGCCCAGGAATCAAGGATCAACTATAGCTCAGGAATCAAGGAATGGCAAAAGCTCAGGGACAAGGACTGGTCTCACCGGAACACAGCTACAATGACCAAGCAGCTCAGAAAGATATCCTGCAAATGTGGAGTTCCTTCCCTTAGGACGCTGGCTCAGTATATGGTGTACACACATTGATGAGGCACCCTGTACTGAGTTCAGGCAACCCTTAGTGATAGATGTAGTGGTCCCTGATAACCAAAGCTCTCAAGGGGTAGCTGTGGAGATCAGCTAAAGCTTATTCAGAATGGTGTAAAGTGGGTACCATACCACACAGTCAGTGAAGCTTACACACAGGAAAGACCCACACCTGTGTATTTATTATAAACCAACACTAAAACTACTTTGGTATATCTCCTACCGGGAGATATCAATACAAAAATAAAATATACTTCAAAACAGGTAAGTAAAGCACATAAAGCCCATGGGCCCCTATGGGGTGGTCAAACCATAGAATAAGTGTAGGGAACTTGCTCTGTGTATGGTATTGCCACTAGGTGGTTTTACCCTGCACAGAGTCCAGGGGTTCCCCAAAAGTGTACAGGGAACAATGTAAAATCCAGTCTTCTATTAGTGGTAGTGTGGGTGGGTAGCCTGAGGCCCAACACAGAGAAGTGTATTTATTGCACAACATTGACCAATAATGGACACACTACTCAAGAAGGAGATCCAGACCAATTTTAGAAAAAGATGCTTTGTTAGCACTTTATTTTAAGACCAAGATCTTCGCAATAAGGTAAATACTTAAAAATAAAAAGCTTTTCACTTTGAAAAATCGACACTTAGAAACTTCAGAACAGTTCAATGTCATCCTATGGGGAAAACAATAGAGCGCTTAAAAAGATAAGTAATACATTAACACTTCCAGTCTTTGGGACCAAAGGTCTGCAAGGGTGAGGTGAGTACCAAAACTGCACCACTAGCAGCACAGGGGAGGCCGGGTGCAGAAGTCAAAGTCGAACTTTGGCCTAATGCTTTTCAATGGATACTGGAGGTGCCTGGAGCCACACTGCTTGCAGGTAGGTAAATCGGTTGTAGGGGCCACGCTTTGGGGGTTAGAACAAGCACGGGGGCCACAATGCAGCACCAAACATACACCACCAGCGGCACAGGAGCGGACGAGTACAGCTTGCAAAATCAGCATTGTGCGCCAAATGCTTTTCAATGGGGTTTCTTTTGGCAAACAGGCTGCAGACGTGGAACCGGAGAGTGCAGGAGGGAGACCAATGACAGCAGAGGTATGTATAGTTGTAGGGGGTCATGGGGGCACCGTCGGTTCAGCTCACCAAGGCCCATGGGCTTCGGTGCAAGTGTGCCTATCAACGTCAGAGTCTTATTACTGGAGCCGGTCGTAGCCAGGGGGAGCCCCTTGTGATCAGGAGAGGTCAGCCAATGCTGGGCTTACTTGATGTCAAGGTCGCAAGGCAGACTTCACTACATATGTGAGCCACTCAGGCTCAGGCCATGGGCATCGGGTGCAGCGCGGGCAGGAGACGTGGATCTGCCTGTATCTGGAGTCCTTGGAGTTGATTTCCTCTGGACCGGTCTGCTGTCCACAGGACATTGGATTTTTTTTTTTCTAAGTCAGCAGTCCTCCCAAGGATTCAGAGGTCGCTGACTGTATGACAGGTCACAGGTTAACAAAAGCTGGAGAAAGGCCAGCAAGGCTGGGGCCAAGGCAGTCATCATCTTCAGTCTTCTCTGCAGGTATGCTTTCTTCTTAGGTCATCATAGATCTATTTTTTAGGTATTGAGGCGCAGCCTAAATACTAGATTATGGGGTGTTTTAGGGGAGTAGCAGGTAGGGCCAATGGGCACCTTGCCTTGGGGGACTACACCTATTATGCCATCCTCCTGTGGGAGGGGGCATAGACCTAATCCTGATTGGGGGGGTCTCCCCATCTTTAAGATGCTGGGGACTGAAACATTTGCTTCACCTCGCCTTCCCCACCTTAGGGGTGGAGTTGGCAAAGGTATGCGCACCCATTATTCTCCTGAGGTTTCCCACCCAAAGTGGAGGAATGAACCAGAGGCTGGGGCTCGCATTACACAGGCGGCAGGCCTTTGAAGCTTCCTACTTTGAGCTCTGGCCCATCCTGGCGTAGGGGTTGTGACACCTCTGCCCAGGATGTGCAATATTTCTGGTCCCAGAGAGCAGGGGCTCTCTACCCAAGGGGACCAGAAACATGTCTGGTGGTGGCTGGTTGCCTAGAACTGGTCAGAGACCACACCAGGGTTGGTAGGTTTTCAGGGGGGGGACAACTCTGAGGTGCCCTGTGAGTACATGGTACAACAAATCTCACACTGGCATCAGTGTGGATGTATTGAAAGAAGTAGTTTGGTACCCAACACTCCTCTGTTCAGTGAAGCCATCACGGTGCTGTAGAACTCGAGTTGTCAAGTTTCAAGCCCATGTACTCTCTGTGGCATCACTGGCACTTAAAAATATTAAGGAATGATCCCTAATATTGTATGGGCATATCTGCTCATGCAGATCTGCCCTCACCTGTGGTATAGCACACCTTGCCTTAGGACTGTGAGGCCTGCTAGAGAGGTGACTCACCTATACCATCAGACTGTGCTAACTGGCATAGCACCCAGGTAGGGTGCCATGTCAACTGTCATTTTTCCTCTTACACGGGTCTATAAGTTGCAAGGACAGTGGCATGGTCTCTGTGAGGGGGTCGTAGGGGACCTTTTTCAGTTCCTAGGCACCCAGGGTACCACTTACAGGGGACAGAAGAACGAATCGGGGATATGTTTTTAGGGAAGAAGCACTGGCACAGGGGACCTTGATGGCAGGTACCCTGTGCACTACAATTGAAACCACATCAAAACCAGGTTGGGACTAACCATGCAAAAAGAGGTACCTTCTCACACTAAGTAAATGGAATGCGAGGAAAGTACCAAACCAAGACTAATACCCAAGGAACTAAGGAACAGGAGGAGCATGGAACCACCACAGGTAAGTAGGTAATAGTTGCTAGGTGCCCGTGTGCAGAGGTGAACGCTGGGTCAGTGTCCATAGGCTAACGTGGGGAACTCGCAGTTGGAGTTTAATTGTTTCAGGACCCTCCCCAGAGGAACCCTGTTGGAACCAGGGAGTTTTTAGGACACTCTCACCCTTGGATACCCAGAGAACCAGGATAGCTACACAAGAGAGCCCGACTGCATAGGTGCGAAGTGGTGTCAGAACTGCCTGTTGACGTCATTAGGGAACCTTGGATGTCCAGCTGCTACAGAGTCTTGTGGACCAGGTCAGTAGAACTTAGACATGGATTCCAGATGCGGAGTACCTGCAAAAAGAGGGGATAGAGCCCAGACCATCCAGAGGTGTCCAGGAAGAACAGGAGCACAATGCCAGCCCTTGTCTGAGGTACTATGACGTAACACTGTGGTCTTGAGGATGCAGCTGCGGAGCCTAGGCGATGATACAGGAGCCGTCCATGAGCTGTCCCACTCCGGTCAATTTATGCAGGAGGGTTAGTGGCCAGCGGGACAATCAACAAGCCTTTGGCAAACACAACAGACATGTGTCAGGAAACCATGTGTAGTTGCCGACTTGCAAGGTCAGGGGGACTCACCCAGCAAGTATAAGTCAAGGCCACCCCTCAGCAAGCAGGAATCAATGGAGACCTCAGGAGGGCCCTCTGGGAGCAGGCACCCTGAGTCGCAGGGAGGCCACTGCAGTACACATAAGATGGATGCCCACATAGCAGGAGATGCAGTAGGGACGTCACTCTTGGAGCTGTGTGATGCTTGATGCTGAGGCTTCTTGGAGCTCGAAGATTTTTGGTCAGGAGTGACAACACGCCTTGGCAATAGAAAACTGACGCAGTGCACAAGGATGTGGTTCCGGTCGGCTGGAGAGGGATTATAGTCTCCCAAGTAGCAGGCAAGACTGGTCAGGCCTCTGGAGAGTCAACAAACCACAACCTGCTTTGTAGAGCTGGAAGGTTTCCATGAGACAGCAGGATCCATAAGTCGGTTGTCATTGTTGAGGTGCCTCCGGATGCAGGGGAGTGACCTCTTCATTCCAAGGGAGATTCCTTCATGTTATCTTGATGCATGCAGAGTTGTGAAGGACTCAGGAGGATGCACAGCTACGGAGGTTGCAGAACTTGGAAGAGCACGGAGACAAAGGTTGCAGTTGGAGCCTTCCTACCAGAAGCACTCTTTGTCTTGGTTCCTGGCTCAGTCCAGCAGCAGAGTTCTGTGTCCAGCAGCAGAAGAGTCTTTAGACAAACCTTCACATGAAGCCAGTCGGTTCTTGAAGACGAAGTCCACATGTATTTAAGGATCCACCCTCAAGGGGTCCTAAACCAGAAAGGGGGTAGGACTACTGTCTTGCAGTTCCTATAACCCTGTATAGGATCTGCGCGTTTAGACAACATAGACTTTGGGATTGGTGTCCAGACAGATTCCAGACACCCCCACCGGGTATATTTGTCTGTATACCAGCTAGCTCACAGTGCCACTAGAAACCCCTCTTACCAAAGAGAGAATATTTATTGGCAACTATCGAACATGATAACTCTGTCCCATCAGGGATCGTAGACACAGTACAGTACTTTTCGCTCAGTCCCTTGTGAAACATCACACCCACTCCTCATCCTACTGATCGGCATATTAAATTTTTAATTCCTTCTAGGCATTGTATGCAAACAACTAATTAGTCCAAATGCTAAAATTTTATTTTAAGCAGTAGAAGTCCTACTAAAATATGTTTATATATATAGTTCGAACAACTGAGTGTCTGAAAGCCATGCAGTTCAGCGAGAAAAAGTGTCCATTGTTTAAAATTCCAAATTTGATTTGAGAAAGGACACATTTTTCCCAGCAAACGATGAGCCAAATGTTTGTGTCCTGGCTGGGAGACACAAAATCACTGTTGCTTGCCATCGCAGACGATGGTCCCTGCAACACCTCACAGTTCAGGTCAATTGAGCACAGATGTTCTTCTGTATTGTCCACAGCCAATGCTGTGGAAGCCTGTGTAACATCCAAGGCCTGAAATTTTGTAGAGGAGCCGGAATCCGTTCCAACAGGAGCTGAAGCATCCTGTGGTGGCTCTAAGAATGCAGATATCAACATGGCAATACGCTGAGGATACAGCAGTACATGGGCCCTTGTCGGATCCAGTAAAGCATCCACGTCCGGTGGCGCAACGGATAGAAGTGTTAAACAGAGATCCAACACACATTCTTGTCTGCAGAACAGGCATTGGAGGACAGGCAGAACACAGTTGATCCAGACTGGTCTAAATGACAGGAACTAAGACTTGCGCAGTTCGCGAAGGCTAGGTGTGCCCAGATGGAGTACCATGCAATCACAGTATCGGCGCTCCAGGAGCGTTTTTTTCCATATCCTTGGTGACTGGGACGTCCATTGTGTAGCAGAAAAATTACAATCAGAATTCCTGCTATTAGGAACAGGATCAGGGGAAGTCCTCCAAAAATGCTTCTGACTACGGAGTGTATGAAGTTTGGAATCACTCTGAAGACTGTCTGAAAGGTGCTTAACAGTCCAGACCTATGGTCTTAAATAGGTGTATTATACATATCAGACATGTTAAAGATACGTTGTACCATTTCTGTGAAAGGGCAGTTTGTTCGTACTAGTGCCTGTATCTTAGCTGAGAACCTTGCCACCTGGAGATCGAAAGTCTCTTTGGCGGAGGTTAAGGGTACAGTTTTCTGTAAAAGCATGGCTTTCATTCGGCTCAGAGTATCAAACAGTATAAAGGAAACATTCAACGAAGGTCATAACAGCGCCTACCTGACTGTGTGGGTCGGTGGAATCAATGCTTGCATACAAAAAATTACCCTGGAGTTTACAGTGGCAAGATAGGCGATGGCCGGAAGTATCCCACCACAACCCTGATCCTTCAGCATCAAGTAACTTCAAGTAACTTCCTTTTGAGAGCAACTTGAACACCGGATTAATCACGGCAGCTGGGGAACCTTTCAATGACAGGATAGGTTTGCAACTGAAACGTAACCGAAACGTAAGATCCACTTAGAGTTTTCGCAGTTTGTACCGCTTAGAAACACTTCCATGTCCCCAGTCCCCACTTCTGCATCAAAATCTGTATGGCAATTCCTAAGATTCCTTGATGAATTCCCTACTCATCGTTTCATATCTGTCTGCCTGTTGCTGTTCTAGGCAATACTGAAACTGTAAAGTTGAGACCGGTAATTTTTTAGGGCTATGGATTAACCATTATGTGGATGATGACTCTCCCACAGTGAAAGGTAACTGGTCCAGTTTTGCAATACACAGCATTGTTTATGTTGCTCCCCTTTGTGCCATCATTATCTGCTTCTTAGTTAGATTGTATGTAGAGAGTACGGACGTACTGTTGATAAATCGCCAGGGCACATAACCGTAACACAATGATTGTAGCGTCCAGCTTAACAGCATAATACAATGTAATTGAGACTGTCCATGCTGTAGTATGGACAAATCATGTTCTAGTACATCTATAGCAGAAGATACAATGTTGCCCAGTGAATAAATCCTGGAAGTTAATTCAGTCATACCATTATCAACTACAGCTAATGCTTTTCTAGGTTAATTCTATCAATTTCACAAAGTCTATCCATAGCTTCTTGTTAAGAGATTTTCCAGATTTCATTATAAACAGCATATAAGAACGTTTCTGACGTGACTTTCGAGGGCCTAATAAAAAGTCCCTTAGATCCATGTCTTCTGATAGTAAAGATAAGTGTTGTTTCACATGGGACAGAGTCATGGTTTTTAGCCAAATTAGGCATAACTTCCCAACACTGTATGATGTAACCACCCCCGGATGTTCTCTTTGTACATATCGTTGTTCTGGCCTATGGATACTAAACCCTTCAGTGGTAACTCTGTATCTTGTCTGATATCTATTTGTGTCTGTAGGCCAAACTAACCATCCCTTCCAATTGGGGTCTGATGAATTGTGTGTAACTGCATGTATGATGTCATCTGCTATATCCCCACCATGTGTCGTAAAGTTTTGACACCCCTCAAAGTGGGATGGTGAGGGGATCCGAGGTGTTTTCAAGTCTTTGTTCTTGGCTAGTCCAAGACAGAAAGTCTGTTGCACAGTGTCATTCAGAAATATTATCTGCTGTGGAATGAGGCATGCTCGAAATAGTGCTTCTGTTCCCTGAACTTGGCATTCCTTTGAACCCCAGACTGATGTAATGTCTATAGTGTCCTTCCATAAATCGAAACCCTGTACAGACAGTTGGGAAATAAAGGATACAGAATAAATCTGTTTGGTGTTAGCATTTTTTTTGTGCAATTGTAGGTGCAACCTTATAGTAATATGAGGTTGGGTGAGAAGTGTTAAACCCTAAAAAATAAGAACATTTCTGTGCAAACATTTGTGAACTACCTTTCGACGGTGTTCCCTTTGGTGGTATGTAAAAACATTACGTGGGATACTGGATTTATGTAAAAAGTGATTACCATAATGTTGGTACCAGTACATAGTGTTGTAATCAGTTGTGTCCTCTAACATTTCAATGCTTAAAAATGCAGTGGATTGTTCTAAATCAGACAAACATATTATTTACAGTTTCAAAATCCCAATTGCAGAAAATTTACTGGAGGTAGTGATATCATTTAAAGAAATTTTGAATACAAGAGGTATTTTCAATAGTTCAGTGGGACCAATTATATCATATGAAACTCTGTCCCAAACTATACCATAAGGAATTGGAACAGCTGTAATGTTCAAGAAGGACAGGTTTCTTTGTTCGCGATGAGATGACGGATGAGGTTTCAGGACCAAGTTAACCTTTGAACTGTAGAGCGTTCTGGGAGATAGTTACCGTTCATGAGTAAGCAAAAGACAGCAACTAGGCCAATCCAGATTAGAAAAAGCAATATTCCAGTTATTATCCAGAGTTGTAGCCATATTGAGACCAGGTAAGTCTTTTTCAGAAAAATATAAAAATCATGAAGCTGTTGCTTACGGGAAACTGGAACTGGCATTGTCTCAAGTTCACTGGGATCAAGAGAGAAGAGATCAAAATCGATGAAGTAGCCAGATGCAGTTCAATCTATGTTTGGTAGCTCAGCAGGTTTTGCTGAACTGGCAGATGTCTCTCGTAGAGCCATATTTAAGTAGATATTGGTGGTAGGCCAAATTGATATTTGTCTTTCATTTGTGTTTTGATGTTCTGTTTTAATAGGAACTAGTTCCATTTCATTATTGGAAAGTCCATTATTTTGTATTAGTGACTCTTCAAATGTTATGAGTCTTTCTGTCTGAACTTCCTGTATGTTAGCAAGAGGAGAGCGTTGGCTACCCAAGAGCCCTACTATTCAGTATCGGCCACCCACATTGTGTGGTTTGATCAGATCGATGAAGACAAATCTCTTTTCTATTTTTGCCGGCTAGAGGCGGAAAAAGTACTGTTCTTGTGCCTTTGACAGCTGATGCAGCGCTACTCCGCAATTAATTTCTGAAACCTCATCACCTTTCCCTGAAATACTAAATCACACATGTATTCGTCAGTGGGGCCTATAACACTGTGAATTGCTCATAAACACTACCATCCTATTTCATGGATCGGTGAGATTCAAAGGAGAGCTGCTGGATCATTACGGAGTGTCTAAATTTAAACTAAATATTTATACTATTTACACCTGCAGTTTAAATTGTTTTTACCATGGATTTATCAACAATACACTTTATATAGACACACCACCATTATTTGTCGACTGATCTACTAGTAAAAATTAGGCTAAGGAAAATACAAGACCAGCTTAATTCTCCATGTATCTAATTTTTATTTAAAGAATATTTTTAGCATATCTGACATTTATTCATTTCGTTTTATTTATTTTATTCAGAAATATACTTAAGAAAGAAAATAATTTTCTCAAACATTTATTTTCATTTAATTTTAAATTCAGAAAGAAATTCACATTATTATAGGACACAAATATTAGCACAGAACAGAATAGTTCCCAAAGTCCATTTTCCCTACTCTCTCTAGCTACTAGCCTCAACTAAAACTCAGTACTCATTCAAAAAGGAAAAAATAAAGTAGATAATAATACTATTTTTGTCACTGGAATTAAATCGTACCTATAATGGAACTACCTATTTCATAAAACCAATGTTTAATTGCTGAAAAACTTTTACCAAGCCGTTCAAGAATACCATCAACCACCAGTGGTTCAATTTCCTTATCTAATTCTGTAATGTTGTAATATACTTTTCAATGTTTTGGCTTTTGTCTGGAATATAGGTACAACAGGGTTGTACCTTCAAAATTCCACAAACTCCTCCTTCTTTTGCCAAAATTATATCACGAGCAAGACGATTTTGCATCACCATAGCTCTCATAGCAACTAATTCAGTGTTCACCATTAGAAATCCCCTTGCAGTATCTGTTGACAAACGATCCACTATCGTTGATAATTTTCGAATTCTGTTTGCATTAAAAGATATTCCCATTGCTGGAATCAGTGCTCCAAAAATATCACCTATTATTTCTATTACACTTTCTCTTTTTCTACGACTTAAAGGTTTACCTATCTCATGTATCCCATTCGTACTGCTATCTACATGAAAGATTTTAGGAAAGACCAGACCTACATACCAAGTCCCATACCAGTGGTCTGGTAACTTATAATAAGCTTGTTTACCACATATGAAGTAGATGCAAGGAAAAATTGGATCTTAACCACCTTTAAATCCCCAACCCCCTATTATCCGATAGGTATCTTTACATTGACTGGCTCCCACAAAATAATTATCTTACACAGTGTTATCTCTTCTAATACAAAACTTCCCTAATAATGGAATGTCTATACTTATGACCACATTCCCATTTCTATCTTCAAGATTTTCATCTTCAAATACCCAATATTAGGATTTAGCATGTTTCATTTTCTCACTGCGTTTATAAGCATTTCTTCTCTCTTCAACCATATCTAGAAATGTTTTTTCTTGATTTCTCATTTAACAAGTCAAATTATTTTTGAATGCGTATTCATGACTCAATTCATCCATTTCTAAGAAAAATTCTCCCATCACCTTTTCAGGCTTGACTTTGTTCATTGCATTTATGACTTTCAATTTGGCAAATATATCATCAGAGTTTGAATAATAATACTCTAATTTTCCTGTTTGATAAAACAAACTTGCAATTGCACTACACGTGACACCATATGTAATTGGAAGATGCTGATAGGTCACCCCTTTTGAGACTGAAGCTGACAGTTTCACACAAACATAACAATCACTAGCATCCATTGTCCTAACATACTCAGATAACAATCTTGAAAAAGTATTTTTTGTGTAATCACTTCTAGATCTATCTCGGTGAATTTCTGGTTTATACACAGGTGGTTTATCAGACTTTGATTCAACATTCTGTCCACTTAAACTCACATTTGGTTTTAACCTCACTAGATTTTCATGGAAAGGAATGATAATAGCTAAAATTAACCATATTAACATTAATAATCCAGTACATATTAAGCACATTCTACACCATTTTCTAAAAATAGAACATTTCGTTTTTTACACAGCGATTTTCACAGTTCAATCTACCTGGATTTTTGTTTTTAATAGACTTTCACTTTTCACTTTCAATGTCATTTCTTATCCCAATATTTGGGTCTCGCCTTTACCTTGTACTTTACAATCAAATGCTTTTCCCTTCTTTTGAGTCTCAATTTTACTCACTTTCTCTCAATTAGCTTGGGCAATTCAGGTTCTCTTGGCTGCTGTTTGCTTCCTCAATAGGAGGTAGAAACATAAGTCCATTCAGGTGACTTGTATTTTTGGTTTGGTGTTCTCACTCTTTTTGGCCTTTGAACAACTCCTATTCTTTTTCCCAACGACTCCTTTTGACTTGTTATTTCATTTACTTGATCTTCTGGTTTTCTTGCTTTGTTAACCAGTTTGAATTTCAGTCCATCATTTCCTCTAGGAAAAGTATCTCCTTTACAAACTCTTTTTGTTTTTGGTTCCGTGGTGTTATGTTCCACTATCCAAGCTCTTTTTCTTGAGCTCTTTCTCAATGGTGTTTCATCTGCACTGTTATCAGTTTCACTTTCAGTATCTTCGACAGTTTCATTTATGACAAACTTTATAATGTCTTTTTCTTTTTCACAATCAGTTTTCTCTTTAGACAGTTCTTTCACTCTGTTAGGAACATCTCCATAGCTGGTACTTGGAATCTCATCTTTATCGTGAGTTATTTCCTCTTTTCCAGTGTCAGGATTTTGGTTCCTGCTTTCAGACTGTTCTTCAGTATTTTCTTGATCACCAGTTTTACCTCTACATTGCTCAGTGTCCTTACTGGTATCTGTTTTTACCAAATCTTGACTTTCAGGTTGATCTTTAGAACTTGGTATTTCAACAATTTCTCCTTCTCCTTCTGATGCAGAGCTAGCATCTGATACTTCCAGATGCCGACATTCTTGTCGAGCTTCAGTATCTGGACTTTTTTCTGGTTTTCCTTCAGAATCAGAATCAGTTGTGCTTTCACCTTCTTTGTGTAGATTCTCAGGTTCAAGCACACGGATGGTGTGACTGGCATGCACCCATCTCTTTACTACGGCACATTTAACTGCTGACCAATATAACCTGTCTTGGTCTCTGCCAGCGAGGTACTAAACAGTTTCTTTTTCAGTGTACCTTTATTCGAACCCAATCTCCATGAACTAGATCATGAGCTGGATGTTTTTCCTTCGTGTTTGACTCAGTTCCCACCTGATGGAACACAGAAGTAACCACGTCAGACAGATTTTTCCAGTAATCCAGTATGATGTCATCATTAACAGTTTATCAACTGGTACAAATGCTTGTCTCATCACTCTTCCCATCAAAATCTCATGTGGACTTAATCCAGTTTTTATGTCAGGTATATTCCTTAAAGTCATCAAAGCAAGTGGCAATGAATCCGGTCACTTTAGTCCTGTCGCCAAACACATTTTTGCATTTCTGTTTTTTATTGTCCCATTTACTTGTTCAACTACCCCTGAAGCCTCAGGTCTGTAAGCACAATGCAGTTTCTGACGTATGTCCAGTGCTTCACAGATCATTTGGAGTAACTTGTTTTGGAAATGGGTACCTCGATCAGTTTCAATCGTTACTGGAAATCCGTATCTTGGGATGATTTCACGTAAAAGTAATTTTGCAACAGTCAATCCATCGTTTCTCCTGGTGGGGAAAGCCGCTACCCACCGAGAGAACAGACAAATGATCACCAAAACATATCTATTACAAAGTGGCAGCTCAATGAAATCCAACTGCATTCGGGTAAATGGACCTCCCTCCCATCATATGGTTCCCAAGCTCACAATTGTTTTTCTGTTTGGATTAAATTGCTGACACACAAGGCACCTCTGGCACAAACTCTCTGCAATCATCCTAAACTTAGGATTATACCAAGTCTGTCTAAATAGGCGCAACATGGCCTCCCTTCTAACATAAGCTTGACCATGGTACATTCGGGCCATGTTTGAGATCATGCTATCAGGCATTACTGGTCTTTTATCTTTGTGACCCCGATTTCATCTTCCTCCCTCTGTCTGCATCCTGCTTTTAGCCAAATGTTTTTCTCTTCCTCACTAGCTTCTTCCTGCATTTGTCTCACTTCCTGCCAAGTTTCAAATACTGTGGTTAGCATTAAAGGACTTGAAACATGTTCTTCTTTTCTGTCCCGATTTATGGATGCAAGATTTCTGCCACAATATTCTGCAATGGAATCTAATTACCTGTTACCCCGTGCGATATAGTCATCACCCGTTTTGTGAACAGCACATTTAACCACTGCAATCTTATCAGGCAACTGAATAGCATCAATTAACATCCTCACAAATTCAGCGTTTCAGATGGGGGATCCTGCTGAAGTTAAATAATCTCTTTGGGACCACAGTTGTCCATAGTCATGAACAACCCCAAGCCCATACTGACTGTCAGTCACTATGGTAGCCTTGATTTCCATTCCCAGTTCACATGCTCGAATCAAAGCAATCAATTCTTCTGTAAGAGCAGAACGAATTCCTTTCAGACAAGATGCTTCCAATACATCCGCCACTGTGCACACTGCATATGCAGCACTCAAAACACATTCATCTTTTCTCGAACACAATCCATCAAAGAACATCACATAATCTGATTCAGGCAATGGTTCATCTCTGATGTCAGGTCTTGGTTTGGTACAGTACTCAGTAACATCTAAACATTTGTGGTCAACTTAATTTCTTACTTCAGTTTCCATTGTGTCAGGTAACAATGTGGATGGATTTATGTTGATGTATCTTGAGATTGTCACATTATCTGCTCCCAGAATTGTCTTTTCGTACTTGAGTGAGGTACTGTGTTTTTGTTCTAGTGAGGAGAATCTCCACAGAATGAGGTACATACACCCTCACAGGAAATCCCAGAACTATTCCTTCACTCTGTTCTAGACTTACGCTTGTAGCTGCTACTGCTTTCAGACAACCTGGCAAAGCTTTTGCAACTGGATCTAAAACAGCTGAGAAGTACGCAATTGGTTTCTCAGTTTTCCATGTCTCTGAATTAGTACTGACAATGCACATCCTTCTCGTTCACTGCAATACAGTTCAAATTCTTTTTCATAATCAGGCATTCCCAAAGCTGGGGCTTCACATAAGCTTGTTTTTAGCTGTTCAAATGCTTCCATCTCAGTTTTGTTCAGTACTATAGGGTCTCTGATATCTGCTCTGATTAGTCTCTGTAATGGTTTGGCTATCAGTGAAATAATCCACTGTCTACAGTAACCTACCATGCCCAGGAACATTCTTCCCTGTCTTTGGTGGCTGCATTCCTTGTATCATTTTAATTCTTTCTGCAGAGACTTGTCTGATTCTTTTAGCAAATTTATGACCAAAGTATTGTTCTTCTTTCTGACAAAATTGTAATTTTGATGGAGACACTTTATGTCCCTCTTCTGTCAAATGGCTTAGCAATGCAATAGTATCTGATACACATGCATCTTTTGTCTTTGATGCCACCAATAGGTCATCAATATATTGGACCAGTACTGAATCTCCAGGCATACTCAAACTTTCTAATGATTTCTTTAACAATTGATTACAAATGGAAGGACTTTCAGTCTACCCCTGAGGAATTCGGCACCATGCCACAATTCCATCTCCGAACCAGAATGCAAAAATTGGCCGACTTTCAGGATGTAATGGAACAGTAAAGAATGCATTACACAGATCAATCACAGTGTACCATTCTGCATCATGTGGAATTTGATATAAAATCACTGCTGGATTTGGTACAATTGGACAACATGGGATAACAATCTTATTCATTTTCCTAAGATCCTGTACAATCCTAAATGTTCCATCAGGCTTTTTCAGTCCCATTATCAGTGATTTACAAGGACTGATTTCTATCTCTCTCAAAATGCCTTGTTCAATCATTTTGTTAATTACTGGAGTTATTCCTTCAATTATTTCTGCTGTCATTTTATATTGAGGAATGTTTGGGTAACTCCTTCTTTTATTGAAACTTTTGCAGGGTCTACATCTTTCATTAATCCAACGTCTTCTCCCGTAAAATCCCATACTTGCTCTTTCACTACCTTTTTCAATTCAGTAGGTATCTTTTCTCAGTCAAACACAGGAAACAATTCATTTCTCTCTGCCTCAATCATTAACATGGTCATTTTATATAAACTATCTTCATCTGGGGTTTGGAGCTCTATACCATCTGGTGAACAGTATATGGCACAGTTCATTTTACATAGAATGTCTCCGCCTAACAGATTAACAGGACTACTGTCACACACTACAAATCGATGCATGTCTTTGAAATTTCCAATTTCCACTTCACCTGGTTTTGTTAAGGAGGTTTGAATTTGTTTATTGGCTACACCTACAACCTGGATTTTCTCAACCGAGAGAGGAAGATTTTGAATTTCCACTGATCTAACAGTAGAACGGGTAGCACCAGTGTCCACTAGGAAAGTTACTTTCACATCATTTACTTTTCCATTCACAAACGGACCAGACTGATCTACCTCGAGAGTGGCTCCAAGCACACTCTTCTCCCTCTCTCAGGCGCCTTCAGAAGCTTTCATCTGACTCACTCCCGCCATCCTCTTATAACCAATACTGAGGACTCACATTCACTCTGGGTGATCGGTTTACCTGTTCGCCTCCTCTGAATCCTGTCTCTGCACTGTATCTTTGCAGATTTACACTGTGTGGCAGTGGCGGTTGTGGCACCTGACTTTGCTGAGTAACTATCTGCTGCTGTGGCGGTGTCTGTTGAATTACCTCATTCTGCACCTGTGGATTCAATGATGTATTTTCTGGATTAACTCTTAGTGGAAAATTACACTCTTTTCTCCAATGCCCTATTCTGCCGCAATTGTGACAAGGGAACTTTTTCTTAAGCTCCTCTGTTTCCCACTAATTTGGGTTTATTGAAATTTCCTTTCACTTTTCCCGGACCCCCTTCTGCATTTTTATTCTCCAATTGTGCCACTTGGTGTTCTGCTACTTTCACTTGTGCTCACATGGCTTTCTCTTTTAGCTTTCTCTGTTTAACCTCAATTTCGTCACTACAATACTTTGCATGTCTCAATACTTAGTCTACGGAGCATAACTGCCATCCCATTACATTATGCTTGATCATGTCCCCTATATCTGGTCTTAATCCAAACACAAATCGTTACACAAAATGACTCATATCCTTTTCATTTAGTTCTTCATATCCACTATACTGTTTGAAAACTAATAACAGCCTTCAATAAAATGCATGCACAGATTCTTTTGGTTCTTGCAAAGTCCTGTCAATTTTTACCCAATCTGTTTCTTTTGGTGGAATTTTGTTTTTCAAAAATACTATAACTTGTTCATATTTCCTCATCACTTCAGATCCAGGAGCACCTGTCACTTTATCTCGTGAATATTCTGTCTTCGGCCAATCCACTGTTATTTTGCATTCAGACCATAGATCTGCCTGTACTACTATGTCAAATAATCCGTCTAAATCTTCCCATAGTACCTTTGAAACCTTTGCGAATCAATCTACCTGTCGGTACCATGCTACTGGTTTTTCTCTCAATTTGGGGAAATCATTAGTAAATGATAATATGTCCTGTCTAGTCCAAGGAACATGTACATATCCTCCTCCCGGTATTTCTCTCATAGGAAATTCATTTACTACTGTTTCTTTTTCTCTCACAAGGAACGCTAATGTGGATTTGTCACTGGCTTCCTCTTTCTTCTTTGACCACTTTACCTTCCATTTATTCACATCTCCCCATCTTCTTAATAAAACGATTAGTTCTTTTATCTGAGTTAGTCTTCCTGCAGTATTCATGTTTTCAATGTCTTTTTCTGAAAAGTCTACTCCATAGGATTTTTGCAAGGTTTTATTCTTTGCAAATTCTACCTCTAATTCACTGGCTAATCCTTTTAATTGATCATGTATGGATTTTGCTTTCCATGTAATACTTTTGCACATGAACATTAGTTCATCGTCTTGATACGTTTTTAGTCTGTCCGTCCCAATTGTTCCAATAATTAATTCTTCCATATCGACTTTTAATCTTGCCACATCTAACACTTTAGGTTCATGTACTTTTACCTTCAAAGTTTTAAGCCAATCACTTAATTCTTGTTCTGTCGGTCCTACTGGTGTTTGTGTCAAATCTTTTTTTTCTATTCTCTTTTCAGGTGTAGCAGAATCGATTCTGCTCTGGTTGGAAATTTATATGGTAAACTTTGATTAAAAGTTAAGTCAGGTGGATTTACACATTTACATTACTCCATCGCCTAATTTCGGGCAAATCTGGATAAATCTTTTCCCTTACCTTTTGCAAACTCTGATTTAAAGGAATTGTCAAACTTGGTTATTTTATTCTCTGATTCTCAAACACCGGAATTACAGGTCCTATCGTTACTGGGACTGTTACAGCTTCTATATTTTTAGTAAGCTCCTGTATCTTTTCTGTGAATTCATTTGTAGACCGTATATATTCTGAAGTATTTGGGTGTTCTTCAATTTGTCGCTCTACTCTAGTTAGAACTTCTTCTTATTTCATTATTTTGCTTAGGGGTACCAGTAAGCCTCGTTTCTGTCACTGGGGCGTTTGAATCATATCTCATTTCTACCCTTTCTGGAAAGTCTCTAAAATTTGAAAATTGTTTTGGGGTTTCTGCAAATCTATCCTCTACAGGCGGAGCATTAGGAGTGGTCCATATAGAACCTGACTGATATGGTGGTGGTCTCCTATTTAGTATTTCCTCCAGCACTGTATCCTCCGGTTCACCATCACCATAATTTTTCCTCCTTCCTGTTTCTACATTATTCCTTTTCTCTGTGCATTTTCGCTCTTCAAATTCGTCTGCTAATCTAACCAGATACATTCCAACACACATATCAGCATTTCTCCATCTTCGCATTCTACTCTCATGTGTTTCTCCCCATAATCCACACAATGTACCTCTTGGTCCTCTATGATTTTCTGACCTTTCTCGCTCATGCATCTCATCTTCCCACTTAACTAGTGCTTCATTTTGAGTCGGTCTGGGTCTCGGTTCAAGTTTCATCATCTTTTCTTTCAATTTACGTAAAGCTGCCAAATTAAAAGATCCAAATTCTGGAAAAGAAAAGTGTAGTAATCACACTTAAAATTCAGTAAAATTGAAGAACTAGTTTGAGATACAGCTTTCAGTGACCCTCAGCATCAACTGCTTGAATAAGAATCTTTGGCAATGTCAGAACCAACATCAGAAAGTTCCATCTTAAAGAAGACATCACCACACATCTCCCCCTCATAATAAAATATAAAATAAATAACATAATTTTCTAAATTTATAATGATAACATTTTACAATTAAATATTTTACAATATATACATCTTTCCTAAAGATACACTCTAATTAATTAACAAATTTAAGACTAAAACACTACAATAGTTCAAGCTACAAATTCAGGAAAATGAGGATTGATTTTACATATATTTCCCAAACTCCAGATTTTTCCATTATCCAACTTCACTGATCCCATAGCCTTAATCACTTTCCGAGGCTGGGAGTATTTGCTTTCTCCTTTTTTAACAAATCCAGCCTTCCTCACGACAACCCAATTACCATTCTCTAAACCCTCAACTTTAACACCTTTTCTCTTATCATACCTTTCTTTATTCCGTGCATGAGAATCTTCCATTCTCTCTGCCATGCACTCACGACCCACCCAAACCTGATCTTTCTTTTTTTTTTTTGTCCTCATATCCACCATGGTTTAAGAAAGCCATCTAGGATAAGCTTAGGTACATCTGACACAGTGTTATAACTGGAAGGGATCATTTGGAGGGGGGAGGCCACAAATCCCGCAGCTGTCACTAGCTTGATATCAATTTTGGCTACCAATGGGGAAGCCTACTACAAGGCCTGGGCCGGGCTATGACCGGATATCTTCTGGATTTTGGCACCATAGTAGTATAATCATTGGACCCGGGGAAAAAAAAAACGGATCTTTATTGTGCCCATACAAGCATGTGCCAAAAGGCCCTTTTACTTTGATTTCCTGGTCTGGCTAGGTCCATACGTGCCGTCTGTAGACTGGATGTCAGCCAGTCCCCATGGGAAGGGAGAAGGGGATCCTTCCACCTCCTGCAGATTTCCCTCCTTGCCAATAGGACTGTATAAAACACCAGATTTCTGGCTGTATTTTGAGATGTCCTCAGGACTCCAAAGATCACTAAAGGTAGATCCATGATAATTGGGAGACCTAACGATGCTGTAAGTCTTACCTATAGCATCCCAATATGCAGCAATCCGGGGACATTCAAAAAACATGTGAATATCTGAAGCTGCAATCAGCCCGCACCTTGCACATGCCACTGAGTTTCCTGTGGCAAATTTGGATAATCTTTGGGGAGAGTAATACGCCCTATGAATGGTAAAGAGATGGTTTCTGCAAAGCCATGAGGGTTTCACTAGGCTTTTGAAAAGCTCAAATGAGGTAGACCAAAGTTCTTGTATGTCTGGACTCGTTGTTAAGTCACCCCAAAGTTGAGCTGGTAACTTAAATTCCCCATTAGATTCCTCGAGTAGGAGTTTATACCATTGTGAGATCTCACTTTTGATTGGAGGGATACTTACCAAGTTGGTTATTAATTGACTATGCCCTCCAAGAGGAAACCTGTTTCTTTTTGTAGGTGGATCTTTATATGCCTGTGTCCAGCTGCTCATTTGTATGTATTTAAACCTCAAAAAGGTTGGGCCTATTCTATTCTGTAAGTACTCCCATGAAAGCAGGTCCACTTCATAGAAGAGATCCCCCATTCTTTAAGGCCTGCCTCTCTCAAGGGAGTGGCTAGAGTATCTTCCAACCAAACTGGACTATCAGGTAACCCCCAGAGCGGTGTTTTATCGCAGTAATACCCCTGTTTAATTGATTTTGTTACCTCAGACCACATTTTCACCAAACCAAGAAGGACCTTCAATTTGATCTTTTTAAAAAATTTCGGGTTACCAAATTTGAATAAGTATCCCGACTGGCAGAGACCTTCCCCTTCCAACATGGCTGAAAACCTTAATCCTACCCCATAGTCAGTAGGTTTTTCTAAGAGCATTCGCGTGTGTGATAGCTGAAAAGCCCACAGATATAATTTTAAGTCTGGTGCTGCTAATCCCCCCTTCTCCCATCGCCGTCTAAGCTTCCTCCAGGCTATTCTTGGTTGTTTTTTGTTCCAGATAAAAGAAGTGATATCTGGCTGTATTTTAGTTATATGAGTCTGATCAAAATAAAGGGGAATGGTGTTAAAAAGAAATTAAAATTTAGGCAGAATGGACATTTTAACCAACTTAACTCTCCCAATCAAGGATAATTGAAGGTGGGACCATGAATGCATTAATTTCCTACACTCTTTAGTAATTGCTGTAAGATTTACAGTAGCAAGCTTGTTAAGATCTTTTGTGATATTTAAGCCCAGATAACGCAATGATTCACCCGCCTGTATTTCCAATGAACTCGCATCATCATTCCAGACCAGCATCCCTGTTTTTAATGTATTGATCTGGTACCCTGATATCCTTCCAAACCCCTGAGCTATTTCAAATATGACAGGGAGTGCCGTAGTTACGTCTGATGTGAGAACAAGCAGGTCATCAGCATATAACGCCACCTTCTTTTCCCACCCTCTGTGACAAAAAGGACTGATGGCATTCTCTCTCCTCAGTTGTTGTGCGAGAGGTTCAATATAAAAGTCAAACAGAAGGGGGGAAAGCGGGCAACCCTGCCGAGTCCCTCTAGTTATATTGAAAGGGTCTGACAACTCCCCGTTGATTAATAGGCTCGCCGATGGGCTGGCATACAATAGACTAACTGCACGAAAAAATATCTTCCCCACTCCAAACTTGGCCAAGGCCCCCGAAAGGTAAACCCAATTAACCCTGTCGAAGGCCTTAGTTGCATCCAGAGTGAGAGCAGTCAAGGGCAAATTCTGTGACACCGCGATATCTATTGCCCCTATTAAGTCGTATGTCAGTTCATATAACTGTCGCCCTTTTACAAATCCTTTTTGATCTGTATGGAGGACTGACAGGGCTACCAAGGCCAACCTAGAGGCTAAAACTGTGGTGAAGATCTTATAGTCCACATTTAAGATTGATATTGGCCTATATGATTCACAGGCATCCTTGGGCTTCCCAGGTTTCAATATGAGTGTGAATGATGCGTTGTCCCATGATGAAGGGGGAGTCTGCCCTTCAAGAAGGATCTGGTTGAACATCTTAGTAAGGAAGGGGGCTATCTCATCCTCTAAGATTCTATAAATTTCTGCAGGTAGCCCATCGGGCCCCGCTGCCTTTCCCTTCTTGCTTCTTTTTATAGCGGCCCTAACTTCTCCTTCAGTTATGGTACCCTCCAAAATTTGGGACTGATCATATGTAAGACTAGGGAGATTCATATGTCTTAACCAATCGTCGACTTCCTCAGGGCGGGTTACAATGTCCTCCCTATAGATAGACTCAAAGAATTCCTTAAAGGCCTTCCTAATTTCAACGTCCGATGTAAAGGAATAGTTGCCCACCTTGATGTTGGCAATGTTGTTCCGGACCTGGTCTGATTTGGTTTCCAAGCAAGCATTTTACCTGCACCTTCGCTGTACTCAAAATGGGCTAATTTGCTTGCTTCCCATCTCTGCTGCAATCTAAGATTCAATACTGAACCCAGATTGGCTTTCATGGTTGCCATTTCTTTTCTATAACTATTTATGATGGACTCATCTGCCCCAGTACTACTATCTATAAGACATTGGAGATTTACTATCCTTTCCTCTATGGACGAGATTTGTTCCTTATATTGCTTCCTTTTGTATGACACTTTCCCTGTTATGAGTCCCCTCAAAAATGCTTTGAACGAGTCCCAGATGATCCTTGTTGTTGCTGAGTCATTGTTAATCAGAAAAAAGTTGTGTGCTTCTCTACTCAGATATATTATGTCATCGGGTGAAGAAAGAAGTGAACGATCAAAGGACCATCTAGAAGGCAGTATCTCCGTTAGATAAGTTAGGTCCATTAGTACTGCAGAGTGATCTGAAAGATGCAAAGGTAAATATTCGATGGATCTTACGTGTTCAGCCAGCCTCAGACTGATTAAAATTAAGTCAATCCTTGACTGGTGTTTATATTTATAATTCCGGAACAACACTCCTTGCTGGTCCCCGGACCTTTCTCTCCATATATCAAGGTAGCCATATGTTTTCATCGCAGACTGTAACACTAACCTAGATTTTGACAGAACTAAGGATCGACTATTGGGGGATTTATCCAAAACTGGGTCTAGGACAATGTTAAAATCACCAGCTATAATAGTTGGCTCTGAAAAGGAGAGCAAATGTGAGAACATAATCTCCAATGTAGTAGGATCATCCTGGTTCGGCCCATAGTAGCCCAAAACTGTGGTTTGGGAGCCCGCTATTACCACAGACGCTATGGCCCATCTGCCACCTGGGTCGACCTGTTGAGATAGCAGCCTGGCTTTAGCTCCTTTTTTGAAAATTATAGAAACCCCTCTAGTATTACTGGCCTGAGTAGTTGAAACCGCAGGAGTCTATCCACCTATTTCTTTTAATCAAATCCAACATCTCGGAATGTGTTAAATGAGTCTCCTGGAGAATAATGACCTGCACATCCAAATCCCGTAAGTATTGCATGATTTTATTTGCCCTTGGTTTGGTACGCAGGCCATTAACATTCCAGAAGAAGTATTTTATGTTAATCATCTTGGGCATAAGTGTCCAATAAGTGGAAGAAATAAGCAGATAAAACTAGACCGACCCATTGTTGTCTAAATCTCTTTCCATAAAATTGCGAAACCACTTTCTTTCTATCATATCTTGGCTTTATGAGGACATTTTTACTTTTTTTTCACCCCCCACCACCTACCCTAGCTACGTTCCTCCCACCCTTCCTCCTCCTAAGCCCTGGAAAACCCTTGCGATATTTAACCGGTGCGATGTCCGGTTGATAGCGCCCCTCCGTGAACTCCTGGAGAGATACACCACCTTTATAAGTGAGAGAAATGAAAAAAAATAATCTCAATAGTGACACTCAGTTAATTGCGTTGCTTATTATATAATTAAAGGTGTTAACTTTACTCTATGTGCATAAGGACTCAAGGAAGTCATGGGGTGGCTATAGACGCCTGCTCTTATTAATGAATCCCAGAGTTAAAACTCCTTTTTTATTACTTTTTGCTTCCCATCTGCATCAGGAGTTCGTCTGCTGCTTGCACTGACCTAATATTGATCATCTTATTATTATACATTATTTTCATGCCAGCAGGGAATGTTAATTGAGCTGAGGCTCCCGACGCTCTAAAAGCTTCCAGGCACCTCCCGAACTCCCACTGTTTCTCCAAAGTAATTCTTGAGAGATCTGACCTTATTAAGAATGTAAACCCTTTTGCGACCAGAGATTTTTGCTTTAGCGCAAGATTAAGTATTTGCTCTTTCAGTACATATGTATGAAAATTTACTAAGATTTTACGAGGTTTAGATCTCTGGGGGTTACGTTTGAAGGGATCCCTATGAACTCTTTGGATGTCCAATGCTAGCTCTTCTAGTGAGAGGTCTAAATTCAGGGACTCTTTCAACAAACCCGTTATAAACTGTTTTATATCAGAGCCCTCTGAGCCTTCGGGCACATTCAAAATTCGGAGATTCCCCCTCCTCCCGTTGTTTTCCAAAGTCTCCATCCTTTCACTAAGTGCTTGCTCCTCTCTAGAAAGCTTCTGTATATCAACTTTCACCTGGTCCAAATAGACAGAAAATGTTGCTGTAGTCTCTTCAAGGACTGCAGTTCTTATGGCGAGTCCCTCGATTTTATTTTCAAGGGATTCACAGTAGCTTCTTATTTCAGCTTGGTTTGCAGAAGACTCCGCGAAGCCCTTTCTTATTTCCATCGTAAGAGCTGAAAACATACCTAGTATAGACGCTGGGGTTATGTCATCTTTGGCCTCGAACTTGGATTGATCCGTGAGGGAGTCTATGGAATATTCAATCTGATCAATAAGATCTCCCCCGACTGCTCCGGCTTCTTCATTCGATCCACTAGGAGCAACCTCAGTAACAATCAGGACCTCTGGGTCTCCTAATAGGGGAACCGATAATGTCCCCCCCCTCTGCCTCCTCCTGAGCAAGAGAAGATTGTGATCCTGACCCTTTCTCGTTATCTCTATCTCTAATTCCATCTCCAAGACTTAATTCACTGACTTCAGGTTTTATGACCTCTTCTTCCATCCCTTGTTCTATTGCCTCAGAAGCCTGCCCCAGAAGGGGAGAAACCTTATCCGTTGGAGGAGAAACTTCCAATTCAGGACCAGATGAGATGGTTTGATCCCCTGACAGATGTAATATCTGGGGTATCACTTTAAAGTAGGAACGTAAGGATGGGGTAATCTTAAAGCCTTTCTCAGGTATGGTGTTCTGAGTTTTAGTTTTCGTTTTAGTTTTAGACTTCGAGCTGTGTTTAGTGCCTCTGCCTTTGACCTCTGTACTTAAGTAAGAGGAGGATTTTTTGTCTACCACTACTGCTGTGTAGTCTACCACCCCACTAGGTGAGCCCAATACTCCAACCTTATCCTCTAGCGGAACACCTTTCTTCTTCCGCCCTCTTTTGCCGTTACCTTTACTGAGGGTGGGTGGCGCTCTTCCTGTAAACTCAGGGGCAACTACTGTCTTTATTGTCCCCTCTTGCCCTGACGATGCTATAGTGGGAGGATCCGATGTATCTAGAGGCTCCTTACTTCTTTTTCCAGGTATTAACCCCTCCACTATATCCGCCACTTCTGATGGTGTTAATGCTGGGATATGGGTTTGTGTTAACTGTAAGCTTGGCTGCGTAGTTGTAGTTTCTGGGTCACTATGCAAAATTTTATCAGAAGAGACTGCGTGATATGGCTGCCCCAGACTTCTCAGTAACCTTCCTCTCCTCAGCTCCAGCGCGGCAGACCGGAGACGAGGTAACGGTGATTGTTTTTTCTCAAACGCTGTCTCCTGCGTCTCCTGCGAGTAACCCTGCAAACTATTATCAGAAAAATCTAAGAGGTGATAAGGGGGCCTCTGTAGTATGAAACGCTCCTCAGTCGCAGCCCTGCCAGTCTAATCAATCTTGGTCTCAACATCTTTAGAGGTACAATCCTATTGCATCTTAAAACCTTTCCAGAGTGAATACTTAACTGATCCTTAACATATTGTTTTAACTCTTCATCCGAATTTGAAATATTTCTCCATCCATTTGTTATAGCACTCTTTACATTTTCATACAACTCATCACCTTCCAAGGCCACACTCCAGTCTTCACTTCTCAAGGCTAAACCATCTCCACAACAATCTGACATGACATCTACTTTAACCAAAAAAGTAATCTTTTCCTCTTCCATAATTGGCATACGAGACAAACAGTCAGCCACAGTTTTTTTCTTTCCTCTAACAAAATCAATTGTAAAATTCATGACCATGACTGACAAAAGCCATCTAGAAACCCGAGGAGTCACGTTTCCTTCTAGACCTTTACCATCTTTAAAGATATACAATAGTGGCTTATGATCTGTTCTGAGCATGAAAGGCAACCCCCAAAGATAAAACTTGAAATGATGCATTGCCCAACAACAACCTAACGCTTCCTTTTCTATTATCAAATAAGATCTCTCAGCACCTTGTAGACGACGCGATGCATATCCCATTATTTTTTCCTCACCATCAACATACTGTGTCAAAATGGCACTTAGACCTACATTGCTAGCATCTGTTGTCAATACAGTTTTTTAGGTCTCGCCTGTCGATGCGCATGCGCATTGAGCAAGGCGAGAGTATTGGGACTTATCCACTCTTTATCCACACTGCAAGGAATCGTGGCGATTCCTTGCAGTGCCCGTGACTTTTAAGCTCAATGCGCATGCGCATTGAGCTTAAAAGCGCGTGCACGTCCGTCTTTGTTTACCCGCTCCGCCCCCTCCCCTTCCCGCCGTGTCGCATTTCTCCTCCCCCCTCCCCTCTCTTCCCTCCGGCTTGTTTGTTTATTTGACCCGCTCCGCCCCCTCCCCTTCCCGCCGTGTCGCATTTCTCCTCCCCCCTCCCCTCTCTTCCCTCCGTCTTGTTTTTTGTTGTTTATTTTTTATTTTTATAATGTTTGCTTTTCTTCCTGTCTTATTTCTTGTCCCTGTAAAGCGCTTATACTGTGACCAGAATCTTGACGTGCTATGCAAACAACCTAAATAAATGCATAATTCAATTCACTGGGTATCAACAAGTTACAGAATTAACGCCTTAACAGCCAGCGTTATTTTTCTAAACTTGTCTTGTAGTATGCCAAACATGACTCTTCAGGCAAAGTTAACACTTTCTGCGTTATAACGGCGGGCCAGAGAGAAGGCTGCGCTGCTTGGCTCAGACCAGGGGGGCACTGCTGTCTGTGCCTGCCCTGCTCCTCGCAGCTGCCCCGGACGTTGATGACTGGTCTCCGGGAACACTGGATGTGTGAGCTCTATCAGCGCGGCACCCTTTCACAAGTGCCGTGTGGCTATGCTTTCATTGTTGTGTGTTTTCCCTGCTGCCTCTCTGCTCCCGCTCCCACTGCCCCCTACCTCTTCCCTTTCTGTCAGTCACCGGGCTTCAGCTTGTTGTTTAAGAGAGGCCGGTGCATTCTCGACATTACCAGTTTGTGGAAATAAATTAAACAAATGAGGCAAAACACATATTCGCAATTAATTGTACATCTCAGTAACATAGGCAATACGATCATCTCTGCGCCCGTTTCACAAACGCTCAGCTGGTTTTGCTTTGATATAGGGTAGGGAGTGCTTTGTTATTAGGCCTCATTTTGTCCATCCATGTTTTTGATCTTCTAAGCGTTTTGTGGCAGTTTGTAACAAATGCATTTACTGAGAGCCATGACGTTTCTGAACCTAACCACTGAATAACCGTACTAGAGGGGAACCTGCTATAGTGTTTTAAAATTGTATTTGTTATCTAGGGGGTGTTTCTGGGTGTATCATGTACGTCTGCTTTTCGTGGGAGATGTTTATCTATGTGCTTTAAACTATCCCTGGCTTAACAGAAATTGGGGAGGGAGGGGGCAATGCATGCAGACAGAATTTAGAGGGTTTTGATAAGGGCATGTAGTAAGTCCTTCCACGCATTCCTCGCAGATATGTGGTACTTGGTATCATGTTCTGTTTTGTATGAGGGAGACTTATTACCATGTTCCACTCCTTAAAGTACTATAAAGCTGCCTCTCAGAAGAGGAGGCCCCATTTCCCACGTGTGAGCGCAAACAGCTGCTGACCCTCTTGGGCTGAGGACGTTGAACAACCTGTCCCGTGGGATGCCTTCATCGTCCTCCAACGGCACATAAGAGGCTGCAATTGACCGGGGTCCCCACTTTTGGGACGCCCATGTCACCCTCAACCCCTCACCCTCACTCACCCTCAACCCCTCAAACTCACCCTCACTCACCCTCAACCCCTCACCCACCCTCACCCTCACTCACCCTGACCATCACTCACCCTCAACCCCTCACTCACCCTCAACTTCTCTCACCCTCACTCTCACTCATCCTCACTCACCCTCAACCCCTCACCCTCACTCACCCTCACTCACCCTCAACCCCTCACCCTCACTCACCCTCAACAGCTCACCCTCAACCCCTCACCCTCAACCCCTCACCCTCACTCACTCACCCTCAACCCCTCACCCTCAACACCTCACTCACACTCACTCTCACTCATCCTCACTCAACCACCCTCAACCTCACTCACCCTCAACCCCTCACCCTCAACCCCTCACCCTCACCCACTCACGCACGCTCAACCCCTCACCCTCAAACCCTCAACCTCACTCACCCACCCTCAACCCCTCACCCTCACTCACTCACCCTCAACCCCTCACCCTCACTCACTCACCCTCACTCACCCTCAACGCCTCCCCCTCAACTCCTCACCCTCACTCACCCTCACTCACCCTCAACCCCTCACTCACCCTCAACACCTCACCCACCCTCACTCACCCTGACCATCACTCACCCTCAACCCCTCACTCACCCTCAACCCCTCACTCACCCTCAACCCCTCACTCTCACTCATCCTCACTCACCCTCAACACCTCACCCTCACTCACCCTCACTCACCCTCACCCTCAACGCCTCACCCTCAACACCTCACCCTCAACCCCTCACTCACCCTCACTCTCACTCATCCTCACTCACCCTCAACCCCTCACACTCACTCACACTCACTCACCCTCAACCCCTCACCCTCACTCACTCACCCTCAACACCTCACCCTCAACCCCTCACTCACCCTCACTCACCCTCAACCCCTCACCCTCAACCCCTCACCCTCAACACCTCACCCTCAACACCTCACCCTCAACACCTCACCCTCAACCCCTCACCCTCAATCCCTCACCCTCAACCCCTCACCCTCACTCACTCACCCTCAACCCCTCACTCACCCTCACTCTCACTCACCCTCACTCACCCTCACTCACCCTCACTCACCCTCAACACCTCACTCACCCTCACTCATCCTCACTCACCCTCAACCCCTCACCCTCACCCTCACCCACCCTCAAACCCTCACCCTAACTCACACTCACCCTCACCCACCCTCACCCTCACTCACTCACCCTCACTCTCACTCACCCTCAACCCCTCACTCACCCTCATCCCCTCACTCACCCTCACTCACCCTCACTCACCCTCACACACCCTCACTCACCCTCACTCACCCTCAACCCCTCACCCTCACACAGTGCAATAGGTCTCGGAGCATTTCAGTTAGACCTTTTAGAATTGTTTATGGCTTTTTTTATTTGTAATTCTTTAGCATTGGCTACAGGGAACAAAAATGCTAAAGACTTACAAAAAAAACCCATAAACAATTCTAAAAGCACTAACTCTAATGCTGCGAGACCTATTGCATTTCCAATGCTTGTCTATGAATATCACAATGGCTCAGCACAGGAGCACAAATCAAAGAGTCTTTGACCTTCTTAAACGCTTCTTCACAGGCTTGATTCCACTCAAATTCAACACCTTTTTTCAACAATGCCCTCATCGGCTCAACCAGATCTGAAAAATTAGACACAAATTCCGAGCAGTACTCTGCTAAACCTAGAAATGATCTTAACAAATCCTTGTCTCCAGGCCTCTGAGCTTCAACGGTTGCTTTTACAATGCTATTCTTTGGTTTGATGCCCATACCAGATATTTCGTGTCCTAAATAGTTTACTTGTTCTTTCCTAAATTGACATTTCTCCTTTTTTATAGTCATGCCATGTTCATCAATCCTTCTCAACACTTCATTTAAAAGTTCATCATGTTTTTCATAAGATTCGCCCACCACCAGAATATCATCTTGGAAACACAAGATCTTACTCACCCCTTTAAAACTATTGTGCATAATCCTTTGGAAGCACAGGAGCACAAATCATTCCTAGTATACCTAGCCCAATGTTCTAGCCAAATGCATGTATGATAGCCATATTTAGTCATCATATAGGAAGCAGGCGTTTTCGGCTGAGGAAGTAATTTTGCCTCTCTTGTTACTATCGCCTTGTCCTCTTTGAACACATTTTTCAATTTCTTAAACCATGAAGGTTTCTCTTTTTCTTCTTCGTAATAATAATCAATTTTCCGATAATTCCCTGTCTTTCAAAAGATTGCGCACTCTTCTGTTGCTGTTCCGTAACACCAGCCTATCACAGTGCGGTTCACACTAGCGCACCAGTTAGAACAAGATACGTCGTCTTAGTGCTTAACCAATAGTCTCGCTGCTTTTACTGATGCACCAATCAGAACTTATTCTGCCTTGGTCACGAGGACCAATCCCTGCGCGACACTTTAGACTTCAGCAGCACTGACTGACCCCTCCTTTACAAGGTTTGTCGAGAAGCCGTATTTACAAAATATACAACTGAATCAGTTAGTAACTTACATAAAACAACTCCATTTGTCTGGTTTGGTAAATCAAAGTGATAGTTTCTTTCAATCGCACAAGTATTTTGTATTTCCAGTAGACAGAGCTTACCTCTTCTCTACCACAGAATTGTACAATCACCGATAAAGTAGCATCACTTCCTTTGCCTTACCCTTCTCTCAAGCTTGGGTTAAGCTCTATTACTCTCTCAGCAGTAAGTTTTAAATCAGGATACACAATGATCCATGTACTTGAAGGCTAAGATTTTATAGACTGTCCTCGCTATGTATTTATCCTTTCATACATAAAGTCCCTAAACTTGTGATATGCGACGATACCACTGTAGTATACCACGATACTACTTCTTGAAACAGACTATGCTATGTGCGACTTCACTTGCCACACTTCCTCTGCCTGCAGACAGAGTGACTAGTTTCCCACACTATTCGGAAGCCTTTTCAGGATTACATATAACGTAATACAAACTCAACAGATGTTAGTTATAATTCTGTACATCAAAACCCTTATATTTTGTATTAGTGACTCTTCAAATGTTATGAGTCTTTCTGTCTGAACTTCCTGTATGTTAGCAAGAGGAGAGCGTTGGCTACCCAAGAGCCCTACTATTCAGTATCGGCCACCCACATTGTGTGGTTTGATCAGATCGATGAAGACAAATCTCTTTTCTATTTTTGCCGGCTAGAGGCGGAAAAAGTACTGTTCTTGTGCCTTTGACAGATAAATGTATGTAATACATCTCATCCCCCTCTTTGTTTTACTCAATGTGTTTTGGGATAGGTGTTTTTTAGGTTCTGTTGAGTCACTTAGCAATTTATTTATATGTGTACCCACAGTCCTAAAATCTTATTTGTTTATTTATCTGTATATGAAGTTGATTTAATGAACTATTTGATAAAAACCTTTTCGTATACACCTTGTGTCTTTGTTTATATGTTATATGTTGATAATATAAATTGATCAGTTTTGATTAATTCACCCCAAGGATGATCCATTGATCCTTTCTAGAATAATTTCAACTAACAAATATAGACTGAATAAGTCCCTTGAAGGCAATTTTACCCTTCTACTTTCATTACCCAAGCCCTCAAGGGTATTCCGGGTTGCTCACTTCCTTGATTATCACGTGGACTCTGGGGCACCGAGGATGTCCAAGAGTGGATCACGAGCTGTCCCACAAAGGCTCTCGCTGTCGGCGGTGTCGGCTTCCGGATTGGAGCAAACAAACCTTGGCAAGTGAAACCCATGCAGGATTCGAAGATCGCTTCTTACTCGGACCAGGAAGGTCAGAGCGGGTGCTCCTTTTCAGGGGAGCGAGGGCCAGTCCAGAGCAACCGGACTGGCAGAGCAAATTCAAAGGTTCGTCGGTACTGGGGCCGCTAGCCAACGGGCAAGCGGCCGGACCAACGCATTGAGCCAAAAGATGCAGAAGGGCCCCACGCAGCACTCTGTGAGTGTAGAGGGGGGAGCTTCGGTGCAAAAGCTGCTCAGGGCTGGGGTTTCTCAAACCCCAATGCACAGTTTCGAGGGAGCCTTGGGAGCGGCATGGTCAGTGCCTCGTGGTTTTTCCCAGATGCCCGGCCCCACGCTTCAGGTCGCCTCCATGGGTCTCAGCTCTGCAGGGACTGTGGATCGGGCTGTTAGAAGGCAGGCACGCTGGGTCTTGTCGATCTCTGTTGCTCGAGTTCCGGCGGGAATTGCAACAAGGCAAACGTTGAGGTGCTGGATGGTGCCTGTTTGCACAGGGTGGTCACTCCTTGACCACAAGGGAGATTCTTCAGTCTTCTATGTCGAGTAGGATGTCGAAGGGTCCAGAGTTCCATTTCATAAGTTTCAGTCAGGATAATCTGATGTGCGTTGGCACTGCTCCTAACTTTATTCCAAACTGGGGGGCTGGATTACCTGCTAGGTCCCTCCTATGGGTGGGACCCAGGAAGGGGGTGGTTACACCCCTTTCCCTTTGTCCAGGGTCGCGCTGGGACTGGGGCTGGTGTGCCCTAGAACCGGTTTGACCGGATTATGCAAGGGGAAGCCTTGTGCGCCCCCAGGCAGTGTCTAGTTTCATTCAACCCACCCTGCCCCAATACACTATCTCCTGCCTGGGGAGGTGTAGCACCTCCCTGCGACCGGAAACCCTTTGTCCAGGCCTCCTCTGCCAAGTTTCGGTCAGCAGCAGGAGGTCAGACTTGTGTCTGTGGCAGCAGCATCCATTTTGTGATGCTGAGGCTCTGGTTAAAATTAACCGCGTTTTAGCAAAGTAACATGTCTTCTCCCTCTAGAAGGGGGGAATGCTACCCCCATCGCCAGGACTGGCGAGGGGGTAGTATTCCAAAGCGTATGACACCTTACACGACATGTTTTGATAAAGCCAAACCAAAGTTAGCACATAACCGCGATGGATTATAATGCACTTAAGAGTATATGGTATGGCAATATCCCGGAACAGCTAAGGGAGTTGGTCCCGACAGCTGCAGACAAGCTCAGCTCATGCTAGAGCACCATCTCACATACAACCAAGCACTCTGCCTCCAGGATTGTTAAGGCCTGCCATATGAGTGACTTATAGGTATATATTTGCCCAGATAGGTTTAGATATAGGTATACTATATCTAAGCAAGGGGTGATTACACCACCTTGCCCCAGCTGAGTAATCAGCCAGTTGTGTCAATTTGGATAGCCAGCCAGGGGTGGCAAAATATATGCTGCAGCCCCTGGTAGGCCTTGGATGCACCTATGCCCTGGGCACCTATAGTGCACTGTACAGGGGCTGATAAGGTGCCCCAAGCCAATTTAGTTATGCACCTAGGGTACATGGAATCCATTTTAAAGAGAGAGCAGATCTGTGGTAACCATAGTCAGGTATCCACCTTCCTACATAACCCCCCCCCCAAACGAAAGGAGATAAGGCTATCCTTGACCAGGTAAGCCTATATTGCCTGAGCGGTAACAAAACAATGTACAAAGTTCCCCTGGGGAGGTGGAAAAGGGGGGAAAAGAAGCAAGAGTGTGGAGAGTGGAGCGTGGAAAAAGAAGGGGAATTTCCCTTGTTGGAACTAAACCCTCACACACCTAGCAAGCTAGATGTCATGCTTCATCATATGGGTACATAACAAAGGCATAATTGTAGTTCTGCATTTGTTATGATACAAAGTCAAAAGAACAACACGCTCGAAACACACTTGTGGGTGAAAAGGGACAGTAAATTCAACGATATTCACAGGTATATCTCCGTTTAGAAGACAGAAGGTTGCATTGCCAGGGTTAAAAGTGTTAAAAGACGGGGCGTGGCTTCGCGGGCGAAGATGGTAGACGCAGCCTTCTAGAGCAACAAGGGTGTGATCCTACACATCCCAGTGTGTGCCCCCTCCCCCGGTACCGGACGGCGGCAGTGTGCAAGAATTGTGTGCCTGGGGCAGAGAGGACATTCGTGTGAAATACCCTTGGCCGTTGCTGGAGGTGCGGGGTGCCCCCGCCGAGACGATCTGCGGACGCCCTGAGGGCAGTGGCCCCGGAGTGAGCCTCGGCCATGACCAGAGGGGGGAGTGGGCCCGCCAAGCAAGGACCCATTGACAAGTTTAAGGGACCGAGGGGAGAGCCCGGAGCGCCAGGTGGCCAGGGATCGGGACCGGACAATGCGGCGCTCATGGCGGCGATAACCCAGTCCAGGGACATGCTGGATGCCAAGATTGGGGCAGTTGGGGCGGACGTGACCCTGCTGCGCCAGGAACTGCGAAACACGGTGGCACGTATCACGGAGGCCGAATCCAGGATTTCGGTGGTGGAGGATGATGTTGGGACCCTGAAGCAGAAAATGGTGGCGATGGAAAACATTCAAAAGGGCCTAACGCTTCATGTGGAGTATGCCGAAGGGCGGGCGCGTAGAAACAACCTTCGCTTTGTGGGTTTTCCGGAGGGTTGTGAGAAGGGCAATATGGAACAGTTCTTGTCCCAGTGGTTGGAGAGTTGGCTCCCCCCGGATGTCCTATCTCGCTGTTTCGTGATTGAACGTGCCCATAGGGCCCTGACGCAGAATCCGCCAGTGGGTGAGCGGCCCACACCGGTGATTGCTAGAATCCTGAACTTTCATGACAGAGACACTATATTGCGGGAAGCGAGCGCCAAAGACTCTCTTCTCTTCGAAAACCAGAAGATCATGATCTTCCCCGACTACACCAGAATTGTACAACAACAGCGGCACTCCTTTATTGCCGCCAAGGCGAAACTACGAGGCCTGAAGATTCAATACTCCTTGCTCTACCCGGCCCGCCTACGGGTGGTCTTCCAATCGCGAACTCACTTCTTTGATACGCCAGAGGACGTTTTCAGATGGACTGATGAAACGGTGAGAGTCAGGCCACATGCTCAACCGGGTTTGGACCCGGGCCACTCGAGAGATCCATCGCAGAACCGGGGGGGACCAGAATTCCCGAGGCAAAAGGAACAGGAGGTCTAGATCTCGGAAACGCTCTACTTCTCACAGTGGAACTCAATCTGCTGCACCTACTGACTTTGATCACTCTGGAAAGGGCCGCTGAGAGACTGCGGGGAACTGTGTCTTTCAACAGATGCCATAAGCTCCAGCTGGGAGGAGCTGTACAGCTGTGTTCTACTGTGCTGATGACTGAACGCTGAGTATATTGCCACAGCTAGTTTGTTATTATGACATTGTGTGGGGTTGTGGGAAGGGGTTCGGGGTGCTCCTTTATACGGGCTACTTGCCTCCTACGTGAGTGGGAGTTGATTGGGGGGGGGGTTCTTTTGTTCAGGGGGTAATTGGGATCCATTGGTATGGTTGGCCTTGGGCGCTCTGTTTTGGGCCCGAGGTTGCCCATGCCGCGACAGATACTTCAGTGTTCTATGAGGTATTGGGGTGGGGGGCGAGGAACGGGGGATGGGGAGTTGAGGGGTTCGTTTGGGGGGCAGGTGGGGGGTGGGGTTTGGGTTGGTTGGTGGGGGGTACACGCGACATTTGGTCCCACTCCTCCATCACACAGCAGGCATTGTTCAGAATCGAACAAAGATGGGTCCACCGTCTCCAACTCGACATAAGTGGCCTGAACGACTCGGTACCTTGGTCGTCACTGTCACATTAGATCTCACCCAGCTGTCACCCGATTAATACCCATCCTTGTCCTGCGGTCTTACTGTCCTTCTACACCCAAGATGGGCGCCACCAAGATGCCACTGGCATCACTGACGGCATTCCAGCTGTAGCGCTCTTAAGCCTCCCACTCTGACGCATAAGCAGCAGTTCCCCATTAAAGCCCCGCCCCCACGTGGACTCGGCGAGGCAGGGGCTACTTAAACTTCCCACAGATGCCGGTTTCTTTACCAGCTGCTCTGTCCTGACCAGACGGTGGGGGTAGGTGTTAGCGGCGCTGACCGCACGCTATCCGGGTAAGTTTGCTTGCGATCCCTGCTGCGGTTCTCCGCCTCGTGAACCCAACCGGCTTCAGTCTACGCCGGGTGTGTTCTTGCCGATGGGGCAGGAAGCGATCCTTTGATCACAATTGCTGGACGCCAATCCTTGGTCGCGAGTATTATCCCTGGTGGCGCCTTACTTACGTACGCCTTTGTTGTTTCCTGCAAGCGGTTTTGGCCATGGCTAGCCCCTGTTCCCCAGCGATCCTCGCTCGGGTGTGCGGGGACAGCCTGTGCCGATTTGGTGTTTAGGTGTTCACCTTGGCTTACGTACTGCCGCAGGTTTACTTGTTTCCATGTGGCTACATAGGCGCGCAAGTGGGTTTATTGACTTGCAGCTACCCCCTCGGCAATTTCCACTCTGTGAGCCATGACCCACGATGGGATGCTAACATAATACTGATGAGCATTAGTCAATGCTCTACACTGACGCTCTCTTTCTCCTCCCAGGTACCTGACCTTTACGTGCAGGTCCCACTGGAGCAGACTGCGGGGCACCTTAGGATCACCCTTAGGGTAAGATCGGTTATCATGTGCCTCTCTTCATGTTCCTCACATTTAGCGTCTTTTAACACTTTTAACCCTTGCAATGCAACCTTCTGTCTTCTAAACGGAGATATACCTGTGAATATCGTTGAATTTACTGTCCCTTTTCGGCCACGAGTGTGTTTTTGAGCGTGTTGTTCTTTTGACTTTGTATCATAACAAATGCAGAACTACAATTATCCCTGTGTTATGTATTTTCCTTTAGGTGCCTCAGTTCAGCAGGACCTAGTTGCCTGCCCTTGTACGACCTCATGGAATAAGGTTGTATGAACATCCCTTTTTAGACTTTCACTGTGTAGTACGTATCACCTAGGTCCTGACGAATTGCCATCCGGGCAAGAAACATGTTAACCTGATCAGGGGGTTGTAGGTATCTTGCTTTGCACTACCTAAAGCATATATCTCCCCTCCCACCATTTTAATCAAGGGCGTAAGCCACGCCAATAAAACTTATTGTGGACTGACCCACCTTTTTTAATTCACCACTTTCTCACAACTACACCTTTTTTCAATCCCTCTCACCCGCATGCACCATTTGGCCGGAACAAAAGATCTCCGATAAAGAGCCCCTTTACGGGTGCCCGTCAGACATTGCAGCGCCAGTCCGACGAGGAGCAGAACCCATATGATGAAGCATGACATCTAGCTTGCTAGGTGTGTGAGGGTTTTAGTTCCAACAAGGGAAATTCCCCTTCTTTTTCCACGCTCCACTCGCCACACTCTTGCTTCTTTCCCCCCCCTTTTCCACCTCCCCTGGGGAACTTTTTACATTGTTTTGTTACCAGTCTCTCGGACACGTACACTGGACCCCGTTAAATATCGTCCATTAACAGTTCCCCCTGTTGTTGATCTATTGCCCGAGTGGCCATATAAGGAAGTACCTGCACTAGCATGGTTACCCCCTGTCTCATGGTCCACTAAGCAATCCCTCACCCTTGGGGTATTAGAGGGTCTCCACCACAGGGAATCACTACCTTGGGTGTGTTTTTGCAAAGTAAAAGGCTGGTGTTGATATGGAGTATTCAAGTGAGGCTCCACTAATGTAGGGCTCAGCTTCCTCCAATTATCTTCCACCATGTGTGCCTTTCTTTCTTTGACTGAGTTGCACTGTGCTCTCAGGGTCAACCTCTGGCTGCCTAAAGCTGGAGGCTGGGTCCCTTTGGTTGGCTTACTGGAGGGACAGTTCAGGTTTGGGCCTTTGGATCCCAGGTTTGGCTGTGCCCAACAGAATCCATCTGTGGGAGGTCCCTAACTAATTTTAAGGGGGATCCCTCAGGAGTTTTTAACGTTTTCACCTGGCTAGGGCTGCTAGCTTTGGTGCCCCTAATCTGCTGATGGGGGTGCTTTATTCGACAGGGGGCCCTTTGGGGCTCACTGTCCTTCTTGTACTCTGCAGCCCTGGGCTGACTAAGGCAAGGTAGAGAGGGGCAGATTACCGGCTCCAGACTGGGTCCCACCTGAGAAGGGTCCACTGACATCAGGGGCTCTGTCAGGCTAGGCCTAACCACCTCTGGGGCAGTTTCTTCATCAGGGGTAAGATCAGTACCCTGAGGAGGCTGATCCTTTCCTAAAATATGGTGGGAGGGAGATTTCTCTTCCTCCTCAATGCTCTCTGTTTGTGTGGAGTGATCCATTTTTTCAGGCTTCACAACACGTGAATCAGTTTGAGTTTGGGCTGTGGCCATCACAGCCCCACCAACCTTTTTCAGGAGACTCAGTTTGGGTATGGGCTGTTACCATCACAGCCCTGCTATTCTGTCTAGGAAGGGAGTTAGCTAAAGATGGGGCTGAGTCTTGCACAGCCCTACCAACCTTTTCAGGAAGGACATCTTGGATTGGGGCTGTAGCCATCAAAGCCCCACTAACCTTTCCATGGAGATTTATCATTCTAGAATGGATTTCTTGTTCAACCTCAGCACAGGATGAGATTTCCAAATCATTCCCCGGTAGACACTGCCACTCTCTTTGGGCCAGTGACTCCTCCCCAGCTGAGATTTACCACTGCTTTGGGATGATTTTTCTGAACTCCATCAATGTTTGTCACCTGGTATGTGGCACCAGGTAAAATTTGCCTAGAGGGGACTAGATTCTCAGTCATCATAGTGATACTGACCCCTGTGTCTCTGTAGGCCTCAACTTTCAAACCATTGATGAGGGGTTCCTGTCTATACTTGCTCAAAGTATTTGGGCAATCAGTGAAATTGGCAAACCCCATGCCAGTCTCATAGACAAGATCAGTGGGGGACCTGGTTAGGCCAGAGTCCACCTGTGTTCCAAAGGTAAACGCACCCAAATTCTTGGGGGTGCTCCCACCACCTGGGGGTCCACTGCTAACAGTGACAGGAGGTGTTGGAGCTTTACCTGGAGGTATATTTTCCTTATTACTATTCTTTGGACAACAGCTGTCTGTTTTCCAATGGCCAACCTGTTTACAGGCATGGCAATAAGGCTTTTTCTGTGTAGAGGAAGTGTCTTGGGACCCACCCCCATCCTTGGAGTTTTGGGGCCCTGGGAAGTCGTCTATTTTGATTTATCCCCACCCTTTTCTTGAGGCTTGGTAGACTCCTTCTTCTGGTCATTACCCTGATTTCTAGGCCTAATCCTGGTTCTGACCCATTTATTTGCCCTCTTTCCCAATTCTTGGGGAGAGGTCAAATCTGAGTCCACCAGGTGCTGGTGTAAAAGCTGGTTCTGACAATTTCCTAGGATCTGCTCCCTCATAATCAAATTATACAATCCTGTATAGTCATGTACTTTGCTGCGATGTAGCCAACCTTCCAGAGCCTTAGTAGCACAATCTACAAAATCAGTCCAGTCCTGAGTCTGTGTCTTCTGGGTGTCTCTGAACCTTAACCTATATTGTTCAGTGGTTAAGCCAACCCCATCTATTAGAGCACTCTTCAGGACAGTGTAATCTTTAGCATCCTCAGGTCTAACCGTGAGGAGCTTATCCCTCCCTTTCTCAGAAAAGGAGTACCATAAGATTGCAGCCAACTGTTCTTGAGGAATCTGCTGTACCATGCAGGCTCTCTCCATAGCAGTCATCCATTTGTGGGTGTCATCCCCTTCCTGGTAGGGGGCACAATCTTTGTCAGGTTTCTATTATCATAGGACCTGTCTTTCTCTCTAGGAATATTATTGCTGCCACCAGTAGAATCTAATCAAAATCCACACAATTTTTGCTTCCTTGCTAAAGCAAGTTTAGCTTGGGCCAAGGCTACCTCTTCCCTCTCTATCTGGAGTTGGACAGCCCTCATCCTGGCCCTATGCTCTTTTCTCTGGGGGGGAAGTCATTCCGCTTTGAGATTCCCTTGAGGCACTAGAAATGTGAGAGTCCCTGGAAGGAGATCTCAATCTTCTATTGCCTGGAACTATTCTGTTATTGTTATTGTTAACTTCGGTTTATATAGCGCCAAATCACCTGCAGGTCTCTAGGCGCTCAAAACCGATGACAGAAGCAATGATTCAAAACGTAAAGGAGGCATAAAAGAGGCCTACAGTGCAGCTATTTAAAGAGGGCCAAACGTCTCCCTAAATAGGAGCGTTTTTAACAGCTTCCTAAAACGCAGGAGATTTACTTCTCTCCGAAGCGGTTCTGGTAGTTTATTCCATATCTGTGGAACCAAAACCGAAAAGGATCTTCCACCCTTAGTTGCTAGCTTATATCGAGGGCAGACCAACAGCTGGGTATCAGAGGACCTAAGTATTCGTTTAGGGTTGTAGACCTCCAAACGTTCCTTAATGTAGGCGGGGGCTTGCCCATAGATTGCCTTGTGGGCGGTACATAAGCGCTTGAACTCCGCCCTCTGCTCAATAGGGAGCCAATGTAGCTTAAGCAATAAAGGAGAGACATGGGTTCTTGTAGGTAGCCTGAAGATTAATCGTGCAGCATCATTCAGGACAACCTGCAATCTATTGGTCAAAGTTTTGGGCAGACCTAAATAGAGAGCGTTCCCATAATCCAACCTCGAAATGATTGTAGCAGAGACAACCATACGGAGCATGGACAAAGAGAGGAGGGAGCTAACTTACGCAGCTGTCTAATCAAACCAGTACACGTCCCTACGACGGAGGAGATCTGACTGGCCATTGACAATTTATGGTCAATCTTAATGCCAAGGCTTTTTACTTTGTCACACGTGTCGGTGGGACCTAGTTCCTGGGGCCAATACAGGTCACTCCAGGGTGAAGTAACAGTTGAAACCACCAAAACCTTAGTTTTTTCCGGGTTTATTTTCAACAGGTTTGCAGTCATCCAGCCAGCCGTAAATCTAAGGATGTTTTGGGCGTTGATCTGCGCCAAAGCCGTATTGTCAATACTCAGTAGCCACCTGGGTGTCATCAGCGTAGTTAAATACACGACAACCCATGTTCACTAGAGAGTGGATCAACGGTTGCAAATATAGATTAAACAGTAGTGGGGATAATGCAGAGCCCTGAGGGACTCCGCACTCCAAGGTACCTGCCTCTGAAATGCAATCCCCCAATTGAATCCTCTGCGTGCTGCCCGTTAAAAAGGATTGAAGCCATTGATGAGCCACGCCCCTTATCCCAAAAATGGCCAGTCTGTCCAAAAGCAGGGAATGGCTGACAGTATCGAACGCCGCCGATAGGTCTAAAAGTATCAGGGCGCTCGATTTCTTACTGTCAGCCATACCTCTGAGCTCATCCAGCACCGAGAGCATCACCAACTCGGTGCTGTGATGTGCACGAAATCCTGCCTGACGCTCCTGGAGTAGATGGTGTGACTCCAGGAATAAGGAGAGGGACTTCAGCACATGTTGTTCCAGAACTTTGGACAAAAAAAGGCAATTGGGATATCGGCCTATAGTTTTTTAAAATAGCCGGGTCGGCACCTGGTTTCTTTATCAAAAGCTTGACTCGTGCCTCCTTGAAACTCGATGGTAGATGGCCAGTCTCCATCGAGCTATTAAGAAGGGAGATAATGTGATCTTCTAAAATAGGGCGCGCCAGGCAGAAAACCCTGGGGTGGCACGGGTCCGCAGGGGAACCTGACTTGGTTCTACTCATAAGCTGCTCGAGACTTAGAGAGTCTATCTCTGGGAACTTTAAGATAGAGGCTTCCAAAGAGATTTGGGCTTCCTGTGACGGAAGAGGACCACTCAAGGTACTATTTTTAATCTCAGAAAGAATGGTCTCCACCTTCTCAAGAAAATAACATTGAAAGGTGTTGCAGTTTATTATTGTTTCAGTCGTTTCTGTTATTTTACTCAACTCTGTTAAGATTTTGAACGCTTCCTTCTGAATATTCTCAGCCTGATTTATGCATGATTCATAATATTCTGCTTTTGCTACCAGAATAAGCTTTTTATACAAGTTGAGTGAAATTTTATAGTGTTCCCGGTCTATACCGTCTTTTGTTCTCCTCCAACTCCTTTCTAGATGACAAAGCTTCTTTTTGTGATCCCTCAGAGACGAAGTGAACCATGGCACCCCTTTGCCTACTCCTTTTGCTTTTTGTAGTTTCTCGGGTGCTATCTGATCAATCGCCTGACTCAGATTACACAATATGTCCCTATAGTCCTGATCTAAATCTCCACTAGAGACCAATGATTGGGCATAATCAGGAAGAATATTGGTCAAAGATTGTGAATCCACTTTTATCCACTGACAAACTTTTTTCAATTTAGGAGGTTTTTGGGCCAGATAACCGTCAATGGGAATCTCACAATTCACCAAATGATGATCCGACCAAATACAGGATAGAATGTCCACAAGGTTTACCTTTGGATCTGAGGTCCAGATAAGATCAAGAGTATGCCCCTTGATATGTGTGGGGGCATCTACAAACTGTTCAATACCAAGTGAGGACATCATAGTCTCCATATGACGAGTTGCCGGGTCTTTGTGGGCTTTATCCCAATGCACGTTAAAGTCCCTGGTTACCACCATTTTTTGGTACCTTGTACAAATGTCAGACATAATAGGGGCGAATAAATCATTAAATGCTGAGGTGGAATAAGGAGGACGGTAAACTGTAAAGATCACGAGACATGAATTCTTCAAAATAATCTTCACTCCAAGTATATCAGCTAGATCTACAGTTTCGGCCGCAATTTTAACAACCGTTAGATACGTTTCAAACAAGATTGCTACCCCCCCCCCCGAGCGTTATCAGCACGGTTGTGCCATACCACAACATATTCATTGGGCAGGGCAGCTATAATATCAGGCAGTGAGTTATCGCCCAACCATGTCTCCGTAAGAGTTAAAACATCGATATCCTCATCCTGAAGGAGATTGAAGATTTCTAGATGATGCTTATGAAGTGACCTTGTATTCAAACTGGTTATCTTCAGAGAAGGCGGATGCATCCTAGTCTTCCCCCCAAGAGGTCGAAGGATATTCATATCCTCTATCTTAGTCATGATAGTGGGATCTAACATCTGCCCTCCGATATCTAGATGATATAGCTCTCTAGATGAAAATACCTGTCACTACCAAGAGGCCCGGCCCCGGAGCCCGGCCGAGCGCGTACGGGCGCAGATGGGCTGAACTCAGGCGTAACTCCGGCGGAAATCCGGCGAGCCCGCTACGCGTGACCGATGCGCGTTAACCAGGGGTGGGGAATTCATATCGCCCGACGCCCAGGACATGTTGTTTGCTGACAGGGACAACAAGTAATTATGTTTTTATTGTCCGTCGGACAAGTAGGCTCCACTTCCTGCAGCAGAAACCTTTCCCAGAAAAGAACTTGCAAAATCCTTCTAACCTGCTTCCAAATGCGTGCTGCGTTTATTGGCATAACTTTCTACGATTTAATAATCCTTTGATTCACTGACAATACCCAGAAGTCCTTCCCTCCTTTCTGCTTACAGCGCAAGGCACGCACTGACATCTCTTTGAACGTTGCAGGGCAGGCCTGCCATACGCCTTTGGAAAAGGGAAAAAAAAACTCTCTGCTTACACGGTTTCATTCAGAGTGCAGGCTGTAACTCACAACTGCACGCTGAAAGCATTTAGGCCAGTCACCGTTGCTTGTAAGCAGAATGCACAAGTACTTCATTTCACAATAATCCTGTGTTTCCAAGTCTCTGCACTCCCCAAAACCTGCCTCGTGGCCCCATCATTCAGAGGTCATTGCCCTTGTGCCTTTGGTGTAAAGCACACGGCCTATCACCACCAGCTGCCGAGATCACGGCTGCTCCCCAACACTGTGGCTATTATTGTGATCGGAGCTATTATCAGATCATTCTCAGCCCACAAGGTAAGAGGCCGCAAAAGCGTAGTAACATATAAATGATAAAGTTGCATTTGTAAAGTTGAATTTTCTGTAAACTATGACGGGCAACAAAATATTGTGCCCAGCCCCACATCAAAAAAGTGTTGTCAAAATCCACTTTTTGATGTAGGGCCTTGCACAATATTCTAACATTCAGTTTATGGAAAATTCATCTTTACAAATGCAACTTAAGCATTTATATTTATATTTTTAACACGCTGTTGCTGCCTCTCTTACCTAGTGGACTGAACTCTGATAAAATACCACTCTAACCCTATTTGTGCGTGTGTTTGTGACCAAGGGTGCATTATTTTATAGGATTTTGACAACACTTTTTAATGTTTTAGTGAATTGAAAACTCGTGCGGTTCTAAAGCTAAATCTACTGATTAAGGGCCCCCCACCAATAAAACCTGGGGCATAGTGAACCCCTCCCTATAGCAGCTACAGCAGAGGTGAGTTTTTTATGGGCCTCTCATCTACAACTTGGCAGATAAGAGATGATTAACTAAAAGAAAATAGAAGATGGGTTGCTAGAAAAGGGAGAGAAGGATGGAAGAGGGGCAAAGGATAGATGAGTGGGTGAATGTATGGGTGGATGAAAGGATGGATGGACTAGTGGATAAAAAAGTGAATGGATGGTTGGGTGAAAGGATGGATGAGTGGGTGAAAGGGTGAATGGGTGTGTGAAACGATGGATGGATCGATCGATCCGTGGATAAAATGATGGCAGAGTAAATAAAAGTTGGAATAGATAAAAGGATTTCTAGTAATATAAAATCTGAAAGGATGGGTGTATAGCAAAGTAAATGAAAATCTGAGAGGATGGATGTATGGCAAAGTAAACTAAAATCTGAGAGGATGGATGAATAAATGAATGGCAAAAGGAACAATTGATGGTTGAAAGGCGTTATTGTTTGAAGGGTAAGTCAAATGATGGATGCATGGGTGGATGGATGCGTGCATAGATAGTGGCTGGGTGCGTGCATAGATAGTGGATGGGTAAACAGATGGGTAGATGTATGGAATGGCTGATGGATTGAATGGGAAGAAAGAAAGAATGAATGATAGAATGAATGACTGAATGTAAAGGTGAAATGGTGGACATGAGCAGACAGATGCTTGGATGGAAGTGACAAAGGAGTTTTAAGGAGGTATGAGCTCACTTACATCACTTACTTGGTGCTGTCAGAGCATTGGTCAAAGTGGGGGGTATTTTAACTTTCTGGCTACTCCCTTGAATAAAACCATCAAAGGGCTGTTCCTTTTACTTAGTAGCAGAGTATGACTAAATCACACACCATAATCTCCTCTTTTTAATAAGAACCCCATCTTCGCATCCCTCAGCACGTAGAGGATACTACCTGTCAAAATGGAATAAGCTGTGCAAGCATGGGCTGTGCATACCTTGATTTGTGCACTATACTGAAGATGCTAGGAACAATGGTAATGCAAGGCTCAACTATGTCTTACATGTGATCCACATGGTACCTGAGCTACACTGCATATTATCTTTACAGTGACCTGTGCAGGACATGAGCTGTACAATAGGTATGAACAGTGCTGTGCATCATACATGTAAGGGTAAGGGATAGTGCATGAGGGAATTGTTAAATAGAAGGTGTAAAGTGTATGAGCTGCACTACAGAGGATATAAGTTGTTCTAGAGATGAGGTGTGTCATGCCCGTGGGTTGTGCAGGAGCTATGCAGAACATTAGCTGTGTGGTGTTTGAGCTTTACTTTGCATGAAGTCTGCATGGTATGACTTGGAGAGGCAACTAAGTAAATTGCTGTGGAAGGCACGACTTTTCTTCTTAACATCTTCAATGACAAGTCAGTGCCTGCTGTAACCATAGTACCTTAATATTTTTTCAATGGCCTGTCTTCGGGGTTTTCTAACGGATGCATTTTTCTTGCTGGCTTCATCAAATCCTCCCATCGACTCTGAAACAAATTGGTAGTTTCTCAGGGAAATAATATAGTGACAAATTTGCATTTGCTTGCTAGATGTATGGTCGCCCACAGTTTATTCGGCTTGTCGGGATGCTAATGTTTAAAACAAAGTTGTGTAACATGTTCATGGGTCAATTGCATTAAAGTTAGGTCGAGCATAGAATTCAAGTCAGATATATTCAAACACAGTCAGCAGGAATCTCAGCTTGCATTACTGACAGGGGATCCAATAAAAGCAAGTGTGCATTGTCTGCAACATTTACAAGTTGTGGCTATGTGTATAGCTTCCAGAAGACTCCTTTAAAATGTGCAAGTGTATAAAGAAGAATGGAAGCAATATTGGAGATTTTATTTTGAAAACGGACAATGTACCCCAAACAATGTGCTCCTTGAAAAAGGGATTAAGAGAGCAAAATATTTGCAACTTAAAAATGGTTCTAGTGTGCAGAAAGCTACAATGTAGAGTTTGAAAACATTAACTACCATTGCACTAAGGAATCATTTAATACATCAGCTTTGGTGCATGTCAATATTTTAAAAACAAAATAAAGGCAAATCAACGTAAAACTACTTTAAAAAAAATGAGGGGGCTACTTCCAAGGGACTACTTTGTCAAACAACGTACTTTGCCCTTCTAAAGTATATGTTTTGCTGGTATATACCCTATGTCCATCTGCCTACCCTGACATTTCCAATGCTGTATTGGGTGTTTTGATTGGCACTGTGGTTCCTGAGATTACCCGCCTCAAAGGTTTGGGTTCTCTCTCTTTATTATATTAGTATGGAAGTAAATACATGAAAAAAGTTCCATTGGGACAATAGAACACCAAACGCTGATTGCAGTTTTGTGGGTATGTTCTTATATTTCCCATGTTAGGGATCGTTGTCTCTAATAATATAGTAAAATGAGCCCTGGCATAATCAGAAAGGCTGCTATCCAAGCTCTTACATGAGAATGCGGTCATACATTGAAACTTCATTGTTTGGTACCAAATGGGACAAGTTGATTTTTTTACAGGACAAGAAGATTTCTTAAACATTTTGTCCTTTGGACAAGAAGATATTTTATAAAATTCCACACCCCTGGCGTTAACATATCCGTATTAAGTAAAGATCTAGCATCCTTATGACGAGTAGACCGTCAGCAAAGATGGCACCGCGAGGCGGCCTTCTCTCCACACAAGATGTTCACTGAGGAGGGTATGTTCGACAAGGGACCCGCCGAAAAAGCGGTGTTTTTCCGATTATGGTGCAGGCAAGTGGGCCAGTTATTTAAAAACAGGGGAGAAGGCAAAGTAGAACAAAATAAATACCAAATAACAGGATTTTAAAAAATACGCTATGTAGCTCGCAAATTAGCGCGATTAGGCGCAGCACACATTGGTTCCTTGCTCGTGCCACCAGTCAGTTGTACTCCGGGGAGGTGCTGGCCCTCTCTATTTCCATGTAGGTCCAAGTTGGCTTGGCTAAGCCTCCCAACCTGTACCTGGTTGTTCCCTTGATCCTGATCTGAATCTTCATTAGCATCTGATTCAGGTTCCTCCTCTACATTTGGGGGGCTATTCTCAGTATCTCCTGACCCTAAGGGAGCTATGCTAGCCTTCTCAAGATCATCCTTCTCCAGGATGGCTATCAGGATAGTAATGGTAGGGTTGTGACCCTTTCTCAGCCCCCTTGAAGTGCACAAGGCACTCAAGTCCTCATGGCTGAGGTTGTCATAGCTGGAAGGTGCCTTGTTAAGGTCAACCATCACAGGCTGAGAGCCAGAAGCTCCCTCTGTGCCAGCCATGACTGCTAGTGAGGTGTAAGTGGTGCTCTTACCTACACTAAGTGTTTTCCTACTGTACCTTGCTAGTGAGTTGTAGGCAGGGTGTGCTAAGCCCTTTGATCTACAACTACTAAGTTCAGTAGAACTTAAATATGCTAAGCTTTGTTTATATGTACCTATGGTACTTGATGTGATCTTTCAATTTGATAAAAAGATTGCAATGGTAAACAACAGCAAGCTCAAATCCGCACCGCTGGGCACCAGTGTGAGAAGTTGGCCTGATATATGATGTCTCCAGTTCTGGGGGCACCTTGTATCAGTCCAAACAATCCCTTATGGTGATGGTTGTAAGTAACCTTATAGACAAGCTATCCTAAGGGTAGCATGGACTAAGCAGCCTTAAAGGCTTAACTCAAGAGGGCACGTGAAGCCAGCTGTTTTACCAATCACAATCCTGTAATATCAAATGAAAGGACACCACACAAGTTATATATTATAAAAATATATGTATTTATTACTAGAATAATCATCTATACTCTTTATGAGTCTAGAAGCACAAGCGTTTAAACAAAAGCACAGTTAAACATATGAAAGTTGCACAATTATGGATGAGGCCGGGGGCCACGCAAACCATATACTAAAATAGTGGTATAAGTATCTCTACTCAAACAGTGGTAAGGCCTGAGGCCTTGGGAATCGCTGGGGCTATTCGGGACTAGCAGTGGTGAAGTCGGGAAAAGCCAGCGGGAATCGGGTGCAGCGCTTAAAGCACACGCATCCACCAATGCAAAGTCAATGGTGCGTAAAAGTTACAAAGTTGCTGTTAAAGGAGTCTTCCGACTGGACTAGGATCGCCAAACTTTAGACTTAGACACTAGCGGTGTATACCAATGCAGGAGCACCGGCGTTCACGAGTTACCTCACCCACAGGAAGCGGGTGCATAGGTGCCAAAGTGTGTCGGGTTTTGTCACGCAGTCTGATGGTGCCTGGAGATGAAGATGCTGCAGGCGTCCAGAGGAGAAGTGTCCGGTGCGATCCAAGGGTGGATCGAAGCTGAAGGGTACCTGAAAGCAGAGGGACAGAGTCTGGATCACTCAGCAGTGACCAGGGTGGAACCAGGAAGGAACCAGGCAATGTCCGGCGCAATCAGGTGATTGTCGAGAAGCTTGTCTCCGCTGCCGCGTGGACTCTGGGGCACCGAGGATGTCCAGGAGTGGATCACGAGCTGTCCCACGAAGGCTCTCGATGTCGGCGGTGTCGGCTTCTGGATTGGAGCAAACAAACCTTGGCAAGTGCAACCCACGCAGGATTCGCTTCTTACTCGGACCAGGAAGGTCAGAGCGGGTGCTCCTTTTCAGGGGAGCGAGGGCCAGTCCAGAGCAACCGGACTGGCAGAGCAAATTCAAAGGTTCGTCAGTACTGGGGCCGCTAGCCAACGGGCAAGCGACCGGACCAACGCTTTGAGCCAAAAGATGCAGAAGGGCCCCAGGCAGCACTCGGTGAGTGTAGAGGGGTGAGCTTCGGTGCAAAAGCTGCTCAGGGCTGGGGCTTCTCGAACCCCAATGCACAGCTTTGAGGGAGCCTCTGGAGCTGCACGGTCAGCGCCTCGTGGTTTTTCCAAGATGGCCGGCCCCACGCTTCAGGTCGCCTCCACGGGTCTCAGCTCTGCAGGGACTGTGGATCGGGCTGTTAGAAGGCAGGCACGCTGGGTCTTGTCGATCTCTGTTGCTCGAGTTCCAGCGGGAACTACAACAAAGCAAACGTCGAGGTGCTGGATGGTACCTGTTTACACAGGGTGGTAACTCCTTGACCACAAGGGAGATTCTTTCGTCTTCTACGTCGAGTAGGATGTCGAAGGGTCTAGAGTTTCATTTCATAAATTTCAGTCAGGATAATCTGATGTGCGTTGGCACTGCTCCCACCTTTATTCCAAACTGGGGGGCTGGATTACCTGCTAGGTCCCTCCTATGGGTGGGACCCAGGAAGGGGGTGGTTACACCCCTTTCCCTTTGTCCAGGGTCACGCTGGGACTGGGGCTGGTATGCCCCAGAACTGGTTTGACCGGTTTATGCAAGGGGAAGCCTTGTGCGCCCCAGGCAGTGTCTAGTTTCATTCAACCAACCCTGCCCCAATACACTATCTCCTGTCTGGGGAGGTGTAGCACCTCCCTGCAACAGGAAACCCTTTGTCCAGGCCTCCTCTGCCAAGTTTCGGTCAGCAGCAGGAGGTCAGACTTGTGTCTGTGGCAGCAGCATCCATTTTGTGATGCTGAGGCTCTGGTTAAAATTAACCGCGTTTTAGCAAAGTAACACGTCTTCTCCCTCTAGAAGGGTGGAATGCTACCCCCGTCGCCAGGACTGGTGAGGGGTAGTATTCCAAAGCGTATGACACCTTACACGACATGTTTTGATAAAGCCAAACCAAAGTTAGCACATAACCGCGATGGAGTATAATGCACTTAAGAGTGTATGGTATGGCAATATCCCGGAACAGCTAAGGAGTTGGTCCCGACAGCTGCAGACAGGCTCAGCTCATGCTAGAGCACCATCTCACACACAACCAAGCACTCTGCCTCCAGGATTGTTAAGGCCTGCCATAGGAGTGACTTATAGGTATATATGTGTCCAGATAGGTTTAGATATAGGTATGCTATATCTAAGCAAGGGGTGATTACACCACCTTACCCCAGCTGAGTGATCAGCAGGTTGTGTCAATTTGGATAGCGAGCCAGGGGTGGCAAAAGATATGCTGCAGCCCCTGGTAGGCCTTGGATGCACCTATGCCCTGGGCACCTATAGTGCACTGTACAGGGGCTGATAAGGTGACCCAAGCCAATTTAGTTATGCACCTAGGGTACATGGAATCCATTTTAAAGAGAGAGCAGATAGTTTGCCTGGTTCCCTGCTAATCAGGGCCCCAGGCTAAGTCGAAAACCAGCTAAACACAAGGCAAAAAATCTGTGGTAACCATAGTCAGGTATCCACCTTCCTACAGCATGTATGAAAAAAAAGGCAACAAGTGGGCCCATAACCAGGATTTGGACGTTATTCTTTATTTTGACATACTCCGACATTTATTAACTGATAATTTAACTTGTGTTATAAATCAACATAAGTGTATATGCATGGAATGCTTAATGAATTTGACTGGCCACTCTTTTATTAACAGGAATTGGGACTCTACTTTAACTGTTGCTGTTTTTGTATTCTTGTTTTATGTACTTTTATGTTCATAATTGGATAAAGATCGAAAAATGTTTATAAAGTAAAGTACAGACGTCCCCAGTGGTGGTGCGTTTTACTTGCATGTTGCTCTGTAGTACCGTAGAATTCATTGAGATCCTGTAAAACAGCCAAATGGTTTTTCATCTGCCACTGTGCTTTCATAATCGAGATCAGGAACCCACATTCTCATCCCAAATGGGACTTTGTAAGGAGTGACACTTCCCAGGGAACTTTTTGGCATATTGGTGAAAGCCCTCTGGACCCCATATAAGTGATTGATCCAACTACCACCTGCACCTAATACTCTTGCTGTTAAAGATTGCTTTAAATCTCGGTCTTTCTTCTCCAGGACCAAATTTCCCTCAGGATGGTATGGAGAGGAGTACCGCAGTGCAAAATCCAAACTTCCCATGGCTTCCTTGTAAGCCTTAGAGCTAAACAAAGGGCCACGGACAGAATGTAATGTGCCAACTGCGTATGTCCCTATGAAGACTTGCAAATATTTTATAACAGAGCGACAGCCGAGCGCCGAGACTAAACCCACAGGAATCTAGAGTATGAACCCACTGCCACCAAGATATTCTTATAAGCCTCATCTGATTGTCGGGGCAGCAGTGGTCCAAATAGACACAAGCGAGTGGTCTGTCTGATATTAGTAAACGCGCCACAGCGAAACCCTTCATCTGCTGACAGATGTCACTCTTTAAATTCTTCGTCTGTTTAGTTAGTCCTGGCTACCAATAGCGTTGTTTCAGTAAAGAAACTTTCACAGTAATCCCTGAATGCACAGAACCTAAACCCTCATGTGCAGCTAGAATCAAACCAGTTCTGCGATCCATGTGTGGTATTACTCTATCCCCCACTCCTGGAATTTGAGCATATGGAATGTTATTTGCATCTAACTTTTAGGAGTACTTAAGTGGAAAACCTTTCGGGAAGGCTGTGTTGTTTTAGCGTGAAGCAATGACAGCTACCATTATCTGTTCGTAGATTCTTGTTTTAGAACGAGAGCTTGCAGCTACGGCAGTAGTTCGTACTGCACCTTTTGCTGCTTCATCAGCCAATTAATTCTTTTTAATGTTAACGCCATCATATTGATGACTCAACGTGTGTATCACGTGAGCTCTTGGCAGTTAGTATTTCAATTCAGCCACCTGTTCCCATAGCAATTTATGCTTAATTGTGCAACCCTTTGAGTCTTTAAACCCCTTCTGACCCCAGTAGTGAAGATGTATAACTGGACACAGTAAACTGAATTGCACACAATCAGTGCCGGGAATTCTTGATCTATATTTATTAGTGCTAGTAACAGGGCTTTTAATTTTGCCAGCTGTGCATTACAGTGTGCTTGAGACTGTGTCTTTTTACTGCTAGGATGGAACTTGCCTTCCTGCATACGACCCTTCACAATCGCACATGCAGCACTGTATTGTTGTTTACTTCCTATGGCCGGCTGAACAGATCCATCAGTGTAAAAAGTATAGTCATATAGATCGAAAGGAATTATTTTATTGGTGAGAGGGTATTCTTGTTCATATTGCAGAAATGCTTGCGTCTTAAGTGTAGCGTCAAATTTGTAATCCGTTGCAGTGAGAGAATTAGTCCATTGTACCCATCTTGGATGTAAAGCTTTAGCATTCAGAATGCTTGCTTTTGTAACAGCCTTTAAGGCCATTACTGGAGTTACAATAATTATTAATTTCCCCTGAGCCAGTGCTCTTTCCCTCTAAAGCGGTCTGTACTGCTGTCAGAATTTTTTTCGTAGAAGCAAAACGCATTTCAGCGTTTGTGTACAAGTGAGATTAGTATGTTATGGGTACTGTTTCGCCTTCATTGAAGGTTAGGTAAGTATACCCAGATTGACCCGCGATAACATGGATCACCGAATTTGTGATGTTTACACATGTGTGTGTGTGTAGGTGTTTGGAAACTATCATGTCAGCTTGTATGGAACGTTCCTGTGTCCAATGCCTAACTGAAAAATCAGGTCTTATTAGGTCGTAGAATGGTTTAACTTTTTCTGCGTAATCTAAAATGTAAGTTCTGCCAAAATTTAAGAATCCTAATATGGATTGTAAGTTTTTCAATGATTTAGGAGGTTGGAGTAGCGCACACTTTTCTAAAAAGTTAGCTGCCAGGCTTTTCTCTTCACTTGAAAGCTCATATCCCAAAAATAGGACATTGAGGTGAGCTATTTTTAAATTTGTAGCCCTCAGAGGCGAACCCCAAAATGATGTTGCTTACCCTGGTCAAATGATTTTTTAAATCATCATCCATTAGATAAATATAATTTACATAGGACAATGCCTCTTCATCCAAATTCTGAAGTAACTCTGAAGAATATCCCATTGCTATTCTTATACCCTAGGTGTATTCGACAAAATTGAAGCTGAGAACGGAGCGCTAAGAAAGCTGTCAAATATCTGCTTTTAGGTGCTATATTTTGCCAGAGAAATCCATTTTAGATATGTAATATTTTGTATTTTATTTCCTACAATGTTATTCATTAGTGCTGCACTGTGTGCATTCTATACTGCAAATGTGTTAGTGCATGTATTCAGATGTCTGTATCTAAAACTAGACGGTATGAATTGTTGGGTTTCATTACTGGAAACAAAGGATTATTCATTGAAGAGGTGCAAGTTTCCTATAAACCTCGATATTCAAGTTGATCTAAAATCTCCCAGACTTGTTTTTTTGCTTCCTGTTTTATTGGGTACTGTCTTTGTGGAGTTGGAGTACTTTTTACTGGGATTTCATGGTGAGGTAACTCAGCATCCCAACCAATATGGTTGCGATATGCTTGGGCAAATGCTACCGCCCACTCCTGCAAGTATGAATGTTTTAAGTATATTGGAACGAGGTCGGAAAAGGCTGGTAAAATTACAGTTTATCCCTTTTTTAATGTTCTCATACAGACAGTATTGATCTGGTGTTTCACCTTCAGTGTAAGAATGAAATGTATTTGTGTGTGCATCTGCCTGTGGGAATTTAACCCATGAACAGAATACCTCTGTTCTATATGATTTGTGTGCCTCAATCACAAATGTTACTGTCCCACCCCTAGCTGTGACTCCATAGTCAGCTAGTTTTAAGTAAGAGCAGTTCTAACATTTTCTGAAATTTTTATTTCACCTTCTTGTTCTTCCTCCCTTGCTGCAGCCCGTTGTGCTGGCGCAATGGCGTCTTCGTCAGCCATTATTGAAAAAAGGATGTTTCAAGGAAACTGAGATATGGTTTTATGCACAATTGGAACTATGTGTCCTTCAAGCCTGATAAACCAACAGCCAATACATAGGACATGCCTACTCAGCTGTGGCGCATTGTTCCCTTCACACTCCAGACATCTCTGGAAAAATGTGAGATGGGCTATCTGATAGCACGACTGAACTACTCAGATTTGACTGTTACATAAGTGCCAAACCAACGTTGGGCGCCATGTTGTGTAGTGCCTATAATCCTTATTTAATTTAAAAGAGAGAGACCCCTTAGACCAGGGGAATAAGGTACTTGTTCAAAGTGGAATAGAGTGTTTCCCTTGGCACAGTTTATTCGTTAAGCCCACATGTTAACTTTGGATATTTAAACATTTAAACACTATAAAACAAACCAATACATATATAAAAAGGCTGATATAAATTGCACAACTGAGTAACCGTGTCAATTTTGCAAAGTACAATAAGTATATGTACCCAAGATTGCCAGTCTGAGATTGATACACTCGGTGTGCCATAGCTGGAATGACAAAATTGTATTGTCTTTATGTGTCTCTCTTTGTTGTGGTGTAGTAGAATTTGATTTATTTATCCTGTACTGTCCATTGAACTCGTCATTGATTTTCCTTCTGATATTGTGTTCAGTTGCATTATAAATTGTTAGAAGAAAAGGTTTTTTGCTTTCTTCCCTTTGTTTTTATCATGTGTAATATGGTTACACCATATTTTTTAAATTTGTGACTGTCATTGTTTTTAAGACAAATAAATTTATATCAGCCTTTTTATATACGTATTGGTTTGTTTTATAGTGTTTAAATGTTTAAATATCCAAAGTTAACATGTGGGCTTAACGAATAAACTGTGCCAAGGGAAACACTCTATTCCACATAGTGCCTATAATCCTACATAGGATCTGAACGTGTAGACAACATAGACTGTGGGATTGGTGTCCAGACTGATTCCAGACAACCCCACCGGGTATGTTTGCCTATATACCAGCTAGCTCACAGTGCCCTTAGAAATCCTCTTACCAAGGAGAATATAGTTCTTGGCAGCTATGGAAGATGACAACTCTGTCCCATCAGGGATTGTGGAAACAGTACAATACTTTTTGCTCAGTCACTTGTGCTTATTTTGTCTCATAGAGATACACAGAATAAACGGTGGGGGCGGTTTTAATAAGTATTTATTGAACCAGCGTCATTCTAGTGCAAAATAGGTGCGCTGAAACAACTATTAGACAGAAAAAAAATAAATGATTATAAGCACCAACAGATAAAAAAGGATGGTTGATTTCTACCATAGTGCTGCAACAATTAATACAGGCAGGTATAAATAACATGACAGTAATAATGCGTACTCCTACAATGCAACCCTAACTAGATGTATCTTAATGTACCTATCAGGTATGTAGGTGTAGAACCAAGAATCCTTCTAGGATAAAGTCAACCCCATTACCTGAAGTGAGAGACTGTGGGACCCCGTCTTGGTCTCGAGATGGACACCCAGCGAGGGATGTCAGACCACTGTGAGCTGGAGTGTCTGCATGCAGGAACCTCAGCATCTCGCATCAGCATGGAAGTCCTTTTTCTCCTCTTCCTGCCTCAGCAAAGGTTTGGTGTTTATATACCCAAAGTGGTACCCTCAGGGGATCTACCGTGCTGTCATGTCCGACTTAGGATGAGGGAAGGAATGACCCTTATACATAGTTATAATGCAGGAGATGGTAGACCTGCTGAGTATCCAAGAATCATCATGCATAATGAATGAAGCTAGTTTACAGGGAAAACCCCACATCCTGTTAGTAGTACCGTAACTAGGTAAAAGGTCAGTCCCAAGAACCGTTAGTTAGTGTAATGACAGGGGAAATATAGGTGAAAGGTTTGGTTGCTGCCTGAGCCTACATTGGAGTACCTATAAGAAACATAACACTACGTCTGCGGTAACCCACCTATCGGGGGTGGGGGGGTGTCAGTGACACTACTCTTGTGAAATGACCAGTCTGATGCTCCCAGGGGCCTCTGCCCATCTAAGATTTAAGATAGCAGAATCAAGTGGCCCCCAGGCAAGAGCTCTGGGCACTTTCCATGGGAGGAGCTGACCGGGGGGGGGGGGATGACTCCCCTGTCCCTTTTGTAGTTTCGCACCAGAGCAGGAGCCAAGAGCTCTTGGACTGGGGCAAACCAGTTTATGCAAGGAGGACACTAAATGTGCCCTTCAAAGCAGTCTGAAGATACACGGAAGCACCCCACAGCTTAGCTTAAGACACCTATTTCTAAAGGAGAAGGGGCTACACCTCTCCTCTACAGGAAATCCTATATTCTGCAGTTTGCTGTCTGTCTTAAACTCAGCAGTAGGAGGGAAGAACCGTGTTTGGGTTCGGCAGCAGCACTTGCTTGAACACGGACCCTGCAAGGCTACACAGGTAGATATGTGGGTGTCCTCTAAGGAGCCCCCTGTAGGGAAGTGGTTTTCTGTTGCAGTAACCCCCCCCCACAGTTTTATTTGCCTGACATTTGATGCACTTGGACTTGATGTGCCCTGGGTCCCTGCCAATCAGGTTCCCAGGGCCTATGTGCTTTCCCAAAGCTGTACCTTTGTACTCACAACTGGCACATCTCCGAGCATAGGTAAGCCCCTTGTCAAAAGTACCATGGAAGACCTCTAAGGGCTGCAGCACCTGTTGCGCCACCTTTAGAGGCCATGGCCCCTTAACACTCGCGCACTTGCCATGCCGGCTGCGTGTTTTGGTGCTTTAGAAGAAGTTAGGCCCAAAGGGATAGAACCTCAAGGCTCCTTCGAGGACAAGGTTGTAATTGATAGTTGCGTCAAGTTATTTATTCAGTTGTGGATAGGCAGAAACATTGTCAGTGCAGGACTATCCTTTATTTAACAGACTTCAGTTATGTGAAGTTATATAGAAGTTCTGACCCTCCGCCTACAGTACCTTTCATCCAAATTATTATTAACTCAATCATAGTGAAAACCTAACACCAGTGAATCACAGCCATAAGCAGAGACCTTGGGGCTTATTTACAAGCACTTTGCGCTGCTGGTGCGTCCGTTTTTTTGATGCACCGGTGGCACAGTGTGCTGCCCCATATTTACAAGGCCAGACAAAACCAACCTGCATGGTTTTTTATGGCCTTGTAAATACAGACACTTTTCACGCACCACTTAGCGTGAAAGGGGCGTGCCATTGATGTTGCTGTGGGTGTTACCACACAACACCAATGGATTCTGCAGCAATCCCAGATTTACAAAATGTCGTAAACCTGGGAATGTTTCAGAACCCTGCTTCTCCCCAGGGGAGGGATAGTGAAGAGAAATACTTTTCATTCTGCACACATAAGTAAATAAGGCTCAGTTTCTTTACATACAAACTGACAGTACCAAGGCCTATGTTTTATGCTAACAGGCTAAGAGAGACCTAAAGACAAAACATATCGGAAGAGTCACGTGGCCTGTGGATGTGGGCAATTGGCTTTCACTAAATGTGGTACACCTCCCAGGGTTCAACTACGAATGGGCAGACAATCTAGGCAGGAGGATGCCACAGGTGGGAGCTGAATCAGTTCATAGAAGTTCACGGCAAATGACCATGGTAGATGTAGGGGTGTGAGGGAAATAAGATACTGGTTATCCACTGGGCAATGGCCGAATAGTGCCTGTTCTGTCTGACACAAAAGGCAAGTGAATTACTTAGGCTTACTAATCCCCTGGCAACTTAAGCATTTCATAAATACACAGAAAGAGAAGACCAGGTCCAGGGGGGTGTGTTGCCCTAAATGGTGAATGAAAAACTACACAGGTGCATGTGTGGAAAGAGTGCGTTGGGTCACACTGGGCTGAGAAATTCCCATCAGACCACCCTCGTGGCGGCATTTCATCATATGGGAATGAGCAGTCGCTCCATATCACGCCCAAATCGTCACGTGGCGGAGTATCAGTGGAGAGCGGCATACTAAGCCACAGTCATGCTCAAAGCAAAGTATAAGACAAGTGCAGTGCTCTAGAAAAGGTGATTATTAAAATCAACTACCTACACTAAGGGAAATACCTATGGAAGTTAGTGTAGGTGTCAAGATTAAAAACACGCCTAGTGGTAGATGAGTAAGGCTACACTATGGCGCTGTGTAGGGTGGTCGACTAGTTTCAGCTTAATGGAGCAGTGCTCCAGCTTTCGTCAGGACCTTCAAGGTAGTTAGCTACTGCAACAGGGTGTGATAGGTGTACAAATACAGTAGACTTTACTGACAAACATTAAATGTACTTGAGGAAGTCATGTATCTCCCCAAAACTTGGAACCTGTGTGTCCACTGGAGACAGAAAGGGGATCTTCTTCCTGTCGAAAAGACAACAAAAGTGCATGTACTCTGTTACACACATGGAACAACATAACTTCACAGACACCATTAGGACAAAACACACATGCGAGAACAATTTGCGTTCCGCATAACATAGAAGCATACTAGCTCCATCACATGGAGGCATTTCCTCCTAGTGATACTCACCCAGCTTTGTGTGGGTGAAAGCCTCATCTCGCCCGGCAACCGCTCGGGAAATTGAGGCCCCGCTCTGATGTGTGGAAAAGAGGACACAATTAGCGCACAACTCATATGTGTCCAGCCCAATTTGTTTTACACATACAACCCAATAGACATGTGGTGAACACCTCTCTGTCCTGCAATAAGCTACCCCCACCATTGAACCAACTCTAATTCACTTGAAGTAAATCACTAACCCACAAAGGGAAAGGAGGGCAAATTTAAATAATAGTGCTGCCAAGAGAGGCCATTAGTGTCTCTGTATTTAATACTACAACTGACCCTTCTAGTGCCATGGACTGTAGCAGCAAAAAAATATACTTTTGCAGCCAACTAACAAGGACTCAGGTCTAAAAGCATTAAAAAAGGGGAGGACTGTTAACTAGCAGTGCTCTCTGTATAATGTAGGTTTCTACAAGGCAATGACCCCATAACAGTATCACCACGCTTACCTATCCGTCGGTACCCATAGCTCTAGGATGAGCGGAAGGGGAGGCACCGACGGATTCGCCTGCTTCATTTAAATAACGGGGCTACTTGATTGCAGAGCCAATGGTAGTGTACATTATAGCCATGCCGCACCGAGTCACCAGAGGAACCATATTCACCTGTGATCATTAGAATCGAGTGGATAGAAAGGGACTCGGAACCTGGAAGCGCCGCAAGCCTAGCGCTAATCTCCAAACGCATGCGCAGAGGTGCTTCGGCTGAATACCGGAAGACGCTTACCTCTCGCGCATGCGCTGCGTTGTTTGAAGACGTCTCGGGGATCGATCTAATAACATATACCGCGCTGTCTGTTGCTGAAGCTTGGAGTACTTAATCTCAAGCTAAGATATATTTTGGAAGCTGAGAATGGCACTCCATAGTGGTTACCGAAGAACAAAAGCTCCAATTACTCAAATTCATTATGTTACAGCATTATACTGAAGGAATAGCAGGATTATTCTATAAAGACACCTTAGTGCAGTTATACAATGTAAATGTACTGCAGTTACAATATGTAAATGGTATAGGTGGTGAAGACCAGCTGCTGGGGATAACAGAGCTTGTACAGTTTGTATGGTGGGGAAAAATGCTCAAAGGGTAAGCACTTGGATCGTAGTGGCCATGGACTACTCGGGGAAATTGCATAAATGCAATATGCTGGCCTTAAAGGGAGCTATGGCATAAAAAGGTGTTGATGATGCCAGGCCAATGAAATTTAAATTGAACCAAAAGAACAAGTAAAAGGAAGGGATAACTAGGGGTAGGCAGGCAGAGAGAGTCACACACAGTTGAATTGGGAGAGCTAATGATGTAAACAAAGGATGTGTTTACATCTTTGTATATATAGACCCGCAACCAGAAGTTGCTCTAAATACTGAAAATACCAAGTGTGCAGAGGGTCAGAAGGGGAATAATTTACCGACCTGTCAACTCATGCCCCTAGAATCAACATAAATACACAGAAAGAGAAGACCAGGTCCAGGGGGGTGTGTTGCCCTAAATGGTGAATGAAAAACTACACAGGTGCATGTGTGGAAAGAGTGCGTTGGGTCACACTGGGCTGAGAAATTCCCATCAGACCACCCTCGTGGCGGCATTTCATCATATGGGAATGAGCAGTCGCTCCATATCACGCCCAAATCGTCACGTGGCGGAGTATCAGTGGAGAGCGGCATACTAAGCCACAGTCATGCTCAAAGCAAAGTATAAGACAAGTGCAGTGCTCTAGAAAAGGTGATTATTAAAATCAACTACCTACACTAAGGGAAATACCTATGGAAGTTAGTGTAGGTGTCAAGATTAAAAACACGCCTAGTGGTAGATGAGTAAGGCTACACTATGGCGCTGTGTAGGGTGGTCGACTAGTTTCAGCTTAATGGAGCAGTGCTCCAGCTTTCGTCAGGACCTTCAAGGTAGTTAGCTACTGCAACAGGGTGTGATAGGTGTACAAATACAGTAGACTTTACTGACAAACATTAAATGTACTTGAGGAAGTCATGTATCTCCCCAAAACTTGGAACCTGTGTGTCCACTGGAGACAGAAAGGGGATCTTCTTCCTGTCGAAAAGACAACAAAAGTGCATGTACTCTGTTACACACATGGAACAACATAACTTCACAGACACCATTAGGACAAAACACACATGCGAGAACGATTTGCGTTCCGCATAACATAGAAGCATACTAGCTCCATCACATGGAGGCATTTCCTCCTAGTGATACTCACCCAGCTTTGTGTGGGTGAAAGCCTCATCTCGCCCGGCAACCGCTCGGGAAATTGAGGCCCCGCTCTGATGTGTGGAAAAGAGGACACAATTAGCGCACAACTCATATGTGTCCAGCCCAATTTGTTTTACACATACAACCCAATAGACATGTGGTGAACACCTCTCTGTCCTGCAATAAGCTACCCCCACCATTGAACCAACTCTAATTCACTTGAAGTAAATCACTAACCCACAAAGGGAAAGGAGGGCAAATTTAAATAATAGCGCTGCCAAGAGAGGCCATTAGTGTCTCTGTATTTAATACTACAACTGACCCTTCTAGTGCCATGGACTGTAGCAGCAAAAAAATATACTTTTGCAGCCAACTAACAAGGACTCAGGTCTAAAAGCATTAAAAAAGGGGAGGACTGTTAACTAGCAGTGCTCTCTGTATAATGTAGGTTTCTACAAGGCAATGACCCCATAACAGTATCACCACGCTTACCTATCCGTCGGTACCCATAGCTCTAGGATGAGCGGAAGGGGAGGCACCGACGGATTCGCCTGCTTCATTTAAATAACAGGGCTACTTGATTGCAGAGCCAATGGTAGTGTACATTATAGCCATGCCGCACCGAGTCACCAGAGGAACCATATTCACCTGTGATCATTAGAATCGAGTGGATAGAAAGGGACTCGGAACCTGGAAGCACCGCAAGCCTAGCGCTAATCTCCAAACGCATGCGCAGAGGTGCTTCGGCTGAATACCGGAAGACGCTTACCTCTCGCGCATGCGTTGCGTTGTTTGAAGACGTCTCGGGGATCGATCTAATAACATATACCGCGCTGTCTGTTGCTGAAGCTTGGAGTACTTAATCTCAAGCTAAGATATATATTGGAAGCTGAGAATGGCACTCCATAGTGGTTACCAAAGAACAAAAGCTCCAATTACTCAAATTCATTATGTTACAGCATTATACTGAAGGAATAGCAGGATTATTCTATAAAGACACCTTAGTGCAGTTATACAATGTAAATGTACTGCAGTTACAATATGTAAATGGTATAGGTGGTGAAGACCAGCTGCTGGGGATAACAGAGCTTGTACAGTTTGTATGGTGGGGAAAAATGCTCAAAGGGTAAGCACTTGGATCGTAGTGGCCATGGACTACTCGGGGAAATTGCATAAATGCAATATGCTGGCCTTAAAGGGAGCTATGGCATAAAAAGGTGTTGATGATGCCAGGCCAATGAAATTTAAATTGAACCAAAAGAACAAGTAAAAGGAAGGGATAACTAGGGGTAGGCAGGCAGAGAGAGTCACACACAGTTGAATTGGGAGAGCTAATGATGTAAACAAAGGATGTGTTTACATCTTTGTATATATAGACCCGCAACCAGAAGTTGCTCTAAATACTGAAAATACCAAGTGTGCAGAGGGTCAGAAGGGGAATAATTTACCGACCTGTCAACTCATGCCCCTAGAATCAACATAAATACACAGAAAGAGAAGACCAGGTCCAGGGGGGTGTGTTGCCCTAAATGGTGAATGAAAAACTACACAGGTGCATGTGTGGAAAGAGTGCGTTGGGTCACACTGGGCTGAGAAATTCCCATCAGACCACCCTCGTGGCGGCATTTCATCATATGGGAATGAGCAGTCGCTCCATATCACGCCCAAATCGTCACGTGGCGGAGTATCAGTGGAGAGCGGCATACTAAGCCACAGTCATGCTCAAAGCAAAGTATAAGACAAGTGCAGTGCTCTAGAAAAGGTGATTATTAAAATCAACTACCTACACTAAGGGAAATACCTATGGAAGTTAGTGTAGGTGTCAAGATTAAAAACACGCCTAGTGGTAGATGAGTAAGGCTACACTATGGCGCTGTGTAGGGTGGTCGACTAGTTTCAGCTTAATGGAGCAGTGCTCCAGCTTTCGTCAGGACCTTCAAGGTAGTTAGCTACTGCAACAGGGTGTGATAGGTGTACAAATACAGTAGACTTTACTGACAAACATTAAATGTACTTGAGGAAGTCATGTATCTCCCCAAAACTTGGAACCTGTGTGTCCACTGGAGACAGAAAGGGGATCTTCTTCCTGTCGAAAAGACAACAAAAGTGCATGTACTCTGTTACACACATGGAACAACATAACTTCACAGACACCATTAGGACAAAACACACATGCAAGAACAATTTGCGTTCCGCATAACATAGAAGCATACTAGCTCCATCACATGGAGGCATTTCCTCCTAGTGATACTCACCCAGCTTTGTGTGGGTGAAAGCCTCATCTCGCCCGGCAACCGCTCGGGAAATTGAGGCCCCGCTCTGATGTGTGGAAAAGAGGACACAATTAGCGCACAACTCATATGTGTCCAGCCCAATTTGTTTTACACATACAACCCAATAGACATGTGGTGAACACCTCTCTGTCCTGCAATAAGCTACCCCCACCATTGAACCAACTCTAATTCACTTGAAGTAAATCACTAACCCACAAAGGGAAAGGAGGGCAAATTTAAATAATAGCGCTGCCAAGAGAGGCCATTAGTGTCTCTGTATTTAATACTACAAATGTCTTCCTCAAGTACATTTAATGTTTGTCAGTAAAGTCTACTGTATTTGTACACCTATCACACCCTGTTGCAGTAGCTAACTACCTTGAAGGTCCTGACGAAAGCTGGAGCACTGCTCCATTAAGCTGAAACTAGTCGACCACCCTACACAGCGCCATAGTGTAGCCTTACTCATCTACCACTAGGCGTGTTTTTAATCTTGACACCTACACTAACTTCCATAGGTATTTCCCTTAGTGTAGGTAGTTGATTTTAATAATCACCTTTTCTAGAGCACTGCACTTGTCTTATACTTTGCTTTGAGCATGACTGTGGCTTAGTATGCCGCTCTCCACTGATACTCCGCCACGTGACGATTTGGGCGTGATATGGAGCGACTGCTCATTCCCATATGATGAAATGCCGCCACGAGGGTGGTCTGATGGGAATTTCTCAGCCCAGTGTGACCCAACGCACTCTTTCCACACATGCACCTGTGTAGTTTTTCATTCACCATTTAGGGCAACACACCCCCCTGGACCTGGTCTTCTCTTTCTGTGTATTTATGTTGATTCTAGGGGCATGAGTTGACAGGTCGGTAAATTATTCCCCTTCTGACCCTGTGCACACTTGGTATTATCAAAACTTAAGCATTTCACCAATGGCAACTCTATGAATGTTGTCTATATCATGTGCTCTGTGATCTAAAGTACATGGGTATGACAACAGTAAGTAAGTAAATCTCATCAAATCAGTAAGGGCCGGTCGACACTGTCTAAAATTCTGAATCATGGGCTTTACAAAACTGGAGTGTGGATGTTTATAAAATGTACACATAAATGCAATGTGCTTTATAAGAGACTATCACAAGGACAGGACCTCGAATCCCTGAACCATTGTCCCATTATCAGGCAAGCAACTGGGAAATGTATCAGGATGTGCTGAAATCTAGACAATAGGAATAGATCAAAAACACCAATACTAGGGTTGAATTTTTCCACTTATCAGTAAATCATGGTGCACTAAAATTACCTTGCCATAATCAATGTGCTCCCTCTCCCAATCCAGTAAAAATTAAACTTAAGTTTCCATATCCATTTTGAGGTCTTGCCTAACGCAGCGCACATGCGCTGTCTAGGAGAGGGAATCTTGGAATCACTTCAGACTTCCAAGAGACTTCTCTGTGTGGGTCGGCCTCTTCCCACACATCTCATTGGCCTTTGCGTGTGGCTTTCATTAATTGAAATGAAATAGAAGTATTTGCCTATGCCTCCATGCTATTTCGAAGTACACACTGGTTTATGTACAAGTAAACCACACCCTGTTAGTTTACAAAAAACAATTTATGTTTTCAATTTTGTACTTAGTTTACATAAACAATTCGCAAAAAAGAGAATCAGAACTAAGACCACTATCGACCGCACGTCTTAGCCATGCGAAATTACAAAACATTTACTATACATGTGCAATAAACCAAACATGTGATGAACAAATAGAAAAACAGTGATTTTGAACATTTAAAAAAAAAAAAAAAACATTAACATGAATACATGGACCATACAATCTTGTACAATAATGAAAAAAGGTGCTTTCACAAACACTTTGAAACACAGGGAGAAAGTAAAACACAACTTTCTATACAGTTACACTCCCAAGACCTGAACATGAACTAATCAACTTTTATCAGGAGCATTGCCAGTGTCAGTTTCGAATCCTGATAAGCGACTTGCAGAATTCTCGTCAGGGCAGACTGAATCTAGTCCATGGGAACTGTTAAAATAAAAAACAAAATAGGGTATTTACTATCTAGCAGGTCCTCTTCCCACTACTCTCCGAACAGTGAGTTTGTGAAATTCATACCTTGTGTGAATCCTGCCCACTGTCAATCCTGTTTAGGTGGGAAATGTCGTCTATGCATTGGTGGCCTACGCTGCAACAGAGTAATAGGAGGGTAAGTACCTTCGCAGGTCCACTGGGAGGGATTGCTTACTAAAAAAGGTTTCTATTGCTCATTTACCTGTCTTAAACCTGGACGTTAAGCCACGTCTTCGCCACGTGTGGTGAAGTTCTTATGTTTTTCTGAAACAAGGTAACAAGATGCGACTTAGAACCCTGCTCGCTCAATACCACGCTAGTTGCGTGTACATTTTGAGGCTTAAAAGAATTTCACTTACTTAGACACCGATCTGCGGTGGCCTTAACGGGGGTTCCGATTTCAGGGCCGCTTATCTCCGCACTGGGAGCAGTTTGGAAAATTTTCTGTAAGGGTAAGGAAGGGGGAATGTATTACCGCGTTCCCGCTTCAGTGCTTTCAATGTAACCAGTGGCAACAACAGCGCTAATCGCGTGTGGGTGATTTACAGAAAAAGGACTTACATAAACACCGGTCCGCGGTGGCCTTAGTGGGGGGTCCAATTTTAAGTCCGCATTTCGCCACACAGAGGCCAGTAACTGTGGGGGTAGGAAAGGGAAACTTGTTACCGCGTTATTCTTTCTGTGCTTAAAACCATTATGTTGCAATTTTAGAATGACCACTCCCGTGCTTACCGCAAATTATTTAGAAACTCTCCGATCAGTGCACTCGCTCCACCACGACAAACCTAGGGGTATGAGTGTCCCTGGGCGTCGCCGGTCTTGAGGCTCAGAACATATGGTTGGAAAAGCAGCCAATCAGACCGCCGGCCAGATATTGATGTATTATGGGACATGTAGTCTCAAAAAAAATTCCAGGAGTTTTTAGGACCATTCTGGTGCATTATGGGACTTGTAGTGTCCGCCAACAGGCGAGAAATATTTTACGCCCTATTTATTTCACTAAGGCTGTTCAGACCCTTATTAACGCTGTCAAATTTTAGAATTAAGTACGCCTCCTTGCGCAACAGCATTGTCTCCACATCTTGGAAGTGTTTGGGGTCAATCCATGCCAGTGTGGTCCATTTAAAGTCATTCTCAGAATGGCCATGAGACATAAAATGATCCACCATTGGGGCAGTCTGGACTTTTTTCTTTAGCCGGGAGCGATGTTGGGTAATCCGGACATTAATGGGCTGATTTGTTTTGCCTATATATACTCTGTTACAGGGGCAGACTACCGCATAGACGACATTCCGAGTCTTGCAATTCGTGAAGCAATCATGCTTCCATCTAATGCCATTATGTACAAAAGTGTCACCCTCTATGGTGCTCGAACATGAAACACAATTGCCACATTTGTGGTGTCCGCATATGGGTTTCAATTTCCACTGAGTGACGAGGTCGCTTTTAGGTGCTGTGATATGACTATCTGCTTTGATGAGGTGTTGCCCTATGCTTCTGTTCTTGCGCATCGCGAAGATGGGCTTGGAGAGGGGGTGCTCCAAAGTCTCAAGGAGATGCCAGTTGTTTCGAATTATGTTTTTGAATTGATTCGTATGTTGGCCAAATGTGGTCACACAAACCAATTGATCCAGGTCTTGCTTTTCTTTCTTTTCGAGGAGTGTGTCTCTTGGGGTGAATTTGGCCCTGTTTTTCGAATGCTTGAGCAATTTTTTTGGGTAACCCCTCTCTGCCATCTCACTGCAGAATCTGTTTGCATGGGAGTCAAAATCACAAAGATTAGTACAATTTCGCCGTATCCTCAGCAATTGCCCAAAAGGCAAATTGTTTTTCAGAGATTGAGGATGCGAACTGCTGTAGTGCAGGATGGTATTCCGGTCAGTTTCCTTCTTGTGCAAGGAGGTAATCAACTTGCCCTCGCAGGAGCCTACAGTGACGTCCAGGAAAGTCATTTCTTTTGGACTGTAGTTAAGAGTGAATTGAATGTCTGGATGCCTGGAGTTCAACCATAAATGGAACTGCTCGAGGTCCGCCTGGCTCCCCTGCCACAGGAGCCAGACGTCATCGATATATCTAAGCCACTGAGTGATGTGTCCAGTTGGTAGGCACCCGGTGGGGTCTATCCCTTTGTTCTAAATACAATTCAATGACCTCTAGAGCTTCGTCCTGCGGTATTTGTGTGTAGAGCGAAGCCACATCAAGAGTCACCATCAGCTCGGTCTGGTCATTGAATACCATCCTGCACTACAGCAGTTCGCATCCTCAATCTCTGAAAAACAATTTGCCTTTTGGGCAATTGCTGAGGATACGGCGAAATTGTACTAATCTTTGTGATTTTGACTCCCATGCAAACAGATTCTGCAGTGAGATGGCAGAGAGGGGTTACCCAAAAAAATTGCTCAAGCATTCGAAAAACAGGGCCAAATTCACCCCAAGAGACACACTCCTCGAAAAGAAAGAAAAGCAAGACCTGGATCAATTGGTTTGTATGACCACATTTGGCCAACATACGAATCAATTCAAAAACATAATTCGAAACAACTGGCATCTCCTTGAGACTTTGGAGCACCCCCTCTCCAAGCCCATCTTCGCGATGCGCAAGAACAGAAGCATAGGGCAACACCTCATCAAAGCAGATAGTCATATCACAGCACCTAAAAGCGACCTCGTCACTCAGTGGAAATTGAAACCCATATGCGGACACCACAAATGTGGCAATTGTGTTTCATGTTCGAGCACCATAGAGGGTGACACTTTTGTACATAATGGCATTAGATGGAAGCATGATTGCTTCACGAATTGCAAGACTCGGAATGTCGTCTATGCGGTGGTCTGCCCCTGTAACAGAGTATATATAGGCAAAACAAATCAGCCCATTAATGTCCGGATTACCCAACATCGCTCCCGGCTAAAGAAAAAAGTCCAGACTGCCCCAATGGTGGATCATTTTATGTCTCATGGCCATTCTGAGAATGACTTTAAATGGACCACACTGGCATGGATTGACCCCAAACACTTCCAAGATGTGGAGACAATGCTGTTGCGCAAGGAGGCGTACTTAATTCTAAAATTTGACAGCGTTAATAAGGGTCTGAACAGCCTTAGTGAAATAAATAGGGCGTAAAATATTTCTCGCCTGTTGGCGGACACTACAAGTCCCATAATGCACCAGAATGGTCCTAAAAACTCCTGGAATTTTTTTTGAGACTACATGTCCCATAATACATCAATATCTGGCCGGCGGTCTGATTGGCTGCTTTTCCAACCATATGTTCTGAGCCTCAAGACCGGCGACGCCCAGGGACACTCATACCCCTAGGTTTGTCGTGGTGGAGCGAGTGCACTGATCGGAGAGTTTCTAAATAATTTGCGGTAAGCACGGGAGTGGTCATTCTAAAATTGCAACATAATGGTTTTAAGCACAGAAAGAATAACGCGGTAACAAGTTTCCCTTTCCTACCCCCACAGTTACTGGCCTCTGTGTGGCGAAATGCGGACTTAAAATTGGACCCCCCACTAAGGCCACCGCGGACCGGTGTTTATGTAAGTCCTTTTTCTGTAAATCACCCACACGCGATTAGCGCTGTTGTTGCCACTGGTTACATTGAAAGCACTGAAGCGGGAACGCGGTAATACATTCCCCCTTCCTTACCCTTACAGAAAATTTTCCAAACTGCTCCCAGTGCGGAGATAAGCGGCCCTGAAATCGGAACCCCCGTTAAGGCCACCGCAGATCGGTGTCTAAGTAAGTGAAATTCTTTTAAGCCTCAAAATGTACACGCAACTAGCGTGGTATTGAGCGAGCAGGGTTCTAAGTCGCATCTTGTTACCTTGTTTCAGAAAAACATAAGAACTTCACCACACGTGGCGAAGACGTGGCTTAACGTCCAGGTTTAAGACAGGTAAATGAGCAATAGAAACCTTTTTTAGTAAGCAATCCCTCCCAGTGGACCTGCGAAGGTACTTACCCTCCTATTACTCTGTTGCAGCGTAGGCCACCAATGCATAGATGACATTTCCCACCTAAACAGGATTGACAGTGGGCAGGATTCACACAAGGTATGAATTTCACAAACTCACTGTTCGGAGAGTAGTGGGAAGAGGACCTGCTAGATAGTAAATACCCTATTTTGTTTTTTATTTTAACAGTTCCCATGGACTAGATTCAGTCTGCCCTGACGAGAATTCTGCAAGTCGCTTATCAGGATTCGAAACTGACACTGGCAATGCTCCTGATAAAAGTTGATTAGTTCATGTTCAGGTCTTGGGAGTGTAACTGTATAGAAAGTTGTGTTTTACTTTCTCCCTGTGTTTCAAAGTGTTTGTGAAAGCACCTTTTTTCATTATTGTACAAGATTGTATGGTCCATGTATTCATGTTAATGTTTTTTTTAAATGTTCAAAATCACTGTTTTTCTATTTGTTCATCACATGTTTGGTTTATTGCACATGTATAGTAAATGTTTTGTAATTTCGCATGGCTAAGACGTGCGGTCGATAGTGGTCTTAGTTCTGATTCTCTTTTTTGCGAATTGTTTATGTAAACTAAGTACAAAATTGAAAACATAAATTGTTTTTTGTAAACTAACAGGGTGTGGTTTACTTGTACATAAACCAGTGTGTACTTCGAAATAGCATGGAGGCATAGGCAAATACTTCTATTTCATATTGTGTGGCCCTGCCTACCCTCCTTCCCCTTGGGCCCAGCCACCCATCTTCTTCGTTTCATTAATTGAAAGCACGCAAATGGCCGAAGACGGCTGCATGTCTCGCATTCCCTCAAAACTTTCACTCCCATGGCCTAGGGGTCCAGGGAGCAAGCAGCAGCGCTCATTGTCCCAGCAGCATTCCTCCCTGATCGTGATCTTAGCTTCTGTAATTGTGTTTTTTTTTTTTTCACGGTATCCGTGTTCGAGAAAAGTTTTAAAGCACAACACTGCTCGGCGAACATAAGCTTACTTGTTTGTCATGTACTGACTACTGCAATGACTGTTGCACACAGCAGGTTTGCAAAGTGGGATGGGGGAGAAAACATTCTGCCTGAACATTTAAGGGTGGAAGGACATCTTCCGTTCTTTTGTAAAATAAATTAATGACCTGGCTTAAGTCATTTCTGATGTTGCTTTTTTTTAAAGTTTGTTTCTTAAAGGCCTGCTTCTATTGAGGACCCTTTATAGTCTGTAGAAAAAAACAGTACTGCATGCTTTTATCAACAGTTAGGAAAAGTGGTTGAATCTGTGCCTGGCTGCTGGCGGGGCTGAGATTGCCCAAACCGCTTTATTTGGGAGAAAAACAGGGAGGGACTGCTAGTCGTTTCTTTGAAGTGATCAGTAATTACGCTGCTGACTTACAGGAGCCAAATGACCCACCCCTTTGGGCCGGGTTGCCCTCCAAAGCCCTGATGGCACGGTTGCTGCCTTTGATGAGCCACCATTGTCTGCCGACGAAAAACAGCTTCTGGGCATCTTAAACAAGCAGAAAAATAAATAATGTCTGAGTGATCAGACTGTCCCAAAGACCCTCCACTGCTTAAAGAAAGACTTTGGCTGCATTTGTGAAGACTATTACTGGCTCTTTGTTTGGAGTTGCACTTTAACACTTTCGGTATCATTCGCAACGTCACATTTGTGCTTCTTTTATCGACATCGTGAGGATGAAAGACCGGTTCAGCTGTTTTCACATTGGAAGCTGTGATCAGATTGCACGGGGTACCTACAATATTCGAGTTTTATCTTAGTACAGTTAATTTCTGGGTGACAGCGTGTTTTATTTTTTAATACATGAGTAGTAGTGTTAGGCTTGGTAGCCAAGATACAAGGGAGTGAGGCAATTTGACCAACTGGTAAAATAGAGAAACAGAGAGTAGGAACAAGCGAGTCCTCCGGGTTTACCGTCTCCCCATTGGCTGTCGTCCCTGGCATTTTGATGTTTTAAATGCTCCTCTTTTTGTGTTGCCAGTGTTTGCAGCCAGCACACGCTATTATAGCTGCACTGCTCTAGATGGTTGAGTGCATGGTGCCTGGTAGCGTTGACTCTAAGAAATGGCATTGTATTTTCTCTAATCCCTTGACAGTTTAGTATGATTAAGCACATCAGAGGGCAGGCGCTGCTCCTGAGAGTCAGGTTTCACGTCTCTGCCTCTGCAGTGGAGCAGGCAGCAGCTAATAGGCGAGCAGTCCCTGAGAGTAAAGCCCTTAGCAGCTCTGTCTGCACCAGGCTCCATCTGGTCAGCAGGCCTGGAGCATGGCAACTTGGCTTTAAGCGGAGCCCGCCAGACCTGCTAGGGCCCCGCAGATGCGGACAGGGTCCATTTGCCCCTTTCTAGAGCACCCCTCATCCCCGGACAGCACTTTGAAGTCTCCTGGAATGGGTGGATAATGTTAGGCAGGTGTTTGGAGAAATCTCCAGTCTGCCCCTGTGGCTTGTCCAGGTTGGTGAAGAAAGGGGTGTATGTGAGCCTGCATGCAGTCGAAAGCTGTGCCTTGTGCACCCTGCATTAATTATGCTGTGGTTGGAGTATGTCTCTGCTAGGCCACTTTAGACATGTACTGCAAGTTGTCTTTCCCTTTTATCAAATACAGTGCTTCAAGGTGATGCACTGCATAACGGCATTGTTGCTTCAGCATTTTTCGTTAGTATTTCTTGCCCATTTAAGAAGCCTCGTGTTAACCACAAGGTCCATTAATGATTCATTTTAGTAGTGTATAAAAGAGGGAATACTTCTCCTTTCCCACCCCCACTCTGCATTAGGAACATGTATGAGGAGGATGTTGGAATGCTCCTTGTGGGACCACCTTGTTGCATCGAAGTCACTGAGTTATTCTCCCAGGTCATCAGTGGCGCACGAGAATGATGTGCACCTCTCTTCCTTGCTTGCAGCTATGCCTCGCAGTACTGAACGAGGAAGGGACCGAGGCCATCAAAGGCCACAACCAGAGAGAGCAGCACAGACAGCCACCCTAAGCTCTACTGCCTGCAGCTTCAGTGAGCTCCGCCCAACAACCTGGCCAAGACACTCTCTAGGCCAGAGGTCTTCTAACTTTTGTCGGCTGAGCCCCCCCATCTTACGCTTTTTACACATCGAGCCCCCCACCACCTTCTGACAAAAATGTTATGGAAGCTGGTACTCTGCATCATTGATGGCCATTCCCTCCTGCAGAGCCCAGGTCATATAGGGCAAATAATATTAAATAAAGGAAGAGTGTTTAGTAAACTTAAGTTTTTGTAGTGCGTGTGCATAATAGAAGTTCAAACAAAAAACTCTTCAAGAAAAAATTAGCACAAAAAATTACATTGGTGCTTTCTTTTTCACATAAACCACAACATTTAGGATAGATTAGTATTGTTCTCCATAGAGGATCGAGACGTATGTTTTTTAACAGCCGTATTTATTTTAAAATCAATGGCCATTAGAAAAAGTATGTTTTTTTTAACTCTTCCCAAGTCTTATCCCTATGTGCTGAACTATGTTTATATCTCTGTTATGTTTTTTATCTCTGTATTTCTGAACTGGTATTTTTAAATTATATTAACAGTAGAGTGTATATTGAGGCACGTAAATTGCACATATTTTATACGCTTTTATGATTGTTTTGTGAAATAATCGAATAAAGCTTTTGAAACGAAAAAACAGATATGTTAGTAAAAACACTCCCAAAACACAGGTGATGAGTGTGCCTGTTTTTCCCAACGGAGACGGACAATGTGTGGATGTATTCTTGCATTTGCCATCCTCAGGTTGTGCTCCACTTCCAGTCTTGAGCAGTACCTGTAAATGGGAGTGCTCATAACATGTTGTAATATATTTTCTTCAGTTTTATAAATCGCGAACATGACCCAAAGGTATTGGAGCGCTTTACATGAGCATCTTTTACATTACATAGGCACACATTCATTTTTTGTAAGCACAGGGAGATTAAGTGATTTGCCCAGAATCACAGGATGTTGAGCAAACACCATGAATTGGTTCCCCAGCTCCACGGTCATCGGCTTTGGCTGTTGCACCACATCCTTGCCCCTTAACAAGATATCAGAAAAAGTGGTTCCACAAAACATGCTTTCAGACACAATTGAAAAATCTGTGATCTTGTGGAGTGTTGCCATGCCAGTAGGAGGCCAGCCACAGTTTTCCAAGAAGGCCTAGGAGACATTTACATACACATGTGATATAAGTGATTCGAGAGGATATATATAGCTTATTCTCTAGTAGCATCAAGAGTCAATTTGTTAGCATAGTGGCTTATTAAAAAGATTGCCTTACAAAGCTTCAGAAATAGTTACACAAGAAAGCATTTAAATTTGGTCTACGAAGGAAGTGAGGACAGATGGTAGGCATACTTCACAATATTTGTTATATTAGGCTTGTGGACTCAGCTCTAGGGATTGGAACATGTTAAACAAGCATTAGCAACTTTAATCAAGGTCAAATTCATTTTTTGTAAGTCACTGGTAAATTAAGTGATTTTGTCCAGGATCACATGATGTTGACCCAATGCCAGGACTCGGACCCAGGTCCCCAGAATGAAAGTCAGCACCTATGGCAACTGTAAAGTAACTGGGATGTAAATACCAAGAATAATAATGAATGTGGCAGTACTTATATTAGCAAGACTGGATTTACTGTTTCTAAGAAAGTAATATATTTAAGAAGTACAACCATCAGAAACATAGAAGAAAGTCTACAGTGACACATACAAACAGCAACTTTTAAGAAGGGCCAGAGTGGCGCACAGACCCAGCAACATAAAAGAAGTTGAATAAAGGGGGATAGCACAAGTGATATAGATGGACAGCAGTGGCACGTTCAACCGGCAACATTGAGGAAAGACCACAATGACACATACTGTCAGGGACATAGAAGAAGCACTATAATGTACTTTGTTAGGGGCATGCTGACAAAAAGTCACACAATTCAGTTTGAGGAATGAAAGTGGGAGCCTAAGAGAAGTAATGACACAGCTGATCAAGTGTGTGTGTGTGTGTGTGTGTGAACGCTAGATAATGTCTCTGATATTTTTTGTGTGCGTTTTTTCCACCCCAAAAAACATTGGGCCTTTGCGCCATTGGAACATCACTTTTTGTGACGTTCCATGGAGCAGAAGCCTGCGTGATATTGATCAGGCAGCACTAAGCCACTTTTTTTGGCTTAATGCTACCTGATATATATCAGTCCCTTTAACGCAGTGTTCTGCGTTAAAGGGGCATGCAATGTGTGTTGCTGGGGGCGTTCCCAGCAACATCCATGGCCTTTTGACACTTCTCCAGATTTACAAGTAATCGTAAATCTGAGGCAGTGCCAAAAGCTTACGCCTCCCCAGGGAAGGCGTAAGGGAGGTGCAATGGGAAGAAACATCTTTATTTCTTCTGGTTTTTCCTTTTTCTAAGTGTGCTGCAATCTGCAGCACACATAGAAAGAGGAAAAGCCTCTGTGATTATTTTGGGAAGGCGTAAGGGAGGTGCAATGGGAAGAAACATCTTTATTTCTTCTGGTTTTTCCTTTTTCTGTGATTATTTTTGTGCAGAGAGGTTTCCCTTCCTGTACAAAAATATTCATCCTTGCAATGCAGGCAGCATTGGTTCATGGTACAAAGGTGCCTGCGTTGGCACAGGCACCCCATTGTGCACCAACGCAGGGGAAAAGTACAGGAATGCACCGTATCTTATAGATACAGCGCATTCCTGCCCTTTTCTTTTGCTGTAGGGAAGCGCAGCAGGAAGGCCTATGGCAAAACCTCATAAATTAGGCCCATTTTCTTTTTTTAAAAACACGAGACCAATAATATTGAGCATTTACATATTTAACATTTGCTCACAATGCAAAACATGTTGCTCCTAAGAGAGGATAGCTGTATTTTCAAGATTGCACCTAGGTAAACTAAAGAGTCCTTACCATGTGCTGAAAACAACGCATCTAATGCACTACTATGAATGTGCTGTCTAGTAGGCTAAACGATACACTAAACTGTCACTAGAATGAGGAGTGTCATGTTTGCTGGGGAACGTTAATTAAATGTTTTATATCAGTGGTGAAAAAAGCTCTGCTAGATAGGTCTGCTCAGAATCCAGAGATAAACAGTTCCCAGATCGAGAGGAACCCAGTGAAATTCTTGATGTCTCCTTATAAGATTCTCCCTATATCCTCAATAAAAACCCTTGAAACCAAAAATAAAAGAATCAAATGGTGCAGATGATAAAATACCAAGCAGGAAAGACTAACAGTTCTTGAATAGTTTGCAAGAATCCAGCCCCACTGGTCTGAATCCTGCCTTTGATGCCTTCCTGGTACAGTTTCCTGCTAGGAATGTTTCCTCCCTGGAAAAGGTGTATTTCCACACTCTAATACTTTCATTCTCAGGCCCGTCTTGGAAGTTCGTTCCTCATTGCTGACAAGGACTGCTGTTCCTCCGCCCTTGGCTCCATTGGGGCGATTTGTGCGGTACACCCTGTGGTTTGCTAAGTTGAGCTTCTGGCTTCCTTGGAGATAGGTCTCTGAGATAAGCGCTATACTCACATCCATGGTTGCCATCAGGTGCAGGAGTTCTGCAGTTTTCTTCTGAATGATGTTAGCAGTCCACATCAAGAAGACTGAGTTTCCTTTAGATTTGCTGACATTGCGGGTGTTTTCTTCACAGTGGAAAAGTCTGGCAATAAGATTCACCACCATTGTCTCCACAGGGTGGATGTTCCTGTCTGCGACTGTTTTCACAATCTTTGTGATGAGTTCCTGCCAGTTAATGGCTGAGCCTATTTCACAGGATGGTGCTGGGGCAGTTGTTGGTGGTGAGCAGTCCTGTTTGGGACCTATTGCTTCTGCGTATGTCCTTCCTTCCACACATGTGTTGCTATGGCTGTTGGTTGGGTTTCCAGTTGGGATTCTGTGTGCCAATGCGGGTTTGTAAGTCTTCCTTTGTCCCTGGTCTGTTGCTGTTGGGAAGTCTTTGTAGTTGGGTGGGTTTGCGTGGTCCATCCTTCTTTGCCTTCTGCAAGTAGAGACAGCCGGGATAGCTTGCTGTGTGGGGTCCTGTGCAGTTAGCACATATTGCTGGTTCGGTTTCTCAGTTCCTTGTGCATTGTTTAGAGGTGTGCTTGCCTCCACAGCGTACGCACTTTGGGTTCTGGTGGCAGAAAGCAGAGGAGTGCCCCAAGCGCTGACAGTTGTAACACATGACCGGTCCTCTTTTCCCTCTAGGTGCTTCTGTGGTGACGGTGCAGCTGCAGAGGCGTGTGACTGCTGAGAGGTCAGCTGGCTTCCCATCATGGCTTGCCGACAGGGTTACAACAAAGAGGGGACATTTCTTGTTATTGTCTGCTGGAGAAGCAATCTGCAATATTTTTGCCTGGAAGACCATGCTCCTGGCCTTAAGAGTAATTTTCCTCTCAGATATAACTTTTTTTATATATTGCTCTTGCTTCCCGTATCATACTTGTATGTTTTGGTGTTGATTTCAATGCAGTTTGGATGCTATCCTGCGCCTGTCTACACTTCTCATCAAACCAGCACCCCTGACAGCACTGATTCCCATTTTTGGGCTTAGTGAGCAGGAGTTCTATAGTTCCACAAATATTCTCAAAATAGGAAATAACCTCATAGGAGAGGGATGCCCTGAAGACACTCAAAGTCAGTGGCAGTTAGACCTGCCAGGCTAGCTAAAATCTTTTCCCAGTTAATCCCAGACCACTTTAATTGATATGTTTTTTCTATGAACCACCATATTACCTATGTTTTTGCTGATGGGTCATTTCAGGTCTAAGCAAATGTATTTCTGTATATACAATATTGTGATCGCTCCAAAATGTGTGATAGCCAATACATTCTCTGGCGAAAGGAATCAGATTATCAGAGATTAAATGGTCACTATTAGAAGAGGTCCCGCTAGCATTGAAAGTTGGCAGCATGTTAAGGGCTGTAGAGCACTCAGCATCAACTACAAGTGTTCGTCATTCCTTAACAAGAGGGTATTCAGAGCGTGTCATTACTGAAGACGCTCACAAAATGAAGTTGACCGTCCCCACAGATGTCTTCGTAGTCACACATTTCCTTAGCAGGTTTCATGCATAAATGTGCATTAAAGTCCCCTACCCATATCAAATATCGTATTTTATTATAAAGGCAAAAACGTGTTTCCATCTGCTTTTCCAACCATAGCTGTGGAGGAGTTGCAGGGCGACCCAGAGGCTATAAGGTACAGAATTGTACTCTATGCAGGAGCACAACAAGGGTGCGAAGCCAAGTGTTCCCAGGGATGTCATCATGTTGTCCCCTGGAAGAGCGACAGCGCCCCCTTAGTCCTATGGGCGGTAGTGGGCTTGAGCAACAGGGCTGGAACACTCCGTCCCTTTGGGGGCATGAGCAATGGGCGTGGACTGGCGATCCACCGCTGGGAGGGGGGCTCCTCCAAAAATTGGTAACCACCGATTGGCGACGGCGACTGTGTAATTTGGCTTATTACGCAGCGTAGGGGGGCTGGCTTGCCCTGGGATCACCCGTAAGATAACCCACCATGTTGACATATTTGTTATGCAAATAAACCTGCAGCAATTTTCTCCACAAACAAGGTGTCGTGTGATTTGTTTATGCATGTTGCAGTATGAGTAATGGGGGAGTGTTGCCAATATTGGCACTAAGCACGTTTTTATACTGCTAACATTAAAAATGTGCTCTTCTTTGTGAATCAGAAACATATTTTAGATGTTTTTGACTTCATGTCATTCCCTCCCAAGTGTATGATGAGGACATGAGGCGAAGCAATACCTCCCCAGAGTCTTTGCTGCAGCTTCTTCTGCAAACAGTTCCAGCACATCCCAGGGTAACCCAACCACGTTATCTCTGTGGCAGAGAAGCCATGGCACCACTTCCTGCTCTCAGCCCACCGTGCAACTCTCGCGACGCTCGAATGGCCAATCACCCAGACCTTCATTCCTGACAAATAAAGATATATTGTGTTTGCATAAGTTTTATTGTTACTATCCACACACTATTTCTCTACATTGCACATGAACACACAACACTGAAAAATTCCCCCGGCCTCAGGGGCCACTCGCTGTAGCCCATTGTTCCGCTTGCTTCTTTGTCCGACCGGGCCGCTGGAGTGCTCAAACCCATAGTCCTGTTCAAGGTCTGATATACTTTTTGTAGCATTGAGAAGCCCAGTGCCCAACTCTCTCTCTATTAGTTCTGCCGGTATCCCAGCCAAGAAGGCCGTGGTGGCCGCCCAATCCTGAACGAGTGGCTGCAGAACCTTTTACCCACCCCTGCGTGGCCTGACAATTGTAGGCAAGCCTGCATGATGTGGCCTACTTGGAACTTGGTAACCCGTCCTCGTGCATGAGGAGGTACCCTTTAACACTAGGGCATAGAGCCAGGTAGGCAGAGACCAGGAGCAGAGGACAATACCTAGAATCACCCAGCTTTGTAACAGGACTACTCTCCCTTCGCCTGCTTGGTCAGTCTTTGACCGTCTAATCACTATCCTGAGGCAACTCTTAGAGGGTGTCACATCACCGATATTTAATGTTACCCCTTAAGTTTCCTGCTTGGACCTGGCCACTAGCACCCCTATCTGGAAGTCCCCAAAGAAGGCAGCAAAAAGAGATGCTTCAAAAGCTGAGCAGGTGGCCCTGGGCTGGCAGTCTAGCATCCCCTGCAGGATTGTGAAGTCGATGGGGGACCGTGGTTCACTCCTGGCCCATCCTTTTAGTGCTGCCCTGTTCAAAAAAAAGATTTGGTGGGGTTGCTTTGTCCCCTTAACCAGGCGTGGTGGCGGACAGGTGTCGCTGAATCCATAGGTGTGAGGTCCCACTATCTTTTATCCCAGAGGATAAACGTTTGTACTCCAAGTTCCAGCAGGGACCCCCACCTTCTCCCAGGCTCCAACAGTTGGCACAGAATCTGCCCACACAGGCCTTGCAGGGCTTCACCGTCCTTGGAGCCAGGGCCAGCTCTCCCAATCCCCTCAGACGCTGCTCCACTTCAGAAGGAACCAGAGATGTTGAGGGAAAGGGGTCATCTCCTCTCTCGCCCTCGGCCACGCCTCCCGGAACCGGAGCCACTGAAAACGACAGAGAGCGTCAGCTGCCACGTTCTGCACCCCCTGAATGTATCGCGCCCTACATTCCACGTTATTCCTCAGGCATGCCCTCATTAGCTCCCTTAACAGGCACAATACCAGTGGGCAGCTAGCCGAGTGAGAATTGATAGCTTGCACCACTGCTAGGTTGTCCGACCAGAACAAGACCCTCTTTGCCGCCAGCAATCCCGGCCACAAATGGAAAGCTACCACTATGGGGAAGAGCTCTAGCACAGTGCCATTCGAAGTGATCTTCCTTTTCTGCCAAGAATTGGGCCACTTCGCAGCACACCACTCTTGGTCCAGGATTACCCCAAACCCTTTCCTTCCAGACGCATCTGTGAACAAAGACAATTCTGCACTGCTTGCCCAAGGTGCTCGCCAAATGACTGACCCATTGAAGTTTTCTAGGAAGTCCGCCCACATCTGCAGATCCGCTCTCATGCCCTTGCTCAGTTTCACCAGGTGGTGCTTCCTTTTCACAGATGCTGTGGCCCTAGCCAGCCTGCGTGCAAAGACCCTCCCAGCTGGGATGACCCTGGCTGCAAAGTTGAGCTTCCCTAGCAGGCTCTGGATGAAAGCTAGAGGAGCCTTGTCTCTCCCCACCGCTAGCTGAATCTGTTGGCACAGGTCCCGTACCTTGTCTGGGGGCAGCCTGGATTCTCCTGCTACTGTATCAAGCTCAATTCCTAACAAGGTAAGCACCTGCGCGGGTCCCTCTGTCTTCCCAGGTGCCAATGGGACCCCCAGTTGATCCGCCAGGGTCTGAAAGTCAGTGAGGGCCGCCTTGCAGTCCTGCGTCCCCTCCCGCCCAATGAACAGAAAATTGTTGAGGTAGTGAGTCACCCCCTCCACCCCAAAGGATACCTGTAGGGCCCACTGCAGGAAAGAGCTGAAGGCCTCAAAGTAGGCACAGGAGACCGCACACCCCATGGGCATGCACTTGTCATAAAAGTACCAACCATCTAGCTTGAAACCCAGCAGGTGTTGGCTGCTCGGGTGAACCGGTAGCAGGCGGAAAGCCGATTCAATGTCCACCTTTGCTAACCAGGCCCCCTTGCCCGCCCTCCTGACTAGATCCATAGTCACATCCAGGGTACAATATGACACTGAGCATGCCCCTTCTTCCAGCCCATGGTTGACAGAGTTCCCTTCCGGGTAGGATAGGTGGTGGATGAGTCTGAATGCCCCAGGTTCTTTTTTGGGCACCAATCCCAGGGGGGAAACTACAAAGTTGTCCAGCGGGGGCTCACGAAAGGGCCCCTCTACCCTCCCCAGTGCCAGTTCCTTAGTGACTTTTGCCTGCACCACTGTAGGTAGGTCTCTGGCTGACTTGAGGTTGTCCGCCTCCCTACTAGCTAGGGGGCCCACATAGGGGATCACAAAGCCTTCAGAGAAACCACCCAGTAATAATGCCCCATCCACCTTATTTGGGTACTGCCTGAGAAGGGGGAGGATGTTGCTCATGATGACTGGAGATGGCCCTTTGACTGCACAGTGGCGTGCCGGAGCGCTAGGGATTGGCGGCATGTTGTTAAACAGTACTGGTAAGGTGTGGACGAGAGGTGCCCTGCACAGAGGGGAACATATGGGGGAGGACCGGATTCTTGCCTTGGTAACTGTTGCCTTACTTGTCCTGCCTGCCGATGGCTGGCGGTTTCCTATGTAGCTCGGATTGGGAGGATGTGGATGGGTGAGGGCCACCACATTTGCTGCAGTCATGCTGGAACTTGCACCTTCTCCTCCAAGAGCATGCCCCAGTGTTGAATAGATTACATGTTCCGGGTGCCATCCTCCTAAACCCCCCTCGCTGGCCCCCCCTGCGTGGCCCTCGAAAGGGCTGTTTGAAACCTCTAGAGTTCTTCTTAAAGTGCCCTGTGCAGCCCCTCCCTGCGCCTTGAACTGTGTCCCTGTGCTATTCGCCGCGCGTCCCCCCATGTGGTCCAACCAGAGTTGGACCTCCTTCTGGTCCCACCCCATTTCCGGGCACTTTGCCATCTTCTTCCTAAATTCACGGTCGTAGGTCAACCAGCCTGGCCCACCCCACTTCTGTGCTTCCATGTGTATCAAGCGCATGTATTGGACCAGCGCCAGCCTTTGCTCTGGGAATTTTTCCATAATCACAGATTGCATAATCGAAAAAGCTGCAAGCCAGTTGTCAATAGACTCCTCCGGCCATGCCTGGTACTTGATTTTCTTGTCATCTTCCTTCCCCCCAACTCTACGAGCAACCAGGCCCTCCTGCCCAAGCAGGAGCAGAGAAAAGATATTAAAGAATTCCCGTTTCCAAATAACCTCCTTTACTGCTAGTGGGACCTCCCATGACAAGGAGCAGCGACCTGACAGGAGCGGCGCCTTGGTGACTGACGTGGTAGCTAACTGCGCCACTAGAGGCTGCTGGGGGTTAACGCTTGCTGGTCTAAGGGAAGGGATGAATGCAGTTGGTGCTACTGTGGGCGTACTGGTCATGGCCTGGGTGGTCGTGGGAGCCGTGCTGGGAACTAAAGGGCCTGCCACCAATGCTGGTACCTCAGGGACAGATGTCTGGCTACCTAGTCCATCTAGAACTTTGCCCCCTGCAGCACCCAGTACCATACTAGTCCCGGTTGATCCTGTCCCTCCGTTAATTACTAGAAGGGGTGTCCCCGAGAGTGCCACTTGTTGAACCTGTGGGACACTCCCCTGCAGGGCCCAAACATTCACAGCCGCTGCCGGCACCCCATCCCCAGTGTTAATGCTGGTGCCCACGGCGAGGCCGCTCGCCCCGGCGAAGCCAGATCTGACTTCCGCCATAAAGCTCCTCAAAGTGTCTGTGAGCTTGTCATATGGATACTTCATTACATATATTGCGTTAAGTTAGCATGAGTGTATTACATGTTTAAACAGCCGTTTTGCCTTCAGGCTTCAGTTTTGCACACGACACGTACTTGTTGTTGTAGCTTTCAGCCTAGAAGTGGTGAGGTGTTTTATTTGAGAATAATATGTTATTCCTATGCTATCAGCTTTGCCTTGTACACTTGGTACAACTGTCTGCACACTGAGAGCTGCACACTCTAAGATTAACCTAACACAAGGTTGCTGGGAAGTCTGATCCTCGCACCACATTAGACATTAGACATAACACAAATAATGTTGATGCCAACATTTTGGGCTCTACGCGGGTTTAAGATAGAGTTACACGGAATGAACACACACTTGGTGATGCGCATGAAGAGAGCTGGTAGCGGTTGATGTGAACTGCTCCTACTGACATTGAGAGGTATGGGGTCGCCCTGCTAAAGCCCGAATGAGACCTTCTTAGATATAATATAATATGCTAGATAGGGTGCGCGAAATATAGGTGATATAGATTTCTATAGAAATTGCATTATAACATGCTAGCACCTTTTGCTTACTATGGATTAGTGACTATGCTGCTAACTCTGATTTTTATAATCTGCATTTTGGTATTATACAAGATACTGCGTTTGAGAACTTTGCATTGAATAATAAATATTTCAAACTTGCACTTGTGTTCTTTGACTCTCAGTTTTGGTTTGAAATGATTATATAACGAAAGAGTGTTCATGTGTTCCACGACTCCTGAGGTATTCTAAAGATCATGTTCTGGTTTGTCTAATACATGTATCATTCCATAATGATCCATGAGACACTGTAGCTAGCTAGGTAACGAGATTTCTGACACTGAGATGAGTTTTTGGATCATCCTAACTCACTAAGGTTCTAGATCTCTATGCACAGTTCTGTGGGAGAACGGAAACCCTGCTACATGGCGCCCAACGGATTGGTTGGCCGTATTTCATGACACTCGAGTAGTATATCATTCAAACCTTGACACCTTCATTCCCGTTTCCGGAAAACGGTGGTGTCGGAACAACCTGCCTATTTATGTGATAGGTGTTTTCAAGCTTGAATTCTTCTAAAAACGGTTTCTTTGAATTACTACCCAGTTGTGCTACAAACTGTTCTTTGTCTTTTTTCACTTCCTGTGCTGATATGGCCGTGGACATAGCGCAGCATAGCCGAGTCGCGGTTCGCGACCATTTGCGGACATATAATGTGCCTGCGGAAGGCTTAGCTGTAGTTCTAGTGGTGAGTGCGGAACATGCGTACCCGTATGAATTGTTTTATTCCTGGGTGACATTTCCGGGTGTGGACGCTAATTCAGGTGTCTTCCATTCATACACTGCCACGGATGTACCGGCGGTTTATGCTCCGTACAGGGCACTGGAGGTACCTATTGACGCTTGGCAGCACGGTGTTTGGTTTGGTGGCGCCCTACCCCATTCTTTGAACGCTTCGAGGTTAGGTCCTTTGTCCATTCCGGGCACAAATTGGCCCGCCTTGGGTGGATTTACTCCTCATCCTAATCGCGCCACTTGTAACGTAGGTGACCTGAGGCGTCTTCATGAGGTCTCGGTTGGCGTGATTAGGGCGCTTGTTCATTACATTAGTCGTAATATTCAAGGCGCAGCCCCCGCAGGTGCGCAGCTTCGAGCAGAACAGGCTGGTTTGAAAATCAGTCCTGTCTTGGTGAATTCCGTTATGGGCAGAAAGCCAGATAGTACGGATGAATTTCCTTACTGGCTTGCCGAGAAATTCGACCAGTTAGAGGCTGTGTTTCCTAATACGACTCCGAGTGAAAAACACCGGATTCTTACGCTTAGTTTACCGAAGGAAATAGCCCCCGACCTTGCTGACTGTGAGACATGGGGTAAGACTTTTGCAGCGGTTTACTCGAGGTGCTTTGGCACACCGTCGGTTTCGAACCTGTCTGCGATCCTCAAGCGTGTTCAGGATGATCACGGACCTGAGTCGGCGGTTGAGTTGGGTATGCGCCTGAACGGTTCATTTGAGACAGTTTGCGGTATTATCCTTGCCAATGTAAAAGGGGATGCAATGAACTTTCAGGTGGCCAATGGTCTGGCGTTAGTACCCGATGCCGAGAAACCCCGTCAGCTGGCAAAAATTATTGTGGCGGCTTATAAAACGGTTGGCCGCAATTCAAGGGGTGCGAAGGTTTTTCTTGAAAAAGAAAAGAAGCAACCCCAGGGGCAGTCTTCGGAAACAGGTGGACAGCCCAAGTCCAAAAAACAAACTTGGCCAAAAAAGCAGAATAGGGGTAAGCAACAGCAACAACAGACACAGGTCTCTAGTCCGACACCTTCGCTACCTGCGCAGTCTGAGCGAGTTTATGAATTGCGCGATCGCGCTACGATTAAATCGCCTGACAGATATCAGGCAACTGACCAACGCTCTCCTCGTTCCTTTCAGGACTCATCGGCTCCGTCAACCGGTGGTGGAGGGGGCGGCAGGGGCAGGGGTGGTCAGCAAGGACGTGGCCAGCCCCGCACGCGAAGTGAAGGGGACAAGCGGGACGACTCTACGCCAAAGAGACCGCAGTTTGCCAAGAAGAAAGTCGCTGCCTTAACGGCGCATCGATATGCCCCAGATAGTGAGAACGCGGCTTCGGAATCTGACGTGGGCTCTGACCTTGCTGGACAGCGCGGCGGAGATTACCATAGTGAGAGAGGCCCTCCGTCCACTGTTGAAGGTGACAGCGACTGACACTTATGTTGTAATCGAAACAGCTGATACACATGTTGCTCCCCCTGAAAGACTTTTTGAAATTGTCCTGTTAATTAAAGGTGACATACAGCGAACTGTAAAAGGGGTATTTTGGGAAAATCTTTCGGATACGTATGACATTTTGCTTTCGGAGGCTGACTGGCCCCCACCTTTTGTTCTCGCAGCTCCGCGAGGGGAGGAGGTAATCCTCCCCAGTTTCGCGCACACTGTACCGAGAGTGGAAGCGCTGCATTTTGCAGAAGAGTGGGCTCTGGCGCTTGCGCCGGCTGTGTACCGAAATCAGTGTGGCTGGGATAAATTGTCCCCTAGCCATGAGATTCCATTACGGTCACAGCCTCAGCCACAACCCCAGTACCCCATACGGCGTGAAGCTAAAGCTTCGGTCGCGGCTATCCTTGAACAATTGGAATATCAAGGTGTAATTGAAACATGTGTGTCACCAATGAATAATCCCCTTTTTACTGTTAACAAGCCGGACGGCTCTTATCGTCTAGTTTTGGATTACCGGCATTTGAACTCGCATTGCCGTAACTGTGCGGTACAGAATACTCACGGCTCTGCCCTAGTGAATAGTCTTGAGCGTAAACGGTTCAAAACCACGCTTGACATTTCCAATGGTTTTTATGCACATAGATTAGATGGTCTAAGTTCCCAATGGACCAGTTTTACATGCGGCGGCGTACAAAAAATGTTTAAACGACTCCCAATGGGATATAAAAATAGTCCTGGAGTGTTTTCCGCCCGCATTGTCTCTCTTTTGGAGAGTTTCGATCCAGTTGCATGTTCGTATGTGGATGACATTTATCTCACAGACGACGAGCTTTGGGTGCATCTGTGTCGAGTAAACAGCATAATTTGTAACTTTGCAGACATGGGTTACAAGTTTAACTTTGCAAAATCACACATTGCGGAGTACACAGTGTTGTTTCTAGGTTATGAACTTAACCATGAAGGAAAGGGATTGGCTCCTCACTTCCTGGAGAAGTGCGCGCAGTTGCGCTCTCCGACAACACTGAAAAAATTACAGTCTTTACTGGGTTTTTTAAATTTCGGGAGGACATACATTCCGGAATATGCCCAGCGTATCAAGCCTTTATATGCCTTGGTACAACCATCTTTTTCCAAATCATGCTGGCTGCCTGAACATTCAGCCATTCTGCAGTCCTTGCAGGCTGATTTGCTCACTTCTGACTACTTACAGACCCGTGATAACCAGACCAACCTGGTGATAAGAATAATCCCTGGGACGGTGGGTTTCACGTACCTGACTTTTAATGAGGGGGATACTGTACCTATTGCTTACAAGTCACACTTGTACACTTCGGCTGAACTGCGTTTTTCCACTGTGGAGAAAGTGTTAACGGCTGTGCAGATGGCAATTCTTAAAGAACGTGCCCTGTCGCAGGGAAAGCGCATGTTGGTTGTTACCCCGTGTCCTGCATTGGAGGCGGTCACGAAAGCCAGTGTACCGAATTCTAAAGCTTTGCACCCTCGGTGGATTCAGTGGGCTACATCCTTGACATCTCAGGATGTCACGTTTATTTTTGACGCCGCTTTACGGTCACAGGAGTATTTACAGTATGAATTTGTTCATCCTGCTCCTTTAGCAATGCGGCCGTTGGAGGATTTCCACTGTATCATTTACACGGATGGTTCGGCGCAGGTTGCGCATGGCTCTAAACATGCCTACGTTTCCGCTTGCGCCATTGTGGTCGGTGCCATGGTGAACGATGAGTTCAAGTCCAGTGTCGTGCACACGCAGACACTTGGAGACTGCACCGCACAATTAGCAGAGCTCCGTGCTCTTATGCTCGCATTGGAGTACGCAGATCCTAGTGTGACAACTTTGATCGTAAGTGATTCTTACTACTGTGTCCAGTCTTACAATGAGAACTTGTTCTTTTGGATTCAGAATGATTTTCGTGATTCCAAAGGTAGTACAATAAAACATAAAATGATCTGGGTCCGAGTGGCGGAACTTAAAGAAAAGCTGCCGCTCGTGTTTGTGATTCATACTCTCGGCCACCAGCGCGTGGGAGTCCACGCTGTTGGCAATTCGCTTGCTGATGAGGCAGCGAAGTCTGCGGTATCAAAATACTTAGTTGCAGCGGTCACGAGGTCCAAGAGCAAATTAGATGACGACATCTTGGCGGCTGTTGCTGCCACGGCGAAGGGAGGTAAATATCCTGCGGGGTTCCCTTCGAAATACACATACCACTTAAGTCCCGATAAGGTTCCTTATGTGAAAATTCCTGAAGTTGGAGAGCGTCTGATTCCCAACTCGGATCGCAGAGCTTCTCTGATTACAGCGGCTCATGAAGGTGTGGCGTCTGCGCATGCGGGCGTCTCAGCCACTGTATCACAGCTACAACAGAGGTTCTGGTGGCGGGGACTGTACAAACAGACGCGCGATTATGTCCTTATGTGTGACATTTGTCAGCAGATTAAGCCTTCTACTGCTGCGCGTCCGCCTCAGACAAAGTTGTACATTTCTAATAAACCGCTTGGTTGTGTTTATTTGGATCACTGCGGTCCTTTCTCTTCTGATACTGCGTATAAATACATCTTAGTAGCAGTTGACTCATGCACACGCTTTGTGTGGTTATGGCCGCATCGCAGCGCTGATTCACGGACTGTCATTAAGGATTTGCGTGTCTTTGTGGGAATCTTTGCTTGTGGTGCTTTCCATTCGGACCAGGGTCCGGCTTTCGCCTCTAAGGCGTATAAGGATGCTATGGTTTCGTTGGGAGTACAGGTGAAGTTTTCAAGCCCCTACAGGCCTGAGGGCAATTCTGTGGTAGAAAGAATGAACCGCGACTTAAAGCAATCTTTGACAGCCCGAGTTATAGGCACTGGTAGAAACTGGCTGACCCACCTCTATGGCGTGCAGCGTGCGCTTAATAATCTCCCTAGAAGGTCTCTGGGTGGGCGGACCCCATACGAAATGCTCTTTGGTATCAAGATGTACGTCCCTGACCTTGATGGTGCAGACTGCCAGGCCCAGGCCGCGGCCTTTGACGTAGATGAACATTGCAATGTTTTACAGGATCTACAAAAGACCAGAGACAGTCTTGCAAAGGAACACTTGCCCTCCACGTCGGATGATGCGTTGCAGATCCCGGTAGTTGGCTGGCTACCCCAAGTTGGAGAACTGGTTCGAGAGAAGATCGATAACAAAAAGGAATTTGGTCCCTCATATCGAGCGCCAGTTCGGGTCCTTGGAGTGAAGGGCACAAGAACAGTCATTTTACCACCACTTCCAGGTCGTAAAGAAAACAGATTTATTTCTATTGACAATGTCAAGACACACAGGGTGGCCGATTCTTCATAGCATGACACCGGCTGTATCCTGTCCTTCCATGGTGAGGCACTCTGTGCTGGCTATTACATCCGGTGCAGATCAGGAGGTGTCCCTCGAGATGCCTGCCATATCAAGTCCTTTATTAAATACTATTCCTGTTACTAACATTGATGAGGTGACCTATGCAGATCCTGCTGATTTATCCATGTCCAATTTACATGCACGTTTGGCTAACCAGTCCAGATTCTCTTTTGACTCTGTTTCGGAACTTTCAAAGAAACCATCAACTATTGCAAAATATGCCACGTTGTTTAAAAAACATTTTTTAATTCCGCCTTGGACATACGTTTGGCTGATACTATTTTCGTTTTATCTTTTTATGTCTATTGGTTTTGTGTTTTATTTTTTCCGCCTGATTGATGGCCATTATGTGAAAGAAAGAACAGGAATTCGGTACCTTAATGGAACATTGGCCCCTCACTCCTCCTCGCATTCAGCACACAGACTAAAGAGAGACTTACATTCAGTACAAATTACTGCTTGGCCTGTCCTTGATGGGATTGTGTGGGATGCGGTTAGGTTTCAGATACATGGCCCCACAGAAGTTATTAATGTTCCTAATGTGCTTAGAGTAAACATGGGAGATGTGATTAAGCAAAATATTCGTTCTGATGATTGGGATCTTCAGGCAGTTGAAGCATTGTTCACTGATTTGAAATATTATGCGGCCTTTGATGATGAGGATTTGTATTTAGATTCTGTCAATTATGGTGATTTATTTTGTTACCAACATTATGGAAATCATTTCTTGCACAAGACAAGTTCCAGGCGGGTTCCTGTGAATTACACGCAGTGGGAACATTGCCCTGCTCCTTTACAGGGGGGCTCAAGTACTTTTCTGGGAAAATACTCTTACTTTACAGATTTTAATCAATCAAATCCTGAGTCTTTTTACTTCAAGGTGAAACAGAAATCCATGCCAAAAGTTAGACTGACTGACACAAAATTGTTGTATTCAAAGTCCTTTCTAGAAAGGTTATCTGTGGATGGCTATGAGTTATGGAAGGATGCTATTGACCTTAAATCGGTTTGGGGTACCAAAGATTGGCAGGTACAAGGCACTGAGGCTTTGCATCGTGCATGTCTCATCCCGAATCACATGTTGTTTTTAAATTCGACTATTTCCCAAACAACATGTTTTGGATTGGCTACATCTAAAAAATTAAATGCCCCTACTATCCCTGATTTGGAAGAATATTCAGGTTGGAGTAATTTCACTACATTGCCCATAAGTGAGGTACAAACACTTTTGCAGAATTCCTCCTTTAATATTTCCAGTTTTGATCCAGATGGGTGGCTTTTATGGCAAAGAAGCTCTGATTCTTGCCAAAGTCGTTTTTTGGGTTTGTCTGAGGGTTTTACACGCATCAGGCCAGATCCCAGGTTTGACTCAGATCACACTGTTACAACTTATTCAGTAGGCAAATTGTGTCAGAACTGGTTACAACATTCCACTTTAGCTGCAGTTAAACTGCATCTGTCCCAGTTGAATGAGAACATAGAGTTAAATGATTTTATAAAAGGCCCGACTATGGGTAGGTCTAAACGCTTTATTTATGCTATTTATAATGAAATTTGGAAATTTTCAAGAGTCGAAGCAGCTAAACGCCTGAGGGCTATTGATCAAGCCAATTTGGAAAAAGTGCTTGCAGTGGTCGATAATAGTATTAACACGCTTTCTTCCAGAATTTACACATTGGATAATATTGTTTCTTCTGTTGTTGATATTGTACATGATGAAGTGTCCACGTTATACCATGGTCAAAATCAATTACGTTCTATAATGCAGTTTGCCTGGACTCTACAGACAATTAAGGCTGGTCGAGTTCCCTGGACCTCATTGAACGTTTCATCACTTTTTGCCCCTTTTAATCTTACTGATAAACAGCGCATGCTTTCAATGCGGGATGCATCGTTTTCTATGTTGCATATTGAGAAGCTAGAATCCTTACCATTCTCTGTTGCTGAAACCACCACTGCCACGTGGCTTATTCATGGTTTAATTACATTACCATTTCCTTTATATAAATTTACTAACTGTATGCGGTATATTGCTATAGGACGATATGAGCCACTAGGCAATGCATTCCTACATGAGGCATGGTCATTACCATACACATACAGATGTCTGAAAGATGGAAAAGAAGTGAATCTTAATGGTGAGGAATGCACACAGTCACCTGACCATTCATTAATATGCAGACACATTCAGTTACACGGTTCTTGCAATCAGGACCGCCCAAATTTAGCATGTGTTTTAAAAGGCACGCCAGTTCCAGCAGTAGTTCCCACATTTACATTATTAGCTAATGGTAGTTATTTGCTTTTAAACAACGAATTATGTTGTGGTTTATTAATTGGTGTGGCTTATATAGTTACTGTATCAGAGCGTGTAGTGTGCTGCAAGAACGTGCTATACCCACCCACGCATGGCTCTTCAGATGTCTCCATCTGGCCACGGATCCCAACCTTGGAAGCGAAATTCAATGGTTTAAGCAGAATAAGGGCCCTTTTGTCTCAAAAACAAGTGACCCTGAGTTCGGCCCGGGAAACTTATGTCCTTCACATAGCTAACACCCGCACAGAGGTGCAGGCGCTTTTAAACACTGATTTGCCATTTCATTTCTGCGAGCTGGTACACCAGATTTTTAATGCTTCTTCAACGACTGGCCTTGCACATTTTTTTAAACTAGTAAGCAGTGGCCTCGTGACTACGTTTGAAAAAGTTTTTGGTATCATTCCCACGTTTTTCCACACTATTTTTTCGAGTTTGTTTGGTGGACTACCTGTTTTGCTGGCTGTGGCCGCAGGCTTTCTGTTGGTGTTTTTCTTCATAAAACATGGATGCCCATCCTGCCCAAGACGCCGTTCAACGCCTCCTGACACTGTGCCGTAATCGGATGCTCAATTACTATGGAACTTTGCCGCTTGCAGCATTAAGCACGGCCTATAGATTGTCATTTCGGTTCACCGACTTCACGTGTGTCCAACCTGTGTTTCACTGCCTAAACTGCGAGTTCGATTGGGCCATTGATTTGTGCCTATGCTTGAGGACTGCTCCTGACGTCGATTTTGATCAGCTAATGCGTCCCGTTGTGGCTCACGAGCTGATCTGTTCTGGCGAGAGAGTTATGGCCTTGGCAGCGATAAATGGAGTTCTGGGCCAATGGGAGATCTCTGCAGCGGCGAATGCCTTTCTGACACACAGCGTTCTGGTGAACCCACCGAGTTGTCCTCTGACGTTGCAGGAGGATCCGATGCTGGAGGAGCACGTATGTTCTTTCCCATTGCTAAATTGGATGGCTGAACTATTTTCGGATGATGGCAGTGATTTCATACTGGAGGCTGTTGCAACTTTCTTTGCATATAATTTCCAATCGTGAGATGCCTGGAAGGAATGCTTTGTTGTGAAATATAACTTTCCCCTCGCTGAATTGGAGGGATGGACTATGTTCAGCTGATGGAGAGTTCGCTCACGTGATGTTGCTGGAGATAACGTCTAAGTGGCACATGACTTTGGATATCGGATGAGTGCCTTGGTTTTTTCTCTTACAAACATTTGAAAGGATGCGACCTGGTCATACATTTCATAATTTTTTGAACCGGGCGGAAGACTTTTGGTTCAAAACTTTTGTTATTTTTTAGATTTGAGGCCACTGTAGGCATTCATACATATTCATTCATACATATTCATTCATACATATTTTTAGCTTATTTTAGCTCAAAACTATTGAATTTTGCTTTCAAATTGTGTATCTGATTTAGTATTGCCTTTTCCCTTATGATTGGCGGTGCTCGGACCAATGGGGGGGTGTCATATGGATACTTCATTACATATATTGCGTTAAGTTAGCATGAGTGTATTACATGTTTAAACAGCCGTTTTGCCTTCAGGCTTCAGTTTTGCACACGACACGTACTTGTTGTTGTAGCTTTCAGCCTAGAAGTGGTGAGGTGTTTTATTTGAGAATAATATGTTATTCCTATGCTATCAGCTTTGCCTTGTACACTTGGTACAACTGTCTGCACACTGAGAGCTGCACACTCTAAGATTAACCTAACACAAGGTTGCTGGGAAGTCTGATCCTCGCACCACATTAGACATTAGACATAACACAAATAATGTTGATGCCAACATTTTGGGCTCTACGCGGGTTTAAGATAGAGTTACACGGAATGAACACACACTTGGTGATGCGCATGAAGAGAGCTGGTAGCGGTTGATGTGAACTGCTCCTACTGACATTGAGAGGTATGGGGTCGCCCTGCTAAAGCCCGAATGAGACCTTCTTAGATATAATATAATATGCTAGATAGGGTGCGCGAAATATAGGTGATATAGATTTCTATAGAAATTGCATTATAACATGCTAGCACCTTTTGCTTACTATGGATTAGTGACTATGCTGCTAACTCTGATTTTTATAATCTGCATTTTGGTATTATACAAGATACTGCGTTTGAGAACTTTGCATTGAATAATAAATATTTCAAACTTGCACTTGTGTTCTTTGACTCTCAGTTTTGGTTTGAAATGATTATATAACGAAAGAGTGTTCATGTGTTCCACGACTCCTGAGGTATTCTAAAGATCATGTTCTGGTTTGTCTAATACATGTATCATTCCATAATGATCCATGAGACACTGTAGCTAGCTAGGTAACGAGATTTCTGACACTGAGATGAGTTTTTGGATCATCCTAACTCACTAAGGTTCTAGATCTCTATGCACAGTTCTGTGGGAGAACGGAAACCCTGCTACAAGCTTACCCAAGTCCTCTGTCGTGGCGAAGCTTGCTGGGGGCGTGCTGGTGGCCGGGGGTATTACTGGTCCTGTTGTGGAAAGCGGGGGAGCGGGCACCGGTGTGGCGGCGATTCGGGGGTTGACCCCCGTCCGACTTTTGGGTGGCAGCGGGTCTGCCGGGAAGTCCTTAACTGTTGGCCTGCAGATCCTCTTGGAGCTAGTAGGGCCAGCCTCCTCCCGGGGCTCCTGCTCTGTAGTGGGAACCACACTGGCAAAACCGGAATGCTCCGGATTATTTGCATTCAAGAGTTCAGTGGCCCAAGCCAACTCTTTGGTCTTGTCCAACTTGATGAAGGCTGCAAGCTGTGCATCTTGGGAGGTGCCTGGCTGGGTTTCCTCCGCTTGGGACCTCATCAAGAATAGGGGAGGGGATCCCTGGCTGTCCATGATTCCTGCGCTTGCTGGCTCAATCTGGAAGAAAAAACAATGATAAACCATACCGTCCTAAAAAATATTCCAGTCCCGGCCATGCTCTCTCCCGTTCACCCCTCATTCCACCCCTGTCCCTGTACTTACTTTACGGACTGTGGGCTATCAGGCTTAAGTGGACGATGGTCAGTGGATGTTTTGCTGAATTCTGCGTGCTGAGAGAGAAGCGTTACGTGTGTTCACCCCCAAACCTCCCTCACCCCCATGTCCCACGAGCCCTCGCCTCGATCCGAGGACCCCACCCGTACACGATCACTACCCTTGCCGTAAATCTGTCACCCAAGTATAGGAGTCTGCTCCTCCTCTGTGCCTGTTAGGCCATGCTTACGCTACGGCATGTGCCTCAGGGGATTTCCCTTGCACCAGTACCTGTTGCAGATTCGTGTAACGGGCGTTTCGGCGATGGGAGCCTCGACCTCCAATCCTGACCTGCTCAGGGAAACAAGACACTGGTCGTTCCGTAACACGACCTCCCCAGGCCAGGCCTGCCAATTGGCCCTAGCAGACCTGGCGATCTGATACATCTGCAGCTGTTTGCTGCCCCTGCGAATGCCCACTGGCAGGTATGTGCCCTATCACTGGCACCCCAGCCCCATGCCACCCCTTGACCAATACCTGTTGTGGGTTTGTGCGCAGCAAGTCGGCTCTGTCAGCTGGTGGCGGGCGTTCAACTTGTTTTGCTGTATACTTATTGCGAAATCGCGAACAATCCAGCAATGAGAGCGCTGAACGTCCAATTCTGATCTGCGAGACAAAGCATGAATGAGAAGCGGTTCACTGGTTGTTCCTTAACCGGGCAACGCAAGGAAGGGTTGCACCCCAGACCCTGTCACCTGGCAACCCGGTTTGCTGCCTCTTGCTAATGCCCACTTACCAGTCAGGCCCTCTCAATTGCAGATATCCCCCCGCCCCCTAGAGGAACCCGGGCACCGAGTCTCACCCCTCACCAATACCTGTTGCGTACTTGAGCGCAGCGAGTCTGCTTTTGCGCTGTTGGCGGGCGTTCAACCTGTTCTGTTGTTCACTGGGGAAATAAATTGTTGTGTCTTGTAAAGCGCACTGCTACCCGGGGGCCTCGTAGCGCTATAGACCGCTGGGGAACCCGTCCTGGCTTTCCCTGTGAGATAGTCCCTCCTGGGGGTCTCCAAGGTGAAACCAGGCATCCCCGGCGTTTGTGTGGGGCCGTTGTGGAGATGAGGCAAGCTAATGCCCAGAGTTGCCGAGTGTGCTCCCAGGTCGGAGTAGGCACCGATGCGAGAATTATCAGTCCGCTGATCCTGGTCCGCGACCCTGCCGCGTCGGGAATCGAACCCTGGTCCCGGGCCGTTCTCTGCACTCGGGTCTGCCGCCTCTAACCAGTGAGCCACACCTCTCCACTGTGGAAATAAAACAAGGTAAGTATTGCATCCCAGCTTTAATTGCACGCATAGTGCCCATGACGGCCCTTATTTGTCGAGCACGTATACCCCTTCAATCAACCTTGCCCTCTTAGCATTTATTCCCAGCTCTTCTTAATGGCCCCTTTTGGCGAGTAATTGGTATCCCCAAGTTCCCCCACTCAGCCCCAGGGGTGTAACAATGGATGGCTCAGCCCTACTGTACAAACCCGTTTGTGCATCGAGTTGTGCAGGTATATTTTGCGGCGGAGGATGTAAGAACCAGCTGAGAATCAGACTTAGCTGGCCACATAACAGTCTTTGCTGCAACAGATTTAATAAAACTGGCTATTGTCAGCATCCTCTAATGAAATGTTATAATCCTTTTAGATCCTGCAAGTAACCTGCCATTCACCGGGCAACGTAAACAAACTGCCCATTGACGTGGTAACAGAGGGATAACCCCTTCCGCCCCCGGCAAAAGAAAGCCAGTGTGTGTGTTTGCAGGGGGGATTTTTTTTTAATGGCAGGAGCGGTCACGAGCCTGGGACCAACCCCCTATGCCCCCACCCCAAACCACGTGCACTCCTACGTACTTGCCAGCACCGCGGGCAGGCCTGCCAAATGTCACATCAGAAGTGACACTAGCGCATTTCAGTGTGGTAATCTGCATTACCGCACTGAAATGCATTGTCAAGCATAGTTGTAGTGTCTCAGCAGGTGTCTGACTGTGAACTGCTACCACGGTAGGAGAAACTGTGCTCCATTAGGTGAAGCAGCATGAGCCTGGTGCGCTGCTGGCAGCATGCAGTGACAATTTGCGAGCTATCTGACCTCCGCCTGCCGCACACAACTGAAGCATTGCAAACTAATTTAACGTTTGTACCAGGTCAAGACGGGAATGGTGGTTGCGCAGTCTTCAGGGCTCAGCTGTATATTACATTAGCACAACTGTTCAGGAGGCTCAGCCCGGGCCGGCAGCAACGGCATGTATCGCACTTGGGTTCGAGTAAGTCAGGATTTTTCAGGTTATGTTTGAGGGATATAGCATATAGGCCCCACGCCCCCGAGGTTTTTTTTTTTAAAGATAATTGGTTGCAGAGGAAAGATGATTGTCCTGACTTCATACATAAATCATGTTGTTGCCCAGCACTTTAGTCTCTTGCACAAGGAGACTACTGAACCAGACTACCAATGACCAGTCCATCACTGAGGCACCTCCCAGCAACTAGCTGCGTGCTACAGCATTGTGCACCCTCCTGTAACAGCACTCGACTTTTAAAGATCCCCCGTCTAGAGTTGGCAGGTAGGACCCGAGTTCAGCAGCAAAACGTAAGCATCACAGACAGGCTTTGCAAGTTTGTGTTACTCTGTTGTCTCCAAGGGGCTGTCCCGAGTTTCGCCAATCTGGGGGCTGCTAGATTGTGTTTCAGAATTACACAGATTGACTAACAAGTTTTAGAGGCTTACAAGAATGTGAATGTACTGGTCAATATGTGCTGAGTGCAGGTGCAAAGATTTTGTTCTGTTCTCTGAAGAACGTTCTAAGAATGCCCTCATAATGCCCTTTACACGGATTAAAAAGCTGGATAGCTTAGTCGTTTAGGCACCTGCTAATAAGATCTAAGTACGTACTACAAGTCAGGCTGAAATAGTGATGGGCTCACTCGACCGTTCATTCTTCCTCAGTCAGCAAGATGAATAGCACCATGGCGAGGGGGTATTAGGCCAGTGCTGAGATACTGCCTCAGCCTTAAGTGACACCGAATCCATTTCTAAAAATAAAAAAAACAATTACCAATAATTGGATTCCTTCGGACAACGCAGACCCTGTTTGCTTCGGTCTATGTTTCTTGACCCACGACAGAACCGAAGGACTGCACGTGCGCAACTTATTTGTTGCTGTGTAGCTTCATTCTGCTAAACTAGGCCCATAGCTGCCATGCTCAGCGACACTGCTTGCGACTCCTCGCCAAAGGCAGAGTCCGTTAGCAGTACTGTAGCCTGCAGCACCGTCACTGAGACCACCTCAGCAGCAGCAGTCACCTGGTGAGATGGAAAGGATGGGATGAAGTTAGAGCCTGTGGGTGGGAAAGGCGGTGTCTGCCTGCAACCACATTGGCAGTAGGTGTTTTTTTCGCATTACAAATGTGGGTTCGTCTAGTTGCACCTATTGTATTGTAATTGCATTTATATAGCGCTTACAACACCTGACGAGGAATCAGGGCGCTTTTTCGGCGGGTGGCACGCTACTCCGGGACCCATAGAGGATTAGTGTTGAATTAATATAGTAAAACATGCAAGTACTTTTTAAGTGGTAGATAGGTTAGTCAGTTATTTGGAATGATAGAGGAGTACAAAGGTTTGTATTTATTTATCACTTGTTGACGCATTCAGGAAGCCTATAAAGGATTAGTGGTGAATTAATATGGTGAAATATGAGGTAATTTCAGTGGTGGATATTAGTCAGTTACTTGGAGTGAGAAGGATAGCGGAGGGATAAAAGGGGAAAAAAGATTTGCATTCATATAGCACTTGTTACCCCTGATGGGTGTTGAAGCGCTTTTTGGGCGAGTAGCACGCCACTCCGGAAACCCATAAAGGATTAGTGTTGAAAATTAGTATAGTAAAAATATGAAGTAATTTGACTGGTAAATATGTTATTCAGTTATTTGAGCAGTATATTAGTATAGTTGAATATGGAGTTTGAGAAGTGAACATGTAAGTCTGTTAATTTTGATTGAAAAGGAAAGTGGAGGGATAAAAGAGTGAAGGATTTTTTTTAGGTCTTAGCAGTAGGAAGAGGCTTTTGGATGAGTAAAAAGGAGTTTTAGAGGGGAGGAGTCAGAGGGGAGAGTTTAGAAAGGTTTGTTTCAGGGAATCAGTGTAGTAAAAGGGTGTCAGATGATGCAAAAAGAGGTATAGCAGGAGAGAGTCTAGAAAACACAAAACAGGTGATAACATATGCAATCACAGGCAGGTCACAACTGCAATTTTAAACTGTAACAACAACATAAAAAGACAGTAATCACAGAAAGGGAAAATCGTTTTTAAACAACTTTTGTTTTGGGAAGAGACAGCACTAGTCTGTCTCCTTACCACTTCCTGGACTCTGCTCACTGTAATCTGGGGCACATGTAGGCTGCAATTCACAAGATGGAGGAGAATGATTTGAGGTGCACCCAGAAAGGCCTTAAGGGGCCTGGGCAGGTGTGAGAGGAGGGCTCAGACTTGCCTGGTAGATGAATAGCCAATGGTCTGCTGGCCTGGGGGTGGGGGCTGGGCAGCTGCTTCTCCTGTTCAGAATCTCCTAGGAGACAGACAGGCTCAATCCACACTTTGGACTTCTGCAGGTAAAGGCTTCAATAACTCGAAATCTAACAATACTGTTTGAATAGAACTTTACTCCCCCCTGCTGGCCAAAAAACGAAGTGCACAGGGCCCAGTAAATACAGTTTAACCCCTTAAGTGCTGATGACGGAACCGCTCCGTCATCAGCTGCGGGTGCGCTGTGCTGATGATGGAGCGGTTCCGTCATGGCCCGCTCGCTGCTCATGCGCGGCGCGAATTCCGCGCCTGCGCTGCACGTTCTATTGAGCGGGGCGGGCCATGACGTAACCGCCCCATCATAAGCACAGCGCCACCGACGCTGGTGACGGAGCGGTTCCGTCACCAGCATGCGGCCGCCCTGCCCCCTTAGCACTGCGGCGGAATAGCCGCCGCAGTGAAGGGGTTAAACAGCTCACAGAAGCACCCTCTGATGTAGAATAGCCCTGTTGCTGGGGGAGGCAGGAGACTGGCATCACTGGCTTGTGAACACAAAATGGTGGCTGGGGTGCACTGTTTTAACACACATGTCCTAGCACAGAGCAAAGGAGAAATTTGGAGGGAAAACAGATGTCACACACAGAGCCACACACACACAACAGAGTCCAGACACACAACAGAGGCCAGAAAAAACGCTCACAAAGAGGGGGCAGGGGAGCAAGCACAGCCAGGGGGCAGGGAATAAAGATATCACTGATATGAGAACAGTATAAATGTACCCTGTTGCATGTCCGACCTTGATACCATACCTATATATCGTCCGATCACAAAATGAGGGTGTAATTTCTAATATTCGTTTCCCTTGTCTTCATTGCTTGATTTTTGACCATGCGAAAGTGTCACTCATTTTTAGGTTTCGCCTGGCGTCTGCTGCGCAGCAGCGTTCGCGCAGGCAAAATCTTATGTTGGAACAGTATGTGCCTTTGTCCCGCCTCTCACTTCCATTGGCTAGCTCCATAAATGGAGGCTAGCCATTGGAAGAGAGATCTGTCCGTCATTGTCCGAGGCGATTCGTGGGCGTTCCGTGATTTTTTCCCTCTCCACCCCTTGTAGAAAGTCATTGCGGCGGTGGTTTATTTTTTTTGCCTCAGCATGTTTTGGTCATTTCCAACGTGTGCTTTGCAGGGGTGGGCTGCGCGATTTTACTTTCCTTGGTTTGGTAGCAGGTAAGCAGCATTTTGTACTACATTTTTTTATCCCGTTCCCACTCCCGCTGTCCGTGTGCCCGTTTGACTCCGTGGCCCATCTCTTGCTAGACTTTCACCCCCCTCTCCTTCACCCTATACTCCTCCTCTGTTGATTTTTATAAAATACCCCCTTTTAAACCCATCCCGCCTTGCCTGATCTGTTATTTCATTTTTAAACCCAGCTCGCCGTTTTTTTAAAAGCTCTCTGCTGTTTTTTTTTTACAACTCAAGCCTTCCCTTATTTTGAAACAAGCCCCCCCTCACCAGTGTTGTTTTTAATCCTGTTCCCAGTCCTCCTCCCGATCTCTGTTGTTCTTAAACCCACCTCCCCCACTCCCTGGCTCTTAGTGGTTTACAAGGAAGTCATCCGTTTGCCTGTAGCTGCAGCTGCTATTCGGCATTGATTCTGATAGCCATGTGCATCTATGTTATAGTTCGATCACAACAAGTTTGCGCATCAGTAATATGGACTGGACAATGCCATTCTAATAACTCAATGTTCCACAGAGCTAGGTTTGGGCATGTTGCTTCTTGCTTTGGTGTGCAGCTTGGATTAAGGATCACGAGCTCAAGCTGCCAACGGCTTCTGAAGCGTTTCCTTATTGTGTATAGGGCATTTTGAGAACTTACATTTGAGTTCATGAGTGTGAATGGCAACAAGTGTTCGGTCTAAAAATAATCTTTGTGTGTGTAGATAAAAATCTTTGTATTTAAAGTGCAACCGCGTGTGTTCTATTGCAGCAGCCTTTTCGCTTTGCATGAAGACCGGCCGTCTTCCACCGCATTACTTCACTATTACTTGGCCAGTTTTTTTACGGACGCTGGACAGGTTGTAGTTTTAGCGCAACATGAGCTGAAGCACGCATCGCCTCAAAACTAAAAGTAACTTAAAGCGCTCCGATACCCCCGGGTCTAGCCAGCAGTATATAAAACTTTGCAAATAAATAAACTTTAGAGAATTAAATGCATAACAAGCATTGGCAAAGCCAACTGGTTTTGCTTATGTGAGACCTTTTGGAGTTGTCAATATTTTTAAAGATGTTGTACTGCAGCTTGGGCTGCTGTGCAACATGGATTAATGTAAACGAAAAAGTGCCATGACGCACTCCACGCTGGGCTCACCTTGGCGCTTTGCTTTCATTTACTTTGATTCAGATTGCACGGCAGTCAACATTGCTGTACATCTTTTAAAAAATAATGACAACGCCAATAGGTTTCGCCTATTGGCTTGCCAATGCTTGTTTCATTACTCTTAGTGCCCTCATTCCTATACAGCACTTGACAGCTTTGAATTCTGAACTAGTTAGCTGTTGCAACCCATGCAGAGCATTGGCTGGTGTGATATTGATGCATTGCCAAACCAGCCTGGACTCTGGCTTCACTGCTGGCTAGTAGCCAGAGTGGGCCCTCACCCGGCTTATAGAAGTGTACCCCGCAGTATTGCTTTCCCACAGCCCTGTCTAGTGTCGAGTTGTAAACAGACGCGGGCTGCAGGTGTGGATTCTGCAGTGCTCACGTGTCTTCCAATCGTAGCCTGCTTCAGCACACCATGTGACTGTGCTGGTGCTTGAATGGCCTCTCCTTTGTTGTGGCAGACAAAGACAGGTGTAGGAATGAACGGGGAGAGTTTGTCATGGGCTCCTAGGCTTTGTGACAAAGCACATCTCACATTGTGGGGCTCTTACGTAACACACCTGCAGGTATTTGTGTTCTGCAGTTTCCACTATAGAAACAGAAGTGTTTGCAATCCAGGTATAATTGCAGTTTCCTTTGTGAGCAGCTTTATAATGCTCTTGTTAAAGATGATATGTCTGCATGCTAATTCAAAGGCTGAAAATATTTATTGACAAAAGAAAAAATCTAGCTGTGAATCACAGAAACAGGCAACAGAGATCAGCCAGTGCCAGAAATGTGCCGCTGATGCTCAAGGAGAGTCAAGGCCTAAATGCATAGGTTTTCGTATACAGGGCTCCAGTGGAGACCAAGTGATGAGTCTGAAACACGGGTTCCACAGGGCAGAATCTTAAAATCATTAATACGTAGGCAGACGACCTCCAAGCGGGTTCAAAAATATAAATTAGAAAATCCTAGATTCAAGAGCCAAGCATGGAAGCGGGACTTTACACAACCTACACTTCCTCAACTCGAGGGCATGGTTCAAGAGAGCAAAAAGATGGCTGCACCGGATACAGATACGCTATGACAACATTTTAAATATCAATTGTTGCAAACAAAAAAAATAGCGGATGACTTTCTTTTTGTAATATTTATATGGTTGTCAGAATTGTATGCTTTAAGGCACAGTGGACATAAAAATCATTGATGAATTTGTTTAATGACTTAGGACAGCAATGTAGAAATATAGCTTGGCTAAGCAAAGCACTGTACTTCGAAAGGTGTTTAGATACGATGATCAGCGGCACACACACCATGCTGATGCCCATTTACCTAAATAAAAAACATACCTGCCTCCTATCACCACTATTCTTCATGAAACTATTTTAAATTCCTGGTCTTTCCCTCTCCCCATCTCACTCTGATTCCCCCCTGGTAAATTGCATCAGGGTACCTGGCACCCTCCCATGCTAGCCTGCCTGCCTGCCTCCCTCAGCATCCGCATAGCCTACCCTCCAGCACACAAAAATACCCACCTTCCTACCATAAACAAATGCATGGTTTAATTCATGTTATCACTAACAAGGGGGGGGGGAGAGATATATCGAAATGGATTCGTTCTCCCTGGTCAAATGTACATAAACAACCGAAGTCGGTTGGGAGGAATTGTAGGAGAGTAGGGTCTGCAATCCCATGATCACCCAGATTTTTTGCTTTTGTTTCACTGGTTTACGACTTTCTCTGGCTGTGGGCCTGCTAATCAGACCCACAGCCTGGCTGTTCTCTTTCTAAATTACGACATGTACCCTAGGTGCATTTACCAATTGGTACTGGGCCACCTTATCAGACCCTGTAACGCAGGGCATAGGTGTACCCAGGGCCGCCAGGGGCTGCAGCATGTATTATGCCACCCCTGGCTGGCCTCCTAAATCTGACACAACTGGCTGCACGACAGCTGGGGCGAAGTCGTGTAATCACCCTTCGCTTTAGGTATAGTAGTACTATATCTAACCATACAATGGACACTCGAGTTCCTATCAGTCACTCCTATGGCAGGCCTTGACAATCCTGAAGGCAGAGTGCATGGGCTCGTGTGAACTAAGCTCTGGCCCGAGCCGAGCCCGGTTGCAGCTTGCGGAATCAAGACCCAATGGCTGTTCCATGATAACGCGTACCACATCGGTAACTTCGGTGTCGCGTTATCAAGACATGTCGAGTAAGGTGTCATACGAATCGGGATGCTGCCCTCTCCCCAACTCTGGCGACGAGGTTAGCATTCCGCCCTTCTAGAGGGACACGACATGTACGTAACTGTGAACCCCGGTTAAAGTTAACTAAAGCCTCAGCTCCACAAAATGGATGCTGCCACCACAGACACGAGTCTGACCTCCTGCTGCTGGGAGTCCTTCCAGCGAGGAGAGCTTGGACAAAGGGTTTCCTGTCAAGGGCGGTGTTCGCACCGTCCCAGACAGGGTTTGTGTATTCTGGGTAGGTAGGGCTTTTGCGAGAAGGTGACTGCGGAGTGGCACCCCGGTGCTCACTACGCATCTACCGGTTAGAACCAGTTCCAGGGGCGACAGCCCTGGCCTGGGGAAAGTCCGGCAGGGGAGAGGGGTGTAACTACCCCCCTTCCTGGTCCCACCCTTAGGGCAGGACCTAGTCATGTACCCACCCCTTTCTTTAGAATAAAGGCCGGAGCGGGGACCCTTCCAAATTAGATCATCTTTGATTCAAGAACTACTTTCTACGAAAGGACATTCAAGACTCTTCTCAAGATTTCTCCCTTGTGACTAAGGAGTAGTCACCCTGCATCAGCGGGCACCATCTAAGAACTCTGCGGTTTGCTGTAAGTCCTTCCTCAAGGAATCCGACGGCCCAGCTCGACGAGAACCGGCTTCCCTGGCACCTCTGACCTCAGCTGTGATCTGTGGGTGCGACGAGACCTCGAAGGGACCGGCCATCATCAAAACCTGCACGCTTTCTTAACCAGCACGACCATCGAGGTAACTCTCTGGTGAGTGCTCTGGGGTCCGAGAAGCCCCGACCCTGAGCCGCTCCAGCATCGAAGTGCAGTCTCCCAGCATCTCCACGATCTGCGTGGGGCCCTTCTGCTCGCTGCTCAGCACGTTGTCTGGTCACTAGCCGCTGGCTTGTGCCCTTCTGTGACGACATCCAGAAATCAACACTGCTGGTCTGGTTGCTCCAGACTGGCCTTGCTTCCATCTTTTCGAGAAGCACCCCGGACCCTCCTGGTCCACTCAAGACGCCATCTTAGGCCCACCACGTGGCCCTGAGAATTGCCAAGGCTTGTTGCCCCATCCTGGGCCCAGCGACGCCGACAGCATCATCCTTCGTGGGACAGCTCGCACCTCCACCGTGGTCGCCGACAACGCCTCCTGGTCCGTGAGACTGCCGAGCCTAGCGTCGCCCACTCACCTGGTCGAGGTGACGGCCAACCGGTGCCTTCCTGGTACCCTCTGACTACTGGCTAGTAGTACGAACTTGGTCCCCTCTGCTTTCAGGTATCATCAATCTCCGATCCAGGCTTGGATCTCTACGAACTATTCATCACTGGTCGCCGGCCAGCAACTCCTTTTCTTCCGGCTCCTGGCTCGTCAGCGAAGACCCCGACGCCTGTAAGACTTGTGCAGCCGCAGCCCTCGTGGCTAGGTAACTCGGCATTTCGGTGCCTGCATAGCCTCCTTACTCTAGGGTCCCGAGTCCCTCGCTTCCGACTTGCCTTATCGGGTCCGCCCGAGACCTTAAACTTTCCGTGTCCTCGGACACTTGTTTAATTGTGCACTTGAAGTATTTGCTAAAGAGATTTGGTTTGTGCTTAGTACCCTGTCCTCATAAAGAGTACAGGGCTGTTGTGATTCTTAATAAATATACTGTTTATTTTCATAACACTTGTGTGGTGTCCTTTCACTGGGTGTTCAAGGGGTACATGTGTGGTAAACAGCTGGCTTAACGCGCCCTCTCGAGTCTTTAGCCTTAGACTGCTCGTATCCACGCTACTAGGATAGCTGGTCTATAGGTTGACTTACAACCAAACACCATAAGGGTCGTTGGAACGATACATAGCGGTCGCTAGAATAGCGAACGTTGCATATCGGGCCAACTTCTCACATTGGTGAGCAGCGGTTGGGATTTGAGCTTGCTGTTGTTTTACCACACGTATCCTAAGAATATCTTGTTGAAAGATCACACAAGTACTGTTAGTACATATAACTAAAGCTTAGAATACTCTGAGTTCTACTGAACCAGCTGTTGTAGCTCCTCAAGGCTTAGCACACCTTGGCTGCAACTCTTAGCAAGGGAACAGTAGGTAAACACGTAGTGTAGGTAGGTGCATCACTTACACCACACTAGAAGCAGTATGTCCGACAAAGGAGGAAACTCTGAGTCTCCCCTTGTGTCAGTCGACCCTCCACAGGTCATCTCCTCAAGATATACTGCGCTTAACTTCCATGAGTTACGACAAGTATGTACCTCTAGGAAGATTAGGCAAGGGGCTAACCCCACCACCTCCTTTCTGATTGGTCTCCTAGAGACTTATGATGCCAGAAAGGCTGAGAAGCTTCTTAGCCATTCTAATCCAGAAGGAGACATGCCTCCCCTTGAGGGAACCAGAGACGATCCTGACCTCATCCACCTCGCAACTGAGAACGAAGATGTGGAGGACGATGAGGATGAGGATCCCTCTGGGGATGAGGCAGATAAGGGACAGGTAGAAGTCGTTAGACTAAGCAGGTCCAACTTAAGCAAACATGATAGTGGTACTGGGGTGCCCCCAGCGCTACTGTCAGGTCCGCTTAACATTGGGAATGGACGAGCCCGATCTCTGTCAAGAGACTCTGGCAGATCCCTTCAAACCAATGGCTCTCGCAACTCTTCGCAAAGAGGGATGACGTCCCCTCAGAGGAGAGTGTACGAAGCTAAGGAAAGGGCAGCTAATCTGAGGATCGAAAGGGAAGAACTTGCCCTGGCCAAAGAGAGGCTTGCCTTTGCGAGAGAGCAACAGTTAAGTGGGGTAGTCCCCACTGGTGGCAGCAATGTACCTAGCAATAGGGAAAAGAGTTTCGATACGAAACACCTTGGTAAGATAGTGCCCCCCTTTAAACAAGGGGACGACATCCACAAATGGATAACTGCTTTGGAGAGGGCCTGCACTGTGCAGGGTGTTCCCCAAAGTCAGTGGGCAGCTATCTTGTGGCTCTCCTTTGAAGGAAAAGGAAGAGACAAGCTCCTCACCACAAGGGTGGAGGACGCTAACGATTACCAAGTCTTGAAAAATACACTCGTTGAAGGGTTCGGCCTAACCACTGAGCAGTACAGGGTGCTGTTCAGGGATACCCAGAAAACGCAGTCTCAAGATTGGTCTGACTTTGTCGATTGTGCCACTAAGGCTTTTGAGGGCTGGTTGCTGGGCAGTAAGGTTACCGATTACAAAGGATTGTATAATTTGATGATGAGAGAACAAATTTTAAACAATTGTCAGAACCAGTTGTTGCATCAGCATCTTGTCGACTCGGATCTGACCTCTCCCCAAGAATTGGGAAAGAAGGCAGACAGATGGGTTCGTACGAGAGTTAAACAGAACCCGGGCCAGAATCAAGGTGGTCAGAAGAAAGCAGACCAGAAGGGTAAAGATTCTAAAGGGGAACAAAATGACCAGAAGTCTTCGACAGGTCCCCAACAACCCAAAGAGGGTGGGGGTCAGGCTCCCCAAAAGAAGAAAGAAGGCCAATCCAAAAGATGGTGCCAGTACTGTAAAAGTAAATCTCACTGGTTTAGTGAGTGCACCAAGAAAGGAGGAGGGCAGACTCCTGCCACTGCAGCCCCTAAGGCACCTGTGCCCCCTAGTACAGACAGCAGTGGTAGTGCGCCTCCCAAGGGTTTAGTAGGGTTAACCCTGGGTTCTGAGGGGCGTGACAACTTAGTTGGCACACTCACTCAGGCTGTCCTTGTCAGTACAGGGGACGTGGACGTGTCCCCTGACGTAAGCCCCAATACCTTGGGCAAATACCGACAAACGCCTTTCATAAATGGAAAGATGGCTCAGGCCTATAGGGACACTTGTGCCAGCGTCACCATGGTGACGCCTAACTTTGTGGACCCTGGACAAATCATGCCAGGTACAGAATTCCTGGTGACCAATGCAAGCAATGTCACTACCAATCACAGTATGGCAATTGTAGCTTTCTCCTGGGGAGGGGTAACTGGCCAAAAGAAGGTTGTAGTTAGTTCAGACCTCCCAGTGGATTGTTTGTTGGGCAATGATTTAGAGTCATCACAATGGTCAGAAGTGGAGCACCGGACTCACATGGAAATGTTAGGTTTGCCAGCACATGTGTTCGCTGTGACCAGGTCACAGGTCAGGAAATGCCCCACTGAACAGGTGCTGGATCCTGGAACAACGGACCAGACACCTCCCAAGAAAAAGAGCAGTAGGGTTAAGGCTGCGCCTTCCCCCTTGCCCCAGGTCGAGGATCAAGTCTCAGAGGAGGCTGACCTACAGGAATTGAGGGAAACTGAGCCTAGGGAGTTCGAACTTGATCAAGTTGAATTCTTGGGTTCAGGGGGACCCTCGAGGGAAGACCTGGGGAAGGACCAGTTAGACTGCCCTTCTCTTGAACCCCTCAGACAGCAGGCTGCTGCTGAGGCTGCTGGGAACGCCACAGGTACCCACAAGGTATACTGGGAAGATGGACTCCTGTACACTGAGTCAAGAGACCCCAAGCCTGGCATGACCAGGAGGCTGGTTGTACCCTTGTCTCAGCGTGGTTTCCTACTTACCTTGGCCCACGAGATTCCCTTAGCAGGTCACTTGGGCCAGACGAAAACGTGGGACAGGCTTGTCTCACACTTTCACTGGCCTCATATGAACGAAGATACCAAGGAGTTTTGCCGCTCCTGTGTCACTTGCCAAGCCAGTGGTAAGTCAGGTGGCACGACAAAGGCCCCCCTTATACCAATGCCTGTGGTGGGGGTGCCCTTTGAACGGGTGGGGATCGACATCGTCGGTCCCATGGAACCACCTACAGCATCAGGGCACAAGTTTATACTGGTGGTAGTGGATCATGCCACCAGGTATCCTGAAGCTATTCCCCTTAGGACCACTACAGCACCTGTTGTGGCAAGAGCCCTAGTTGGAGTATTCTCCAGAGTGGGCTTCCCTAAGGAGGTCGTCTCCGACAGAGGTGCAAACTTTATGTCGAGCTATTTAACTGCTATGTGGAAGGAATGTGGTGTCAACTACAAGTTCACTACACCCTATCACCCACAATGCAATGGGCTTGTTGAGAGATTCAACAGGACCCTAAAAGGGATGATTCATGGACTACCAGAAAAGCTTCGGCGTAGATGGGACGTCCTGATCCCCTGCCTCTTGTTCGCCTACAGAGAAGTCCCACAGAAGGGGGTTGGCTACAGCCCTTTTGAACTTTTGTACGGACATCCTGTAAGGGGACCCCTGTGTTTGGTGAAGGAAGGATGGGAGAGACCTCTCAAAAAGCCTGCAGCCAACATAGTGGACTATGTGCTTGGCCTCCGCTCGCGGATGGCTGAATACATGGAAAAGGCATCTGAAAACCTTAAGGCCAGCCAAGAACTCCAAAAAGCTTGGCATGACCAAAAGGCTGTCTTGACTGTTTACCAGCCCGGACAGAAGGTGTGGGTGTTGGAGCCAGTGGCCCCAGCAGCACTCAAGGACAAATGGCCGGGCCCCACACCATCCTGGAGAAAAAGGGAGAGGTCACCTACCTGGTCGACCTGGGAACTCCCCGGAGCCCCCACAGGGTGCTTCATGTCAACAGGCTAAAAGCATATGTCGATAGGAAGGACATGAGTTTGCTCATGGCCCTAGATGAGGGACAGGAAGAGGAGAGTGAACCTCTCCCCGACCTGCTCACTCAGAATCCTGACGATGGATCGGTAGATGGTGTTGTCTTTTGTGGCAGCCTCTCCGAACATCAACAGAACGACTGTAAACAGGTTCTTCAGTCGTTCAGACATATGTTTTCTCTAACACCCAGTCAGACCGATTGGTGCACCCATGAGGTTGACACTGGTGACAGCTTGCCAGTTAAGAGTAAAATCTACAGGCAGCCTGATCACGTTAGAGACTGCATCAAGAGTGAAGTGCAGAAAATGTTGGAGCTGGGAGTCATTGAACCCTCGGATAGCCCGTGGGCTAGTCCCGTAGTTCTAGTGCCGAAACCTCACACCCAGGGTGGTAAGAGAGAGATGAAGTTTTGCGTAGACTATAGGGGTCTCAATGCAGTCACTAAGACTGACGCCCACCCAATACCAAGGGCAGACGAGCTTATCGATAGATTGGCTTCGGCCAACTACTTAAGTACGTTTGACCTGACAGCTGGGTATTGGCAAATCAGGTTAGCTGAGGACGCCAAGCCTAAAACCGCATTTTCAACCCCTGGTGGGCATTATCAGTTCGTGGTGATGCCCTTTGGTCTGAAAAATGCACCTGCCACCTTCCAACGGTTGGTGAATCAAGTCCTTACCGGGCTGGATGACTTCTGTGCGGCGTATCTTGACGATATTGCTGTCTTTAGCTCCACCTGGGAGGATCACCTGGTCCACCTGCGGAAAGCGTTAGAGGCTCTGCAAGCGGCAGGCCTCACTATCAAGGCCACCAAGTGCCAGATAGGGCAGACACAGGTTGTATACCTGGGCCACCTTGTAGGTGGAGGCCAGGTTCAGCCACTGGAGAGCAAGATACAGTCAATCAGGGACTGGGCTCCTCCAACCACCCAGACTCAGGTTCGAGCTTTCTTGGGCCTGACTGGTTACTATAGGAAGTTTGTCAGGAACTATGGTTCAATTGTGACACCATTAAATGAACTGACAAGTAAGAAAATGCCAAAAAAGGTTCAGTGGACAGCGAGCTGTCAAAAAGCATTCGATGACCTAAAGCAGGCCATGTGCACGGCGCCTATCCTCAAGAGTCCGGACTACTCCAAACCATTCATTGTCCAAACAGATGCTTCTGAGTTGGGTGTGGGAGCTGTTCTTTCTCAACTGAATTTTGATGGTCAAGACCAGCCCATTGCTTTTATAAGCAGAAGGCTGACCCCTAGAGAGAAGAATTGGTCAGCTATTGAGAGGGAGGCCTTTGCTGTGGTTTGGGCCCTGAAGAAGCTGAGGCCATACTTGTTTGGCACTCACTTCAAGATTCAGACCGACCATAAGCCCCTCTTGTGGCTAAATCAGATGAAGGGTGAAAACCCCAAACTGCTTAGGTGGTCCATTTCCCTACAGGGGATGGACTTTACAGTGGAACATAGACCTGGTACTGATCATGGCAATGCCGATGGGCTCTCCAGATATTTCCACTTAGAACAAGAAGACTCACCTGGTCAAGGTTAGCTTATTGTTCCGACGTTTGGGGGGGGGTCATGTAGGAGAGTAGGGTCTGCAATCCCATGATCACCCAGATTTTTTGCTTTTGTTTCACTGGTTTACGACTTTCTCTGGCTGTGGGCCTGCTAATCAGACCCACAGCCTGGCTGTTCTCTTTCTAAATTACGACATGTACCCTAGGTGCATTTACCAATTGGTACTGGGCCACCTTATCAGACCCCGTAACGCAGGGCATAGGTGTACCCAGGGCCGCCAGGGGCTGCAGCATGTATTATGCCACCCCTGGCTGGCCTCCTAACTCTGACACAACTGGCTGCACGACAGCTGGGGCGAAGTCGTGTAATCACCCTTCGCTTTAGGTATAGTAGTACTATATCTAACCATACAATGGACACTCGAGTTCCTATCAGTCACTCCTATGGCAGGCCTTGACAATCCTGAAGGCAGAGTGCATGGGCTCGTGTGAACTAAGCTCTGGCCCGAGCCGAGCCCGGTTGCAGCTTGCGGAATCAAGACCCAATGGCTGTTCCATGATAACGCGTACCACATCGGTAACTTCGGTGTCGCGTTATCAAGACATGTCGAGTAAGGTGTCATACGAATCGGGATGCTGCCCTCTCCCCAACTCTGGCGACGAGGTTAGCATTCCGCCCTTCTAGAGGGACACGACATGTACGTAACTGTGAACCCCGGTTAAAGTTAACTAAAGCCTCAGCTCCACAAAATGGATGCTGCCACCACAGACACGAGTCTGACCTCCTGCTGCTGGGAGTCCTTCCAGCGAGGAGAGCTTGGACAAAGGGTTTCCTGTCAAGGGCGGTGTTCGCACCGTCCCAGACAGGGTTTGTGTATTCTGGGTAGGTAGGGCTTTTGCGAGAAGGTGACTGCGGAGTGGCACCCCGGTGCTCACTACGCATCTACCGGTTAGAACCAGTTCCAGGGGCGACAGCCCTGGCCTGGGGAAAGTCCGGCAGGGGAGAGGGGTGTAACTACCCCCCTTCCTGGTCCCACCCTTAGGGCAGGACCTAGTCATGTACCCACCCCTTTCTTTAGAATAAAGGCCGGAGCGGGGACCCTTCCAAATGAGATCATCTTTGATTCAAGAACTACTTTCTACGAAAGGACATTCAAGACTCTTCTCAAGATTTCTCCCTTGTGACTAAGGAGTAGTCACCCTGCATCAGCGGGCACCATCTAAGAACTCTGCGGTTTGCTGTAAGTCCTTCCTCAAGGAATCCGACGGCCCAGCTCGACGAGAACCGGCTTCCCTGGCACCTCTGACCTCTACCCACGTCATCAGCTCAGCTGTGATCTGTGGGTGCGACGAGACCTCGAAGGGACCGGCCATCATCAAAACCTGCACGCTTTCTTAACCAGCACGACCATCGAGGTAACTCTCTGGTGAGTGCTCTGGGGTCCGAGAAGCCCCGACCCTGAGCCGCTCCAGCATCGAAGTGCAGTCTCCCAGCATCTCCACGATCTGCGTGGGGCCCTTCTGCTCGCTGCTCAGCACGTTGTCTGGTCACTAGCCGCTGGCTTGTGCCCTTCTGTGACGACATCCAGAAATCAACACTGCTGGTCTGGTTGCTCCAGACTGGCCTTGCTTCCATCTTTTCGAGAAGCACCCCGGACCCTCCTGGTCCACTCAAGACGCCATCTTAGGCCCACCACGTGGCCCTGAGATTTGCCAAGGCTTGTTGCCCCATCCTGGGCCCAGCGACGCCGACAGCATCATCCTTCGTGGGACAGCTCGCACCTCCACCGTGGTCGCCGACAACGCCTCCTGGTCCGTGAGACTGCCGAGCCTAGCGTCGCCCACTCACCTGGTCGAGGTGACGGCCAACCGGTGCCTTCCTGGTACCCTCTGACTACTGGCTAGTAGTACGAACTTGGTCCCCTCTGCTTTCAGGTATCATCAATCTCCGATCCAGGCTTGGATCTCTACGAACTATTCATCACTGGTCGCCGGCCAGCAACTCCTTTTCTTCCGGCTCCTGGCTCGTCAGCGAAGACCCCGACGCCTGTAAGACTTGTGCAGCCGCAGCCCTCGTGGCTAGGTAACTCGGCATTTCGGTGCCTGCATAGCCTCCTTACTCTAGGGTCCCGAGTCCCTCGCTTCCGACTTGCCTTATCGGGTCCGCCCGAGACCTTAAACTTTCCGTGTCCTCGGACACTTGTTTAATTGTGCACTTGAAGTATTTGCTAAAGAGATTTGGTTTGTGCTTAGTACCCTGTCCTCATAAAGAGTACAGGGCTGTTGTGATTCTTAATAAATATACTGTTTATTTTCATAACACTTGTGTGGTGTCCTTTCACTGGGTGTTCAAGGGGTACATGTGTGGTAAACAGCTGGCTTAACGCGCCCTCTCGAGTCTTTAGCCTTAGACTGCTCGTATCCACGCTACTAGGATAGCTGGTCTATAGGTTGACTTACAACCAAACACCATAAGGGTCGTTGGAACGATACATAGCGGTCGCTAGAATAGCGAACGTTGCATATCGGGCCAACTTCTCACAGGAATTTCCTGATGAAGCATGACACCAAGGGGCCTGTTGGTTTCAGCTTTATGGCAGCCAGACTATGGAACACTCTTCCGCTAGGATTGAGAAGTATGAATGACCTTGTCTCCTTCAAGAAAAATTTAAAGACATCTCTTTCCTAGGACTGTTTCTCCTTAGTTCCTAATTCAGAAGGGTGCGCAGCAGGATCTTTTCAGTCAAAGCGCCAGGATACCCGTTGGGTGACAGACACGCGCTATAAAAGATTACCAATACATACATACATACTGTTGGTGTGTGAGGGGACCAAAAACAACAAGGGTGTTCCCCACATCTGGAAGATACACCCAAGGAGTGGATTATTTTTGATTTAATTCATGGCCATTTATAACAGCCTCACCTTTGCATGTGAAAGACAGGTCTTCCATATTCAGTGTGGCAAAAGTTGACAATTTCTGCAAGCGTGACGGATTACAGACCTGCTATTGCATCATGTGTGTATGTATGCATGTAGTAGTACTTATGGAGAGCCTAGCTGTGGAGCATTGGAGCGCTGAACAGTAGGCTGAGCCCTTATTTACAATCCAGTAGTGTGTGGAACTTGTGTTTGAAGTGAGGCAGGTAGAATGTAAGTTGTATTGTGTAGTGTTCATTGACAGATTTGTCTGCATTTTTCTAAACTACAGGTTGTCGATGGGAAAGTTTCAGGTTCTAAGTGGGTAGATGGACAAGACCTTCTCCGTCTTCTCCATAGGTAGTTCTTCTCTTCCAATCTGGTGATGTCATGGCACTTGGTATAACACTTTCCACCCAAGATGGCTAATTTCACAGTTGGGTATCCAAAGAAGTAATTTTTGATGGACTTATAAACTAGCAGCAGGTCTTGAAGTTGATGGACACCTGTAGGGGAGCCAGCATAGTACCTTCAATATTGGGATTATGTGGCCAGGCTTTTCAGGCCGTTGATGCAGCAGCGTGTGGGATGTCTTTCAGGAGTGCCAGTGTTATGTTCAGGATGCTGTTAAGCACAGCATTGCCTCTACCTAACAAGGTAAGACCCAAGGCTTGCACTGTTATTCTGAAGTTGAGTTTCAGGATTGATGGGTGTTACCTGCCCCCTCGCTGTGCTTGCTCTCCTAGGTGTGTGTGTGGCTCTGGGTGTGTGTGTGTGCCTCTGGGTGTGTGTGTGTGTGTGCCTCTGGGTGGGTGGGTGGGTGTGTGCCGGTGGGTGTGTGTGTGCCTCTGGGTGGGTGGGTGTGTGTGGCTGCCTCTGGGTGGGTGGGTATGTGTGGCTGCCTCTGGGTGGGTGGGTATGTGTGGCTGCCGGTGGGTGGGTGGGTGTGGCTGCCTCTGGGTGGGTGGTAGTAATTGCTGTCTGCTGAGCTCGTCCAGTAGGGTACAATAGGTCTTACATTTGCGAGAGATTAAGCTGTTGGCAATGTAAATTACAATGCCATTTATTTATCTGTTTTCAAAACCAAAACATAAATAAAAAATTTGTCATTTACAATGCCAATAGCTCTAACTTTTGCAAAGGCGAAACCGTTGCATTGTAAATGCTTGTTGAATGTCACTCATAATTACACTGAAATTATGAAAATGTCACACATAAACAATCTGAAACCTTGGCAGCTATGTGCGGGACCTGGCAATACGCTAGAATTATTGGAGCTCCCAACTCCAACGAGGGCCTTTCTTCCCCATTCCGCCCGCCCCAACTGAGCCAAGATCAAACCGTATCGATATATGAACTATGGAATCACCACAGAGATCTAACCTAGACTCTTGAGGGCAGCACCGGAACTGCTCCACCCAGCCCCACCGATGCGCCCCCCCCCTGTCGCCGGTAACACCACGAGGGAAATAAGCCGCGAGGGGACCCGGCCCCGCTAATAAAGCCTCCAGGCGAACTGCCGAGTGAGTCCGGTACCGCGTGGGAGAAGCGGGGCACCGGACCGCCAAGTGGAAGGCAAAGCTCCCCTCCCTTGCGGCATCACTGCTGGTAAACGCTAGGTCGCACGTAGCGTGCGGGACCGACACTGTCTCCGGACCAGCGCCTACACCTATGCCTCACCCCTTGACTGGCCCAGCCACCCATGTCTCCGGTGGCACTTCGAGGGAAGATACACGCTAAGGACGCAGGCTTACGCAGCTGGAGGTTCAGGTAAGCTTCAACCAGAACCGCTTGGTCAGCCGAAACAGAGTCCGAGGAGAGCGAATAATATTACTTTCGATAGCGTTAACTCGACCCAGCGCTATCAAAGGGCTTAACATAAACGTCAGTTACGTAATAGACGGACACATCCGCTTTTTTATTCTGCATTTTGCCCAGAATCGTACATGGGGTTTTGAGCGTTTCTACCGAGACTCGAACGCAGTTCCCCGGCTATAGAGGTGGAGCGTTCTAGCCCTTTGGCCACATCCTCTTCGTAATTCTCCCTCCGCCTATATGGGGGGAGCGCAAACTCATACAAGTGTACCCCTGCCTGCGTCTGGCTCGTGCATGGATTCCCCCCCTCATGCGCTCGACTACTTCCCCGCCCTTCCCGGACAAACCCGCACTGGGGTCCCTCTCACCATACAAAGGCCGTGCAACCGCGCGATCGCCATGCGTGTCAGCCGCCTCTTGTTAAAACACCTCCCGCTCAGGCTCCCTGGCCCCCTCAGCTACACCGAGACCTGCCGCGTTGAACCCCTCAAAGGGAGGGGATAATACGTGAGACATGATCCCGCCCGGGCCTTTGCCCGCGGAACCCGGGGGGTGGGGAGGGGGCTAGACTTACCTCGTGGTCCCCAGATCGGCTTAGCGAGACAAGACGGGCAGGAAACACAAGGCCGCACTGAGGGCGGGGAAAGGCATATATACTCCCTGCCCTCCGCGACCACCCCGCCGGCCGCCGGAAATGACGCCGCCCACTGGCCCTTCTGGCCACTAGACTAGGCATCTAAACATCGTGTGCCCTCATGTGGCACTAAGGGGGGCGCCCTCCTAGGAGGGTCCCCTTCATGGACCACGGGCAGCCCACAGAGGTAAATCACAACAAGCATTTGCAATGCAATAGGTCTCGCGTTAGGAAAGCTTGAGCTATTGGTATTGTAAATGTATGTGTTGGTGTTTGAAAATAGCGAAATTAATAACTTTGTCATTTACAATGCCAAGAGTTCTAACTTTCTCAAATGTGACACCTATAGCATTTGTAATGCAATATGTGTTGTATTTACGTGACTTAGATGTATTGATATTACAAATAAAAACGGCTTTTAATGTTTTTAAATAATTAATACTTAAATAAAAGTTATTGTAATTTATAATGGCAATAGCTTAAACTTTTGTAAATAACTTTTGTGAAGATTATGTTCTTTTATGTATTTTATTGTGACGAAAATCCAAGAACAGAAGTGAAATATTAATTTTTTTGTGACATTTGTAATAAAGCTTGAAACATTGAGAGAACATATTTGAACCAGTTGTTTGTTGAATGGTTACGCAGACTGATGCTGTGGTGGCGCTGAATCATGTGGTGGCGACGAGTGATGCTGTGGTAGCGCATAGTGATGTGGTGGTGCCCCTGAGTGATGCTGTGGTGGTGCTGAGTGATGCTGTGGTGATGCAATGGATAGATAGATTGAGTGCGATAGATAGACAGATAGAGTTAGGGAGATAGATAGATAGAGGGCCTTAGATAGAGAGAGTGATGGCGATGGATAGAGTGAGTGCGATAGATAGACAGATAGAGTGAGGGCGATAGATAGACAGAGTGAGGGCGATAGACAGAGTGAGGGCGATAGACAGAGTGAGGGCGATAGATAGAGTGAGGGCGATAGATAGAGTGAGGGCGATAGAGATAGATAGAGGGCGATAGAGATAGATAGAGTGAGGGCGATAGAGTGAGGGCGATAAAAAGATAGATAGAGTGAGGGTGATAGATGGATAGATAGATAGAATGAGGGCGATTGATAGAGTGAGGGCGATAGAAAGATAGATAGAGTGAGGGCGATAAATAGAGTGAGGGCGATAGATAGAGTGAGGGAGATAGATAGATAGAGGGCGATAGATAGAGTGAGGGCGATAGAAAGATAGATAGAGTGAGGGCGATAGATAGAGTGAGGGAGATAGAGGGCGATAGAGTGAGGGCAATAGATAGAGTGAGGACGATAGATAGCTAGATAGATAGAGTGATTGCGATAGATAGAGTGAGTGCGATAGATAGATAGATAGATAGATAGAGTGATTGCGATAGATAGAGTGAGTGCGATAGATAGATAGAATGAGTGTGATAGATAGAGTGAAGGAGATAGATAGAGTGAGGGCAATAGATAGATCGAGTGAGGTTGATAGATTGAGGGAAGGCGATAGATAGAGGGAGGGCGATTGAGTGAGGGAGGGCGATAGATAGACAGAGTGAGGGCGATCGATAGACAGATAGATAGAGGGAAGGCGATCAATAGATAGATAGAGTGATGGAGATAGAGTGAGTGCGATAGATAGGCAGATAGAGTTAGGGAGATAGATAGATAGAGGGCCTTAGATAGATAGAGAGAGTGATGGCAATAGATAGAGTGAGTGCGATAGATAGACAGATAGAGTGAGAGAAATAGATAGACAGAGTGAGGGCGATAGATAGAGTGAGGGCGATGGAGATAGATAGAGGGCGATAGAGATAGATAGATAGAGTGAGGGCGATAGAGTGAGGGCGATAAAAAGATAGATAGATAGAGTGAGGGTGATAGATAGATAGAGTGAGGGCGATAGATGGATAGATAGATAGAATGAGGGCGATAGATAGATTGATAGAGTGAGGGCGATAGAAAGATAGATAGATAGAGTGAGGGCGATAGATAGAGTGAGGGCGATAGATAGAGGGTGATAGATAGAGTGAGGGCGATAGAAAGATAGATAGAGTGAGGGCGATAGATAGAGTGAGGGAGATAGAGGGCCATAGATAGAGTGAGGACGATAGATAGCTAGATAGATAGAGTGAGGGCGATAGATAGATAGAGTGAGGGCGATAGACATATAGATAGTGAAGGCGATAGATAGAGTTAGGGCGATAGATAGAGTGAGCCCGATAGATAGATAGATAGAGTGAGGGCGGTTGATAGATAATGTGAGGGTGATAGATAGAGTGAAGGAGTGAAGGCGATAGATAGATAGATCAATAGAGTGGGGGCAATAGATAGAATGAGGGCGATAGATAGAGTGAGGGCAATAGATGGCTTGAGAGATAGAGTGAGGGCGATAGATAGACATATAGAGAGAGGGCGATAGATAGAAATACAGAGAGAGGGCGATAGATAGAGTGAAGGCGATAGATAGAGTAAGGACGATAGGTAGATAGAGGGCGATAGATAGATGGTGATAGATAGAAGGCGATAGATAGATGGAGTGAGGGCGATAGAAAGATAGAGTTAGAGCGATAGATAGAGTGAGGGAGATAGAGGGCGATAGATAGATAGATAGATAGATAGAGTGAGGGCGATAGATAGATAGAGTGAGGGGGATAGAGTGAGGGCTATAGCTAGATAGATAGAGTGAGGGCGATAGACAGACAGATAGAGTGAGGGCGATAGACAGATAGACTGAGGGCGATAGATAGATAGAGTTAGGGCGATAGATGGATAAATAGAGTGAGGGCGATAGCTTGATAGATAGATAGAGTGAGGGCGATAGATAGATAGAGTGATCCAGATAGATAGATAGATAGACAGAGTGAGGGCGATTGATAGATAATGTGAGGGTGATAGATAGAGTGAGGGCAATAGATAGATAGAGTGGGGGCAATAGACAGATAGAGTGAGGGCGGTAGATAGATAGAGTGAGGGCGATAGATAGATAGATAGACAGAGTGAGGGCGATAGATAGAATGAGGGCGATAAATAGAGTGAGGGCAATAGATGGCTAGAGAGATAGAGTGAGGGCGATAGATGGATATATAGAGTGAGGGCGATAGATAGAAGGAGGGCGATAGATAGATAGAGTGGGGGCGATAGAGTAAGGGCGATAGAGTAAGGGCGATAGATAGAGGGCGATAGATAGAGGGCGATAGATAGATAGAGGGCTATAGATAGATAGTGGGCGATAGATAGACAGACAGACAGATAGATAGATAGATAGATAGATAGATAGATAGATAGATAGATAGATAGATAGATAGATAGATAGATAGATAGATAGATAGATAGATAGAGGGAGGATGTAGATAGATAGAGTGAGTGAGGGCGATAGATAGAGTGAGGGCGATAGAAAGATAGAGTGAGGGCGATAGAGTGAGGGCGCTAGATGGATAGATAGATAGAGTGAGGGCGATAGATAGAGTGATGGCGATAGAAAGATAGAGTGAGGGCGATAGATAGATAGAGTGAGGGCGATAGATGGATAGATAGATAGAGTGAGGGCGATAGATGGATAGATAGATAGAGTGAGGGCGATAGATAGAGTGAGGGCAAAAGATAGAGTGAGGGCGATAGATAGAGGGCGATAGATAGAGTGAGGGCGATAGATAGATAGAGTGAGGGCGATAGATAGATAGAGTGAGGGCGATAGATAGATAGAGTGAGGGCGATAGATAGATAGAGTGAGGGCGATAGATAGAGTGAGGGCGATAGATAGAGTGAGGGCGATAGATAGAGTGAGGGCGATAGATAGAGTGAGGGCGTAGATAGATAGAGTGAGGGCGTAGATAGATAGAGTGAGGGCGTTAGATAGAGTGAGGGCGATAGAGTGAGGGCGATAGATGGATAGATAGAGTGAGGGCGATAGATAGATAGATAGAGTGAGGGCGATAGATAGATAGAGGGCAATAGATATATAGAGGGCGATAGATAGACAGATAGATAGATAGATAGATAGATAGATAGATAGATAGATAGATAGATAGATAGATATAGTGAGGGCGATAGATAGATAGAGTGAGGGTGATAGATAGATAGAGTGAGGGCAATAGATAGATAAAGTGAGGGTGCTAGATAGATAGAGTGAGGGTGATAGATAGAGTGAGGGCGATAGACAGAGTGAGGGCGATAGACAGATAGAGAGAGTGCATAGATAGATAGAGTGAGGGCGATATATGGATAGATAGAGTGAGGGTGATAGATAGAATGAGGGCGATAGATAGAGTGAGGGCGATAGACAGATAGAGTGAGGGCGATAGACAGATAGAGTGAGGGCGATAGATAGATAGAGTGAGGGCGATAGATGGCTAGATAGATAGAGTGAGGGCGATAGATAGATGTATAGAGTGAGGGCGATAGATAGAGTAAGGGCGATAGATAGATAGAGGGCGATAGATAGAGTAAGGGCGATAGATAGATAGAGGGCAATAGATAGATAGAGGGTGATAGATAGATAGAGGGCAATAGATAGATAGACGGCGATAGACAGATAGAGGGCGATAGATAGACAGATAGATAGATAGCTAGATAGATAGATATAGATAGATAGATAGAGTGAGGGAGATAGATAGATAGAGGGCGATAGATAGATAGAGGGCAATAGATAGATAGAGGGCGATAGATAGAGTGAGGGTGTTAGAAAGATAGAGTGAGGGATATAGAGGGCGATAGATAGAGTGAGTGAGGTCGATAGATAGATAGATAGAGTGAGGGCGATCGAGTGATGGCGATAGATAGCTAGATAGATAGTCAGATAGATAGATAGATAGATAGATAGATAGATAGATAGATAGATAGATAGATAGATAGATAGATAGATAGATAGATAGATAGATAGATAGATAGATAGATAGATAGATAGAGTGAGGGCGATAGACAGATAGATAGAGTGAGGGCGATAGATATAGAGAGTTAGGGCGATAGATGGAAAAATAGAGTGAGGGCGATAGATAGATAGAGTGAGCCAGATAGATAGATAGATAGATAGATAGATAGATAGATAGATAGATAGATAGATAGATAGATAGAGTGAGGGCGATTGATAGATAATGTGAGGGTGATAGATAGAGTGGGGACAATAGATAGATAGAGTGGGGACAATAGATAGATAGATAGATAGAGTGAGGGTGATAGATAGATAGAGTGAGCCCAATAGATAGATAGATAGATAGATAGAGTGAGGGCAATAGATATATAGAGTGAGGGCGATAGATAGATAGAGTGAGCCTGATAGATAGATAGAGTGAGGGCGATTGATAGATAATGTGAGGGTGATAGATAGACTGAGGGCAATAGATAGATAGAGTGGGGGCAATAGATAGATAGAGTGAGGGCAGTAGATAGATAGATAGAGTGAGGGAAATAGATAGATAGATAGATAGATGGATAGATAGATAGATAAAGTTAGAGCGATAGATAGAATGAGGGCGATAGATAGATAGAGGGCAATAGATGGCTAGAGAGATAGTGTGAGGGCGATAGATATTTAGAGGGAGGGCGATAGATAGATAGAAGGAGGGCGATAGATAGAGTGAGGGCGATAGAGTAAGGGCGATAGATCGAGGGCGATAGATAGATCGAGAGCGATAGATAGATAGATAGAGGGCAATAGATAGATAGATAGAGGGCGATAGATAGACAGACACAGATAGATCGAGTGAGAGCGTAGATAGATAGATAGATAGAGTGAGGGCGATTGATAGATCGAAGGAGGGCGATAGATAGATAGGTAGAGTGAGGGCGATAGATAGATAGAGTGAGGGCGATAGAAAGATAGATTGATAGAGTGAGGGCAATAGAGTGAGGGCGATAGATAGAGTGAGGGCGATCGACGGATAGATAGATAGTGAGGGCGATAGAAAGATAGATAGAGAGGGCGCTAGATAGAGGGCGATAGATAGATAGAGGGCGATAGATAGACAGATAGATAGATAGCTAGATAGATAGATAGATATAGATAGATAGATAGAGTGAGGGAGATAGATATATAGAGTTAGGGCGATAGATTGATAAATAGAGTGAGGGCGATAGATAGATAGAGTGAGCCTGATAGATAGATAGAGTGAGGGCGATTGATAGATAATTTGAGGGTGATAGATAGACTTAGGGTAATAGATAGATAGAGTGGGGGCAATAGATAGATAGAGTGAGGGCAGTAGATAGATAGATAGAGTGAGGGCAATAGATAGATAGATAGATAGATAGATAGATAGATAGATAGATAGATAGAT